>NW_026260784.1:0-1200000 GCF_024613125.1 Pisolithus orientalis | reverse complement strand
CGTCTTTATCTTGCTGGTGTTGCTTGGTTAATTGCAGAATCTTCACTTCCTTGTCTGCGCTTTCTTGCTGCAATTGATGGACTTGGCTGCGCAGACGCGCGACTTCATCCGTCAGTGAATTGACACGCTCCTTCGAGCTGCCGAGCATTATGTCAGATTTAGCCTTTTCTTTGAGGGCGTCCTCAAATTGTTCTTGCGCCTGTTTCTCGCGGGCAAGCGCGTCGTCCACCTCGCGTTTCTGGTTGTCACTGATGCGAGCTTGTTCACGTTGCAGTGAGGATAGCTGCTCCCGCAGCTCCTCAGCCTCGTTTGCACTCTGTAACACCTTTTCAGACAGTGAGGTGATTTGTGTGTCGCGCATCTTAGTGTTTTCCTCCAAGCGCGTGATATTCTCCTTCGTGAACTGCAGTTCATCACCTAAGTGTGAGATACGATCCTCCTGTTCTTGCAGAGCTTGTGTGAGACTATCAGCGTGTTCGCGCTCTTGGTTCAGCTGTTCGTTGAGCTGCGAACAGGTACATATCACAAATATGTTCCCCAAGGTAGCAGTACACAGAACGTACCTCATCACGCTCCTTCTCCAAAGCTTGCCTGAGGTCTGAGGCCTCTTGAAGTGCCATTTCGAGGGCATGCTTCTTGTTCTCGCTTTCACTCCAATCCTCTTCCATGGCAGAGATCTTGCTTTCGAGGCCCGTGATCTCTTCCCTGAGCATTGCTATCTCCCCCTCCTGCTCCTCGGCACTGCGAACCCTCTCCTTCATCGCAGATTCATTATCCGAATGTAATCTCAGATCCTCTTTCAACATGGCAATTTCATCTTCCTTACTCTTCATCGTCTCTTGGATGATATCACGTTCGCTGCGAAGAGCGATCTCCTTGGCTTCTATGTCGCTCTTCTCCCGTTCCAGTTGCGATATCTGACGATGCAACTGGCGCAGGGCTTCGCCGGCTGCCTCGTCCATGACACTCCGTGAGAGGCTTTCCTGTCGACTGCTATCCACCTCTTCTTCCAGATGTCGACACATCTTCTCCAGTTCCGCGGCCTTCTTCTTCCACGAGCGGATAACGCTTTTCCGTTTCTCATTTTCTTTTTCAGCGTTTTCAAATCGAGTGGTGAGAGCTTGTACGAGCTCATCGCGTGCACCAAGATCGATCTCGTATTGGGTGCACAATTCCTGCTGAAATGCGAGTTGGGTCCTTAACGACCAGATGATATCCTCCTCGCGCGAAGCAGTACGCGTGTGGGTGCCCTGAAGAGGAAGTGGCGCGATCATGGTTTCGGGTGTGTAGTAGGTCGTTGCATTAGTGCAGAAAGCGGGGTGCAGATCTTCTTCCGAGTCGTTATCGTGGTCGTTGTCCGGTCGTGACTTGAGAGCGCTGCAAATCTTGGACCACATCATGTTGGTCATCTAGGAACTTGCTGAATGGACTGTTTGACGTTGAGACGGGCCCGTTCGCGAAGACGACGTGGTGGCGAGGAAAGACCTGATGAGTGGGGTCCACTTGCTGGCTAGAGCAGTACGGTCACGTGCAATATGAACATTGACGCGCTCGCTCACGTGGCAGCTCGACCTAACCATAACCAGGGGTTAGGGTTTTGCTAGTGACACGTTAGACTTTGCCCGAAGAGTGGTAGTCAGTGCTTGCTTCCTCTTCCTTGAGCGGCCATGTCTATCATAAGGTATGATTGATGTGCATCAGGGAGTCCTGATATAACTGTCGATAACAGGTTGGGCTTGTGCGTCTCAGGCGTCTATGCTATGTTTCTGGTGAGTTTTCCGTGATTGCTATGTAGGTGTTGGCAGGGAATTTACATCCAATGTGACCAGCTTTGGGCTATTGCACAGGAACGGCGTAAGTTTTCACCCGTTGCTGTACTTTAATTCGGTCTGTAATGTGACTCTGCATCCCGCCAGTGTCGGTACCATTCCAGTCTGTCGATGGGCAATCTGCACACAAGTTCAAGTCGGCCCTTTTCATTGGAACATGTCAAAGTTTCCTTAGCTCGTTATCTGCATTGACTTATATTTGGATACGTCGGAAGAGCGGCTCCTCTCTTCCCGTACTGCTCGGACTCGACCGAGGCGCGGAGAGGGCCAACGGGACCTCGAATGGGAAGGTGGTCATTAATGGACGTACACAGAAATCCCATGACTCTCCATCGAGCTCGAGTTCTCATGGAAATCGTTTGCTACTAGGATATCTGCAATGCTCTGTGTTTATCACACTCGCCGCCCCCTTCGGCTTTGCTGCGTTGTCGTATATCACGTATCCTACCATGGTTCTGGGCAAGTCCTGCAAGCTCGTTCCCGTCATGCTGATGAATGTCATGCTCTATCGTCGCCGATTTGCGCCACACAAATACCTTGTCGTCATGATGGTTACAGCCGGGATCAGTATATTCATGTTCTTTGGGAACGAGAAACCGTCGATGAGTTCTAATGGTACGCAACCATACTCGCCGTACGGTCAATTATTAGGCATCGCATATCTTCTGGTCAATCTTATCCTCGACGGGGCGGTCAATTCGACTCAGGACGAAATATTCTCTCGGTATAAAGTATCTGGACAGCAAATGATGTTTTGGATCAACGCATTCTGCACAGTGTTGAGTGTAACACTTGGAACGCTCCCGTTTCCATACATACCCGTGCTACACCCGACTTCGGGTGTGCAGTCCGAATTTGTGAGCGCCGTAGCGTTTGTGAAGGAGCATCCGTCGATCGTGGTTCCGCTGGTGCAATTCTCGCTGACGGGTGCCCTGGGACAGTTATTTATATTCGAGACCCTGCAACATTTCGGGTCCTTGACGCTCGTGTTCGTCTTTTCAGATCTTGCTTTCCATCTCGAATAGTATTGACACGCCATAGCACCATAACATTAACACGAAAGATGTTCACGATGATGCTGTCGGTGGTGATATACAACCACAAGCTCACGTTCGGCCAATGGCTCGGTGCAGGCGTCGTATTCGCAGGTATCTCAGTGGAAGCGTGGGTCAAACGAAAAGGTTTTCATTCAATCCTTCTATCGCTTGTATGCACTAACTCTGGCTGATTGGCAGACATCCATGCGAAACGTGTATTCCAAGAAAAAGAAAAAGCGAAGATAAAGTCGCTCTAGGGCATGTCTATTTATTGTCGTGGTCCATACCAGCATTTCATAGAATATCATACCGTACGGACTTCATCCAAGTGTTACAGCTGCTGTCAGGATATTTGACATAGACTGTCACTCGGCAGCTAGGGTTAGGGTTACTGTAATTACTCCCACTGTCAGCCTGAGGCTCAACACTGTTTGGCATCTACTCATCCACTCGTTTAAACGTGTGCCATGTCTATCCTAAGGTTCGAATTTTGCATATTAAAGACGAGCTATTCACCTCGACATTTTTACCAGGTTGGGTCTGTGCGTATCTGGCGTATACGCCATGTTTCTTGTAAGTCTTGTCGGACGCACGCTTACTTCCCTGCTAACTTCCGTCAGCTTTGGGCTGTTGCACAGGAACGTCGTAGGTCACGACCGTAGCTGAGGGTCATTTTCTTTGTGGTATAACGCTGTATTTCCAGTGTCAGTCCCGTTCCAGTCCATTGACGGACAGTCTGCAGATAGGTTCAAATCAGCACTATTCATTGGAATATGCCAAAGTTGTCTCGGCTCTTTGGCCGCATTAATTTATATCTATATGCGTGGGGAGCGCGGCTCTTCCCCCTGTTCGCTCCTTGGACTCGATGTTGTTACAACAAACGGACTCTCGAAGGAGAAAACTGATGGATCCCGGAGTACGAAAGTGTCCTCTAATGAACGCGCGCGAAAAGCCGACACTGCAACGTCTGGCCGGAGATCTCCTTGTAGCCTGTTGTTACTGGGTTATCTACAATGCTCGCTGTTCATTTCAATCGCTGCCCCCTTCGGCTTCGCCTCTCTGTCTCACATAACTTATCCGACCATGGTTTTGGCGAAATCCTGCAAACTCGTTCCTGTCATGATCATGAATATCATCTTGTACCGTCGCCGTTTTGCCCCTCACAAATACCTCGTTGTTGCAATGGTGACAACCGGGATCACGATGTTCATGTTCTCTGGAAAGGAAAGACCTTCCAAGGGATCCAATGAGTCGACTTCCCAATCACCATACGCACAATTGATAGGTATCACATACGTCCTCGTCGATATCTTCCTTGATGGTGCTGTCAACTCGACTCAGGATGAAATATTCTTGCGATACAAGGTTACTGGGCAACAGATGATGTTCTGGATGAATATCTTTAGTACCCTGCTTACTTTGATACTAGGAACGCTACCTCTCCCGTATATTCCTGTTCTGCATCCGTCGACTGATGCACGGTTCGAACTTGCAAGTGCCCTGGTATTCGTGAGAGAGCACCCATCGATCGTGGTGCCGTTGCTACAGTTCTCTCTTACGAGTGCACTGGGACAGCTGTTTATATTCGAGACTTTGCAACACTTTGGGTCGCTGACACTTGTGTTCGTATTTCTGATCACCGCGTTTTTTATAGGGGATGCTAATAATATCTTAGCACGATCACGTTGACGCGCAAGATGTTTACGATGATACTATCTGTGCTTGTGTACAGCCACTGGCTCACAGCTGGTCAATGGGTTGGAGCGACTATCGTGTTCGCAGGCATATCGGTAGAGGCTTGGGTCAAACGAAAAGGTATTGTTTATTCCAACGCTTGCGTGATCCATTACTGAAGAAGCTGTAGATGTGCATGCGAAACGAGTCATCGAAGAGAAGGAGAAGGCGAAGATAAAGACGCTCTAGGTTTTTGTGCAATATCCGATTAGACCTATCACTAGATGGCGATACCCACGGGACCTTCCAAGGACTGATCGCGCAGCTGTGGTCTGTTCAAGTATGGTTTTATTAGTCACCCGGGGCAATAAACTTGAATTGGCCTGGCATATAATGATAGGCTGTACATAGTAACGGTGGTGTAGATCCATTGCGTTGGTAAGTAGGTGCCGCGGCATTCATACCATGGAGTCTAGGCACTAAACACTAAGTACTACTGATGTGGTACTGCCGTACAAGTGAAAAGAGCGACTCATTTAGGTATCGGTGTCGAAGTCTTGAAACGACAGGCTTATCCCAAGCCTTTCGCTCAACGAAGACAAACGTCCCTTTAACTTTACGACATCCTCGCGGGTAGGTCTCACTTGCTGAATTCCTCCATTAGCATTCATGTGAGACAACATGTCTTCCAACATTTCCATTTCTCGTTTCTGTGACAGCGCTTCAGTTTGTGCAAGACCTGGATCGTCATCTTGAAGATGCTCGCGTGCGTGTTGTTCGGCTTCCATGTCTGGTGGCACAATATCGGTAAAACGTACGTGGGAAAGGGAGGCTGCGATGTCGCGAGCCTCCTCGATCTCCACTGGGATAGTGTTTGTGGATGACAGGAAGGAGACTAGAGCGGAGGCAATCCCCCGTAGAGCACCCAGTTCGCGACCGATCGGGGCACCTACGTCGGCGAAACCGACATCGAAGCCCTGTTGTAAAGCAGCTTCTTTACCGGCGATGATGCCTTCTCTATAGCCGGACTGTGAGGGGGGCTGAGGTGAGCGAAATGACGTGGTAGACGGCCGATTACTACACACGTTGGTGAATTGAGTGGATATGCTTTGCCAATCAGCCTGTTGGGCGTAGTGGGGATCTTCGTCCCAGGGGTCGTCCGACATCGACTGGTTGTCTCAGCGCCACGGCTGTGACTAACAGTGAATGACCAACTAGCAAGCTGTGTGCTTGCAACCCGATGCGCTGGCTTCGGATCGCTTACGTGCATCAAATGTTGAGACAGCTTGTACTGGTACAGTAGTCACTTTTGGGACTGTTTAAAACCGCTGTCTAATAGGCCAACACCGTGTGAACTCCCCCTTCCCCTGGGCTTCTAATTCGGCAGTGCCACCTCATCGCTTTTTCTCTCGTCTCTCTCCCGTTCGTCGGTTTACTCGGTCTCACCTCTCTCCCTCCCTTCCTCAGCGCGACCATGCCCGTAGCGACCTCACAGGACATCGCTATCGTCACGGTGGGCGTAGTTCTCGCCGCTGCCTATCTCTTCCGTGATCAGATTTTCCGCTCTTCTTCACCCAAAGTAGTTGTACCTGCACCATCAAAGCTAGCAAATGGTCATGGAAACCCACGAAATTTTGTCTCGAAGATGAAAGAGGGGGTAGGTCATCTTTCATTCGTCGAACGTCACACCGTTCTCACCCTCATCACACAGAAAAAACGCATTGTCATCTTCTATGGCTCTCAGACAGGCACAGCCGAGGAGTATGCAATCCGTATCGCGAAGGAGGCAAAGACCAAGTTTGGTCTTACCTCTCTCGTCTGTGATCCGGAAGAATATGACTTTGAGAACCTGGACCAGGTCCCTGAGGACTGTTGTATTTTCTTCGTCATGGCCACCTACGGAGAAGGTGAACCCACCGACAACGCCGTTCAACTCATGCAAAATCTCGAAGACGAATCATTCGAGTTCAGTAATGGCTCCCACAGACTAGACGGCCTGAAATACGTAGTTTTCGCTCTCGGCAACAAGACTTACGAACACTATAACGCTATCGGACGCAAGGTAGACGCTTTACTTACCGACATGGGTGCAACGAAAATCGGTGAACGCGGCGAGGGCGACGACGACAAGAGCATGGAGGAAGACTACTTGGAGTGGAAAGACGGGATGTGGAAAGCCTTCTCAGAGGCAATGGGCGTAGAGGAAGGTCAGGGTGGTGACACGCCTGACTTTGCAGTCACCGAACTCGATTCACATCCTCCCGAGAAAGTGTATCTCGGTACGTATTCGGTTTACACCATACCCCCAGCACTCATCACAATTTTCAGGCGAACTCTCCGCCCGTGCGCTTACCAGAACCAAGGGTATTTACGACGGAAAGAACCCATACCCTTCTGCCGTCAAGCACGCCCGTGAACTATTCCAGGCTGGTGCTGAGCGCAACTGCGTTCACGCTGAGCTTGACATCGAAGGCTCTGGAATCACATATCAACACGGTGACCACGTGGGTGTCTGGCCTTCAAACCCCGATGTGGAGGTCGACCGCATGCTCTACGTTCTCGGACTTTACGGCAAAAAGGATGCAGTCATCAACATCGACTCTCTCGACCCTGCCCTCGCCAAGGTCCCGTTCCCCGTCCCCACAACATATGCCACCGTCCTTCGTCACTACATCGACATTTGTGCAGTGGCTGGTCGTCAGATGCTCGGTGTACTGTCCAAGTTCGCACCTCACCCGAATGCGGAGGCGTTCCTTAAGACTCTGAACAGCGACAAGGAGGAGTACTCTAACATCGTCACCAATGGATGCTTCAAGCTGGGTGAGGTACTGCAACTCGCTGCAGGCAATGACATCAAGCTCCGCCCTGCGCCCGACAATACCACTGCTTGGGCTATACCCTTCGACATTATCGTGTCATCCATTCCGCGCCTCCAACCCCGGTTCTACTCGATTTCTTCCAGCCCTAAGCTATACCCGAATGCAATCCACGTGACCGCTGTCGTTCTCAAGTACGATTCCATCCCCAACCGACTTGCGGAATCGCGATTCGTTTACGGTGTCGCGACGAACTTCTTGTTAAATGTTAAATACGCAGGCAAACGGAGAGATGGCGCCTTTCATCGCCGAGCCAGTAATTTCAGAACCTGCTCATGTATCTCTCCCGAGATACGCGATCGAAGGCCCTCGTGGTGCGCACATAGAGGATGATATCTACAAGATTCCCATCCACGTGCGCCGCTCGACTTTCCGTTTGCCTGCTAACCCCAAGATTCCTGTAATCATGGTCGGACCTGGTACTGTAAGTTACCCGTGCTTCTCACGACGTGCCTGAGTTGACGTTGCTCTGCAGGGTGTTGCTCCTTTCCGCGGGTTTGTACAAGAACGGGTTGCCCTGGCGAAACGGTCTATTGAGAAAAATGGACCTGACGCGCTCGCTGACTGGGGTTCGATCACTCTCTTCTACGGATGCCGTAAATCGAACGAAGACTTCTTATACAAGGAAGAGTGGCCGCAATATGCGGAGGAACTCAAGGGCAAGTTCAAGATGCACTGTGCATTCTCTCGTGAACCACCGTACAAACCCGATGGCAGCAAGATTTACGTTCAGGATCTGATATGGGAGGAACGAGAGACCATCGCGAAGGCGATATTGGAGGGCAAGGCATACGTGTACATCTGTGGAGATGCCAAGGCGATGAGCAGGGCTGTGGAGGATACCTTGGCAAGGATACTCGGTGAGGCAAAGGGTGGGAACGCTGAGGTGGAAGGTGCTGCAGAGATGAAGATACTCAAAGAACGGTCACGGCTGCTATTGGATGTATGGAGTTGAGCGCCTTCGCGTTTGCTGGACTGGCCGAGCTATCGCATCCATCTTCTGATTCTTCCTTTTCATGACGATTTTTTAGATGACATCATGTTCCCTGCTCATCCCAATGAATGCTTATCGTTTTGTTAATCGCAACGTGCCTATATCTATGCATTTATTCATAATGGCCCCGAAGATTGCAGCGTGCGCGCGCGTAGTCATCACCGAGTGTATGTATTGGGTTCCTTCAGTAATTATATTTCGCTGGCCACTGTCGACCGGTGTAGGCCTGACCACTGACGAGGTATATGCACCTGTTTATATCTTAGCTATTCTCTAATCTACGGACATGCAAGTGGAATGGTTCTTTTTTGTTTTGAAATGTAATTGTTACAAAAAAAAAAGAGCCATTCCACCAAGTTACCATCCCGTGTCCGTGTGTTCTTTTATGTTTGTGTACATTCTTGGGCTCCATTGCTACGGCGTTCCAATCGAGAGCCAGAGTAGCCAGGAATCTCGGATATGTCAACGAAGACGTGGCTGAGTGGAACTACTGGGCAGTGTTGCCCCTGGGAGTAGAGTAATCGAAACTCTGTCTGTGGGGACCTTACTTGTCGTTATCAGGGGAAATTGTTGGGGATATCGATCAAGGTCTACAGAGGTAGGGTGTGCACACATGGCAGGAGCATCCGTTTGTTCCTGTGTTCGCTCCACAAGCCTACCTTGCTCTGCAAGCAGGGTGCTGATTCCTTCGTTTTCTTACATAACATAATCTTACGAAGAAAGAAAGTACCATTCCACCTTCGTTGCATGCCCATGCGTTCTTGTATGTTTCATGTATATCCTTTCTTGGACCCCATTCCAATTTTACGACGTTCATCAAGGGTCAGAGTAGCCGGAAACCCGAAAAACTACGCTAGCGGGTACTCAGGAGAATCTGCACGAGCCGTGTCAATTGCACGGTTCTCATCTACCCACAGACCAAGATGTTGGGGGTTGCGACACCTACGAGTCAACCGATCGTGGATTTTCAGTTATACCTCGAGTCGCCTCGTTCCCCTGTAGGCTTCGCGGTGAGTGTACGATTCGTAACACCCTTATCGGTAGAGAAAGGGAAAAAAACGGTTGTACTTTTCCAGGATCAGAGACTGAATACGGATGCAGTGTTACACTTCATCGACGCCACCTCGAAGGCAGTGCATGCCAAGTGTGCTGCCGCAGTTGAAGCTGTGGATGCTACAGGAAAGGAAGTATGGCAGGTTTCGGTACCAGCGGGTACCTTCTCCCGGTGAATGCTAGGATATGCGACGCAAAACCAAAATGGTGGGCTTTCCCCTCCGCAGCCTTTACTGACGCTGCACTGGGAAATGATACTAGGGAACCGACTTCATTCATGCCACTGAGACTTTGGGAATCGATACATAGAGACCTTGTGACCGCGGAGTCTGCTGATACAGCAATCAGCAAACAGGGTATCGCCTTATGACTCACCGATCAGTCGAGGTTTCAGCCGACTAAACATAGTTTGGCCTATACTTCGGATCCAGGCTTTATATACCCTGAGGAGCTAGGTGACCCACTTCAGAGATGGACGCCGCAGCAGACAATGGTCTTCTCAGAGTAGTGAAGGATGCTCAAACAATTCGGTTCCTGCAAGGTGATTCTCCGAGATTCTCTGACATCCGTGGCATTGAGAGTTTACTTTTATCAATATCAGTTGCGCTGACCGTTTTGTTGATGTACAACCATGGTAAGTATTTCATTTTCAATGGCGGTGAGCATTCACAATGGTGGTCAGTACTTTCTTTGGATGATGAGGTATCAGCAGTTTTTTTGGAGTCTCCTTTTGTTCACAGTAGCTGACCAGTATCTTTATCTTGCTCAAAGATCAAATATATATGGGTACATGTCCAATCTCTTCTCGGATTCTGGGACCCTAATGGACCATCGTAACAGAAAAAACGGATCTCGAGCGTCTCAGTCATCTACCTAATGGTGAGTTTCATGAACGTACTCTTGACGTAGAGCTCAGCATAAATATTAATATTAGCTTCGATATTTCGGTATCATATATATGCTGTACGTTGATCATGTGCGTGTTTTTTCAGAGCTTAGACCCACCATAGGTATTCCTCAGTAGGTAAGCCATATATCACCCAGGCTTGCGGTAAAATGGTTACCCCCACTAGTACTCGTCACGAACACAATTTCCATAGACAAGGCAAGTGTTATTCAGGTCAGTGAGTGTCATACTAGCTTACTTATCAAGGGCCACACCAGTTGTATGTGGTTTTACTCACTCCTGTAATGTAGATCATGACACTTTACAACTTGACCAATCAAAACGCACAGTGGTAGGTAAAGCGAATGGGGATTAAGTTCTATCTAATTGATTCTGTCCCAGCTACCCGTAGTTACCCTGCCCTCAGCCTGTGGGCCAACTGTTTGGTTTTAGCGGCCAACCAAAGTAGATTTATCATTATTTGCCAGAGAATCATCCTAATTGATTTACTCAGTCGTTTTGCAACTGCGGCTGTATGCCCTCTATAGTGGCTCGAGGAGGGTTTTATTTCTGACGGTCCCAGGCTTTGTTGCGGAAACGATCATTATGATTGCATGCATCACACTCGTCACTGTGTTCGTAGGTCAGTTATACCTCGATTCATTTTGAATGAGGTGCAAACTTAACCCATATCCATAAGAAAACGTTCGACTGGACCTTAGCGTCAAAATTAGCACGTCCTCCAACATAGCCCTCAAAATTTACATCCATCATGCTGCCATGATAGTGTATGAATGTCTATTATCTTCGGCTGCTTTCTCTGCTGCCCTCCGGAGATATCAAGAGGAGCTTGACCCTCTCTTATCCAATTGGAATCAATTAACACGCCTAACGGACATTCTCATCGAAGGGAATGTGATTTCTTTTCTCACGTACGTACTCCAACACGGTTCTGAGGTGATGAATCAATGAGGTTTGCATGCAGTTCCATGCTTTATTCTGTGATTGGTGTTGTGATGTTATTCACCCTCAATGTAAGTTGACGTTCACCATTCAAAGCGATTTTACCTCTGATATCTCAGACAGGTAGAGTGGGTTCTTGGGACACTCAACACCGGGTTTTTCTTGGGAGTTACAATTGGCTGTCACCTTATCTTGCAAATCCGAAGAGCAGCATCTCTCACTTCGCTTGACTATGACATTGGCAAAGAAAAAACAACTCCTTCGTGGCCCTCCATAATCTTTCCGTACTCATTTCGTAGGTTTGCAGGTCATTAATTTAATTTCTTTTCAGTAGTCAAATTATATCCTCTTCAATTTGTTCTCCCATGTAGCTACAGCTTCAACAGTGACCGGACCTTCTCGTATTAGCTGTGGACATGATCTAGACTGACTTGTAGGCAAATTTAAGCGCTTGTAAGGCTTTGAGGAACTCAATGCTCCAGTATATGAGCTCATGTCCTGTCGCATCGCTCCATTGAAAGTGCAGACAATGACTAGAGTGTGTTACCTATATTCATGGTAGTATCATTTCCATCAGCAAACCCACCATTTCTGTTAGCCAAGATTCCAACATCTCCAATAACTTAGCCAAGTGCCAAGCCTGGCACAACCTACAGTTTCCTCCACATACAGTAGATATTCTCATCATGCATGACCTCACCATGCATATTTCTAATGTTGCATCAGATTTGGCCAGGTCCTGAGTTGGGTGACCTGGGAGTTCACATTTCACATAATGCATCAAGATATGCCCCCAATGATGCATTATTAGATTGACATTTGGGGGACATGTTCACTGGTTACCTAAGCAATGCAAGTGAAAAAAATCAGAAGATGCTGCTGCTTCTTAGAAGTTTCCCCCAGTGCTTCTCTGGTTCTGTTACCATGCCTGAACAGAGTGTCCCACAGCTCAAATGGAAACCCTGTGCTGAGCATGCTCCATACAAGCCCCACAAACCCTGAGTCTTCATGAGCAAGGGTTCTCCAAAGAGCTCTGCCCAACTTCTTCAAGCATGCTTACTCTGCATGACTGGATGACTGTCTTCATGTATATTGATGCTCACCTGGGCCTTTCACAAGATGCAGTTGTCCAGCATTTCAAGACTTGCCCTGAGGGTACCCTTATCTTTGATAAGTTAACACTGTCTCAAAAACTTTGAGACCAGCAGAACCTTGAAGCATGAGTTCATGAATATCCTAATGCATTATTAATGAAGTAGCAGCATATTGTTACATGACTGGATGTAGAGCATACTCTGCATCTATGGGTCAAGCATTTGGAATCAAAGTGAGAATCTGTTGCTTGTAGCCAAGCTGTCATGTCCATGACTCTCAGACTCAATCCTGGTCCAGTCTGGACCCCTAGCCCTTATCTCTGGTCAAGTCCAGTCCTAGTCCAGCCTAGAAAACCTAACACCAGCCCTAAGAAACCCAACTCTGGCCTAGATAACTCAAGTCTGGTGTTTTACCCCTATCTCTGGTCCATCCCAGCCTCCCAGCCTTGCACTGCTCCACCCTGGTCCCCCCAGGTCCATGTCTGGGTCACCCAGACATAACTCCAGTCTGTTTTCTGATGTTTGTACTATATTTTGTCTAGCCCTCTTGTCTGAACTTTGCTTACTGTACAAATCCTGTGTCTGACTCTGGTTATGCTGGTCACCCAGACTTTAACTATTAGTCTTGGCACAGCCTCTATGGCTGTCCTCTCTTGCTAATCACCTTGTTAATAGCTTATTAACAAGTCTGGCTCTATGTTCATTACCCTGGACCAGCCTCATGAATTTAACCCATGTGCATACTTCATAGCACTCCAGTCAGAATATCAACTAAGTATTACCCTCAACTTTGTATTACCCCTTGAGTCTACTCCATAGCTAAGGCTGAGCCTTAAGCTATCCCTGGCCCCTGTCCTGGACCTCTCCCCAGCTTGCATAAGGGTACAGCACATATGTAAGCTGAGACCAAGGGAGGTAGATCCAACCCCAGACTGGCTTCCCCCTGTGCATGCTCCAAGACTGGTCAGTTTCCCATGCTACCAGCCTTATTCCCATGCTCCCAGTCTTAAGTCTGGACCTCCAGACTTAACCCCTGACCTCCAGCCTTAACTCTGGTCCAACCAGACCTAGCCCCTGTCAACCAGACCTAGCCCCTGTCAACCAGACCTAGCCCCTGTCAACCAGACCTAGCCCCTGTCACCCAGTCTTGAAGCCTGGTCACTTGAGGGTAAACCCATACTTCACACAAGCAGACAAAGCTCAGAATGACTTGGGTGTCCCCAAGGAGGAGCAGCTGCAAGGTGATCATCAGCAAACTAACCTCACCCTGTCCAGGCTGGACAGCTACCCTGGACCCCCAGCTTCCCTCAACAAGGTACCTAACTGGCTAGCTCTGTCCAGACTGTCCCAGATGTTGGGTATGTGTTCTGGAGTTGCAGTAATGTCTCAGAATTTTGCTCCTAGTGCTTGGAGTTTTTCTCTGCCCTTTGGAATTAAATTCTGATCTCATTGTGCTTACTAATTACAGTACTATAAATTTTCCACACTGTTATTTTCTACCTCAGTGACTACTTCATACACTGAGAACTCATACCTTCATTAGGTTATGGGCCCCACTCATGTGCTCTAATTCTGAAAGAGTTATTACATAGCAACAATACCCACTATGGTGAAGGATGATCATTCTTTACAAGTCCCAACCCTAAATGCAGATGGCAGCAACTGGCTATACTACAAGGCTCAGGTTGAGTGGGCTGTCAGTCCAAAAGGGCTGATTGGACACCTGACCAGCTTGAATGTGAAACCAGAGGACCCTTCAGCAGGAAAAGACTCCTCCTGGAAGCCCACAGCCATGGAGCAAAAACTTGTCAGTGAATACCTGGAAAAACTTCAGCAATGGGCAAAGGACAATGGATATGTCAAGCAAGTGATCACTGTGTCACTCCCAGAATAGAGACTGCAAAAAGTGTGTGGGGTGTCCTCACTGATCTTTTCCAAAACTGTTCTCATGTTGTTGCAGTTGAGCTTCAGAGAAAACTCCAAGAATCTTGCTGTACAGAAAAGGTGATGTCTGTGCTCACTTTGACAAGATGAATGCACTGCACAAACAACTTGCTGCACTTGGACAGTCCATCACAGACAATGACTTCACAGCTATCATTCTCAGCTCACTCCCTGCTTCCTATGACTCCAACCTACAGCTATGATGTCTTTGGCCCTGGTTATGCAAAAAGACTTATCTCTGGACCTTAAAATCAAAGTAATTTCTGATGAATATGATAGGCACCAAATGGAGATGAAGAGGAGCAATACTGGAAACTCCAGAAATTCCAAAGATGCAGCTTACTCAGTGAAAGATGGACAGAAGTCTAGTTTGAAAATTGCAGAAAGAAAGGTCATGTGAACAATGAATGCTGGGAAGAGGGTGGTGGAAAGGGTGTGCAAGCACCCAAGTGGTTCCAGAACAAGGCAAAGGGAAAAAGAAGGAGAAGGGCACTGGAAAAGCTGCCACTGTGGCCAGTGCAATGGCCAGCTTGAGTGCACAGACCAGTGCTGACTTGGAACCTGACAGAGTCTGGCTAGTGCACCCACACACAGAGGATGAAATTCTGAACCCCCAGGACATTGTTATTGATGAAGAAGATGCATGCATGAACACCTTTGATCATGCTCTTCTCACAGGTGAAAGCCTAAATTCTGCAGAAGAAACTATCCTGTTTGACTCAGGTGCTTCATGTCATAAGTCATCCTACCACAGCAAATTCCCTGATTACAAGTCAATTGTACCTAAACCTATCACCACTGCTAACAGTTACACCTTCCATGCCATTGAAAAAGGTGATCTCACAATCTCACTTGCAAATGGCACTGTGCACACCCACATTTGACTCAAAGGACATGCTCTATACTCCAAAAATGGGAATTATGCTTGTTTCTGTAAGCAAACTTGACATTGCTGGGTATGCCACATTATTCCAAGACAAGTGTTGTCAAATTTTTGATGCTTGGAAAAAGAAAGTAGCTGAAAATCCAATGCAAAAAGGTCTTTACTGTCTCAAACGAGCATGTTGTGCCTTTGCAGGCCTAGCTAAGGCCATGGAATCCTTAACTATGGAGGAGATACATGTCAGACTTGGCCCATCACTCCCAGAGCCATCTGGTGTGAGTCAAAGTGTGGAAAGCTGGTGTGAACCAACCAAATCCAACACCAAAGACAATAAAAAGTGAGTGGTGGTTTACCTCCATTGGAACCTGGAGGGCAGAAAAATCCAAGGTGGGTGTTTTTTTCAAGTGAAGTACTCCTGGCACAAGTTGTTGATGAGTTATGCAGGAGTAGATGAGTGAGTGATGACGAGATGGGGGATGCTGAATAGAGTGAAGGTATTCAGTAGAAAGGACTCCTGGCAGATGTCAATGTCAAGTTGTGCAGGAGTGGATGGATGACTAAGCATATGTACTGACTAAGCTCAGATGATACTTCAGATAAAGAATGGTGGTAGATAGACCCTTGATGGAGCCTCAACTACCACAGAAGATGAATGATGACAGATAGACCTTCTGTTGGGCCTCAACCATCAATGATGAGTTACTTCTGAGAGAATTACTTCTGAGCTGACTGACTTCTTGATTCATGAGTGACTTGATTTGTTTTTTTGTAGCTAAGTACAGGGAGTTTTATATACTGTAGGGGGAGTGCAGCCTATGAAAAACAAGGCACAAATGCTTGGTAAGTAATGATTAGGGACTGTAAGCAATGAGTAATCATGATGACTAAGCAAGAAATGAAAAGTAAGCAAGCAAAGAAGATTGGTAAGTATTGACAATGAACGAGTCAAGGACAGTCAAAATATCACAGTATGAGTCAAAGAATGTCAGAAACTGAGTAGGCACACTGGTATCACATTGGGGGGTGGTGATGCATGTCAGATCTTGGTGGAGACATCATTGGATCAAATGATGGGATGACAGATGGGTGGTGTTTCCAGATGTGGAAGTATTAAATCCAGAAATGGATGGCATGAGTCAGGCATCAAAGGGCTTGGGCATTGGGGGTCTGTGGGGTAACAGGAGCATAGGAAATTGTGTCTCCCACCCATTCATCCTCTCAGTGAAGTTAATAAACACTTCATGAATGGGGCTCTGATGGAGGAGAGGGAGAAGGGGGACATCTTCAGCTGCATCTTGCAGTAAGAAGGCAAGATGAATATCATACTCATCATGGATTGATCAGGGAGGCTAGAGAACAGCAGATTATACTGCAGCTGTTACCACATGGGGAGAATGATGGACAAGATTGGAATAAAGACATTGCAGGGAGCAGGGAGGAACAATCCATATGCTTCATCAAGTGGGGAGACCAAAATGACCACATAAGACCTTTCTAACCAAGTGACAGACCTGAGGCCACCAAAGAATGTCCTTCTGGATGTCATACTGACAAGGAGAACACACTGACCAAGCTGCATGGGCTGAGGTGGGGCTGGTGATGATGGAATAAACAAGGGGGGTTCAGGATAGAAGCTAGTAGAAATGCCTGGCAGATATACATAGCCACTGTCTCTGGCAAAGGGGACAAGTGAGATGATTGACGTAGAGGTGGTCATATCTCATGGACTAGTGAAATGAGCATCTGATGGATGGAGTGCTGTAGAAAATGTGTTCCTTGGCCTTGAGAACACTCCTATGATATTGACAAAGGCCATAGCATGGCCTGCAGAGGGGTAACAGAGGTAGGCTGTGACTGAGAAGAGGGGGGTGTGAGGCTCTCCCTCTTGACAGTGGATCATCAGGCCACATTCAGTGCATCCTGCAGAGTCCAGATCTGCCAGTGCTGAGAGTCAGTCAACCCAAGATCATCATCACATTCTGCTGTCTCATCATTAGCTGCAAGAGGTTGCATGATTGGCATCCTCTTTGCAGAGGCCCATCACCTCTAGTAACTGCAATGGGATTTTTGTTAGGTTCTGTAGCCCAGATACAATGGAGATCAGGGAAGAAAGGGAACTGGGAAATGACATCATCTGGAATGAATGATTTAGCTTGATGAGGGCACATGTGAAAGTACTTACTGTTATTCTGAGACCAAAGTTGAAGTGTAGGGTGAGCTCAGTCACAGACTATGGTTTCTACTGAGCAATGGCTGCAGTAACCTTTGTAAATGACAAAGGATTTGGCAACACTGATAAGAGTGGTCCAGATTAGGGACACTGAGGGCAAAGTTCTGAGGAACACTGCATATGATTGAGCAGCTCAAGTCTGGGGTTCCAGGACTTGAGACAGCAGTCTAAATACTACAAGGGAGATGGACCATGAGGCATCTGCATGTAATGAGTCAACTATGTCATTGGTTAAACAATGATGATACATGTCCTAAGCATGTTATGAGGGGTTAACACTAGTGGTGGAAATAGAGGGCCATCAGATCAGAGAGAAGATGGCCACAAAAAGGAAAACAAGTCCAATGGAGGGAACATGAGGCAAACATAAGGTAAAACAAGGAAAAACAGGTGTGAAATGTAACATTACCCCCCTTCTAAGCATTGAAGTCCCTGACTTCAACTACTCTCTGTAAGGCTCTCTGGTCATGTTGCTGATGGCAGAGTTGTTGAAGTCAAAATCATTATCCTCACTCCCAATGAGGGTCTGATCATCTACCAATGCAGGGGTAGAAATTCTTTCTTGTAAAGGGTGCTGAGGCTGTATAGATGGGCACTGGGCTTGGGTATGCCCAGGACAAGTGGCATGATTGAGGGGACATTTGTAGAGGCCACAATTGACTCTAACATGTCTGAGGTGTCAGCAGACATATCATGCTTGATGGTAGTGTGGATTGGGCAGGGTTAGAGGATGATTTGTCACAGCAAGTTCATTAAGAATGGGGGAGGGTGGCAACTGGGTGAGAGTTTTGACTCAACTCATAGTAAGGGCAAGCTTGGCAGCAGAGATGCCAAAGGTGACCTCTGGCTCAACCACAGAGGGAGGTGAGGAGCCATGATACTTGCAGGGTTGTGGGTTAAGGCCTGAAAGACAGTGGGTGCAAGGTCTGTTTGCTCTTGAAGTGTAGGGTCATTGGGGATATACACCCAGTTCTTGTAGAGTAAGACACTGTTGTTGAACTTCCAATCAGTGAGATGAGATTTAAATGGAAGGGGAATATCAATGTTTTCAATGGCTTGAAGAGCCATTTGAACTGGGGTCAGACATGGAGGATGAGGCAACCTTCTTGGTAAGGTTGGTGTTGATGAGGTTAACAAACATGGTCTGGGAAAGGAGGGTCACTCTGTTATGTTTCACCCCTGTTTTCCTTTTTCTCTTTATGATTATCTGATGTTTTGATCTGATGGACTACTTTTCCTTTTTGAGCTGTCTTCTTGATTGATCCAATGGCTCTCTATTTCCACCGCTAGCATTATCTGCTCATTACATGCTTTAGACATGTGTCATCATTGTTCAACCAATGGCATAGTTACCTTGATATGTGCAGATGCCTCATGGTCCATCCTTTGTACAGTATTTAGTCTGTCAGCTCAAGTCCTGGAAACCCAGACTTGAGCTGCTCAATCACATGCAGCATTCTCTCAGAACTTTGCCTTCAGTGTCCCTAACCCAGACCACTCTTACTGGTGTTGCCCAAATCCTCTGTCATTTGCAGAGGTTCCTGCAGCTGTTGCTCAGTAGAAATCCATAGTCTGCATTTGAGTGCTCCTATGTCTTGACTTTGGTCAAGCATAACAAAAGCTCAAGTCTACCAGCCTTTGGCCAAATTGGTCACTGTTTAGTGCACCACCATGAACCCCTGAAACAATTGATGTTGGGTGCCATTGTGACCCACTTGTGAAGAATCGTCATCTGACAAGGAACAGGAGAGCACTGTCACTGACACCTCCTCCAATGAACCCAAACAACCAGATAGAGGATTCACTTCTGGTATCCTCTCAAACCTCTTTACTCAGTCCCTCACCATGCTTGGTACTCCTATCCCACCAGTACCTGCCACCACTTTTCCTACACCCCCACCTCTACCACAAACCATGATGTCCAGTTTGTCATTGAAGGCAACAGTTGGCACTGTCAGCACCAAAGCCACTGAATTGAAGATTGGTGCCCCATCTGATTTTGATGGTGATCAGAAGAACACCATGAGTTGGCTGTACTCCATACAGACCTATCCCTTGGTAAATGAAGAGATCTACAACAATGACACCAAAAAGGTCATCTATGCATTGTTGTATATGAAGAAAGGTGTTGCTCATTCCTGGGCAGCTACCTTCCAGAAGACTTCTCTGGAAAAGAACCCCCTGAGTTTTGGCACCTTTGCTGATTTCACAAAAGACTTCAAAAGTTCTTTCACCTCCTCTGACACTGCTGGTGCTGCAATTACCAGGCTACACACCATGAAACAGAAAGAATCAGTGGAACAGTATATCACTGATTTCTGAACTGCTGCCACTGACTCAACCATCACAGAAGATGTCACATTGATTGAGTTCTTCTCACAAGGACTCAAGCCCTTCATTGCAAACTGAATCCATATGATGGAAACCACTCCAACCAAGATCACTGAGTGGTACACACAAGCACAAAAGTTTGATGCCAAATGGAGAAAAGTAAATGAACTTTCTGGAAAGAAAGAGAAGAGGATGTTCTACCCCAAGAACAACCTCACCAAAGAAAAAGATCCTAATGCTATGGACATGGATGGAGTGAGACTCTCCAAAGAAGAAAGAGACTGTCATATCAAAGAAGGAAGATGTTTTGGTTGCAGCAACAAAGGACACCTCTCTTGAGAGTGTCCCAACAAAGGGAAAATCCCCCAGAAGAAAGTAAAGAAAATCTGCAAAGTCATGGAGATTGAAGAAAGAAATGATGAAGAAAAGTTGCTGGCCCATCTGTTGCTCTTGTAAAAATTGCTAGAGCACTTGGAAAAGGTTTTTAGAAGGGAACTCTGCATTGATGCCAGATGTTCCCAAAACTAAGGACAGTTCTGTTTCTGTTGTGCCTGTACTAGTATCTTCTACTCTAGATCATACTATGCAAATTCCTGTCTTCCTTTATGCATCAGAAAGAACTGAAAAAGTTGTCAAAACCACTGCACTGGTTGACTCCAGTGCCAAAATCTCTTGTATTGACTGGGGATTTGTATGAAAGCACTGAATCCCTACCCAATGACTTGCTGAACCCATCCTTGCCAAAAATGCAGATGGAACCCCAAATTCCAAGGGAAAAATCCTGTTCTCCACCACTCTCTATTTCAAGGTTGAAGGAATTGTTCATCAAACCTTCTTCCATGTCATTAATTGCAGAATGGAGAACATCATCCTAGGCCTCCCTTGGCTTCAAGAAAATAACCCTGTCATTGATTGGAGAATGGGAACCCTCTCCATCAATGAAAAGACCAATAGGTCTAGGGAATTGAAATGCAACATCTCTTCTGTTGCAGTTGAAGAACCTGTTGTGAACCTAGTGTTGCCCATTGAAAAGAAGGGGATAAACAAGTTCATGGATTATGAAGAACCTGAAGACAAAACCATCTGTGCACACTTCATGATGTCAGTCAGGAAACTCATGGAAGAAGCAAAGAAGATTAATCCAAACAATAGTCTTCTTCAAAAGATCACTATGGCCACTGAGTTGGCCCAAGAAGAACATAAAAAGAAACTGAAAGCTGTTCTCCCTGAGGACTATAAGGAGTTTGCTTTGGTTTTCAAGAAACCTTCTGATGGAGTCCTCCCTCCATCATGACCTTATGATCATGCTATCAACCTTGTTGAGGACTTTGTCCCAAAGGTGGCTAAAGCATACCTGCTCTCTCCTTTGGAGAGAGAGTCTGTGGAAAAGTTCATCAAAGAGAACCTTTGAGAAGGAAAAATCTGCCCCTTGAAGTCCCCCCAAGCAGCACCCTTCTTCTTTGTAGGAAAGAAAGATGGCTCCATTCACCCCTGCCAAGACTACTAATATCTGAACAAGAATACTGTGAAGGATGCCTATCCCCTTCCCCTCATTTCAGATCTCATTGATAAACTCAAGGGAGCATCTATCTTCACAAAGATGGATGTGCGATTGGGCTATAACAATGTCTGCATCAAAGAAGGTGACCAATGGAAAGCTGCATTCATCACACACAAAGGACTTTTTGAACCAACCATCATGTTCTTTGGGTTGTGTAATTCCCCCACCACCTTCCAGCATTTCATGAATGACTCTTTCCAAGACATGATTGCTGAAGGATGGTTGGTTGTTTATATGGATGATCTCCTCATCTTTCCCACTGACCCTGAAGAACATAAACACAGAACTCATCAAGTTCTTGAATGAATGAAGGAGTTGTCACTTCCTCTCAAACTGGAAAAATGTCATTTTGATCTAACTGAGGTTGAGTACCTGGGAATGATCATCAAGGAAAACACCATTGCCATGGATCCCATCAAGGTCCAAGGCATTGCTGAATGGCCTGTCCCAAAGAAGGTCAAAGATGTGCAATCCTTCCTTGGATTTGCAAACTTCTACAGGAGATTTGTCCCATACTATTCAGACATTGCCTGACCCCTGATTGACCTCACCAAGAAAACAGTTGCATTGGGAGTGGTCAAAGAAATGCCAGACTGCCTTTGACATCCTGAAACAAATCTTCATGGCACAACCAACCCTCCAAATGCATGATACTTCTCAGCCATTTGCAATAACCACCAATGTGTCCAAGTATGCAACAGGAGGTGTTCTCCTTCAAGAAGACTCTAATGGCCAGTGGCAGCCCTGTGCCTTTATCTCCCAGTCATTTAACCCTGCTGAACACAACTACAATATCTATGATAGAGAACTACTAGGGGTTATTTGCAGATTGAAGTCCTGGAGACACTTTCTCCATGGATCACCATTCCAAGTCAAGGTGTTCACTGACCACAAAAACTTGACTTACTTCAAAGCACCACAAAACTTAAACTGTCACCAGGCATGCTGGCTACTTGATCTTGCAGACTTTGATCTGCAACTAGAACATGTCCCAGGCAAAGACCTGGCCACCCCTGATGCACTCTCTCACTGACCTGATCATGTTCCTGATGATGATGAAGACAACAAAGGAGTTACCCTCCTTCCACAAACACTGTTTGTTAACCTCATTGACATGAACCTCACCCAGAAGATCACATCCTCCTCTATGAAAGACCCTGTGGTACAAACAGCACTCTGTGCTATAGAAAATGTTGACATGCCACTTCTGTTTAAATCCCACCTCTCTGATTGGAGGTTTGATAATGGAGTATTACTTTATAAAGATAGGGTTTACATCCCAGATGATCCATCCCTCTGCTGAACTGTGGTGTCCAATCACCATGATCACCCCTCTTCTGGACACCCTGGTGTCCTAAAAACCCAACAGCTTGTCTCATCTGAATTCTGGTGGCCTGGCCTTGCCTCTTTTGTCCACAAATACATTGAAGGCTTCTCTGTTTGCCAGCAAAATAAAGTTAACACCCACCCAACAACACCACCCCTTACACCTATTCCCTCGACCTTGACTTGTCCCTTCCAACAGATCTCTTGCAATCTGGTCACTGATCTACCCCTTTCTGAGGGTTATGACTCCCTTTTGGTCATGGTAGACCATGGGCTTATGAAGGGGGTAATTTTAACACCCACAAAGAAAACTGTCTCTGCTGCTGATATCACAGCCCTCTTTTTCAAAAAGGTCTACTCCTGTTTTGGGTTGTATGACAAAATTATATCTGACAGAGGACCCCACTTCACCTCTGCCTTTGCAAAAGAACTCACCTCCCTTCTTGGCTACTCCCTTGCCCTGTCAACAGTGTATCATCCTCAGACAGATAGAGAAATGGAATGTGTTAACCAGGAAGTTGAGACTTATCTTTGAATCTTCTGTCAGAACAATCCAGCCTCATGGGTGGATAGCCTCCCCATGGCAGAATTTGTGCATAACCACCATCCTCATTTGGTTACTCATCAGTCTCTGTTCTACCTCATGTATGGATTATGAACTGAAACCCCTTCTGTCTCTTATCACAGAGACCCACCTTCCCACCACCGAGTCCAGACTCAAGGAACTCCAAAAAGCTAGAGAAGAGGCCCTAGCAGCACATGATCTAGCCAGAAGGACAATGAAAGACTGCTCATCATGACCCTTCTCCCCATTTCAAAAAGGAGATAAGGTTTGGTTGAAGCATGGAACTTAAAGTGTTCCTATGAAAACAGAAAAATTGCCCCAAAACAAGAAGGACCCTTTACTGTCTCTGAAGTCCTATCTCTGATCACCTATTGCCTCACAATCCCTGCACAATGGAAGATACATAATGTCTTCCATGCTTCTCTCTTATTGCCCTGTTGTGAAAATGATGTCCATGGACTGAACTTCCCAGCTCCACCACCTGACCTTGTTAATGATGAAGAAGAATATGAAGTGGAGGCAATAGTTGGCCATAAAAGATCTGGCCATGGACATGCCTTTTTAATCAAATGGAAGGGTTATCCTTCATCCAAAAACTTGTGGCAAAAAGAGACACACCTTGAACACATGGATGATACACTCTCTGCTTATAAGAAATGCTTCCCTAAGGATTTCCCTCCTCAGAAACTGCCCACTCAATGTTCCACTCACACTGTCAGAAAAGTCTCCATTGAAATGCCTCCCTGTCAATACACCTACCCCTGTGAACCTTCTTGTTGCCATGCCCCCTTCACTCATTATCAACAACAACCCACTAGTGATCAGATGATCGCTTCCTACCAACTTTTCATAGCTGATCCCACTGTTGTTGGCACAGTCTATCATGAGGTTGATGAAAACTCCCCTCTTGACCTCATGTATCACACCACCATCCAAGCCCTTTGGCTTGAAGAATTATCCAGATATGTTAATCAACAAAATCCCCTTCTGTCTCCTGCCCATACCAGTTCTCAACAAAATAGCCTATGAACAGGTTCCCCTGCTTCTCTGACTTTTTGATATCTTAGGAGGAGCTGACCTCATTTATAATGTCTGTCAGTATCCGATGTTGATCACTCCCCCTCCTCCTGGGTCTAGGAGGCCCTTGGCTGCAACCTCTCCTCCAATTTCCTCCATGTTGTCCTCTCCTCTGGCATCATCACCATCATCATCCCGCTCCTCCCATTCATCTCACTCTCTCAGAAGAGCTGATCAACCTCATGCCTGTTGTTTGTCTGGTGCCAGTCCACAACCATGCGAGTCTCATGATTTGCTGACTGAAGTCAACCCCAAGACTGCCTTTGGCATCTCAAGAGCTGAACTTGACTATACTCTGAACATCATCAAAACCCTAGCACAGCTACCCCCATCCCCTGTCCTGAATGTGATAGCTAAGGCTGATCATCCTCTCACCCCTTCTGACCCACACTACCATCAGATGTGCTATGTTTGTCATCATCTCAGACACATCCATGTCAACTGTGGACTCTACAAGTGCCCCCTTTGTCACATGACTCGCCCAGGACATGCTCAAGCTCAATGCCTGTCTCTACACCCTCGTTGCACATTACAAGAAAGAATTACCACCCCAGGTGTGGTAGATGATCATACCCTCATTGGGAGCAAGGATGATGACTTACACAACAATGATTTTGACTTTGACAACTCCGCCATCAGCAACATGACTGGAGAGCCTTATGGAGAGTAGTTGAAGGTTGGAGACTTCAATGCTTAGAAGGGAGGTAATGTTATGTTTCACCCTTGTTTTCCTTTTTCTCTTTATGATTATCTGATGTTTTGATCTGATGGACTACTTTTCCTTTTTGAGCCATCTTCTTTATTGATCCAACAGCTCTCTATTTCCACCACTAGCATTATCTGCTTGTTACATGCTTTAGACATGTGTCATCATTGTTCAACCAATGGTGTAGTTACCTTGATACATGCAGATGCCTCATGGTCTGTCCTTTGTACAGTATTTAGTCTGTTGGCTCAAGTCCTGGAAACCCAGACTTGAGCTGCTCAATCACACACAGCATTCTCTCAGAACTTCACCTTCAGTGTCCCTAACCTGGACCACTCTTACCAGCATTGCCCAAATCCTCTGTCATTTGCAGAGGTTACTGCAGCCGTTGCTCAGTAGAAATCCATAGTCTGCATTTGAGCTCTCCTATGTCTTGACTTTGGTCGAGTGTAACACACTCCTTTGTTGTCTTCTTCATCATCAGGAACATGGTCAGGTCAGCAGGAGAGTGTGTCAGGGGCTGCCAGGTCTTTGCCTGGGATGTGTTTGAGTTGCAGATTGAAGTCTGCAAGATAAAGGAGCCAGTGAGCCTGGCAACAGTTCAAATTCTGGGGGGCTTTGAAGTAGGTCAAGTTTTTGTCATTGGTGAAGACCTTGACTGGGAACAGAGATCCATGGAGATAATGTCTCCAAGTCTTTAGTCCTTGAATAACCCCTAGCAGTTCTCTGTCATAGATATCATAGTTTCTTCCTGTGGGATTTAACAATTGAGAGATAAAGGTGCAGGGTTGCCACTGGCCATTTGAGTCTTCCTGGAGGAGAACACCTCCAGTTGCATACTTGGATGCATTGGTAGTAATTGCAAATGGCCAAGAGGCATTGGGCATCCAAAGGGTTGGTTGGGCCATGAAGATCCTTTTCAGGAGTTCAAAGGCATTTTGACATCTCTTTGACCATTCCCAAGCAACAGTCTTCTTGGTTAGGTCAATCAGGGGTCAGGTGATGGCTGAGTAGTAAGGAACAAATCTTTGATAGAAGTTAGCAAATCCTAAGAAGGATCACAGGTGATACTTCAGATAGAGAATGGTGGTAGATAGACCCTTGATGGAGCCTCAGCTACCAAGTATATGGATGATGACAGATAGACCCCTTTGTGGAGCCTTAACTGTCAACAACAATTTATGTTGAGCTGAACTGAACTGACTGCTGAGTGACTTCTGATTCACTTGGGTTGTAGCTAAGTACATGGCAGTTTATATACTGTGGGGGGGGAGGGTGCAGCCTATGACAAACAAGGAACAAACACTTGGTAAGTAATGAGTAAGGACTGAGTAATCATGATGAGTAAGCAAGAAATGAAAAGTAAGCAAGCAAAGAGGATTGGTAAGTATTGGCAATGAATGAGTCAAGCACAGTCAAAATATCACAGAATGAGTCAAATAATGTCAGAATCTGAGTAAGTGCACTGACATCACATTAGGGGGTGGCAATGCATGTCAGATCTCAGTGGAGACATCACCAGATCCAAAGATGCCATGACAGATGGATGGTGTTTCCAGATAGGGAAGTATTAACTTCCAGAATTGAAGGGCATGAGTCAGGCACCAAAGGGGCTAGGGAATTGGGGGTCTGTGGGGCAATGGAAGCATAAGTGATCATGTCTCCCACCCATTCATCCTCTCAGCAAAGTTGACAAAAGCTTCATGAACAGGGCTCTGATGGAGGAGGAGGAGAAGGGGGGACATCTTCTGCTGGATCTTGCAGTAAGAAGGCAAGATGCATACCATACTCATCATGAATGCAATCAGGGAGGCTAGAGAACAGTAGATAATGCTGCAGCTGTTGCAATGTGGGGAGAATGATGGATGAGATTGGAATAAAGATGTTGCAGGGAGAAGGGAGGAACAATCCATATGCTTCATCAAGAGGGGAGACTGAAATGACCACATAAGACCTTTCTAACTGTGTGACAGACCTGAGGTGACCAAAGAATGTCCTTCTGGAAGTCATACTGACAAGGAAAACATGCTGACCAAGCTGCATGGGACGAGATGGGGCTGACAATGACAGGATGAACCAGGGGGCTTCAGTATGGAAGCTGGTGGGAATGCCTGGCAGATATACATAGCCACTGTCTCTGGCAAATGAGACAAGCAAGATGATTGATGAAGAAGTGGCCATTTCTGATGGACTTAGCAAAATAAGTGTCTGATGGATGGAGTGCTGTAGAAATGTGTAGGGTGCAAGGATTGTCTCCAAATTTGGAAGGCAGAATTGCATGGCTGAGCACTTTAAGTGAGTGTGAGAACAGAGTCAATATCTTTGGAAATGGTGGAGATACAATGAAAACTGGAATGCTGTACATGGGTGCTAAAAACCTTTAATGTGGCTTAACTTGCTTCCTCTTTTCTCTTTAGCACTGATGACTCATTCTTGGGCAAAGGATGACTGCTCATGTCCAGCAGTCTTTCTACACATGAGGGCTTTAGTCTTCATCTGCATTCATGGGCATTGTGCACAACTCATTGATGAGTTAGGCAGAGTCAACTGTAACCATGTCCACAACACCTTTGGTGTGTGACACTGGGCAGATTGAGTGCTGTATTGACAAGTGGGCAACAGGGCAATGAGGGGATATATCCTTCACCATGCAAGAATATTGTTCCATCTTCAAGTCATACCTGAAGTGCCTTCAAGATTTTGATGATGCCACTAAGGAGGTTGGTGTCTTACCAGCCATGTGTTCTAAGATATATTCACTGATGTGTGCTTCCATACATTGAGGTGTATCATAACTAATTCTATAAGTCATGTTCACTCAGGTGCCAGCATGCTCATGACAGAGTCCCAGTGTGAGGTTTTAGTGTAGGGAGCCATATACTCCCTGAGGCTAGAACAGGAATCTGGAATGAAAATATGTATATGCATTGGTATACTTCTCCTGGGCCTGGTCCCATTCAGTATGCTCCTGCTGATCTGGAGGTTGAACACACTGACCTCTACCTCCATCTATGGGGTGAGTCTGCAGTGCAAGTATGGATGTGGAATTGCAACAAGGAATTATGGGAACCTGCCAAAGAAGGCAAAGCTCACCCTGTTCTGCCTGGGTGTAGGTTGTGGCTACAAATGCAGGAGGAGCCAAGTTGGATCATGAGAAAGACTGCTATGATGTACAGGGGTAAACAGAAGTGCAAGGTTCAGTAGGCAGGTGTATTGAGTGGCTGACATACATGCACATATTCATGTTGTTTACATTTACACCTGAGTTGAAATGATATGTTCCCCCAGAAAACATGCTCTCACTGTTCATGTACAATAAACACTATTATTTTGCCCAGATGATTATTGAGGTCATACATAGAAGGATGCAGGCTGCTGGACTGATTGATACAAATCATTATCATGTTCTTCACCAACAACTTTACTGTTGATGTCACCACCACTCTGGCAGTGGACATCTGACTTGGAGAATGCACATTCCCATAGCATAATGGGGAGAGTGTCTGCCATTTGGTACTCCATGCCCAATGAGGTCAAGGACACTGACTGGCATGACAAGATTGACCCAGGTAACAAGGATATGATGACAGAAGTCTGTGAACTGTTTGGTTAGATTGAGCTTGGAGAGGTTCCAGAAGTTGGTTCACCAACAAGGCAGTTGGTGGCACATTGTATAAGGGAGATGTGAGCAGCAAAGAAGTACCTGCAGTGATGGCATTTAAAATTAAATCAGGTTGAGAAGGAGGCAGAGACCAGGGACTTGCAAGAACATGGATAGTCAGAAGAAGTCAATGGCTTAGAATGGGAAGACATCCAGAGCCAGATTTACCTTTCTTGTGCCCTGTGCATGGACTGGAGTTGGTTGAACAGGGGCTAAGGGTGCAATTCATTTTGGGTTCAAGGCTATTGCAGCAGATTCCAATGCAGTCACTGCCCAATGCCCTCATATATGGTGAGTGATCACTGGGGTAATCCTGCCACAGATGGTCAATCATTCAAATGACAATGGCAGAGAAGTGAAATAGTCTACCATACTGTCAATCCCCAGTGATATCTTGTGTAGGGACAGACACCACTGGCACCCTCAGCATTTGAATGAGCACCTTACAAAAAAGGAAATTGCTGCAATAGGTTTTGTTTTACTGCATTATCAATTAAACAACTCACCTTAGCATCTGTGGTACTGAGTATCTTCTTACAGTGCAATCATGGCCAGGCAACAACAGTACAAGATTTGTTGGTGCCATGTTCACAGTTGCTGCAGGGGCCACTTGTGAGATCCTCTGATGAATGTATCCATCTCAGGTGTTCTGTTGAAACCATCTACTCATGCTCACCATCAACATGACAAAGAACTGTCACAGCAACATCACCAATCTGTAGAAAATGAGGGTGTGGAAAATAGGATTTTATTGGCATCCCTTAAAACACCACAGTTAGATGCTACTGTAGCATCCAGGACCAACTCATTGACCATCCTTGATGCTGCTTCTATGGATGTTGAACGTGGTTTGTCCTCTAACAGTAGGTTTAATTAAATGAGCATTGATTTATCTAGACACAGGTGGTCTGTCTGTCGAGTCAACCATCCTTAACACTCCCATTGACATCAATCTGTCCATTGATTGTCCTGCCAATGCAAATACCCTCTCAAGGTCTGTGCTTGCACATTATCATGAATTGTTCCATGTACATTGGATCAGTGCAAGCCACCTTCTCACTCAAACATCAGCATTCAAAAGCCAGCCAAATGCCACCTGCTGTTCTCCATCAGCTGCACTGTTCAGCCTTTCTTATGCATCTGGAGGTGTTCATGTCTTATTTTGATACCATTCATGACAAATGCATTTATGGTTGAGAATTACATAGGGATGCACAAAAAGTATCTAATCATCAATGGTGATAAGCTTGTGTTTGTCAAACCAACAATCAGCCCATATATCCTGCAGAAACTGAATGCCATTGTCATTGGTTGGTTCCTCTGGACTGCCAAAGGTGGAATTGATGCCCTCAATGAGTTCCTGGAGGGTCCAGGTTTCAGTGGGCTTGTCCATAATGTGGGTCCTGCATACAGGACAGGTATAAAAGACATACAAGACATATTTACACATGGATATAGTGTTGATGTCACCGACTGAGTACAGAGGGTTCTTGAGGTATTCCAGAACAGTGACATTGCCATAATTCCTCATGGCATTAGCAATGGACTGCTGGAACCAAGACCGAAGGCAAGTATGACAGAATGTATGTCCACATTTACCCAGCCTGCATGATCAGAGTTAGCATGACAGTAAAGTCAAAGGCAAAGACTAACACATATGTGAATGGTTGCTGCATGGTGTCACTGCAAAGGGAACACTTGAGTACCATGCTTTTGTGAATACTGAACTGCAGTTGATCAGGGTGAGTATCAGGGACCAACAGCTGTTGGCATGGATCAGACTGACCTGATTGATAACTCGCTTGAGGTGGTCAAGGTTCCCCTGAGTTTCCCCAATGCTTGCCTTTGCTTTATTGACTTCTGCTGTAAGGCATTCAACTTCCTATTAATGCACATATTCAATGGAGCACTGCAGCATAAATGGAAACATTGTATTACCTGATGAGCTTCAGTGAGCTCATTTGAACCCTTTCTGTGACATTTATGTGTCAGAGACAGTGGGGTTAGGAGGAAGGCTTGGCAAAGGCTGGCTGGGGGGGTAGTCCTGGGATGCAATGAGTATGGAGAAGTGTGCAAGTTGCAGGTAGGTGACAAACAGGTGGCAGGCATAGCTGGGCAGATGTAGACAGAACAAAGAAATGGGAAATCAAATGGATATGGCCTCAGGGTGAGGCCTCTAGCCAGATATTTATCATCCAGACTGATCAGCAGGTTCTTTGTGAGCATGATTTCTATGTGGACAGGAAGTATATAGACATACTTTACAAAGTCACACATTGACAGGTTGCTTGAAGTGTTCAAAGCTATGACACAAGGAGATAGCTGACTATTTGTTCCTTCAAGTGTTCAAAGGCAACAGAGTGCTTATGCTCTGAACAGCTCTGAACCTTTGAGTCTCTGAGGCATGACACAAGCTAAACATTCACACTCAACACACATGAGGTATCATTTGATCTATTCTGATGTCCACTTTGTTAGAGATAGCTGACTGAAAGAGACTGGGGGTGCTCAGATAATGGCACCTCTGCTTGTTATTTAATGGTCACTGGTCATGTCTTATGATTAGTCACAGGTACTGTCATTCTTGACACAATTCACATTCCCCATGGCCACTCCTTTCCCATTCAGCAACCCACTTGATTTGTCAGTCAGAATTCTTCCCTGTCTTGTACCCAAACTGAATTTTGCTTTACCCAGTGCCCCCATCCTCTTTGCAACTAGTTACACTGGCATTTCCACAGGCATTGCTCATAGTGGAGTACACTGTGCATCACTCATGCTTGTTGCATTGGAAACTCCTGGACAACATGAGTTGTTCCCATTATGCTGTGTTCCACATTCCATTACTCAAACATTTGACTGTTCAGCCTGGTTCCTTTTGAAGACTGATGGCCTTATATTTGTCCAATGTTTGGTTGAGGAAAGTACCCTCCTTACACCCTCACATGATTTCATGAGTCCCCTGTCAATCATCATTAGATTTTGGAATGACCTTTTTATCAATGTGATCCCAGGAGCACATGATTATACTCATCAACAGATTTCTCTACTGTGTCCATTTTAGTGACCCTGCAGCTTACTGGGCATTCCACTACCACTCTCCATGGTGGGGATGATCAACAGCATCAACATGCAAGCCTCTTCACCCACAATGTGCTAGTCCAATCCTGGGAGCAGTTCTCTGTCCCTCTGTTCTGCCAGTTTTATACTGAAAACTAACTGTTCTATGTAGTGCTTGAATAATTTTCTAGTACCATTAGGCACTACTGTTTTTCTCTTTAGTGACTCTGAGTTTTTGGTGCATTTACTGATAACCTACATACCTTTGTATGCCCCAGAGTGCCATTAGATGCTAGTAGATTGCTTATGTCAGCCCTTTCCTGCTTGAGTCATCTTTGATTTGGTGCATGAGCTGTGACTTTGATTTGGTGCCCTGCCCTTGTTTCCTCATGAGTCATCATTCTGGTTTTGCCTGCATTCCAGTCCTTCAGTGCAAGATTTAGATGGGATTTCTGTGGTCTGATCTGTTATCTGACATACAAGCATGCTAAGTATGATGACAGCCCCCCCAACTTCACAATTGTAAGAAGTGATACTGGATCCCCCCACCTGCCATACAATCATATGAGGCAACCTGCCATCCATCCAATTGTCTTTGTTACTGTCAAGTGAGATCTGCAAGACATACTCTGCATGCCAGCATCCATCTTCTGCTAATTTTGACAATTCTTTGTTAAAGGTCTCCTTTGTCTCTGAAGAGCCACTCCCTGTGACTACATATATTACAAAGGTATGATTACAGATTATTCTCTGTCCCATTTTCTCTGGCTATGGCAACAACAGGCTCAGATGTTGACTCCAGTGATGTCTTTGGCAAGCACACTGATGAATGTTATGGCCTTCCTACACCTGGCAAATGGGCTCTAGAGAATCCAGAACCACCTCCTGAAGCAAAGTGACACCACCAGGAAGCAAAGACAATGACCACCCTGCAGGCACTGCAGGCTAAGAGACATAAAGTTAGTAAGTCTGGCTTCTTCAAATAGCACAATTGGCTAATTGATATGTAGGGGCACTGGGTGAGCTGGCTAAATGACTGTTTTCACCTTTGGAAGCAATGGGTTAGTTTAAACTGTATCACATATTTCTGTTAACACCTTGTGTCAGAGGTCTAGTGGACAGCCCTTGTACAGTGGTGATAAGGGAGATCTTTCAATGGATGTTGATGTGGCAGATGACAGGGAATGTGATGCAAGTATCTTTAAATCTCCTTCAATATATCCACCCTAACATTGTCACCCCAGGAAAATGGGATACCTCTCCAATGTCCCAGGGAAAGTATGTTGGACTTCCTCAACAGAGGTCTAAACACTTGCAGCCATCCAGTGCCAATTATGCCTCCTAATTTCAACTTTACATTTATGCATAATCAAAACCAGGAAGCTCCCCCTGCCTTTATACAGCAAACATGAACTTGGTCCTTTGATGGTGCTGGTACCAACAGTGTTGTACCTGCAGCATCCTCCATGGCTCCCTCACCATTGAGCAGTTCTGCAGTTGTGATGCATGCTAACTCATCTTCTGATGTTGATGTTCCCAGTGTGTGCACCACATCTGCAGCATCCTCAGTGGCTCTCTCACCCCATGTGGTTCCTGTCACCAACCCTCCTCATGTGCATGCAATGTTGGCACCCTCCATCATTCCCTCAGAAGCCAGCACTTCTGCTGTTAACCCTCCCCATATGCATGCCACATTTACAGCATCCCCCACACTTCTCTTGGCAAGTTCCATGGGTGGACACTCTGGTTACCCCCAATAAAGACCTTTGCAGAATTCCATCAGTGCATAGTCTGGTCCTGTACCAGAGCTGACACCTGTGCAAGGTATCTGCACCTATTGTTTATGTCACTTTTGTTGACCTTTGACATCTCCCAGGAATTCAAGCTGCAAGTTCCATGAGTGGACACTCCAGTTACTCACTGCTGTTTCCTTTGCAGAGTTCCATTTGTGGAAAGTCCAATCCCATACCAGGGCCAACACCTGTGCAAGGTATCTGCATCTACTGTTTATATCACTTTTATTGACCTCTAACATCTTATAGGAATTCAAGCCACAAGCTCCATGAGTGGACACTCCAGTCATCCACCACCATTGCCCTTGCAGAGTTCCATTCATGGTCAGTCTGGCCCTGTACCAGGGCTGACACCTGTGCAAGGTATCTGCACCTACTGTTTGTGTCACTTTTGTTGACCTTTAATGTCTCAGGAATTCAAGCTGCAAGTTCCATGAGTGGACACTCCAGTCACTTGCTGCCATTTCCCTTGCAGAGTTCCATTTGTGGAAAGTCCAGTCCCATATCAGGGCCAACACCTGTGCAAGGTATCTGTTCCTACTGTTTATGTCACTCTTGTTGACCTTTAACATCTCCCAGGAATTCAAGCTGCAAGTTCCATGAGCAGACACTCCAGTCACTTGCCACAATTTCCCTCACAGAGTTCCATTCATGGAAAGTCCAGTCCCATACCAGGGCCAACACCTGTGCAAGGTATCTGCATCTGCTGTTTATATCACTTTTGTTGACATCTAATGTCTCACAGGAATTCAAGCCACAAGTTCCATGAGCACACACTCTAGTCACCTGCCCCTATTGCCCTCACAGCATTCTGTTCACAGTCAGTCCTTTATCCTGGACCCTCTCCTGCCACCAACATTCATTTGCTTTCTTTCATAAAAGTGAGTATTTAATTACATGCCTTTCACCCTGTCACCAACTAATCTACACATGATCTGTCCATTATTCCTTGCAGCTCAATTCCAACACAAGTGAAAATGTCCTGGGGGACTGCACTTACCTGCTTCAAAGCATTCACCTGGCCTGGCAATGGTATGTTCCTCTACTTTTGTGTTTTCCCAGTGCTTAATTACCATCCACAGCTAAAATTACATCACTAGATGCATGAGTGGTCATGTGCAAGGACTGCTGGGTGATTGCATCACCCAATGCAGACTTCATTCCAGAGCCATACATTTTTGAAGAAGTCAATCTTTGTCCATGTGCTGATGGTCAGTTCAGCCTTGTTGATTGCTTCCAATGGCCTCAAACATACAAAAAAAAACTACAAATATGGTGTTTGCATACCTTGAAAAAATATGGTCCCTACTCTCAATATTGCTTGGTTCACTCTGACATCTGTGGATTTTGTCCTTCCACTTGGTTCTGTGTATCTGGTGGGAATGCTTGAAAAGGCAAAGGTCAAGGCCTTTGAAGAACTACTTCAGCAACTGTGCAGCTGCTATCACCCCCTCTGCAATCAACTTGTGGGTTGAAACCTTATGACCCAACTAGTGCAGTCGGTTCAACACAAGGTTTTGTGCTTGCAGCATCACCCCCTTTATTCTGAGACCTTGTCATTTTTGTTGCCCAGCTTCAGCACAAGCTGCTTGACATTTACACTATGCTCAAATACATTGAGATCCTCTACCTGCTTCTTTCACCTCCCTGCTCAAAACCTGTATGTGCAAACCCCACCTGGATGGGGTGCTTCATGAAGGATACTGCCACTTGTGAAGCACTATATTTTGCTGGGGTGCCAGTCTGGCTCATACATACTGAGGCATACATCTCCCCTGATATGAATATCAAGGAGCCTGTGAGATTGACATGCCCTGAAGACATAGTGAAAGCAATGTATTTGGAAAAGGGGGTAGCTAAGTCATTCCCATTGATCTACCATGCTCCTGGTGGTCTCCTGCACCACATTCACACTTGCAGGGACTATGAGGGTACATTCACAGAGCAACCAGAGCCCCTGCAAGAATCATTTGCCACATCCTTGTTGAACCCATCTTCAAGCACTGGGAAGCAATCAATGAAAAAGCAGACAAGGGCTGCCAGGGAACAAGCAACTGCAGGCCCCTCCAGAGGTATGTACCCTAATTTTCTTTCTGCTTGTTCCTGACCAACTTGTAGCTTCACACCCCAAACAATCAGGTGGTGGGGACTTGGTAAGGTGGGAAGAGCCTGATCTTCCAGAAATTCCCAAGCCCCACAGTCTGTTTGCATTGGCTTGGAGGAAAGCTTCAAAGGATATATCCAGAGTCAAGTCAGGCATTGTGGACCCTGGTTATTGCTTTCTGAAGCCCACACTGTTGGTCAATGTGACCACCCCTGAATGAAAGAAGACATACATGTTGAATTGGCTCTCTGCTCATCTGGCTTGGATGAATTGAGTTGACATTTGGTATCTGCAGAAGAACCCTTCCCCTCAGATGTTGAGGGACTTCCTCAATGGTACTGACACAGAGCACTTGCCCTCTGGCACCCAGAGTGCATCCATGAAGTTGGCAGTTTGGTTGATTTTGGGGGACATCATTCAAGCAACCCATGATGATCCTGTTTGTACATCAGAAGAGATTGAGTGGAGGGGAATGCAGGTTAGTATTTCATCCTATTTAGATCTGCTCTTCATACGTATCTTGTGCAGGTCTGGGGTTCAAGCCTTTGAGACCCATCCCTTCATTTCACATGTTCCCTTCTATGGGAACTCTACAAACTCAGCTTCCACTATGAACTTCACACACTCAATCAGGCCCTTGTCCCACAGCTTTGGCCCAATAGCCTAGATAAGTATACACACCAATCACTTCTTTGGTCTATCTTCCCTGGTGGATGTGGTCTTTCAAGTTGGTCAGCACCTCTTCCTTGCAAGCCACATGATTTGGGGTTGACTGCTAGTGAGATGGAGGTGGCATTGCCCTATCTGAACAAGTTCTGTCAGTTGCTATCTGCATGGCCAGGAGTGCCCTTTCATTTGAAGTCCCCAATTGAGCTGGATGGCTCTGGCAACCAAGCAGCATATGAAGCCTTCATCTTGGCTTGTGAATTCTACTCCAAACTGCATTTGATAATCTTGGGCATCAACCATCCCTCCCCCACATTTTTACCTTTGTCCGACATCCTCTGCCACATATACTTTTTTTTCTGTCCAAATTTGTTTAGTATGAGTATGTACCATGTTGTAAAGCAGGCTGAATCAATTCGATGATTTGAAATGTTGCCTGTGACTGAACCTTAATCTCATGCTTTGTGCTCACTGCTTTTTTTTTTGTTGATAGCAACATGTTATTCACTGACACTCCCACTGCCAGGCAAGGAATGTTCCCATCCCCCTTCACTGCTATTGACGCTTTATCTGCATCAAGGTCTGCACCATTTAATTCTTTGAGACTCATTCTGCTCAGTATGTATGACATCTTGATGATGGGATCCCTGCTCACTGTGATGTTGATAGCAACTTTTGTTTTTAACTGCTCAAGACTTGTGCTCTGGTAAGTAGGATCCTACTTGGCTGTATGTGGTGATCTGACAAATTTTCTGCATAGTTTTTCCCTTCCAGAGGTTCATCATCTGGTCAAAATCCCCTTGGACTGACACCCCCTGCTGACTTTGTGTCGTACTTTCCACCACCTGTTGACTTTGAGTCCCAGGTGTACTGCTGTTGGCTTTGTGTCACAGTTTCCAGAATGATCTGAGATGGCTGTTCACTGTCCAAAGCCTCAGAGGCATCACAATGCCTTGCCTTCTATGAGTAATTCTAATATTGTGAGTTTTCCCTGTCTTCAAGTCTCATGTTGTGCTCATCATTTCTCTACAGGCCTCCTCTGCTTCATCTGTCCAAGCTGGTCTGGTACCCAGTGCACTCACTGACCATCCTTCATCTTTGTCTGGTAATGAGCCATTGCTTCATACTTCTGGCCCTTTGGTGTGTGCAATTTCATTATGGTATTCTTCATATCATCTTAGCTCCCCTACAGGTCTTATCAATGTTGTCTGCCTCAACCAACTGGCTGCCTGATGTAGCCACTCCATCATCAAACAACCAAGTGTCACTTGGTATACCTGCCCCTTCAGTATGTTCTGATCCTATGTCTAAGAGGTTATACATGTTTATTTTTGGGTAGAATATGACACAGTCATTGTTTGTCCTTCCTCCCCTAGCTTGTCAATGTCATCCTTTTGGTATGAAAGTGCTGTACCTCCCTGCATCTCCACCTGTCTTTGTACTTCCAGGCCACCAATGCCATGCTCAAGATACTGCTGCAATGCCACATCACCCTCAGCACCAACCTGTTGATGTCTTCAATGCTGTGAATGAGCTTGAACTCAGTGAGGTTGGCTTGCCTTCACATCTGAGTGGTTCACAGAAGTGCAAGAACCAATGGCAATGGTGGTCACAAGATATCATTCCAGCACTTCTCAAGTCCTACATGTGCTATCTCAAGGCATCCCAATCCCTCCATATGGTGGTAGACCCCCCAGTCATCCATTGATGTTGCACTTGCACAGTGTATCAACTCACTGTTTGCTGTCTCTTCTTTGACTGTATGTGACCCTTTTGTTGTTTGCTCTTGTGATGCTCATGTATACCCAGGTTTGGAGGATGTTGGGATAAGCTACTGTGCATGCACCTCAGCTCCTATATGCCTCATGGGCTATAGGTTATTTGCATCATCTCGTGTGGTACCTACTCTGGCAGTTGACCTTCATGTACTGGAGTTTGTAAAGAAGCTCTTTGTCTGGCTAACCCCAAACACAACTGCATGGTGTGAAGCACTTGAAAGCTTCCTGGATGGTCAAGGGTATACACTGCAGTTCAAGGTATGTTCTTTTCCAAACACCATCACTGGATCTCTGCCTTTATCTTCACATCCACCCTGTATGCTACTTGTATTGGTATATCATCATGGTTTGAATGTACATGTGCCCACACAAATATCTCTGGTGTAATGATGGGTGCTTATTCAAATAATCAGGACAATCTCCAGCAGCATTTCAGTAATGCTTATCATTGGTATACTGTATTGACAATATATGTGGAGGACCATATTTCTGCTATGGTCTGGTCCTTTTGCCCAAACTCCATGCCACAGCAAGATAGCCCCTGGCCAAGTGACTACCTATGTGCTCACTGTCCTCTTTGCTTTGGGGGAGGTGACTTACAGAGCTCTAACCCTCCTCAGGATGAGTGAGTCAATGACAAGCTCATTGTTGCTGACTAGATGACTGAGACCCAATAACTTTGACTGCATTGTCTGCTTAGATGCATGTTTCACTCAGAAGAGAACCAACAAATCTGCCACTGATGACCCTCCCAATCTCACCAGCACTGTATTCATACCTGAGTCAGAGGTGAAGGCCATGGAGGTTTTCATTGAGAAACAGAGATCCCTCCCAACCAGTCAACATCATTCTCAGACTCAAAACCAGCAGGACAGGTTGGAGGATGGAATGAGGGTACCTGCCTCTGTGTTGGATGGGTGTGGAGGTTCTTTCCATGCAGCAGATAAGAAGAGGCAAAAAGCCAGCACACAATTTTTTGCAGATACAGGGCTTATGGCTTTTTTGTGTCATCATGATCATGTCCTCTGGTTGGTTAATATGACATCAGCAGGGGAAAAGCAGCACTATGCCCTAGTGCTGGTGAAACATCTCTTTGACCATCTCCCTGCCAAGATGACTGTTGGCCTCTTATATGACATTGGTTGTCAATTGGAGCATAGCTGTCAAAAGTGGAAACTCCTTGATGATGGGATACTCTCCAGGTTGAAGTTTGGTATTTCTGTCTTCCATGCATATGGTCATCAATGGCCATGCCAATTGGTATATCACCCATGTAAATGTGTAGGCTTTGGCTTGTCAGATGGTGAGGGGTGTGAGTGACTATGGAGTGCCCTAAAAATGCTTATTCCAATTCTTCAAGTATCTGGGGTAAGCATTGACTCTTCTTCAAATATAATTCCAGTGCTCATTTTACCCTTAGTATCATCAGAGATTTGTCCTTGACAATCAAATTCAACACTTGGACAAGAAGTCTTTTGATGCATTTGGCCAGTGGCTGAGCAGGAAATGGTCCCTCTGCAAAAGTAGGAAATTGGTGGCTTTGGAGGCTCTTCATGCTCTGCATCTTGACATGCAGACTCTACAGCATGAGTGGGCTGCACAAGTACATGCACAAACTCAACTTCTACCTCATTAGTCTGTTCCCTTTGCATGTGTGTGATCATATGACTCACCAACCTGTAGGTCAGTCAAATAACAAGGGTTCTGAACAGTTGGCACATGTTCTTGCTCTGGAGAAAACAGTTGAGGACTATCAGTGCCATGTGGATCAGTTAGAGAAGGATCTTGTTGATGATCATATCAATGACATTGTTGACTACAATCTACAACTTGCTGAAGCAAAAGGGTCACTGTCAAAGGTGGCCCAGGCCCTCAAGAAGAAAAAGGCTTCATTGGGACTTTCTGCTCAAACTGACCTTCATCTGCTGAGGAACAACAAGTGGCTCCAAACACAAACAAATGCACAAGCACTTAAGGTTCAGATAAGGGAATGACTTCATCAGTGCAAGTTTGAGTTCCAGTGACCACAATGGTCATATGGGACCTCTTCCAGTAGTGAGCAAATTTTTATTTCTGGCTGCTATTTTCAATAACATCATGTAGAAAACCATTTACAGTCACATGTGGAGTCATCCATAAAACAATGAGAGCCTACCATCCTGAAACTTGTCACCACATACAATAATCTCTGTAGTGAACTGCAGAGTATGATATGACTGTGTAAGGCACCACCTGGTGCCATCCCTCCCAATCCCATACCTTCTAAAGGTATCTTTCAGCTGGATGTTGATAGTAATATTTGGCAGGATGGTCTTGAGGAGCTTAGTGCTAGCACCCCACTTTGGCTTGCTGATGAGAGTGTGTGCAAGGGAATCAGGCTGATGTTGGAAGTTGATCGCTGTAATGAAGAAGAAAGAAGGTTGTCAAGAGAGTAGTCTATCATACAGGAATGGTTTTCCATGGAGTGGCTGAGTGTAAAGTCTGCTCTGGAAAATGTGGCAGGTGAGTGCAAATACCATGTTTATGTCCCATCTCATAGGGAGTTAGATGAATATTACAAGTATCACCTGCATGCCTACAGGGATTCCATTGTTGCAGTATATGTCAAATGGGAGGCCAATGTTTGACATATGCCATATGTATGGGCTGCATCTAGGCCATGGGGACCTACAGCAGAAGACATCAGGGAGTGCCTTGCTGCCACATATAATCCTGGTGGAACCCATGCTTCAGAGGATCTAACAGCACCAGTATTAGAAGAGAATGACTCTGATGAAGGGGATGTAATGTCAGAAGGAGATGATGAGCTGTTGATGGCCATTGAAGAGATGGAACTGGAAGAGAAATGTGCCACTGAGCAAGCAAATGAAGGGGAATTTACAGAAGATGAGGATTGGTTGGAGGACATTGGAACTGGTTATTTGCCCTCATCACCATTGCAGGTGCCATCAAAAAGGTGTAGATACTAGATGCATACCTAAGCTTCATCAATAAATAGTTTGTAGAGAAAAGATATGTATGAGTGATCTACATTCAATGTTACCCTAAGGCACTCTGTTTTATGGTGACCTGCAATGCCTTTGGCCTCCTGCTGGGTCAAGCATTATGATTGATTAAACTAACAAGAGAATGCACATAGTGCATTGGAAAATCCTCAGCATTTCTGGGAAAATCCCCAGAGTGGGTGGGAGAACCCCCAGCATTGCCTGGAGATTCCCCAGGACAAAACTTGGAGAATCCCCAGTATAGCTTGGAGAATCCTCAGAGTGGGTGGGAGATTGCCCAGAGCAGGTTGGAGAATCCCCAGTATACCATGGAGGCTCCCCAGAGTGGGTGGGAGAATCCCCAGAGCAGGTTGAAGAATCCCAAGCATTGCCTGGAGAATCCCCAGCAGTGCTTGGAGAATCCCCAGGTCATAGCTTGGAGAATTCCCAGAGTCAGTTGGAGAATCCACAGCACTGCCTGGAGAATCCCCAGCAGTGATTGGAGAATCCCAAGAGTGGGTTGCAGAATTCCCAGCAGTGCTTGGGGAATCCCCAGGACATAGCTTGGAGAATCCCCAGAGTTGGTGGGAGAATCCCCAGAATGGCTAGGAGAGTCCCTAGAGACAGGAGTTGGCTGGGAAATTCCAAGCATTGCCTGGAGGATCTGCTGCATACCCAGTGGATCCCCAGAGTGGGTTGGAAAATTCCAATGGCACCTGGACAATCTTTGACTTGTATGCAATGGCCAAGACTGGAGATCACTGAAGACTTGGGAAGCATGGTGAAAGCATATGTCTGCTGTGCCTGGGCAATCACCATCACCAAGTATATTCTACTCCCTCCATCAGATGTCACCAGTCTTTCCTCAGTGGTCTATGGCCATGCTTTTTCACATATTCATATTGTATATAGTGCTCAGATCAGATTCTGTGGAAATAGGTACTTGGTGTGATACACACTCCTGTCAGAAACATGGAGACTCCAAATCATTTTGATTGATCCTTCATGCTGTGATGGTGGTCTATTTGAACTGGAGGTTCCCATGATCATCTTTGAATAGGTCTGTTTGGGCTGGATGCCCTGGGAACAGGTCCATTCAGGCTGGGGAAACTCCCAGGATGCACTGGGAACAGGTCCATTTAGGCTGGAGATTCCCCCAGGATGCCCAGGGAACAGGTCCATTTAGGCTGGGGAATCCCCCAGGATGCCCAGGGAACAGGTCCATTTAGGCTGGAGATTCCCCCAGGATGCCCAGGGAACAGGTCCATTTAGGCTGGAGATTCCCCCAGGATGCCCAGGGAACAGGTCCATTTAGGCTGGAGATTCCCCCAGGATACCCAGGAAATAGGTCTATTAACTCACTGGGGAAAGCCCCATTTGGACCCCAGGCACTCTGTTATAGATGTAATAATCCTGGAGAAAGTCCATGTCTGACACCTTGCTCTGGAGAATCTCCAGGGCCTGGCAAATCTCCAGCAGTTGCTGGGAATACCCAGGTGGTCAACACCTATTAGGTGGATACATCTATAAGAATATATGAACCTAATAGGTCCCCTGGGGGGGTGACTGAAGTGGGCACTGATGACTCATTCTTGTGCAAGAGATGACCACCAACATTTTGCTGTCCTTCTGCACATGAGTGCTATGGTCTTCATCTCCATTCATCAGCTGCATCCATGTCCATGTCACTGAACACCTTTGGTGTGTGACAACAGGTCAACAACAGAGGATGAGTTGGATTGAGGTTAGACCATAGCTACCACTTGCCCACATGTGTTGTCTTTGAAATACACCCCAAAATATACTGCCTTTTGGTGCAATTGGGGTTTGGAGTGATGTATATGCTATGTTACCTGGGGTTCAGTATAGCAAAGTGATAGATGGTATGTTCTACTAGATAGCCTTGCAAGCACACATAATATGATGTTACATAGTAACACCCTTGTACCATTCAAGCTATGGTATGCTATGTAACATTATATAATGACTATATTGACTACATATTGGGGACTTGTCAATACAGCTATTTGTGCAACATAACCTATATAGCACTACATTGTCAAGTGAATTTTTCCTGATGTAGCCATAGCCTACTGCATTACTACAATGGAATTGTATGTAGAACACTTCAGGCAAGATGAAGGCCTGTGTTTTTCAATGCATTGGCTCTGTCCTTCTGCCTGAGCTGTACAGCATGGATGTTGCAGTCACCAGGGATCAGATTAAATGCAAATATGAAGGGTATGTTGAGTTTAGATTACTAGATGGGACTGATTTCTCCTGTAGGCTTGTGAAACTGTACAAGCAGCATGCAAAGAGGCTCCCTATCACTGGGGAGGGCATTGGCACTGATGCTGAGGATGGTATGGACATGGAGACCTGTACATACTTCATTGAAGCTACTGGGCCACATGAGGGCACTCCTGCAGAAGCAAGAAACATCTCGGGTAACTGTTACATATCACCCCTGTCTGGACATTCTTGAGAGAGATGTCCCCTATTTCCACATCTGAAACATCCGCCTTCTTTGATGTGTTGGTCTCTTTCTTCTCTGGAGAGTCTCACTCCACCCATGTCCATAGTGTTAGGATCTTTTCTTTGGCAAGGTTGTTCTTGGGGTAGAATGTCCTTTTTTCTGTCTTTCTGGAAAGCTCATCTATTTTCCTCCACTTGGTGTCAAACTTTTGTGCATGTTTGTACCAATCATCAATCTTTGTGGGGGTGGTCTCCATCATATGGATGTGGTTCATGATGAACAGTTTGAGTCCTTGAGAGAAAAACTTGATCAAGGTGACATCCTAGGTGATGGTGGAATCAGTGGCAGCAGTGCAGAAGTCAGTGATGTATTGTTCCACCAAGTCTTTCTGCTTGAGGGTGTGCAACTTGGCAATTGTGACACCTGCAGAATCAGGGGAGGTGAATGAGGCTTTGAAATCTTTGACAAAATTGGCAAAGGTGCTGCAACTCAGGGGGTTCTTTTCCAGAGACATTTTCTGGAAGGTTGCTGCCCAGGAGTGAGCAACCCCTTTCCTCATGTATGACAGCACATAGACAACCTTTTTGGTATCTGTGCCATACACTTCTTCATTGACCATGAGGTACAGTGTCTCAAAAAACTGACTGCATGTTTGGACATTTTTCACTAAAGTCAATAATCCCCCATACCCCCTAACCTAGGCCCTAACCTCTAAGTGTATGAAACAAAGCCTTTACCCTTGGCTCTCTATTGGTGCAGGGGTCAAGGGTTTGGATAAGGTTTGATAAAATGGCAGCTATTTCAAAATGATGACTCATGCAGTCAGTTTTTTGACTTTAGGTTTCAATTACATATATTAGACCCTGGCATACTGTAATATTAGTACATATATTTGGTAATGGTTCTATTATGTCACCCTTATGCTACTTGAGTGTCAGACACTTATATACAAACCCCACCATTGCATGTTTATTTTCCCACCATCACCATGAAATCATCTCTGCTTCTCACAGAACCAACATCATCTCTCTCTCCTCTCTTGGTCTTTCCTCCAGGAAAATTGCTTCCCAAACTGGCCTAGGGCAGTCTACAGTATGCCAGGTCCTTCAGAAACTACAGCCAGAGAGGACTAGGCTTTCTGGTGGCCATCCATCAAAGCTTACCCCCACCAACAAAAGGGCTATTGTTCAGCAAATCATTACTGGCAAGGCCAAAAATGCTGTCCATGCCACTCAATTCATCAATTCTATTATTGATACTCCTGTCTGCCCCCAGACTGTGAGAAATACCCTCAAGGAAGCCTCCTTAAAGGCTGTGGTCAAGAAAAAGAAGCCCTTACTTTCTAATGGACACAAGAAGAAAAGGCTAGCCTTTGCTCTCAAGTATCAGCATTGGACTGTGGAGGACTGGAAGAGAGTTATATGGTCAGATGAGACCAAAACTAATAGGATCAGGTCAGATGGGCAAGAGTATGTGTGGAAAAGGAAGGGTGAGGGGCTAATTGCTAGAGAGGTCAAGGGTACAGTTAAGTTTGGAGGGGGTTCACTGATGGTATGGGGCTGCATAGGGTGGAATGGAGTAGTGGTTCTGAGTGAGGTGGAGGGAAGAATGGATGCTGAACAATATGTGGCCATTTTGGAGCAGGGGTTGCTGCAAAGCATGGAAGATTCTGGAATTCCAGAAGGTGACATTATCTTTCAACAAGATAATGGCCCCAAACACACCTCCAGGAGAGCCCAAATTTGGTTGGAAGAACAGAAGATCAACCTTCTGGATTGGCCTGCACAATCTCCAGATCTTGATCCCATTGAACATACTTGGAATCACCTCAAGAGATGCCTCTCAGGTTATGAGAGTGCTCCTACAGGAGTTCACCAACTGTGGGAAAGAGTGGTGGAGGAGTGGGGGAAGATCAATGAGGAGCAATGTCAAACATGGATAGAAAGCATGCCAAGATACACCCTATTCTTTCTGAAACATGCATTGCAACACTTTTGTCCCTGACTGGTGAAATAGTGAAAAGTGACCTTTTGATGGGATTAAGGGCATGGAGGATGGGAAAATATGATTACATAATAGACCACATGATCTTCCAGATGAATTGTCAGTATGTAAACAATGACAAACATTGGACTTGTACCATTAACCCTCCTGTTATGCTAAGACCAAAGTCAAAGGTGTAAGGGAGCTCAGCCACAGACTGAGGGTTTCTACTGAGCAATGGCTGCAGTAACCTTCATAAATGATGAAAGATTTAGTCAATGCCAGTAAGAATGGTCTGGGTAAGGGACACTGAGGGCAAAGTTCTGAGAACACTGCATATAATTGAGCAGCTCAAGTCTGGGGTTCCAGGACTTGAACTGGCAGGCTAAATTCTACAAAGGAAACAGACCATGAGGCATCTGCATGTAACAAGGTAATCATGCTATTGGTTGAACAATAGCAACACATGTCCTAAGCATGTAATGAGCCAGTAATGCTAGTGGTGGAAATAGTGAGCCATTGGATCAGAGAGAAGATGGCTCAGAAAAGAAAAGAAGTCCAATGGATCAAACACAAGGCAAGAGCACAGTGAACAAGAGGAAAACAGGCTAAAACATAACATTACCCCCCTTCTAAGCATTGAAGTCCCTGACTCCAACTACTCTCCATAAGGCTCTCTGGTCATGTTACTGATGGCAGAGTCATCAAAGTCAAAGTTGTTGTCATTGGGATCATTCTGGCAAAAGATGCAGAGATATGTCTTGACCTCTTGATTTACACATTCAGTCTCACCATTGGTCTGAGGGTGATACACTGTTGACAGGGTGAGGGAGTATCCATGAAGGGAAGCAAGTTCTTAAGCAAATGTTGAGGTGAATTGGGGGCCTCTATCAGATGTGATTTTGTCATACAGCCCAAAATGGGAGTAGACTTTCTTGAAAAAGAGCACTGCAACATCAGCAGCAGAGGCAGTTTTCTTTGTCAGTGCTAAAATTACCCCCTTAGTAAGCCCATGGTCTACCATGACCAAAAGAAAATCATAACCCTTGGAAAGGGGTAGATCAGTAACCAGATCACAGGAGATCTGTTGAAAGGGACAAGTCAAGGTCAAGGGGATGGGCATAAGGGGTGGTGTGGTTGGGTGGGTATTAACCTTATTCTGCTGGCAGGTAGCACAGCCATCAATGTATTTTTGGACAAAAGAAGCAAGTCCAGGCCACCAAAACTTGGAAGAGACAAGTTGTCAGGTTTTTAAGACACTGGGGTGTCCTGCAGAGGGTGGTCATGGTGGTTGGACATGACAGTCTGTCAGAGGGTGGGGTCATCAGGGATATACACCTGGTCTTTATAGAGTAGTACTCCATTGTCAAACCTCCAATCAGAGAGATGGGATATGAAAGGGAGTGGCATATCAACATTTTCTATGGCACAAAGTGCCATTTGGACTACAGGGTCTGTCATGGCAGAAGACACAACCTTCTGAGTGAAGTTCATATTGATGAGATTAACAAACAGTGTTTGGGGAAGGAGGGTCACTCCTTTGTTATCTTCATCATCATCAGGGACATGGTTGGGACAATGGGAAAGTCTATTGGGTGCAGTCAGGTCTTTGCCTGGTACATGTTCAAGTTGTAGATCAAAATCTGCAAGATTGAGGAGCCAGTGAGCCTGGCAACAGTTCAAGTTTGGGGGGGCATTAAAGTAGGTCAAATTCTCATGGTCAGTGAAGACTTTGACCAGGAATGGGGATCCATGAAGATAATGTCTCCAGGATTTCAATCCTTGAATAACCCCTAGTAACTCTGTCATAGATGTCATAGTTTCATTCTGTGGGGTTAAACAATTGGGAAATGAAGGCACAGGGTTGCCATTGGCCATTTGAGTCTTCCTGGAGGAGAACACCTCCAGTTGCATATTTGGATGCATTGGTGGTAATCACAAATGGTCACAAGGTGTCAGGCATGCAAAGGGTTGGTTGTGCCATGAAAATCCTTTTTAGGAGTTTGAAGGCATTCTGACATTTCTTTGACCATTCCCAAGTAGTTGTTTTCTTGGTGAGGTCAATCAGGGGTCTAGTGATGTTGGAATAGTATGGCACAAATCTTTGATAGAAGTTGGCAAATCCTAGGAAGGATCATGCGTCTTTGACTTTCTTGGGGACAGGCCATTCAGCAATGCCTTGAACTTTGACAGGGTCCATGGCAACAGTGTTTTCTTTAGTGATCACCCCAAGGTACTCCACCTTGGTCAGATCAAAATGACATTTTTCTAGTTTAAGAGGGAGTGATAGTTCCCTCATTCATTCAAGAACATGACAAGTTCTTTGTCTGTTCTTTGGGGTTGGTGGAGAAGATGAGGAGGTCATCCATATAGACAACCAACCAACCTTCAGTGATCATGTCTTGGAAGGAGTCATTCATGAATTGCTGGAAGGTGGTGGGAGAATTGCACAACCCAAAGGACATGACAGTTAGTTTGAAGAGTCCTTTATGCATGATAAATGCAACTTTCCACTAGTCTCCTTCTTTGATGTGGATGTTATTGTAGCCTGATCTTACATCCATTTTTGTGAAGATAGATGCTCCTTTGAGTTTGTCAATGAGATCTGAGATGAGGGGAAGGGGGTATGCATCCTTCACCATGTTTTTATTCAGATATTGGTAGTCCTGACAGGGACAAAGGGAGCTGTCTTTCTTCCCAACAAAGAAGAAGGGTGCTGCTTGAGGAGACTTTGAGGGGCAGATTTTACCCTCATGAAGGTTTTCTTCTATGAACTTTTCTGCTGACTCTCTTTCAGAGGGAGAGAGTGGGTATTTTGAGAAGGGACTGAGGTTGCAGGGTGAACTAGAGTGTGAAAACTCAGTCTTCAATGTAGGATGAAGTCTGAGGTACAAGGAAAGATGAAGTTGCTAAAATGTATGGAAATATTATGTAAGCAGTGCTTGCTGTACAGAACAGCAGTATGTTCCAACAGGGTAGGCTTTAGCCACCTTGGGGACAAAGTCATTGACAAGGTTAATGGCATGGTCATACAGTCACAATGGAGGTAGTACTCCATCAGAGGGTTTCTCAAAAACTGAAGCAAAGTCTTTATACTCTTTGGGGAGGACAGCTTTCAGTTTCTTTTTATGTTCTTCTTGGGCCAATTCAGTAGCTGTGGTGATTTTTCTAAGAAGAATATTCTTGGGGTTAGTCTTCTTTGCTTCTTTGACAAGTTTTCCAACCAACACCACAAAATGTGCTTGGATGGTTTCATCTTCAGGTTCTTCATAGTCCATAAATTTGTTGATCCCTCTCTTTTCAACAGGGGACACAAGGTTTACAGTTGGTTTTTCAACAGCAATGGAGGAGATGTTGCATGTCAGCTCCTTAAAGTGATTGGTCTTTGTGTCAATGGAGAGGGTCCCCATCCTCCAATCAACTATTGGATTGTTTTCTAGTAGCCAAGGGAGGCCAAGGATGACATTTTCTGATCCACAGCTGATGATGTGGAAAAAGGACTGGTGGACCAGTCCTTTAACTTCAAAGTAGAGGGTGGTGGAAAACAATATTTTTCCCTTGGAGTTCTGGGTTCCATCTGTGTTTTTGGCAAGGATGGGTTCAGTGAGTTGTTGAGTAGGGATTCAATGCTTTTGCACAAATCCCCAGTTGATGCATGAAATTTCAGCACCAGAGTCAACCAGTGCAGTAGTGTTGATGACTTTTTCTAGTTTTTTCTGATACATAAAGAGCAATGGGGATCTGCATAGTACGATCTGGGGTTGAGGATACTAGTACAGGTACAACAGAAAGAGAACTGTCCTTAGTATCAGGAACATCTGGTGTCAATGCAGAGTTCCCTTCTAAAAATCCTTTCCTAATGCCCTAGCAATGTTGACTAAGACAATGGAAGGACCAGCAACCTTCTCTTCATCATTGCTTTCTTCAATTTCCACAACTTTTCAGATCTTTTCAACCTTCTTCTGGGGGGTTTTCCCTATGTCAGGACACCCCAAAGAGAGGTGTCCTTTATTTCCACAACCAAAACATCTTCCATCTTTGATGTGACAGTCTCTTTCTTCTTTGGAGAGTCTCACTCCATCTGCATCCACAGTGTTTGGATCTTTTTCCTTGGAGAGGTTGTTCTTTGGGTAGAATGTCCTCTCTTCTTTCTTTCCAGAAAGTTCATTCACTTTCCTCCATTTGGCATTGAACTTTTGTGCCTGGGTGTACCACTCAGTGATCTTAGTGGGAGTGGTTTCCATCATATGGATATGGTTTGTGATGAAGGGTTTGAGTCCTTGTGAGAAGAACTTGATCAAGGTGATGTCTTCCATGATGGTAGAGTTGGCAGTGGCAGTTCAGAAGTCAGTGATCTATTGTGCCACTGAGACTTTCTGCTTCATGGTACATAGTTTGGCAATGGCAGTACTGGCAGTGTCAGGTGAGGTGAATGAATCTTTGAATTCTTTCTTGAAATTGGCAAAAGAGCTGAAACTTGGGGGGGTCTTTTCCAGAGACACTTTCTGGAAGGTTGCTGCCCAAGAGCAAGCAACCCCTTTCTTCATGTATGACAATGCATAGATGACCTTCTTGGTGTCAGTGTTGTAGACTTCTTCATTTACCATGAGGTATGTCTGGACTGAATACAGCCAGCTCATGGCATTCTTTTGGTCACCATCAAAGTCAGATGGGGCACCAATCTTCAATTCAGTGGCTTTGATGGCAGTAGTGCCAGTCATTGCCTTTGACAATGAACCAGACATTGTGGGCAGAGTCAGGGGTCTAGGAAGTGTGAGAGGGGAAGGTACTGGTGAGATGGGGGTACTGAGCATGGCTAGAGACTGATTAAAGAGGTTCAAGAGGATACCAGAAGTAAATCCTCTATCCAGTTGTTCAGGTTCATTGGAGGAGGTGTCAGTGTCAGTGCTCTCCTGTTCCTCATCTGAAGACAATTCTACTCAAGTGGGTCACAATGGTGCCCAATGTCAGTTGTTTTGGGGTTTGTGGTGGTGCACTAAACAGTGACTGATTTGGCCAAAGGCTGTTAGACTTGAGCTTTTGTTACACTAAGACTGAAGTTGAAGGCATAAGGGAGCTCAGCCACAGACTGAGGGTTTCTACTGAGCAATGGCTGCAGTAACCTTCATAAGTGATGAAGGATTTAGTCAAGAATGGTCTGGGTAAGGGACACTGAGGGAAAAGTTCTGAGAATGCTGCATATAATTGAGCAGCTCAAGTCTGGGGTTCCAAGACTTGAGCCAGCAGGCTAAATACTACAAAGGAAATGGACCATGAGGTGTCTGCATGTAACGAGGTAATCATGCTATTGGTTGAACAATAGCAACACATGTCCTAAGCATGTAATGAGCCAGTAATGCTAGTGGTGGAAATAGTGAGCTGTTGGATCAGAGAGAAGACAGCTCAGAAAGGAAAAGTAGTCCAACAGATCAAACACAAGGCAAGAGCACAGTGAACAAGAGGAAAAAGGGTAAAATGTAACACCTCCCTCTTTTATCACAACTCATGAAATCATCTCTCTAGCTCACATGGTCATGTTCTCAAGGAATTCTTATCAAATACTGGTGGCCACCACAGCATCAGTAAACCACTTTGTGTGCTGGCAGTCCTAGGGAATCTGTCCAGTGCTGGACAGCTCTGGACAGCTCTGGCCAGCAAAAGTGATGTACTGATGAGCACCATCAGTATAACATGCTCTCAGAACCATCAGTCCCTTACAAAACCTGCTGTCAGTCATTCCCTGGACTGTTTCCCCCCCATGCCTGATGTGTTCTGGGACTAATCAGTACTTGGAAGGCTGAGAATGTTATGGAGGTCAATCTGGCACTTCAGAACATGATGGACAAACCAGTCCCCTCTCAACCAATGCATTTCTGGCACAGGGACAGTGGTATGAAAGTTGGGGTGAGACAAAACCTCCTTGTGCTCTGAGCACCATAAGAGGGTTCACTAGATCTTGCTTCTGATCTGAACTGTAGATGACTGGGGAAGGATTATTTGGTCATATGTGACCAAAAGGCAATATTCAGGGCCAGATGGAAGCACAGGAATCTGCTCCATGGTAGTTCAGTAGCATATCCTTCTGATGACACCCAGGGGTAAAGAGGATTTTGTCTTGCCCTAACTTCCATACCACTGTCCCTGTGCCAGAAATGCATTGGTTGAGAGGGGACTGGTTTGTCCATCATGTTCTGAAGTGCCAGATTGACCTCCATAACATTCTCAGCCTTCCAAGTACTGATTAGTCCCAGAACACATCAGGCATGGGGAGGGAAACAGTCCAGGGAATGACTGACAACAGGTCTTTTAAGGGACTGATGGTTCTGAGAGCATGTTATACTAATGGTACTGTGGTGGCCACCAGTATTTGATAAGAATTCCTTGAGAAAATGACCATGTGAGCTAGAGAGATGATTTCATGAGTTGTGGTAAAAGAGGGAGGGTTAATGGTACAAGTCCAATGTTTGTCATTGTTTGCATGCTGACAAATCATCTGGAAGATCATGTGGTTTATTATGTAATCATATTTTCCCATCCTTCATGCCCTTAATCCCATCAAAAGGTCACTTTTCACTATTTCACCAGTCAGGGACAAAAGCTTAGAGTCACCCCTTTCCAATGGTATAGGTATCATTATTATCTGTACAGAATATCCCAAGCTACATCAGCAGCAAGTCACACCTCACAAACATTGCAATGCTTTTGTCCCTCACTGTATATTCATCACTTGTAGGCTGCCAGTGACTTGTGGAGTATAGAACTAACATTCACATGAACATTGTTTCAATACAAGTAGCTTGGGAACCTGACTGAGATTGTGGGCTTCTACATATGTAGACTTATGTTGTATTGCAGTAGCTATTCATTTCCCTGCAACCAAATACTATTGGGGACAGTACCAACCATACACTTGCCAATTGCACTCAAGAAAGCCCCAGTAAGAAATGCAGTTCTAGTCCAAGGACCTCTGAGATCCTTGCTTGAGATACAGGAGTTCAGAGCCAGCATCTGTAGAGGATACTGTATCAGTATAAAAATCAATGATACCTAGCACATACCAGCATTGCAGTATTCTATGTATGGAGTGTGCACCACTTCTGGGGGTGTCATGTGTTGATGTTTCATGAGCTATATGTGACCTGTAGACTTTTTAACTCTTTGGTACAATCAGGTGTCACAGTCAATTATTGCATCAATGAGTATATCAACATCAGTGGACTAAAGGAGCCCACCTGTGGACTTGTATCAATCAATTTTTGGTGCTGTGCAAGAAGGCAGGTACATGTACATGCACCAAGAGACAAAGAATGTGAGAGATGCAACTGCCCATCAAACAGGTGAGTCCTATGTGCTATTAGCTTCAGAAAGAGGTAAGTGAATGAGAACCTAACTTACTGCAGTAGTATCACCATTCTCATTTTGCAGCATAATCTTGAATGTAACTTGTTGGAGCATCTTGCTTGCTGTGGGGAGGAGAGGCATTGGAGAATGAAACCTTGAGGTAGGTGAACCTTTTAATATTAGCAATAAAGGATGTGGTACAAGGCATTCTTGTGCCCCATGTGCTGTGATAAGATCAAGGGTTGATGGCTTAGCTGACAAGACATAAATGAGACAATTCAAAAATTCCTCTGACCTTTGTTCTGTCATGTTTGGGCCCTTGACCATTTTTCATGCTCAACAACACCATCATCAGAGGAAAGTTGTGGTCTTTGGATGACTGGTGTTGGTTCTCATGAGGATACAGGAGTTTGAAAATGGTCTGATACTGGAATTTCTTCTTGTGACTGTACTCATGAGGAGGATGTTCAGGCAGAGAAAGATACTGTATTGATATTGTTATGAGACTGAATCTCTCAGTCAATTTCCATTGTTACATCATTGTCAGACAGAGCTCCAAACCTATGGATCCCCAAACATTATGCCATTGAGAGTATCAAGAAGGGTCATTGTGACATCACTGCTGTTTTGTCAGCATCATGAGTGGTCTGTGCCACCTGTGGAGCAGTAGAATTAGTTTCAGCAACCATCTGACATAGCTTAGATCTAGGATAGATCAAGAGGACAAAGGTTGGGTTTACCTTAAGTAAAATTGCTACTGCCATCACCAAGTCATGTGAGTCACACACCAAGACTGGGATCTGGTACTGATAGTAGGTTGCCATTGTCCTCAAAAAGTATCATGAGGTCAGACTACTAGAGAGAAGCAAATCAGCTACTGAGCTGATCGTGCTGCAGGCACACTGAAGAGAAGCCCTAAGTGCAAGTTAGAAAATAGCCTTGTAAATGTGTGACCATGGTGGACAGAGAACAAGGTGTCCTGAATACAATGCAGATGTGCCACATTTGTGAAAGGAATTTCAGATCTAGTACTGCAGGAATATGTGTGATGCATTAGGCCTACCTTAGACCAGAAAAGATACACTTGAAACATAGAAACAAAGCAATGAATCAGATGAGCCATATCTTGAGAGGAACTTCATCAATCCAAGATGAGCAGGGGCACTTATTATGTGCTTGAAACATGAAGTACTCATCCTGTGGCAGGGCAAAGGGCATCACAACTGCTATTTGAGAAATTTGTTGTGTCTTAGAGAATCCCCTTAATTACAGCCTGAATCTCTCATACTTTTTGTTAGAAAAAGCCACCAAGTCATTGACCTATCATCATATTCTCTCTACACTTTAGATCTCTTAAATCACCACTCAATTTTTATGTCCATAGCAAATTCCCAGCTCAATTTGGAAGCAGTTCCCCAGGGCACTTGCCTGCTATGCCAATGGAAGGCAGTGTTCATCACACACAAAGGACTCTTTGAACCCACCATAATGTTCTTCAGACTGTGCAACTCCCCAGCCACATTCCAGCAATTCATGAATGACTCATTTCAAGACATGATCACTGAAGGATGGTTGGTTGTCTATATGGGTGACCTTCTCATCTTCTCCACCAATGCTGAAGAACACAAACAAAGAACCTGTTGTGTTCTTGAATGAATGAGGGAGCTATCACTACCCCTCAAGCTTGAAAAATGTCATTGTGATCTTACCAAGGTGGAGTATCTTGGTATGATCATTAAAGAAAACACTGTCACCATGGACCCTGTCAAAGTCCAAGGCATTGCAGAGTGGCCAGTCCCAAAGAAAGTCAAGGACATGTGCTTGGAGCATGTTTTATCAAAGTCTATTACTCCAGAATACTTTCAGCTGAACACCTTCACCCTGTTCAGCATCCCTCATCCAGTCATCACTCACTTGTCTGCTTCTGCATAACTTGTCAATGACTTGCACTAGGAGCACCTGCTATCACAACCCCCTGCCATGTTAGATTTCTCTGCACTCCAGGTTCCACAGAGGTAAACCACCACTTGCTCTTATTTGTCTTTGGTGTTGGTTTTGGTTGGTTTTTACCACCTTTCCACACTTTGACTCACACTGGTCAGTCTTAATACAACATGTCACAAGGGGTGACATACCACTGTGAGGATAAGCACCAGTGCCAGGTTCAGGAATGGCTTGAAATGTTCAGGGAACTTGACACCCTCATTGTGTTTGTTTGTGAACCACATTGTGTTGATGATTTTTTGAAATGAGTGGTGCTTTCAGAAACCCATTTCAATTCTCTTCTGTTGGCAGCATGTACTAACAAGTATGCAGCCACATGTCACAACAATTATCTTAACAATGTATAAAAAACTACTTGCCTTGAATGCAAAATTTGTACCCTCTTTGAGTGACTCTGCTAAAGCCCAGTTCTTCTGACTTGCTTTGGCTACTGTGGAAGCCAAACATGGCCTCAACCAGTGGGCAAAGCTTCATCTTGAGCTCACCATGGACTTGCAAACTGCAGCTGGTGATCAATAGTATATCAGTGGTGACTAGTGACTATCCCACTTGTCCAGTCATAGGAGGCCACTTATGAGTTTAGATAAGTTGGGGGCCTGAGCAAGTTTCACCCCAGTCACTTGACATACCCTCATCCAAGAGGCTGCCAACAGCATGGTCTCTTTGCCATGGTTGGGTATAGGGGATTGGGCACATAGGCATGCACAATAGTCTCCAATTGCTGCAGTCATGAATTCTTGGGTCACATCATCATAGTCCTTGGCACAGGGGTGACCTTCATGATCAGTGAGCTTTTGGGCTTTCACAGTTGTCAGGTTGACATCTTCAACACCTATCTCATGTTGCCTCTTTGGCCCTGCACTCCAATGGCCAATGCATGTAAGCATGATACCATGCAGTAGACAATAGACTTACTGTTCAATAGCATTCTCCACAGTCTTGGGCTCACATGTAACAGTCTCTGCACTGTGCTTATCCCTTGTCTTCTTCAGCTTCACAGTCTCCCCTTCAGATCATCAATGCAATGGAAGTGATGGTGTGGTGTTCATCATCTATGTCACCATCTGAAGCCATCAGGGCCTGTGGCAGGTGTTAGGGGACATGATGCAAAAGCAACAGAGTTTGACTTACTTCAAGAGCCTCTATGGCTGTAGCTGATATACAGGGGGTCCTTGCTACTTTGTTGTTATGAAATGTCAGTGGTTGCTTGCTTGCACCACTAAGTTTAGTAGCCACAATGCAGCTGGCAAACTAAAACACAGTGAGTCAAACAGGCATGAACACAACCAGAAAATACTGTTGTGCCTGAGTGTCACTGGCATTGTCATCATCTTTGTCAGCATTGAACATGCCCTCCTTGTCATTATCTGCATCCCCTTCACCTTCATTCTCACTTCCAATGTTGGCCAATTGACAGAGGCACTCACATGCATGCTCCTTTCAGGCTTTGGTGTCCTGCTGCTGTTTTTCTGATGCACAGCAGATCCACCCATGAGAGGGTTCTATCCTGTGTGATTAGCACCAACCTCACTGATTTAAAAATTAAGATAACTTACCATCATGGTTCTCTTTGTCATGCACATGCTGGCTTTTGGCAGAGGGTTGCATTGCATGTGCAAGTAGCTGAAATTCAAGAGTGTGAACAATGATTATGCAGGTACCACTTGTTCCATACTCACTCCTTATATCCAGCATGTGGGTATGGTGTTGTTTGGTGGGATCAATGAAGAAAATGCAAGTGTGTCAGCACAAGGATGATAGGATGATTGCAGGTGATATTTATATCTCATGGCACTTGCTGCCCAATGATCAGCTTGTCTGATGGATCATTGATATTGAGACATGTCAGAGTTATAGTAGCTGTCAGACTGTTAGCAGGTAACCTCAGCCAGATGAGATGAAATGGTGTACCTCACCATGCACACCCACCACTGTGACCACTGCTTGAAAACCATTTCCACTCTTGTGGGCATCAAGCAGCACATTTCCCAGTTGGCTGCCTGCCAGCAGCAATGGAAGCAAGTCCTGGACTGCACAGCAAGCACTGCATCTGTTGACAAAGACCATCAGCTTGATGATGGTCAGTTAGAGTACACACCAAACCTTGCATCTGACTGGCACTATGAGCCTTAGTGATGACAAGACTTCCATTGTACAGGGAAAATTGCCTGCCAGCACTACAGTCACACCTGTCATCTTGTCATCAGACAAGACCTCCCTGTCAATGTTCAGTGGGGATAAGAAAGCATGGCCCATGTACCTGACAATAGGAAACATATCAAAGGATGTCAGATGACAAGTCTCTGCACATGTGACAACATTGATAGGCTACTTACCCATCTCCAAACTTGAGTGCTTTGAGAAAAAGACCTGATTGCTGGCAGGATATTGCTTCTTCCATCATGCCATGTTGCTGCTCCTTCAACCTCTAGGTGACACTGGTCATAATGGTGAGGTCATGATCTGCACCAATGGTTGTCTGAATCAAATCCATCAAATACTTGCTGCCTATGTTGTGGACTTCCCTGAACAATGTTTGGTAGCTTGTAGCAAAGAGAGTCAATATCTGCTCTGTCTGGTTCAATCAAATAAATGAGGAGATCTGGGGAATGGGCATGCCAGTGTGAGTCAAAGTGTGGTTCAGTGGTGGAAACCAACTAAAACCAACACAAAAGACAATGAAAGCAAGTGGTGGTGTGCCTATGCAGTACCTGGATGGTAGAACCTTTGATTTGGGAGTGTTTTTGCAAGCTACAACACTTGAAGATGAGTGCTGAGGGTTGGGGGTGCTCCTGACAAAGAAGGAGCAGGAATGTGAGAGGAAGCAATAGGGTAGACTGCTGTCAGCCTACAGAAGGATGGATGATGACTTAATTTGATGCTCTGAGCTGCACTGAGCTCAGGGAGGACTTGGAGCAAAGTATGTTGATAATAGACAATGATAAGCAAAGTAGACAATAGTTAGACCCTTAATAAAGTCTCAACTATTGAAGCTGCTGAATGAATTACTGAGAGATGATGAATTGCAAGCAAGAGGGGCTCTCTGATGTCTTCTTCTTTTTCAGCTATCTAAGTACAATGATTTATATACAGTACAGGGGCATTGCCTATGGAAAACAAGGTGCAAACACTTTGTTATGTTTCACCTTGTTTTCTCCTGTCTCACTGTATGTTTTACCTTGTGTCTGAACCATTGGACTACTATTCCTTTTAGAGTTGTCTTCTCTCTGATCTGATGGCTCACTATTTCCACCACTGGCATTTCCCTCTCATTACATGCTTCAGACATGTTGCTATTATTCAACCAATAGCATAGTTACCTCATTACATGCAGATGCCTCATGGTCCATCCCCTTGTAGTATTTAGCCTGCCAGCTCAAGTCCTGGAACCCCAGACTTGAGCTGCTCAACCATACACAGCATTCTCAGAACTTTGCCCTCAGTGTCCCTTACAAGGACTACTCTTACCAGCATTAACCAAACCCTTTGTCATTTACAAAGGTTACTGCAGCTGCTGCTCAGTAGAAACCCTCAGTCTGTGGCTGAGCTCCCCTTGCACCTTGACTTCAGTCTTCGCATAACAAAAGCTCAAGTCTGACTGCCTTTGGCTGAATTGGTCACTGTTTAGTGCACCACCATGAACCCCTGAAACAACTGATGTTGGGCACTGCTGCAACCCACACAAGAAGAATCATCATCCAATGAAGAACAAGAGAGCACTGCCACTGACACCTCCTCCAATGAACCAGAATAACTGGATAGGGGATTCACCTCAGGTATCCTCTCAAATCTCTTTAATCAATCTCTTGCCATGCTCAGTACTCCCATCCCACCAGTACCTCCCCCTACCACATTTCCTAAACCCCCAACCCCCACCCATGATGTCTGGTTCATTGTCAAAGGCAACAACAGGCACTACTGCTGTCAAAGCCACCAAATTGAAGATTGGTGCCCCATCTGATTTTGACAGCAACCAAAAGAATGCAATGAGTTGTCTGTATTCAGTCCAGAAGATACCTCATGGTAAATGAAGAAGTCTATGACACTGACACCAAAAAAGTTGTCTATGCATTGTTGTACATGAAGAAAGGGGTTGCTCACTCCTGGGCAGCAACCTTCCAGAAAACCTCTCTGGAAAAGAATCCCCTGAGCTTTGACTCCTTTGCTGATTTCAAGAAAGAATTTAAAGATTCTTTCACCTCCCCTGACACTGCTGGTACTGCTATCACCAAGCTATGTACCATGAGACAGAAAGACTTGGTGGAACAATATATCACTGACTTCTGAACTGCCACTGCTGACTCTACCATCACAGAAGACATTGCCTTGATTGAGTTCTTCTCACAAGGACTCAAACCCTTCATCACCAACTGTATTCACATGATGGAAACCACTCCCACCAAGATTACTGAGTGGTATACCCAGGCACAGAAGTTTGACACAAAGTGGAGAAAGGTGAATGAACTTTCTGGAAAGAAAGAAAAGAAGACATTCTACCCAAAGAATAACCTCTTGGAAGAAAAAGATCCAAATGCTATGGATGTGGATGGAGTGAAACTCTCCAAAGAATGGGACCATCACATCAAAGAAGGAAGATGTTTCAACTGTGGAAATAAAGGACATCTCTCCCAAGAATGTCCTGACAAAGGAAAGACCCCCCAGAAGAAGGTCAAAAAGACCTGAAAGATTGTTGAAGTTGAAGAAAGTGATAATGAAGAAAAAGTCGCTGGCCCCTCCATCATCTTAGTCAATATTGCTAGGGCATTAGGAAAGGATTTTTGGAAGGGAACTCTGCATTGATGCCAGATGTTCCCAACACTAAGGACAGTTCTCTTTCTGTTGCACCCATACTAGTATCCTCTACCCCAGATCATACTATGCAAATTCCTGTTACAGTCTATGCATCAGAAAGAACTGGAGAAGTCATCAACACCACTGCACTGGTTGACTCTGGTGGCAAAATTTCATGCATTGACTGGGGATTTGTGTGAAAGCATCAAATCCCTGCTCAGCAACTGTTATGCCTGAGCATGGTGACTTCTTCAAATGGAATAGTCACAAAGCAAATGAGGGGAGTCTACAGGCCAAATGTGTTGTAACCCCTATGGCTCAGTTATCTCTGAGGTCCAACATAGGTTCTGTCTTCTGGTGATCCTCTGGGGTAGTCACATGGAGAGAGAACAAGGACGAAAGAGAAGGAAGTTAGCTGAGTTGCAAGCTATCAAAAAACTGAGGATACAAGGTAAAGTATGTGGGTTTATATACCTCTAAGTACAAGTTCTGTACCAGTTGCAATGCATATCTGCAGTAATCAACAGAACAATCAGACAAATAGATAAGGGGAAACGAGTCATACAGTGTCAGATGATGGGGGTAGTCAGGAAATGAAGGCTATACTGGCTGCACAATCAATGCGCAGCAAGGAGCCAGACACCAGAACTATAGTACAACATATGAGCAATTAAAATGAGTCATCAGAACAAGGAAGGAACATGTTGTCCATCAGAGAGGGCAGTGGAACACCAGATCACATGGGCAGTGTGACATTGACAGGTATTGGAAATACCTTGACAGCAGGTGATCCAAAGGAGCCTTCCAACATATGATCCCCCAGGATGGTGATGATTATGAGAGACACGACTAGGCATGTGATGCACATGACCACAAGAAGTCAAAAAAGGAAAGACCCCTGACAGAGGCATAACATCACCCCCCTGCTAAGGTCCTCAGACCCTTGAGGATGGGCCAGGCATGTTCAGGGAACAAGAGGATAGGGGTCTGCAAGTAGTATAGATGTGGGAATGTGTGTGGTGGGCGATGGGCAATGGAGGCAATGGAGACACTGGTTCATCGAGGGCCAGAGTAAAATGGGAGCCACATCCATTGCAGCACAACCAATGTCCCAGGTAATGGCATTGAAAGCAGGCATGTTGGTATAGGACATGGTCGGCAGGGACAGGAGTCTGGCCTCCAAGGTAGAACTGAAGCTGATCAAGAGGGACAGGGACAAAGGGAGACGCAGGGAGAGGGTTGGTGGAGTGGATGGCATTATGATAGTGTTTATGGAGGCTGACCCAAGATGCATCCTGCAGGAAAATCTGCCAAGCAGAGTTGTGAGTTCCTGTCCTGAGACAAGCACCAACCTCCTTAAAAAGATCTCTGGACCTGACACATGACAGTTCCAGGGCCTTCCATTGATCTATCTTCTCCTGTTCTGCTTTCCTCTTTTCTTCTTCTTTGTGAGAAGCTGATGGTTCCTCTTGCTTTGAGCAAATATGATCAAGAAGGCAAGAAGCAGGAGGGGCAAGGAACTCACCAATCTGTTGATGGAGAAGATGGTGATAGGCTCCACCAGTGATGGCTTCCAAAAGTCCTGACAAGCTGTGTTCTAGCATATTGATCATGATTACCTCAGAAAGGGGGGCAGTCCCAGATAACTTTCAGGTGTGTATCTTGGAGACAGTGGAATTGATCATGTCTGTCACTCTGTAGATTTCAGACAACAACCCAAAATATTTAACCTGTTCTGGTGAGCACCTGTCAATGTTGTCCCTGTCGTTGAAGAGGTCAAGTGCCCTAACAATGTCCAAGTAATCACTTGCTGTGATTGGTAGTCACTGCTCGTCATCCCTGGCAAGGGGGCAGTGGCAAGCATATCGAGGGCTATGTGCTGGGAGCTGCCAGAGTAGGTGGAGAAGGCGGAGCGAAGGTGGGGAGATTGGGGAGCATTGGCGGTTGCGACCCTGGCTGCTCCACGATCAGAGTCATTGTCAATCCTCGTCTTACCCTTTCCCTTTCCCTGCTGGTTACTGTCTCCACTGAGGGGGACTCTGGCCTTGGGGATGGGGACCCTCTTGACCAAGAAGCCAGCAAGTGGATGTGGTCTGAGAGGGCAGGTGACAGGGGGCGATGTCGAATGAGGTTGCGAGGCAGGGGACAAGGGGTACAAGTCAGGAAAGCAGGAGGTGGTCATTGGGGGTGAGTTGGGGCATAGACAGTGATGGGGGGTATGAAGACACTGTTGGGGTCGTAAAGGGATTCTGCAAGGGGGAGGTTGGCATAGTCATTTTCCATGTTGACTGAGCGAGGGGAATCCATTAATTGCGAAGGTGGTGGGCTAGCTTGTACTGGGAGAGGGCTCTGAAGCGTGGTTTTTTATATGTTCCTCAGGTTCCCAAGTATTCAATGAATGGGGGAACCCTTTCCATTTAACCAAATATCTTTGTTTACCTCTGCACCCATCCATCTTGTGATTTATTATTGATTCGACTTCCCACTCAATTTCATCATCAACCAATTCCAGGAGTGGTGCTGCAGGCATGGCTCCATAAGTGTCGTTTTCAGTAAAGGGGAAGATCTGAGAGGTGTGGAACACAGGATGAACCTTCCAGGTTGGCAGGAGAGCCAATCAGAAGGCTATGGGCAAAATGACCTGAGTCACCTCAAAAGGTCCGAGATGTCATGGTGCAATCTTGTCACACTGGTTTTTGGTGTGGAGGTGCCCAGTATCCAGGGTGCAAATGCATCAGGTCTTGTGCTTTTTTATGTGTGAGGATGGCGACATCGCAATTCAAGGCCAGCCTTTCTAACCTTTCATCAACCAAGGGGACCACAGTAAGATGAACTTCGGGGTAAGGAGAGGGGTCATAACCCAGGAGGAGCAAGAATGGGGTCATTTGATGAACAGAGTGGACATGGGAATTATGGGCAAACTCAGCAGACGGGAGTTTGGCTGCCCAGGAGTTTGGTGCTTTGGCACAGTACAGCCAAAGATACCCTTCCACTTCTTGGTTGACATGTTTGCTTTCTCCGTTGGTTTGTGGGTGATAACCTGTCGAAAGTTTTGGGGTCACCCCTATAGCCTTGTAAAGTTCCTTCATGAAGGAAGATGTGAACTGTGGTCTGCGATCAGAGATCACTGATTCAGGAACACCAAACTGGGAATAGATGTACTGATGGAAGAGTCAGGCAATCCCGATGGAGTCAATTGTTTTATGACATGGAATGAACAGGGCAGCCTTTGTTAGCCCTTGATCAACAACTGTGAGAATAGAATCATATTTTGCTTCTCCCAAGACCAGGAGACCCATGATAAGGTCCATAGATATTTGCTGGAATGGAAACACAACCTTGGGCATATCATGAGGGACCATGGGTGGTGTCAGTGGGTGAGTCATGACCTTTGTGGTCTGACACATGGGGCAACCTGCAACATAAGCCCATATATCTTTGCCCATACCTTCCCACCATACTTCCTTTCACATTTTTGCGAACATCGCCTTCTGTCCAGGATGTCTGGCTGATTCATGATTGTGATACAAATGCATGCAATGGCAGTGGTGTTCTGGCAGGATGTACAGCTGTGTAGTTCCGAACCTTTTTGTTCTGTCTTCTGCTGTTGTAATGTTGTCCCTTGGCTCCGGACCTGTTGTCGGCCAGTTGAGTCTTCACCTTGATTTTACAGTCACACTTGTAGTGACCTTCGGCTCCACAGTTGAAGCACTTGATTTCTGAGCCAGAACATCTAATGTTCCATTTGTGTTTGTCGATGTCCATTGCATCAGGATCTTGAGAACCTCTGTGGTAATGAATGAACTTTCTTTCATACTGAGATTCCTTCCCTTCTAGGATATGCTTCATTGTGATCATGGTCCTGGCTTCTCCCATGCACTGTATCCACTCTATGACCATGGAAGGGGCATGCCCAGAATTAAGGACCCAATCATGGTATTGCTTCTGCAATCCTTTTCTGAAGAAGATCCCTGCTTTATGCAATTCTTCTTTAAGTTGAGCCTTATTGACAAGCCCCATAAATTCAGCTATGTAGGCCTCCAGTTCATGTTTGCCTTGTTGAATGTCCGAAAGGCATAAGATTGTGAGAGCAGTTTGATTGCCAGATTCAAAAGTTGCCTTCAACCTTTCAATGAACCTCTGAAAGGTGTTGGTATAGTAGATGGTACCGTCAAGCAACTTGTTTTTGTTTTGGTAATTTTCAGCAAATGAAACTGCTGTGCCTTTGGTCATATATGTGAGTGAAAACAAGATCTTGAGCGACTCCAAATTGTAAACATGCTTGTTTAGGTTCAAGTATCCTTCGACCTGTGTAATCCAGGTCTGGAGGCCATTGTGGCTCCCATCATATTCTCTGGGATGCCTGACATCAAACTCCTGACCTCCATTGGGTGGGTGGCTTCCATACAAGTCATTGTCATTGGCTGGAGCCTTACCCTTACTGGTCCCACCAATGGGGGCCTCTGGGGGAATTACCTTTCTGAAATTTTGATGATACCACTCTTGTAGTGCCAAGTCTGTAGGTGTACCTGTTGGGAACAGGTCATTTGTGCTTGCATGCATTGCCCAGTGGAGCACCTCTGCCATTGTGACTCTTTGTTCTTCCAACCTATTTCTCAGTTCCTCTTCTGAGAAGGTCCTTTGAGGCATCTCAGGAACTGAATCTCCATGGCCGATGTGAGTCAAAGTGAGGTTCAGTGGTGAAAACCAACCAAAACCAACACAAAAGACAATGAAAGTGAGTGGTGGTGTGCCTATGCAGTACCTAGATGGTAGAACCTGTTCTTTGGGAGGGTTTTTGCGAGCTACAACACTCAAAGATGAGTGCTGAGGGTTGGGGGTGCTCCTGATGAAGAGGGAGCAAGAATGTGATAGAAAGCGATAGGGTAGACTGCTGTCAGCCTACAGAAGGATGGATGGTGACTTAATTCAATGTCCTAAGCTGCACTGAGCTCAGGGAGGGCTTGGAGCGAAGTATATGGATGATAGATGATGATAAGCGAAGTAGATGATAGCTAGACCCTTAATAAAGTCTCAACTATCAAAGCTGATGAATGATTTACTGAGAGATGATAAATTGCAAGCAAGAGGGGGCTCTCTGATGTCTCTTTTTTTTTGCTACCTAAGTACAGTGACTTATATACAGTACAGGGGCATTGCCTATGGAAAACAAGGTGCAAACACTTGGTAAGCGATTGGTAACTGATGAGTAAGGAATGTAAGCGATGGGTAATCGTCTTGGAAAGCATTGGTAAGCATTGGTAAGGATAAGTAAGCCAAAAAGCGAAGAATCAGTAAGCAAAGTCAAAAGATTGGTAAGTATTTGCAATAGGTGAGTCAAAGACAGTCAGAATGTCACAGTATGAGTCAAGCAATGTCAGGAACTGGGAAAGTGCACTGGAATCACATTAGGGGGAGGCTGTGCATGTCACATCTCAAAGAGATCACTTCTAGGCCAAAGTGGGATGACAGAGAGGCAGTGCTGATCTGATGCTGATATAGCACATCCAAAAGCAGACAGGGTGAGTCAGATGTCAACAGGGGTCAAGCTTTGGGGGTCTGTGGGGTGACAGGAGAATAGGGGATCACAACTTTCCCCCCAAAACCATCCTCTCAGTGAAGCAAATAAAAACTTCATGAACAAGGCTCTGTTGGAAGAGAGGATGAAGGGGGAGCATCTTCTGCTGTATCTTGCAACAAGGAGGCAAGATGTGCATCATACTCGTCATGGATGCGATCAGGGAGAGTGGAGAACAGTAGATTATACTGTAGCTGTCGCAATTTTGGAAGAATGACGGACGAGACTGGTATGAAGATGTTGCAGGGGGCAGGGAGGAAGGATCCATATGCTTCTTGGACTGGAGAGACTGAAATGACCACATAAGACCTTTCCAAGCGAATGACAGACCTGAGGCAACCAAAGAACATCCTCCTGGAGGTCATACTGACAAAAAGAACATGCTGTCCAAGCTGGATGGGCTGAGAGGGGGCAGATGAGGGTGGGATGTACCAGGATGCTTCAGGATGGAAGCTGGTAGGAACTCCTGGTAGATATATGTAGCCATGGTCCCTAGCAAAGGGGCCAAGCGAAATGACTGATGTGGAGGCAGCCATATCAGAAGAATTAGCGAAATGAGCATCTTTTGGAGGGAGTGCTGTAGAAATGTGTGGAGTGCGTGAATCCTTTCCAATCCTGGAAGGTAGGATCACGTGGCTGAGCACTACAAGTGAGTGTGGGAATGGTTTTGGTGTCTGCAGAATTGGTGGAGATACATCGAAAACTGGAATGCTGTACATGGGTGCTTAAGAACTTTATTGGTGCTTAACCTGTCTCCTCCTTTTTCTTTGGCACTGACAACTTGTTCTTGTGCAAGGGATGACTGCTGACATTGCTGGCTGTCCTTCTTCGCATGAGGGCTATGGTCTTCACCTCCATTCATCAGCTACATCCATGTCCACCTCACCAAACACCTTTGGTGTGTGACAGTGCCATGAGTGTCATTAAGATAGGACTTAGGTGGGGTTGAGTTGATCTGCTGTGTCTCTTCAAGATGAAGGTGATACACTGCCATAGGATGCTGTGTGCAGTCCATAACTTCTGATTCATCAACCATATCTGTGCTGACAAGTCCATGTGTGGGTTTTTTACTTGCACACCAGTCTGGGCTAGAGTGCCAGCTTTCAAGTGAAGCTTCTGACCCCACACATGACTCAGACAGCAAGATTTTGGAATTGCATAATGGGAAGACAGAGTTATACAGCATGTATGAGGCATTGTTTTGGGTGCATGGTTTTGCAGCAAGTATGTAGAGTCCAGTCTTCTTATGAATAGCCACTCCAACAGTTCCTGACTGGCTGTTGACCAACTGACACTTATCTTGTTCAAAGCTGAATTGTACTCCCTGACTGGTGAGGGATGGGACTGACAGCAAGTTTGAGCTTAAAGATGGCACATAGTAGACATCATGTAGGATGATGCAACTTTTCTGTCTGTCCCCAAGGTCCATATCAAGAGTTATATGGCCAACTGTGACCATGTGCACAGTGTTTCCATTTGTGACTGTGATAGGCTGTGTAGGTGTGAGCCATTTAAGTGAGGTGAACCAACTGTATTGACAGCTCATGTGAGCAGAGGCTCTGGAGTCAAGGATCCAGTGTGTGCATGGAGGATGGCTGTGTGCATGTGCTAAAAAGAGGTGGAGCAGCACATTGTACTCAGAGGATACATGTGTGAACTTGGCAGCAAGTTTGTCCTTTTCCTTCTCTCCTGGCTTTCCCTTGTCATCTGATGTCGCATTTTTTGAAGCTTCATCAGCTTTCTTTTTTTGACATTTGTCTTTGCTGTGTCCTCTCTTTTTGCAGTACCTGCACTTGATCTTTCTTCTGTCATCATTTGCTTTTGATCTTTGCTGAGCAGATGTCCTGGAGACAAGTGCAGTTTTCCCACTGGAGGCAAGTTGATGTGACTTCTCCTCAATTAGAACCTGCAAGATCACTGAGTTGATTGACAACTTGTCATTCAAAGACATCAAGATTGTGCAGAGTGTTGCATAGGAGGGTGGTAAGGAGATTACCATAGCAATGGCTACAAGGGGGTCATTGAGAGTTTGGCCAAGTGACTTTAGTGTGTGCACTTTGTGCCACATAGCATTTAGCTGGCTTTCCATTGGACTGTCATCCAAGAGCATGCCATGGAACAGCTCACCTATTAGATAGGCTATAGTCTGCTTGCCATGCCCTTCATACTGCTGACACAACTTTTTCCAGATTTCAGCTGCTGTTGTCACATGAAGAACTCCAGTGAGGGGATCATCTTTCAGTGTGAGTATGATCTGGGCTTGTGCCTCTTTGTCCTTTATCAACCAGTCCATATGGCCATTAGGGTTGACTTTAGGATCAGGCACTGTAGTTGTGTTTCCACCAACAACTTCCCATAGGTCTTGCATGTCATGCACCATGCAGATCCTTACTTTCCATGTCTGGAAATTCAAGCCATCATCTTCAAGTGATGGTATGTCATAGAGATGACTTGAGGCCTGCTTAGCTTTTTTACTGACAAGAGAGTAGTGGTGGTTGAGGCAGTGGTTGTTGAAGCTGATGCCTTGGCAGGACTGGCTGTTGAAGCTGAAGGGTTTGACATTTTGTGAGCTTAAGGGTAGGGAAGATTTGTTTTCATCTATAGTTCTGTGAGCTTGGGGCTCATAACCTTTTGAGAAGGGACCAAGGTTGCAGGGCAAACTAGAGTGTGAAAACTTGGTCTTCAAAGTAGGACAAAGTCTGAGGTACAAGGAAAAATGAAGTGGCTAAAATGTATGGAAATATTATGTAAGCAGTACTCAGTGTGCAGAACAGCAGTATGTTCCAACACTCATTCCATTACCCATCAATCACCATTCTACCTCATGTACAGATATGAACCAAAACTGCTTCTGTCCCTGATTGTGGAAACCCACCTCCCCACCACCAAGTCTAGACTCGAACAACTCCAAAAGGCTAGAGAAGAAGCCCTTGTGACACATGACCTAGCCAGAAAAACTATGAAGGACTGCTTGTCAGGACCCTTCACCCTGTTCCAAAAAGGTGATAAGGTTTGGCTAGAAGCACAGAACCTAAAATGTTCCTACAAAAATAGAAAACTTGCCCCAAAACAAGAAGGACCCTTTGTCATCTCCAAAGTCCTATCTCTGATCACCTACCACCTCATGATTCCCACATGATAGAAGATCCACAACAGCTTCCATTCTTCTCTCCTATCACCCTATCATGAAAATGATGTCCACAGACTGAACTTCCTGACTCCACTGCCTGACCTTATCAATGAGGAGGAAGAATATGAAGTAGAGGTGATAGTTGGCCATAAAAGGTCCAACCATGGACACACCTTTTTAATCAAATGGAAGGGTTATCCTTCTTCCAACAACTCATGGCAAGAAGAAGCTCACCTGGAACATGCAGATGATACACTCTCTGCATATAAAAAACACTTCCCCAAAGACTTCCCCCTCCAGAAACCACCCACTCAATGCTCCTCTCATACTATCAGAAATATCACCCTTGAAATGCCCCCTCATCATTACACCTACCCCCATGAACCTTCTTGTCATCATACCTCTTTTGCTTGTCACCAATGACAACCTGCCAGCAATCAAATGATCACTTCCTACCACCTTTTCATCACTGACCCTGCTGTTGTCAGCACTGTCTACCATGAAGTCAATGAGAACTCCCCTCTTGACCCAGTCTATCATGCCACCATCCAAGCCCTTTGGCTTGAAGAGTTGTCCTGCTGTGAGTCAAAGTGTGGAAAGGTGGTGAAAACCAACCAAAACCAACACCAAAGACAAATATGAGCAAGTGGTAGTTTACCTCTGCAGAACCTGGAGGGCAGAGAAACCTAAAGTGGGGGAAATTTTGATGGCAGGTGCTCCTAGTGCAAGTCATCAATAAGTTATCCAGGAGAAGATGAATGAATGCTGATTGAGAAGGGGATGCTGAACAGAGTGAAGGTGTTCAGCCAAAAGTACTTGGGAGTAATGGACTTCAATAGAATATGCTCCTGGCACAAGTCATTGACAAGTTATGCAGGAGTGGATGGATGACTAAGCAGACTTACTGACTAAGTGTGGATGAAGCTTCAGATAATGATGGAGGTAGATAGACCCCTTTGTAGAGCCTCAACTACCAATGATATGAATGAAGACAGATAGACTCTTCTGAATGAGCCTCAACTGTTGACAACAAGTTATGCTGAGCTGAGCTGAACTGACTGCTGAGTGAATGGCTTCTGGTCCACTGGGGGTGTAGCTAAGTACATGGGGGTTTATATACTGTGGGGGGAGTGCAGCTTGTGACAAACAAGGCACAAACACTTGGTAAGTAATGAGTAAGGACTGAGTAATCATGATGAGTAAGCAAGAAATGAAAAGTAAGCAAGCAAAGAAGATTGGTAGGTATTGGCAATAAATGAGTCAAAGACAGTTAAAATATCACAGAATGAGTCAAATGGAGTCAGAAACTGAGTAAGCACACTGATATCACATTAGGGGGTGGTGATGCAAGTCAGATCTCAGTGGAGACATCTCTAGATCCAAAGATGGCATGACAGATGGATGGTGTTTCCAGATAGGGAAGTATTAATTCCAGAATTGAAGGGCATGAGTCAGGTGTCAAAGGGGCTAGGGCATTGGGGGTCTGTGGGGCAATGGGAGCATAAGCAATTGCATCTCCCACCATTTCATCTTCTCAGCAAAGTTAACAAAAGCTTCATGAACAGGGCTCTGATGGAGAAGGAGGAGAAGGGGGTATGTCTTCTGCTGGATCTTGCAGTAAGAAGGCAAGATGCATACCATACTCATCATGAATGTGATCAGGGAGGCTGGAGAACAGTAGACTATGCTGCAGCTGTCACAATGCAGGAAGAATGATGGACAAGATTGGAATAAAGACAGTGCAGGGAGCAGGGAGGAATGATCCATATGCTTCATCAAGAGGGGAGACTAAAATGACCACATAAGACCTTTCTAACTGATTGACAGACCTGAGGTGACCAAAGAACATCCTTCTGGAAGTCATACTGACAAGGAGAACACACTGACAAAGCTGCATGGGATGAGATGGGGCTGACAATGATGGGATGAACCAGGGGGCTTCAGGACAGAAGCTGGTGGGAATGCCTGGCAGATATATGTAGCCACTGTCTCTGGCAAATGAGACAAGTGAGATGATTGATGAAGAGGCAGCCATGATTGATGGACTTAGTGAAATGAGTGTCCAATGGATGGAGTGCTGTAGAAACATGCAGGGTGTGAGGATCCTCTCCAAACCTGGAAGGCAGAACCACATGGCTGAGCACTTTAAGTGAGTGTGAGAATGGAGTCAATATCTTTGGAAATGGTGGAGATATGATGAAAACTGGAATGCCATACACAGGTGCTAAAAACCCTTGATGTGCACTCAACTCACTCCCTCTTTTCTCTTTAGCACTGATGACTCATTCTTGTGCAACAGATGATTGTTAACATCCAGCAGTCTTTCTATGCATGAGGCCTTTAGTCTTCATATGCATGGCATGGGCATTGCATGCAACTTGTTGATGAGTTAGGCAGAGTCAGCTGTAACCATGTCCACAACACCTTTGGTGTGTGACACTGCTGTGACACTACCTCTGGGTAGCATGCAATTAGGGGGAAAGCTGTAGGGTAAGCCCTAGGTTCAACCCAAGGGGTGCTGAGTAGGAAGGAGACATAGAATATGATGGTAGAGTCAATCAGGAAGTTAAATGTAGGGCATGGAATTTAATTCCACAGCATTGTAGATGATTTGGGTCTGAATAGACCTGTTTACAAAATGCCAAGTGATAATCTTGGCATGAGGAAGTAATTCCAAGACTTGTGAGACATGAAGGCAAGACACAGATATGCAGGGGACATGAAAGACATGGTAGATGCAGATTGATGCTAGAAATGCAGATGACACAGTAGACACAGAGGACACAGCAGACACTTTGAACACTTAGACACACAAATGACTTGGATAGTGACTCCAAAAGATGGGGTGGTATTTTTCTGTCACTGAGGCGGAATTATATAGTACATGGAGAGTAAGGTACTGATCAGGATGATGTGGGGCAGGTGAAGTAAAAATTCTGAAAAATAAAGGGAGACATGACAGATGTCAATGCACTACAGAATCATATGAAAACAAACTGAAAAGCAGTAACTGAGAGAAACAAAAGGGAAAGATGGGTATCTTTCACCAGAACAAGCATACCACATACCATAGAGTAGCATATGCAAAGGATAGAGGCCATAGATGCAAAGGGGTTCTCACATTGTGGAGAAAGATTCATGGGAAAGGAACAATAAGGGTAACTGGAGTTTATTACTGATGATCTGTGCAATTTCCTGGCTATGTGGTGAGGCAAAGGATGAGGTGACATGACTGCAGAATTCCAGATGGAAGTATGCCAGGTTGATGTTGACACAGAATTCTGGGACAATGACTGGTGTGTGTTATTGATGGACAGGGGAGCTCCAAAGGTTCGATGGGCAAGGCAGTGCATGAGGCTGATGCACAAGGCTGATGCAATAATTCCAAAGATGACAGATGTGGAACTCTGATAGGGGTCAACTTTGGTAATGGCAGAATTTTGGTGTTTGCATCCCTATTTTGGCCTCAGGGAGTATACCACTCCCTACACCTCCCAGGGTCTTCAAATGCTGACTGTCCTCAGTCAGAGGTCATCAAGTCATGACAGAAGGGCAGTGGGGATTCGGCAGGTGACATAAACAAAGATGGCTCATGTTTTGCCATGCACTTTGTGTGAGCAAAAACCCCACACACAGATAGTGTGTCAGCAACAGCCCTGTGGAAAAAAACTTGCCCAGAAACTGTCTCATCATCAGATTCATCCTTGTTACCCCACCATCCTGTGCTCAGATTCTTGCTTCCTTTGCCAACTACCATGCAAGCTTACTCCATCAACAATATGTGCCCCATGTTCAGCATGAGGGACCAGGTGACCACAGTGCTCACCACAGCTCTAGGGCACATCTGGGAGCTGATTGAGGCAGTGCCACAGCCAGAGGAGAGTTTGGAGACTGTCTATGTGTGGGTGGAGGACTGGGACAAGACATGGGTGACTAAACCTTCCACAGTAGTGTGTCACACTTTGACAGAGTTCTGCAGGCCAGCATTCACTCATGGTGGAGATATGTCAATGACAATGGAATTTCCATACCAAAGGTTTGTGATAAGTGCATGCATGACTACACCAAGGAATCTGTGATGTGCCAAAACCTTCTAGTCCTGGGTGCCATTGCCATTGCTGACCTCTGGTGCCCAGTGGAGCAGAGATGGATCTACATTAACATCTTCGAAGACTACCAGGAGAGGGTAGAGTTGAGGGCACAGCTTGAGGCAGAGAGGTTGACAAGAGAGCCTTCTACATGCATGTGCAGACAGGCAGCAATGGCAATAGGTGAAGGTCAAGGCTGTGCACCCAGTGACACTGGAGCAGGGGAGTCTTTGAGGGGGACTGGAGGACAAGTGAGGCAACATACAGATAGTACAGGCAAGGGGAAGGGTAAGGAAAAGGTACATCCTACCCTCTGGGAGACTCTGAGCATGATGGCTAACATTCAGAAAAACTCCACAGGCCATGGACAAAGTCAATGAGCTGGAGAATGATGAAGGTGACCACCCACCTAACCCAGACCCATCAAAAGCTGGTGCTCCAGCACCTTATGCCAACCTTCCATGCAGGGAGTGCACAAAGGGCTACCTGGGGAGTTGTGCGAGTGATGCAGGCAGGCCAAGCAGAAGTGCAGCCAGTCACATAACACAGTGCAAGAACACTGGTAGTGGAGAGACAGCTGCTGGGCCATCACACAAACAGACCAAGTCAGTAATGGTGATGGTGACAACCAAAACTCTGGTGATGACTGGGCTGAAACTTTGAACCCCTGCATGCAAACCACCCCCTAGGCAAAACTCTGAACCAACTCCTGGGCACCCAACACTTCATGCTAGTCCCCCTTCAACCTTGAACATGCCTCCTCCTCCCACACCTTGACCACCTCTTTTCCTTCCATCAGCAACCCCTGCACCTCAACCTCACCCTGAGCCAACTCCACCACCTATGGAATATCTGGGAGACCTCAGTGATGGTGGACTCTTTGGTAGACCAACTGGATTATTGGACAATCCAACTGCACCTGATGTCAGTGTGCAGGACCTGTCCAAAGTTCCCCCAGTCAAAGAAACTCTGCTGGTCACAAACCTGGGTGATATGACTACACATGAGGCTCTTGCTGAGTGCATTCAACTTCTGGAGAACAGGGCAGATGATGAAGAGTTTGAACTGACCCAGATCCATCAGATGCTGGGCTGTTGGCTATGCAAGTAGAGTGGCAGATTGGTGCAGTTCAGGGGTGATGCAAGGAGCTGAAGAGGGTGAAGGATCAGCTCAAGGATATGTAAGTATGTGTACAGTAGCATAAACAGACTGCAGAATTGTTTTAGATGTGTCTTTGGGTATTTTGAACAGAATTATCATTAGGTAAGGAGCAGGAAAAGAGAACAAATTGGTGAGAGACAAGAGATGAGAGAGAGATGAGCAGAATTTTTTTTGTTGGTGAGACAACTGTTTTCTTGTGAGCAGAGTTGGTTTTGCTTTATATGAGATGAAGATGGGTATATGTATAAGTGGAAAGAAAGATGGAAAAAGAGAGAGAAAAGAAAAGAAACAAAAGGGTAGAGAGAGATATGCTACTCATCTGACTCATCCACAGGGACACCAGCAAGTGCAGGGTCTGGTAGTGAATTGTCTTCCAGGTGATCTAAGTTGCATGCAGAAATTCCAGGAAACTGCATGACTTCAATACAGGAGGTGTTCTGCAGGAAATAGGGGTAAAGATGGAAGGTGGAAAATGGAATTTGGACATGGCACTATCTAATTGTGCCAGGATGTATGAACCTCCTTTGGTGCAATGGATGATGATCATCAGGCCTAGGTACTGCAGTTTGGTCTTGCAATCAAGCTCTCACTCAATACATGAATTCCACACAGGGACAAGTGACCCTGGTTCAAAGTTGAAGTCTTTGATTGTATGTTTGAAGTGAGTGACAAAATCTTTGACAGAGGTGAAGTGGGATTTAAGCACTAGATCATGAATGTGGGCAAGGTCTTCTAGACATTTCTGAAGTTGATGAGCATGGTGAGTGATGAGTTCTGTCATCAAGAAAAATTCCACCTGGAAAGGGGCTAAGAATGTTGCCTTAGCAAGGTCAAAAGGAAGTCTAGGTTTGATGCTGTGAGCCATGTAGAATGGAGAAAACCCAGTTGCCTTGTGAATAATAACCCTCTCTGCCCAGAATACTGCAGGATCAACTTTGGACCATTTTGATGCCTTTCCTCCACAACTTTTCACCAATGCCTCCCTCACATCAAAATGCCACTGCTCAACAACTCTGTTAGCTTGTGAGTTATAGGGGGAGATACATATGTGGCAAATTCCAAAGGTCTTGGAAAGCCAGTTGAGGGTAAGGACATAGGGTCTGCCATTATCTGTAACAATCTCTGTGACTGCACCCCAGTGGCACAAGGTTTGTTCGAAGATGAATTTTCTGATGGATTTTCCAGTTTCTGCATGAAGCATAGCCCACTCTGGATAGCTTGTGAGTGAACAGCAAGCTTGGGTGATGTAGTGAAACCCATTTGACTTCAGAATTGAGAACATGTCCATGTATGCTTTGTAGAATAGGGGTTCTGGAATGGCAATGACTGGCAGAATATGTATGCGATCCAAACAGCAGATTTGGCATTTGTGACATGACTTGATGTACCAGTAGATGTCCTGCTCTAACATAGGCCACCAGAAATGAGTCAGCAAATGCATGTGGGTCAAGAAGATACCCTTGTGCCCTAGCTCATCATGAGCCTGACAAAGAATTCCAAGGTGTTTGTGTGGGGTGACTACTAGTTGGTGATGTCCTTGAGGCTCTTTTCTCCACAGTTCTCCTCCTTTAATGAAATACCACATGGTGAGACATACCAGGCTCTCCAATTCCCCTTCCTTCAATCCTTCTGGCATCTTCTTCATCTCCAAAAACTCCTTCACCACTTTTAACCTCTCCTCTCTCTGGATCACTTTCTCTGATCACAGAATTTCTGTTTCATAGTTATGCAGCAAAGATTGTTCAGAGAGGAAAATGCCTAGACTCTGTGGTATGGCAGAGGGTGAGTCTGACAGGGTACTCAGAATTTCTGAAGGGTGAGGCTGAGACTCAAAATGGGCCTCCCTATGATTCAAGAGTTCAACAGTGAAAGCTCCACACTCATCTATCCAGTCCTTGTAATCCCCTTCCCCATCCTCAACTTCTTCTGCTTTGGGCCTCCTTGACAGTCCATCTGGTGCTGTGTGTTTGTGTGCTGGGACATGTACAAGCTCAAAGTTGAATAGAAGGATTCTGGAAATCCAGCAATTAATGGTTGCATTGGGCTGTAAATCGGGATTGTAAATCATCCCCTTGATATACCATGTGTCAACCTCAACAACTAAATTCCACATGCCAAATATGTGCAGTCTGACATCATGTAAGGCACAGAAAAGACCAAAGAGCTTGAGTTTAGCTTGGCTGTAGCAGCACTCACAGTCATTGAGAGTTATTGAGCTGAACCTTGCAGGGTAACATTGTTCATCTTCCCCCTCCTGCATGAGGAGGTATCCTACAGCAATATTCAAAGTGTTGACCACTAGAATGACCTTCCTTTCAGAATTGTAGTTGATAGTACATAGCGCAGGGGATGAGACAATAGCCTGACAAAGATATTCCATGGCTTCTCTGTGTTTGTCACAGAATTCAAAGGGGATGTCTTTCTTGGTCAGCTCAACAAGGGGACATGTGTGTTTAGTGAAGTCTTTGATAAAGATCCTGCAATACAAACAAAGACCTAAAAATCCATGCACTTCAGTAATGTTTGTGCAGTAGGGCCAGTCTTTAATCTTTTGGACTTTAGCTTCATCCAGAATTCTCCTCTCAAATGACACCTTATGCCCAACCACTATGATAGACAGTGCAGCAATGACACATTTCTTTGCTGAGACAGTAGCTCCTGCATGACATAGATGATGTAAGATGTGGTTGATGTTCTGCAGATGTTCCCAGATGAAACATCTGATCCTGGGGTTTTGTACGATCATCTGGTAGGTACTGTTGGAATTTTGGTAATGAGATTTGGGGCCCTTGATTGGGCAGTCATTGATGAATGGGATGGTAACTTCTGGAATTTCATCCTTTAATATCCAACAGATGTCTCTGTGGAAATTCTGGATGGCATTAATGTAGCCCATAGGTACCTTAGTGAGTCATAGAGTGCTGATAGGGGTTTGGAAAGTGGTAAGGTCATAGTGTAGGGAATGTAATTTCCCTACCAGGGGAATTGGTTTATTTTCCTTGTTTTACTTGGTTTTCATTCCTAGATACTTTTTCCACAAGTTATACTTAGATTTCGCTTTTTTGGTTACTTAGTCAGCAGTAGTGCTACTTGTGTATGGTTTTTTCCTTTAGACACAAGAGATGAGCTCAAGCAGGTCATTCCATGCACCAAGACAGCCATAGAAGCCTTCAGATGACTACCAGGATCCAGTCTCAGGCTATAGAAGCCCCTTTTGGCCTACTCTCTCCCCTCAGATCTCATTGTTCTCTCAACCTCCCTCTTAAAACAATTCTCTCATTTCCTACAGCAGTATTTGTCATGGATGGTGTGATGATCATATCCAACCATAAGATCTAAAATTCCATAGATGGAATGGCAGGCAAAAGCTTCTGCAATTGAGTCAATGAAAGGAGGAATGGCTGAATCCTGTATAGATACTGCATTTAAAGGTTGTAAGTCATGGACAAGACAGAGACTTTCCATCCTTCTTGACTATGCAGAACCATTTTGAGTGATAGGATGAAGTAGATAGCTCATAGACACCTGTGGAAATCTTTTCTTTGATTATGTTGACAACATTGCAAAAAATGGCTGGGGGTATGGGAATATTCCACTTGACCCAAGGCTTGTGGGCTAGTGTAGGTATCTTCAAGGGTGGAAACATATCTTCTTGAAAGGTTCCTCTTTCTGAGGCATCCAAAGTGAAGGTGGCCTCATGTGTCTTGACCAGCCATCATACCAGATTTAACTCCACAGGCAAGAGGAACTTTGAAGGGTCCAGATCAAGCTCATCAGCTCTTCCCTGGGTAAACCTGGAACCTGGCATGAATGGAGGAGGGTGGGCAGGTAATACAGGTAAATCTGTGAGAGGATCTTCAGCCTCCTGACACTCTACCTGGAATTCCACAGGCATTGATGTTGGTACAGGCCTGACCTTCTTCACTACAGGTTTGTACTTTAAAACATGAAGAATGGGATCAAACTGGTAAGTAGAATGTAAAGCTGAAATTGTTAGTGGTGAAATGGTAGTGCCAGTGGAAAATAAGAAGGGGTCATTTGAAGAAACAGAACTAACATCAAATGGATCAATGGGGGGCATACTGTTGCTTTGTAAATTGTAGATAAATGCTGCAGCAGCATTTTTGAAAGTGTCTGTAGGCAAAAGGGTAGTAGTCTTCAAAGGTAATAAAGGAGGATCAGAAACATAGAGAGAACACATGGAGAAAAGATTATCATGGCCTCCTTGTGATCCAAACAAGTCATTGACTGATGTAGGAATAGGTAAAAGAAGATACCTAGAAACAGTAATTATCAGTAAATGGGCTAGTATAGTGCTTGACCCAAAAGGGAGGTTCTCTCTGGAGAAAGAAGTGTAGTAAAAATGTAAAAATGCGAACTGAAATGAATACTTAGCTCTGCCTGTCTAATACCTCTTGCCAGTCCTCCTGGCCCTTTGGGTACTCCCCAAAGTAACAATTCTAACTTCAAAAACTTGCCAAAATGTGAGACAAAATCACCCTACTACTGAGGGCCTGTGACATGGATTTGTTTTTTTTGGTAAACTGAACCTGCACAGACACAGTGCACATGCTTAGTCAGCAATGTGGCTGCTCACCACTAAGTCCAGTGGTACAAACATGAAAACAAAACAAGAAACAAAACAAGTCCCTCAACCCCTAAACCCCTGACCAAGATGACTTCTCCTAGGGAACTCAAACCCATTCCCTACACCAACACTAAAAACCCTGCTCAGGCTGTTCATATGGCAATGCATTTCCTTGCATGTGAAGTAGTCTTCTTCATCTTCAGAATTTATGAATTGTGGAAGAAGTTGTAGTCTGTTTTGAGGGCATGTTGGAATTAATACCTGTCTGCCTGTGTTAGGGTCATGAATCTCTAGAGACTGTTCTCCATCAGGGAAATCCTGAAGGATACTAGTGAGTAGGCAGAAGAAGGGTCATCCAAGAAGTAGGTCAAATGGAGCACAATCAATGACTTGAATCTGGAGATGGGCTTCAATGTTCCCTATGTGCAAGGAAGCATTCTCTATGACTCCTAGAGTACTCTATTTAGACTGGTTAGTGGCTTTGAGGGTCATGCTCATGTCAGAATGAAGAGGAGCCCCTAGAGCTTCCCATAATTCTCAAATGTAAGGCTACCACTTGGCAACCACTGTCCAGGATACACTCAACATGGGGTTTGTCCATTAGGATGCCATCAACAGCACATAATGGCACAGTAGTGAGGCCTACACACTTCCCTTCTGTGTCTCTGACCCAATACTGTTCATAGGATGCCCAGGTAGCAGAGGCAGTAGCTTCTGATGCCATTTCTAAACTCCCAATTGTTATCTTCTTCATTGTGGCTAGCTCTCTGACCTGCTTGCAAATCTCCAGGCTGACAGCTAAGAGGTCTTTAGTGGAAACTTCCATCTTGGCATCTAAGACCTGGTTTACAAGTCATTTGGTAGCCACTGCTTCATCAAAACCACTCTGATAATGAAATTGGAGTGTGGAATTTGTCATAGGCTTGGATTTCCAGAGATCTGTGGGATTAGAGATGACCAGAGTTTTAGTAATGGCTGGGATCTCTGTAGAAGGGATGGAATTGGTTGGTGTGGAATTAATGACTGTATTAGAGGCAGCTGGTGTGCCAGCAGGTGCAGGAGCAGCCACTGGGGTTTGCTGGTGACAAGTTGGAATTTCTACACCATCAAAATGAGTGATCTTCTTCTTCTTGATATTGTTCTTCAATTCTTCTACCTGAGCATAAGCTCTTGCTAAGGCACATTGGTCTTCTTCATCAGCATCCTCCTCAAGTTCTTCATCAATTAGGTAGGAAGAAAGGTGCAAGTCAACCTGAAATTCTGGGGCTTCTTTGTTGCTGAAGAACATCATACTGACAAGATGGGGATGGGGTGGGGAATCACAACTCTGCAAGAAGAGCTTGACTGCTGACCAGGTCATTGTACAGAGACAAGATTGGCTGAGGCAATAATGGATTCATGCATGCAAGGAAGTTGTCAATCTTCTCTTTAAAATTCTGGCCAGCAGCTGTCCTAGGGATGTCAGAGCCATCAGGCATAAATACTCTTCCCCCTATCAGGGAGCATTTCCCAGCTTGGACATATTCACAGCATGTCACACACTCTGAGGTACAATGTCCATTGGTACCTCTGCAGAAGAAACACCAAGGATCAAAGGAGTGGCAGAACTGACTGTCTTGGTTTTGCTGAGGAAGAGATGCAGAGGCCTGATGCTGTGTGACCTGGACATACTCTCACTTCAGGATGGTAGGTACTGATGATGCTGGGGGTGGTGCAGAGGTCTGCAGGAATAATGCTGCAGAGTCCAGCTGAGGATGGTTTCATTTTGCCCCACTGAGGTAGTTAGCATGCTTATGGACCACATTGAACCCCCATGGTTCATTGATGTCATGATCTAGGTCTGAAAGTTGTAAACAGGTGAGCAGAGAATTCTGGAACCTTGGGGGAACCCCTCAAGGAATTTCTTGTTGACATAGTCATCAGGGAGTTTCTTCTTCTTCTGTATGAGGCCAAGGATGTGCCCGAAATTGCATACATATTTTCCAAGATCTTCTAGGGACTCCATAGGCTCCTGCACCTGATGGTGGAGAAGGGTCTCAAGTTCAACCTTGGTGTAGTGACAATCTTTCACCAAGGCACCTGGATAATAGTTCAGGAGTTCTTTGGAAAACATGTCCCAGTCATTGAAGCTGTCAGTTGCAGTGTCTAAGGTGGACTGAAACTCAGCCTCATTGTGATTGGTGTAATGGATGACCCAGTGGATTTTCTCTTTTCTGGTGTCCAGGCCAGCTTTGACACAGAGTTGTTCAATGTCTTCAAGGTAGTGAGTGATGTCTTCAGTATGACCAGAAAACTTTGGGGCTTTGTTAGAGCCCCTAAGTGGCATATCTCTAGCTGCAGACATTATGTGAGTCAGTGTGGAATTTTGATTAGGAAGATTTGGAATTTGGGGAACACAAGGCATGGGAGTAGAAAGCAAAGGGACAGTAGGATTCTGGATGGGAACTTGGGCAAGGGGGGTGATAATGGTGATTACAGAGAGCAACTGTGAAGGGTTGAGTAGCTGTTCAGCAGTGAGTTCAGAACTGCTAGATGATGAGGACAAAGAGGATGATGGATCTGTGAGAGATGAAAGTTCTTGGTGCTCTGTGGGGGGAGCAAATGATTCATTGAGGTTGAAACCTCCTGGAAAATCTGGATAAAATGATGGAGAATCTGAATTCTGAAAGATCTCATCTAGGCCAAGGTCTGAATTGGACAAATGAGGTTCTGAAATCTCTCTGGGATCAGTTACAGGGACTAAGATCTCTGATGAAGAAATAGAAAGGTGACAGAAGGGCTCTGAGAGCTCTTCAAGTTTGGGTCTTTGATGAGTGGGTCATAAGGATCTCCTTTCCAGATCTACAGACCCCTTGTGGTGGGCTCCAAAACAATGTGTGACACTACCTCTGGGTAGCATGCAATTAGGGGGAAAGCTGTAGGGTAATCCCTAGGCTCGACCCAAGGGGTGCTGAGTAGGAAGGAGATGTAGAATATGATGGTAGAGTCAATCAGGAAGTTAAATGTAGGGTGCAGGATTTAATCCTGCAGTGTTGTAGATGATTTGGGTCTGAATAGACTTGTTTATGAAATTCTGAGTGATGATCATGGCATGAGGAAGTAATTCCAAGACTTGTGAGACACAAAGGTGAGACACAAATATGCAGGGGACATGAAAGACATGGTAGATGCAGATTGATGCTAGAAATGCAGATGACACAGTAGACACAGAGGACACAGCAGACACTTTGAACACTTAGACACACAAATGACTTGGATAGTGACTCCAAAAGATGGGGTGGTATTTTTCTGTCACTGAGGCGGAATTATATAGTACATGGAGAGTAAGGTACTGATCAGGATGATGTGGGGCAGGTGAAGTAAAAATTCTGAAAAATAAAGGGAGACATGACAGATGTCAATGCACTACAGAATCATATGAAAACAAACTGAAAAGCAGTAACTGAGAGAAACAAAAGGGAAAGATGGGTATCTTTCACCAGAACAAGCATACCACATACCATAGAGTAGCATATGCAAAGGATAGAGGCCATAGATGCAAAGGGGTTCTCACATTGTGGAGAAAGATTCACAGGAAAGGAATGAGAGGGGTAACCAGAGTTTATTACTGATGATCTGTGTGATTTCCTGGCTACATGGTGAGGTGAAGGATGAGGTGACACAACTGCAGAATTCTGGATAGACATATGTCAGGTTGATGTTGACATGGAATTCCAGGACAATGACTGGTGTGTATTATTGATGGACAGGGGAGCTCCAAAGGTTCAACAGGTGAGGCAGCACACAAGGCTGATGCACAAGGCTGATGCAATAATTCCAAAGATGACAGATGTGGAACTCTGATAGGGGTTGACTTTGGTAGTGGCAGAATTTTGGTGTTGGCATCAAACCAACAGAACCCTCTTCTGTCTCCTGCCTGGAGCAATCTGAATGAAATTGCACATGAGCAGGTTACCCTGCTCTTGAGACTCTTTGATATCCTTGGAGGTGCTGACCTCATTTATAACATCTGTCAATATCCTATGTTGATCACTCCCCCTCCCCCTGGGTCTAGAAGGCCCTTGACTGCAACCTCCCCCCCAGTATCTTCCATGTTGTCCTCCCCTCCAGCACCATCACTGTCATCCTCCCAATCATCCCACTCTCTTCAAAGAGCCAACAGACCCTGTGCCTGCTGCTTGTCTGGTCCCAATCCCCAACCTTGCAAGTCTCATGGCTTGTCCTCACTGTCTGTCATTGACCTTGAAGTCACTTTCAGCATCTCTGAAGCCAAACTTGTGTATACTATGGGTCAGGTTGAGACCCTTGCTGAACTGCCACCATCCCCTGTGCTAAACACACTCACTGAAGCTGATTGCCCTCTTTCCCTGTCTGATCCACACTATCATCAAGCATGCTATGTCGTTTGCTGCCTTGGGTGTATCAGGGTCGACTGTGGCCTTTATGAATGCCCCCTTTGCTGCACTACTCATCCTGGGCATACTCAAGCCCAATGCCCATCTCTTTGCCCTTGATGACCATTACAAGAAAGAATTGCCACCCCCACTTTGGTAGATGATTGTACCCTCATCAGGAGCAAGGATAATGATTTGTATGACAATGACAATGACTTTGATGACTCAGCTATCAGTAACATGACTGGAGAACCTTATGGAGAGTAGTTGAAGTTGGGGACCTCAACACTTAGAAGGGGGGTAATGTTATGTTTTACCTTGTTTTCTCCTGTCTTACTGTACATTTTACCTTTTGTCTGATCCATTGGACTGCTTTTCCTTTTAGAGTTGTCTTCTCTCTGATCTGATGGCCCACTATTTCCACCACTGGCATTTCCCTCTTGTTATGTGCTTTGGACATATATTGCTATCGTTCAACCAATAGCATAGTTACCTTGTTATATGTGGATGCCTCATAGTGTGTCCCCTTGTAGTATTTAGCCTGCCAGCTCAAGTCCTGGGACCCCAGACTTGAGCTGCTCAATCATACCCAGTGTTCTCAGAACTTTGCCCTCAGTGTCCCTTACAAGGACTACTCTTACCAGCATTAACCAAAACCTTTGTCATTTACAAAGGTTACTGAAGCTGCTGCTCAGTAGAAACCCTCAGTCTGTGGCTGAGCTCCCCTTGCACCTTGACTTCAGTCTTAGTGTAACACACTTGGTAAGTGATTGGTAAGTGATAAGTAAGAAACATAAGTGGTGGGTAATTGTCTTAGAAAGCATTGGTGAGCATTGGTAAGGATAAGTAAGCCATAATGTGAACAATCAGCAAGCAATGTCAAAAGATTGGTAAGTATTGGCAATAGGTGAGTCAAAGACAGTCAGAATGTCAAAGTATGAGCCAAGCAATGTCAGGAACTGGGAAAGAAGACTGGAATCACATTAGGGGGAGGCTGTGCATGTCACATCTCAAAGAGATTGCTTCTGGGCCAAAGTGGGATGACAGAGAGGCAGTGCTGATCTGATGTTGATTTAGTACATCCAAAAGTGGCCAGGGTGAGTCAGATGTCAACAGGGGTCAAGCTTTGGGGGTCTGTGGGGTGACAGGAGCATAGGGGATTGCAACTTTCCCCCCTTAACTGTCCTCTCAGTGAAGCAAATAAAAAATTCATGTATGAGGCTCTGTTGGAAGAGAGGACAAAGGGGGAGCATCTTCTGCTGTATCTTGCAATAAGGAGGCAAGATGTGAAGAAGTTTGTGGGGTTGTAGAGGGAAACCCAGAGAGGAATCTGCAGGGAACCTCAGTAGTCTGTCAAGCTACTGAGGGACTAGGTAAATTTTACTAGTGTATGGGTGTGCTCTAACAGCTTATGTAAGTGACATGATGTAGGGAATGTAATTTCCCTCCCAGGGGAATTGGTTTATTTTCCTTGTTTTACTTGGTTTTCATTCCTAGATACTTTTTCTACAAGTTATACTTAGATTTCGCTTTTTTGGTTGCTTAGTCAGCAGTATTGCTACTTGTGTATGTTTTTCCTTTGGAAACAATAGACAAGTTACCACAGACAAGAGACAAAATTGAGCAGGTCATTTCCCTGCACCCAGACAGCCATAGAAGCCCTCAGATGACCCTTCCATCCAGTCCCAGGCTGTAGAAGCCCCTTTTGGCCTACTCTCTCCCATCAGATTTCACCCTTCCCCTCAACTTCTCTCTTCAACTAGATGTAGGAATAGGTAATGGATAGATACCTAGAAACAGTAATTATCAGTAAATGGGCTAGTATAGTGCTTGACCCAAAAGGGAGGTTCTCTCTGGAGAAAGAAGTGTAGTAAAAATGTAAAAATGCGAACTGAAATGAATACTTAGCTCTGCCTGTCTAATACCTCTTGCCAGTCCTCCTGGCCCTTTGGGTACTCCACAAAGTAATAATTCTAACTTCAAAAACTTGCCAAAATGCAAGACAAAATCACCCTACTACTGAGGGCCTGTGACATGGACTGGTTTTTTGGTAAATTGAACTTGCATGAACTCAGCACACATGCTTAGTCAGCAACATGGCTGCTCACCACCAAGTCCAGTGGTACAAACATGAAAACAAAACAAGAAACAAAACAAGTCCCTCAACCCCTAAACCCCTGACCAAGATGACTTCTCCTAGGGAACTCAAACCCATTCCCTACATCCGAGGGGTGGTTTAGAATTCAACCATCCTCGGTCGCTCTCCTCCTTGCACAAACATCCTCGAACTCGTCGGCTTCACCATATACCCTTCGTCCTCAAACTCCCTCGACCTCACAGAACAACCCTCTCAGCCCTCAAAACTTCTCGCCTTGAACACAACTCATTGCGCCCACAAAATTGCCACCTGGCCTCGAACGTACACTCTGCCTCTCAAGCACTCCCCTCACAACCTGAACTTCGGACCAAACAACAACGGAGATAAACTCCAGGCACATGAACAAGTGAGTAATAAATCGAGTGCGGAGCAAGTCGAAGACTGGTCTTCGAGGCGCAGTCTCTATGCAAAACAGTAACGTGGTGTGACGCAGCACTGTGGCTGGTACAGCGGACATTTGCCCTTCACGAGGCAGTTCAAAGACATATGTACCTAAAAAAAACTCTCGCTCAGTCATGTATTTACCACCCTTATACGCATATGTGCTCTTGACTCCTGCTCGTCCTTAAGACGATCCAGCACATAAAAAAAATGAAAGAAAACTGAAAGTACATGTGGGGGTGAGTAGAATCACCCAAAGACTAGCGCGACTCGGTTGAACGACGTCGCACAAAGCTAGACTGGTATTAAGGGAATGTATATGTCGATACGCTCACCGTGGCTATCGCTATACCATCCTCTCGCTCTCCTACCCTCGACTCTCTGCGCGCGCACATCCTTGATTTCGCATATCTCGTCTGGTACCGAGTCCGGCGGACGAAGCCCTTGTGCTAAGTGTTGCCAAGCGACCTTGAGTCGCCCATCTTCGTTCACTACTTTTTCACTGCTAGAAACAAAGTATCTCAACGTAGCATATGTTCGAACTCTAACAAAACCTGTCACCTTGGATCTGTAGACCCTCGAGCCTGCTTCGAAGATAGGTGTTCGACCCCGACAGGTGTAGGTGCTAATTTCACTCGATCTTGGTTGTCGGCCTTTGACCTCGCAGTCGGGCGGACGAAGTCTTGATGTGGAGTACTGATGAACAGCGTTGAGCCATCCATCCCCATCGATTGTCTTTTCCTTCGCGCAAGGGTACCTGTTCCTCGCAGTAGGTAATGTTCGAATCAGAACTGAAAAGGGCACCTTGATCTCGTAATTTCCCTTTCTGAGTGTCCCTTCCAGCGCCCTTGCCTTCAACACTCCTCTCGCCTCGAGGAACTCCCCCCTTGGGGATCAGTCTTTGCTTTGTTCGATGCCAGCCCTTTGCTGGTAACTGACCCTTCGCGTTTGAACTCGTCGAATGCCCTAACACCGAATACCTGTAAGTAAGTTATCACGAAAACAAAAAGAAACGAAGAGCGCTCGGTCTCTGTCTAAGAATCCACGTCGGCTTGAACATTCTGCATGCGACTCCATCGTTCCAGCCAGCATCGCCCTTCCTCGATCTTTGCATATTGCTCGCCCTCTCGCCTACTCGAACTCGCTTCGTCTTCTTCTCTTCCAGACGTCAGTAGCCACCTGTCGATTCCTTCGTATGTCCTAGACCTCCACATGTCCTTTGCTCGTAGTTTGTCATAGTCTCTTGCATCGCGATCGCAATTCGTTGCAGATGTCCGTCTTCCCGAATCCCCCACTCGTAGTAGAACCGTCGAATTGTCTCGTGTAGCTTCGATTTGATAGTCCGGTGTTCGTTCTCGTGTGTTGCTTTGCACTTCCACACCGCAGCCACTTGGATGTCGCTCCTACTTCTTTGTAGACACTGAACTTTCCTATAGTAACGTAGCTGTAAGTGATATGACACAAAATAAAGGAGAAAGATCGAGCTGCCGAGCTCAGCACATGAATCCTCTATGCCCCTCCCCTGTCGAGATCTCTCTTGTACCTTTAAGGGCGATAGTCTTCGCTCGTACTCGTCGTATATCCCTGTAAAGTCCAAGATACAACCCGGCCCTCCAACTGCGACGAAGAACGCTCGCCCCTCGACTCGAGAACAGTCGAAGGGGTCCGTGAGTTCACGCGGGTCAAATGGGGTGTTGAACGTGGATAGGATGGATTCAGTGTTGGGTGCAGGTGTGACATAGGGACTGAGTGTCTGCATGGAACTGCGCATCATGCTGTGATATTCGGTTGTGGCACATATGGGAGAGAGAGCACGGTGTAGGGATTCGTTGAGCGTTGCCGCCGTGCTCTCGGGGTCTAGCCTGAATTCGCTCGGCGTGGTAGAGTGGCAAGGCAGTAGACTACACATGTCAAATGGCTTGTGTGAACAGGATGTTCGTCCGTCGACCTTCACGACGTCGGTGCCATTAAATACGATGCCTGCGGAACTCGTATAGACGAGCCTACGGACGCCAGCTGCGTCGATGACGGCTCGGGTGCCCTCGACGTTGACCTTGATGTAGACGGAGGGGTCTTTTGTGCCTTGCGGCCATGAGGCTATGTGTGCTATGTGTATGGTGCCCGACTTGTTCAATATATCTCCCAATCCAAACGAGACACAGCTGTGTCTCTGCACGATATCCAGCACGGAGACGGTGTCTCCCTTCGTTAACTGTCCAATGATACGTCACCCTACGAAACCACTTCGATCGTTGATAAGGTAGGCGTCTTCTTCTTGAAGGGACTCGGTTGCAGGTCGTCCCGATCTGGACCTTTGTACTGTAGACGCATCGACGCTCGAAGATTTGTTGCTACTCTGTAAAAACTCGTGTTCCGTGAAACAATATAGCTTTAAGTAAAATACTTGAAAGAAAAAACTAGAACTTGGGCCTTCAGGTCCACTCAGCACGATCTCGAAGCTGCTCGCATGTCGCGCATCTTGTTGCGACTCCGAATTCCACTGTCGCACTGCCATTTGTAGCAGTTCCTGTGTACGAGTCCGCAGAGTCGCTCCGAACGTTCCTCGTGTGACTCCTCTTGGTTTCGCTCGTCGCTCTGTAAGCCGACGCGTCCTTTCTTCTGATTCATTATCTATTCTAGAATAATGTACCTGTAATTAAAAAGCCATGAAGCAAAAATAAAAACTTGAGTCGTCGGGCTCCATTTCCACGTTCGTCGGATGTCGTATCCTCGACGATCGTCGTTGATGTTCGAGCTGTAGTCGTCGCACCAGCCTTGCTGTACTTCTGCATGACGTTCGATCGCAAACCACCGTAGTTTTCTCTATCGCAATCGTAGTTTGTTGTAGGCATTCGCCTTTGCTAGAATAACGAAGATGTGAGTAGCATATCCTGAAATAAACTCGGGATCTTGAGCTATCGAGCTCGTCGTTTGTCTCCACTATGCCTCGTATCCATCGTACTGCCACTCCCGCGTTGCGCGGCCTCTGGTCTGTGCCAAGTGTCGTCGTTGTCGCTGTTACTCTTGCTGTCGTCCTTGTTACTGTCACTTTTGCTCGCTGTAGATGTAGCTTCCATACAATACCCGCTATTCGTGGTAGTTTCCGCGCACAAATCTGTTGCGCTGTAACTCGACACATTCTTTCTTCAAGACCGTCGTCTATACTAGGATACCGTAACCGTAAGTAAAAAGTCGTGCAACAAAAATAAAAACTGGACTCGTTGCGCTTCAAGCGCATGAACGCGTCTCCACAAACGGACGGCTCCATCAACTTCGGGTGTTTCCTGAGCACGGTGAGCAATCGCAATGAATGGTGATTAGGTTGTGGGTCGAGTCCGAGCGCGGCTCGCTCGATAACAGCGTTGATGGCCTTGACTTGGACTGGCGGTAGGAAAGCCTTCTCCTCGTAGGTAGTCATAGGTATTCGTACCGCGCTCGCGTGAACGCTGACTGCGCTTCATCGCCTATACCCATTTTCCCTAGAGTAGAAACACTGTAAGTAAAATGCTCTGAATTCAAAATGGAACCTTGAGCCGTAGTGCTCAGTATCAGCACTCGTCGCGCCCCAATCCCATCGAACGGCTGTTCTAGCCTCGCGCGGCCTTCGATTGGCATCAAAGCTTGTCGTCGTCATCGCTGTTGCGCCAGTCGCTGCTGTTGCTCGTACTTTAGTTTCCATTGTCATCATCACTCGTAGTTGCAGTAACTTCCACATGGTATGCCCCTCACCCCATTCTTATACAGAGGGACCATGCCTAGTAAGCTGTTTCGGTCGACGAAAAGACATCTATGAAATTTGGTCAGATGCATAAACTGTCTAGGCAAGTTAGTGGTAGACAACGATCCTGCAACACCAAGTTACAGGACTGTGACCAGGACACTGAATCCTGGTTGCTGGAAGGCAACCCCAAGATGCCACCAGCACATCTCCAATAGTTAGCCTCCAGCATAGAAAAGTGAACTGACCTTTGCACACAACTAGTGAGGGTGATGGGGAAGGAGACAGAGCAAGTGTGCAATGAACAAGATGAGATTGCAATTGTGGTGTGCTATGAATATCATTCAGGAAATGTACAGAGTAAAAATTGTGTCAGGGAATGATGAAGGAGGTTACTGACTATTTGAACTGTAACCATGCAGTGCAGTTGGAATAAGGCAGGGAAGAAGGGGCAGACAACCAAAAGTATCAAAGAATGACTGTACATAAAATATAGCCAACTTCTTTTCCATTGCCCAGACATGTGACAATGACACTAATGGCATAATTGGCTCTGCCAAGTCCAAGGGGCATCCTGGCCATACAGCAAGTAATGCCCAGAGCTTCTCTATGTACTCCCATTTCGATTGAAAGTCAGATGATCCAAGGCCTTGATTTTTCTGAGGGAAAGGCTCAGCACACATGGTGAGTTCCAAATCACCAGGGAAAATCTGCATAGAGTTCAGAAACAGCACATTCCTGGTGAGGTAAAATTGTACATACCTGCCAGACATGATTGACCCACTCTGAATCCCAATTTGACCACAAGCTAGGCATCATTACACAGTCAAGAGTGACCAACTTGAACTGGAAGTTGTGTTCATATAAATCCCATAAAATCTTGCTTTTTGTCATCTGATTGATGGTAGTGAGGTCTGTGAGGGAAATTGAAATATCCTGGAATTGTACATGGCTAGGTATGTCATGTTGGAGGCTGACAAGCTTGGGACCAAAGAGGGCAGCAGATTCACATAGTCAGTCACCAGAAAATGTGGATGAAATCTGCTTGGGAATTGTGTTCAGGAAATCCTGCCAGGACTGAGGGATAACAGGAGATGCATCTGAGGCAGAAAGATGAGTGATCCAACCTGCTTGAGAGACTAGCCAATTCCTCAGGTACCTCTGCTGGTGATTGGAGGACTCACCCCTCACAAACAGACTTGGACTGGGAAAGAAGTAAGCTACCTTGGGCATGTTGGGACTAACCCTTTTTGCATCCTTATTCACATACTTTCAGGGCAGTGTGCCATGTGGACATAGCAGGGGGAATAGCTGGATCACCGAGGTCTTCCCACAGTTCAGGATTCAGAATGACCAATGGCTTGGCTCCTCTCAAGCCTGCAGGGGGATCTGAGCAAAATGTTAAACACATTGAGACAAAATGAATAGGATATGTACATGGCTGATTACATTGTCAGGCCCTGCCCATCCTAACAGCTCCTGTACTTGAACTTGCACTGCTGGAACTTGCAGCATTGGAAGCCATGGGACCTGTGCTTGTGGGAGTTGAGGCCACACCACTGCTGGTGCACAGTGGTTCTGGCCAGGGAGCTGCAAATTGCTCAAGCCCAATCACTGGGCCTCATCGAGTGTGCCTGTGGCACAATTCACCTGGGTGGTACCAGGTGCTGTGCCATTTCAGCATCTGCCCAACCTCACAAACCTCAGGATCCATGACTATGTCATGAGGGCACATAATCTCGATGGTCTTCAACACTTTGGGGGTACACAATCAGGTTTCCAGACCATCCAGACAGGCACATGTATTTCAAAAAGGCACTGGCAAATGTCAGGGTCTGTTGTGAATGCCCTGATCCAGCAGTCAAATGAATCAACAAAAGTGCCCATAGCAGGGTTGAGGTCTGTGTCCAGATATTCTAGCATGCCAAAGATGTCTAGGAGGAGGCATTGACAAAAAGCAACCAATATGACTGTGTCTCAAAATATAAATGGGAGTTGCTAGAGAAATTTTTAATTGATGAAATCTGAACCAGAAAAAAATCATACCTTCAGATGCAGGAGACATCACTGACATGACCCCAGCCACAAATCAGGTCTCAGAGGACCTGTGTAGTGGGGGTGCTTTGTTAGCCAATCTTGCAAATGTTCATCTAGTTGATTATAAATGGTCTCCATTGACTTCCACTTGTCAGCATAAATCCTGCCAACTTTGAGGGCAGACCCTCTTTCCAGCACAAAATCCTCCACTGACTGGGTAATGTTCCACCACAGCCACCTCCACATTGGGTCATCTCCATAGGCCACTTTCCAGGGGACACACAGACTCCATGTGTAGTGTTCTGTGAACAACTGTGGCCATTGAAAACAGTCTATATGGCCAAACTATCCATCATGTAGGGGTGTGATTGTTTCTCCATTGAAGATGAAGGGTTGGGAAACATAGTCAGCATTCAGTGATGTGATCCAGTGGTCATCACACTTTGCTAGGACATGCACATTGAATGCACCCCATCTCCCTGAAAATAATGATAATCAATTTGAGCTGAGTTAGGGACAGCAAGAATGCACCATCACCAGGGCAGTTGTGCAATGATAATTCATAAGGGTGAATGCTAGCTACATTCATCCTGGAAACAAAAGAAGTCAGTCAGTACTTACTTAAATTGACAGAGATGATGATGAGTGGAGAAAAAAATGAATCATGCAGCATTAAGGCCAGTGAGACTGAAATGAAATGAGAATGTTGCCCTAAATAGGCCCCAAGCCTATCAAGAACTCATAGGCACCAAACCCCTGAGACCTGACAGATGAACACTCCAAACATTCATGGAAAGAGTGACTGGGCCATCTGGAAAAGTAAGATGGATAAGATAGAGGGAAACTTACCTTGCACTGAATTGGTTTATATGGAGGGGTATTGGAAACTTGAAGTAGTAGGTAGCACTTACTAGTAGTAGTGAGAGATATTATGGGTACTGCTGTGCATGTGACCTGCACTGCAAATGAATGTGACACCTGACTTACAGTGTGCTCAAGGAAGACATTGAGTCTAGGCTCTAAATTGTCAATTATTCAGGTGATTAGATATAAGTTGTGTGTTCTGTATTTCATTCCTCAATGTTCCAGACTGCCTATTGTAATATTTGTGGGAGATGCATTCGTGCATTACAGTAATGACATGTTGATAAGCTACTTATAGCAAGTCCTAGTTACAAGTACTAGTGTGCTGTTGCTACTTTGTTAATAGATTTGGCCACTTTTACTGATGTGACTGAAGTTTCAATGAATGACAGAATTTTAACATGTCATTTCACAATTGCACAATTGTTACATCATCACAGCCAAAACAAACATTTGCACCACCTGCAGCTAGTACTTAGCAACACTCTCATCTTCTGTATGCTGTCCACATGGTATTGGGGGAATGCTCAGTGCATTCCTCTACCATATGTCAGGGGCTTGGTGCCCTTGACAGCCTTGAAGGCTTGGAGCCTTCAAGGGTGGTCTTGGTGTCCAGTGGATGCAATGATCAATTGCATGACAACAGTCAAGACTGACCCTCATCTTTCAGCAACATTAATGAAGGTTTTGTGGGTCAGTGCTTTTGACTTAAGTTATGCATCATTATGCTTCACAGTCTACTGACCCATTTACCAGTGCATACTATGTGTACTAGGTCCATCATTCTCCCCACCTCCAGCTGCACTCTATCATTCTGCCTGGCCAGTATATGCCTTCTATAGTGATGCCCTTGTCTCCCCACTCATCTACCATTGGTACAGATTCAGTGATTGATTGCATAGATGATAGTGCAGTTCTCCCCTCACCTTTTAGTCCCAAAGATTTGAGTTAGCAACATATACATTCATATCTATCCCTGCTGATCAAATATGTGGCATGTTCCTCTACAGTATTGGAGACTTGGTGTGATGTTACCTTCAAGGGCAGTGATTCTGATTGTTGATCTCAAGTTCTCCTTTCTACTACAAATTTTCTCCAGGTTGCCTCATGATCAACCATGCAGGGTTCTAACATGGGTACATGGTTAGCTTCTCAGTGTATCTTATCCATTGATTTCTGCTACTTCCTCCAGGGTATTATGAAGAGTTACATCACATCTAAGTGCATGATTTGTTGTGGTTGAACTTCTGGTTTTCCCACAATGGCTTCCAACAAATGGGGAAAGGGAATGAGGTAGCCTTCTGCTGGAGATCTACCATCATACTTACAATTCTCTGCACATTCACTCTCCAGCCTTTCCTTCCCATTTCCTGACCCACCATGTCCAAAATACCTTTGCCCAGTACTGGATTGGATATAAGCTCTAGCAACCTTAGTACATGTTTTTCTGACTAACTCCTGATGACTAACACATTTTGGCACAGGCACTCTAATTACTCTGATTGGAAACCTTGAATTGAATGCAGCAGATGCTGAAATGCTAGCAAGCACTTTGTTACTAAGATCTCACACTGAAGGTGAGTACATTCTTAAGTGACATTTCTGGACTGATCATATTGCAGCCTTCATAGGGTCATCTGGCTCAGCAACCCACATACCCCATGGTGGCATTATGCCCATTGAGTCTGGGGGTTTCAGGATTGTTGTCCCATGAAGAGTGTACACCTGCCACCTTATCCCTGTCAATCCCCATTTATGGGGAATTTCCCACATTGATACATCTAACACCACCTAACTCAACTGATCCCTCCACTATTCTTGTCCACAGCCACCCAGATTGTGAAGCAAGGGTTCCATATCTAGTGGATGACTGTGTGCATACTCCCACTGGAATTTTTTTACCATATCCATGTAAAGACTAACAGCTATTGTATTATCCATTGGCAAGTATTTCTTGCAGCAGTCTCCAATTAATTACTATGAAGTATAAATCCTGAGGCTGCATATTGCATATAGCAGCCTGACTGTGAGGCAAGTCACAACTTGGCACTTTCCATCCTTTGTAAATTTCTACCATTCAAGCTCTACCACTTAGCAATGGAATGCTTGGAGCATCTCTCTGCTAAATGTCATGGGCTTGGTGCCCTTGACAGCCCCTGAAGGCTTGGAGCCTTCAAGGGTGGTCTTGGTGTTGATCCAGTGATCAATTGCACAGACAACAATGACCCTCATTGCTCAGTACTGGAGATTTGTTTCAGCAGCAACTTCACCCAAAGGTCATCATACCTCCAACATTCAGTCTACATTATATGCTTGATTTGGCTATTGATTGCATGAAAGGGACTGTGTCTATTGGACTGCATCGACCCTGCTCTTGTCAGTGACTGCCCTTAGGGGCTTGAACAATTCACTTTCCATCTAGTAAGCCCATTCCTTTCTCTATTGCTGGATACTGATGAACTCTTGTGGTTTTTCAGTCTTGAGGAAACTGACTTTCTGGGTCGCACAGACAGAATACCACTGTTCTGGATTTCAATTGGAATTCCACCTGTATGTTTCCATTGTAATAGGTGTGTCATCCTCACTACACATTACAACCACTTCTTTCCTGTGTGCTTTTCCTTCATCCCCCTTACATCATGTCCTCTTTTCATGGTTTCATATGTCCTTGCTGATGCTATACCCAGAACTTTGCACACTGAGACAACATGTTCTAGATGGATTTTTTTTCCCATATGGTTCATCTTGGCTTGATGTGCTCTGACCTTAAATACTCACCTTGCCTCCCCCCATTTCTCAACACCCCCATACAACCATGCCCCACTCTGCTGATATCCTGGAGCCTTTGAGGGACTCCATTGCTGACTTGAACACTTGTGTTCTTCACAACTGAAGGATTCCATCCTCACACAATGCCCCAGTTTCCAAACAAGTAAAAAAAGGTGGTGCTGTTGTCTCTAACAATGGAGTGCAACACTCAGAGGTACATCTTGTAGTATATTTCTCATCCATTACTCTAATGTCATTTTCTGCTCACAGCAATCTACTCCAAAGGATATGATTGGCAAACTGAAACTGCAGTTCACAGTCCAGCCTCTTGAAGGCTGGGAAGAACACATGATTGTCCTGAGAGATAGAAGACACTCCTTGACACCTTGTCCTTCCATCATGAACACCTCAATGCTCCCTTCCCCTTTCCTGCACCTGGATGACCAAATCTGTGATGAGGACTCTGCAATGGAGGAGGTGGAGGAGAATCCTGACAACAATGAAGATGAGGATGACCAGCCTTCCAGTAATGAGAATGAGGATGATCGGCCATCCAGTAGTGAGAATGAGGATGACCTGCCATCTGGTAGCAAGAAAGAGCATGACTGGCTGCCCAGTAGTGATGATGACAACAAGGGTTCTGATTACAATGAGAATGAGAATGATGATGAGGAGATGGAGAGCTTGAGCAACTCCTGTGGTAGGTTTTTCCATTTCATATCCCTCATTCTCTCACATTTTTTTCAGATAATTCTCATTTCTTTTGATTTTGGGGTTTGGTGCCTCTCTGGTCATGCAATGGTGGGCTTGGTGCACACTTGTGTTTCAAAGCTTGGTGCTTTGGATACTCATGACCATTATATGCATCTGCCTCATGTTGACATGTTGACTCCTAGATGATGATGATGCATGTGCTCACACTGCTCAGACCATTTCTTGTGCCCAGTCCCTGCTTCCCCCATCCTCACCAAGAAGGTGGCCTGATCTATACTAGACTTCAGAAGAAGGGCAAAGGTAGGGCTATAGATGCTGAGGACATTGATGCTGCAAACCATGGTGACCATGACACCCAACTCCCAAACCTCAAGAAGCCAGGGAATCTGTCCACAGCAGCATTAGACAAAATACGTGCTTTTGCGAAGGACATCAAGACAACAGTGGAAGAACTTGGCTGATGGCATGGGTGGTCTACATGCAACATACTCATCACTGTGGGATTTAGTGTTAAGGCTTCTCATACCAAAATTAATGAAGCCAACCTCTTCCACTCATGGTATTGGGCCATGCAGCCCAAACCAGATGGTGGTATGACTTTCCTCCCTCTCACATCTACTGTTCTAACATCCTGACCAGCCAATCAAAATTCAATCAACAAGTTGATTATGAAGGAGTACAACACCCTCATGATAGGCATCCCCAAGGATGACTTCACAGCAAGGAAGGGAAAAGTTAAAAGTTGTCTATGAGTGGAGTGAGAGCTCCTCTGCCATACCAACTAATCAATCTGTCAAATCTATTGCAGCTAGAGTGGACAATGCAAAGACACAATTTTCTGGATTGGTATGTGGTTGCAACTGTGCAGCCATCGATTCTGATTGTTCCACAGGCAGAGGTGTGGTTCAATCTTGAGGATATTGAGATAGTTGGAGTGGTAATGTATGTTGGACAGGACCCTGCAGGATGTCAAACTTCTGGCATATTTGGAGGCTACTGAGATGATGTCACACACCAAAGGTGTTTGGTGAGGTGGACATGGATGTAGCTGATGAATGGAGGTGAAGATCATAGCCCTCATGCGAAGAAGGACAGCCAGCAATGTCAGCAGTCATCCCTCGCACAAGAACAAGTTGTCGGTGCCAAAGAAAAAGGAGGAGGCAAGTTAAGCACCAATAAAATTCTTAAGTGCCCATGTACAGCATTCCGGTTTTCGATGTATCTCCACCAGTTCTGCAGACACCGAAACCATTCCCACACTCACTTGTAGTGCTCAGCCATGCAATCCTACCTTCCAGGATTGGAAAGGATTTGCACACTCCACACGTTTCTACAGCACTCCCTCCAAAAGACACTCATTTTGCTAATTCTTCTGATATGGCTGCCTCCACATCAGTCATTTTGCTTGTCCCCTTTGCTAGGGACCATGGCTACATATATCTACCAGGAGTTCCTACCAGCTTCCATCCTGAAGCATCCTGGTACATCCCACCCTCATCTGCCCCCTCTCAGCCCATCCAGCTTGGACAGCATGTTCTTTTTGTCAGTATGACCTCCAGGAGGATGTTCTTTGGTTGCCTCAGGTCTGTCATTCACTTGGAAAGGTCTTATGTGGTCGTTTCAGTCTCTCTGGTCCAAGAAGCATATGGATCCTTCCTCCCTGCCCCCTGCAACATCTTCATACCAGTCTCGTCCATCATTCTTCCAAAATTGCGACAGCTACAGTATAATCTACTGTTCTCCACTCTCCCTGATCGCATCCATGATGAGTATGATGCACATCTTGCCTCCTTGTTGCAAGATACAGCAGAAGATGCTCCCCCTTCATCCTCTCTTCCAACAGAGCCTTGTTCATGAAGTTTTTATTTGCTTCACTGAGAGGATGGTTTTGGGGGGAAAGTTGCGATCCCCTATGCTCCTGTCACCCCACAGACCCCCAAAGCTTGACCCCTGTTGACATCTGACTCACCCTGTCCACTTTTGGATGTACTATATCGGCATCAGATCAGCAGCTGCCTCTCTGGATGCTTGGTCATCTTGGACTTTTCCTTCTGCTTGTGATATCATGCTTACACAATAGTTAGTCAGGCTGTGTCTTGCTGACACCACATGTTTGCATTTGACCAATAGCATAGTTATCTCTTTTGTTTACTTTCTTCTCAAGTATTCTCTCATGGCAGTACATACTGTACAAACAGTAAGGCAGTATATAAGTCCTGTCATTTGTCATAGCCAGTTCCTTAATCTAGTTCATTTTGAGTCTGCTTCTCAATCAACAGGTTCCACTCCCATTCTCTCTGGTTTGAAGTGATAGCTGAGAAGACATTCATCTTTGGATTGCTTCACTCAAACTAGATTTCTACTTCCCCCCTATCACTTCATACCCAGTGCTGAGGGTCAATGGCAGTATGATACTCATACTGAGCAGTTCCACACATAGTTTCTTCTTGCCTCCATCAGTGTGACTGAGAGCACCTGAGCAATGAAGCCAGTTGGCCAAGCATCTTAGGGAGTTTTATAACTACATATATACACTGTCCCAAGGTTGAGGTTGGTGTATGCAGGGCAATGCTTGATCAAGAGGGCCAACAAGGTTCCAATGCAGCTGAACCATACATAGTTGTAGTTCCTGCATGGCAGTGGAGGTAGACCAGTAGTTGACATCCTTGCACCCACTGTAGTTTGCATAGTTGGCCAGGCTGGTCCCTCCCTATTGCTAGGAGGTTGATCAGACATGTGACAGTGAGCAGACTACATGTTTAGTGGTCTTGAACATCATCAGTGAGTAGTACACCTACATAGCTTTTACTTTACCACCATTTCGTCCCATCAAGAAAGAAGAGGCTGAGCTTCATCTCCCTCTTGGGTTCCTCCCTTACAAAAGGGAACTCTCTACCCCATGCCTTTCATGCTCACTGTCCATGCTCACACTGCTCTCTCTTCCCCCTCTTGAGCTTTTCCATGAGGTAAACCTGGAGCTCATCTGCCCTTCCCCATCCCCTTCTCCCAACCTGAATGAACTCAGGTTCATCTTCAACACCCCCTACAACCTTTGGAACCATCATTCCATCCACTGCCCCCTTTGTTTCCCAGTCCCCTTAACAAGCAGGAATGGACCCTGACCAGCATCAACCCCTGCCATTTGATTATGCCATGGTACAGGCAATGGTGGCAGCAATGGCACAAGCCATGCAGCAGTTCATACCAGCAGCAGCACTGCAACAAACACATAACTTCAACCCCATGAAAAGAGGTGTTGCTGAGCCTGGAACCTTCAATGGGTCCATGGTGATATATGAAGAGTAGGTCATCAAAATGAGGGCCTTCCACAAAGCAGCAGTCCACCACTATACAAGCCAGGACTGCATGGCCTTCTGGACTCAGATGACAGGTCCAATCACCAGCAACCATGCCTGCACCAAGTTGGACTTCCACTTGGCAAATGGAAACTGGCCAAGTATAGATGAGGTGGTGGCTGACCTCAACTCAAGATTCTGGCCCATGAACAATGGGGATTGGGCCCAGAAAAGGATGCAAAAGGCAAGGCAGGGAGAGTCTCAAATGGATGCCTTTCTGGCAGAGTTCAATAGTTGGAAGCTCATGGCAAGCACTTCCAACAACCCAGCTGTCCTGTGCCTTGAACAGGCAATAAACCCCAAGGTGCTATGGCTCATGCACCATATGTGGAAAAGAAAGGACATGTACAAAGAGTATGTAACTGAGCTCCAGTTGGTGGCTGGCAATTTTGAAAACCACTGATACATGACAGCCTCCTCCTTGAGGGTATGGCCTCAGAACCAACCTCATGGCTTTTCAGCCACTGGCACTCAGCCTGGGGCCAGCACCCCCATGGACATAGGTGCTGTTCCACAGCAAGGAAAGGGGAGGGGACCCCCTAAGGACAAGTCCCACATCATGTGCTTCAGATGTGGCCTGAAGGGCCATTACCACAGTGAGTGCCCAAAACAGGCACAATCACAAGGATGTCCCATCAGGGCTGTATGTGCTGACACTGGACCTGATCCCTGCCTAAAGGCTATGGAGGGAATGAGCTTTGAGCAGATCATTGCTCATTATCAGCCAGTTAAAAGAATCAGAGCTGCAGTGAAATTGGATCCTGCAGACTCTAGCATACAGACATTTGTTCCTGTTTCCTCTTCCTCTTCCTCTACCTACAGATTTCATTCTACTTATGGACTTAAAATACAAAAGAAAATACAAGAATTGAATATAAAAATACCAAAAATAGTGTACCAGTAGTTTCCCTCAATCACTTCTCTTTTCTTGATGTTGAAGAACCACAGGATATATTTAATGGTTCAGAATCTGTTACATCATCTGAAGTGGAGTCCTGAAAGGGCTCAGGGCCAGATGTAAAACCTTGCCTGCTTAATTCCACTTGCAACAAAAAACAAAAAATGTTTCTTTTGATCTCCCAGATCTAGAGGGTAGTGGTGCAAAGACCACCATACAGTCTGAAACCCAACACATGCTGAACCTGAAAGATTCTGTGGAGGTCCCCTTGGTTTTGTGAATGAATGCCAGTCTGGTGTTCAAAGTCAATGCACTGCTTGATAGTGGTGCTACTGGAGTATTTATAGGTAGAAGCTTTGTAGAAAGGACCCAGATTCCAAAAATAGTGCTGCCAAGTGTAGTGGATGTATTTAATGTCAATGGTTCCCCTAATTCTGCTGGAATGATTACACATCAGGCTCACCTTTGAGTCCAATACCTTGACCATCATGAAGAGCTTCTTGCTGAAATAACCAATCTAGGAAGTAGTACCATGATCTTGGGATATACCTGGTTACATCAGCACAACCTGCTGATAGATTGGAAGACCAGCAAGGTCAAAGTGGGTAGATGCCTGGCTAGATGCCAACAGTTAGCCCCCAAGCCTTTGTTTGTACACAGGGTAGAAAAACTCAAATGAGAAGCCTTGGACTCTTGTGTATCTTGGATCTCAGATCTCAAGATGGACAAGCTGAAAATAGATAAAACCCCTGAGGAACTTGTTCCAAAGGCATATCATGAATATTTATTGGTCTTTTCAGAAATGGAATCTGAGTGCATGCTGCTTAGGAAACCTTGGGACCATGCTATAGAACTAAAGGAGTCATTTGTACCAAAGAAGGGAAGGTTGATCCCTCTCTCCCCTGACAAGCAATGAGAAGTCAGTGACTTCATTGATGAACAACTCAAGAAGGGTTATATTTGGCCTAGTAAATCACTGCAAACCTCTCTGGTGTTCTTTGTTCCTAAAAAGGATGGCAAAAAGCATATGGTCCAGGACTATTGTTATTTAAACAAGCATACCATCAAAAACTCATATCTGCTCCCTTTAATATCTCAGCTTGTTGACAAGTTGAAAGGTTGCAAACTCTTCATGAAGATGGATCTTCGCTGGGGTTACAACAACATTAGGATCAAAGAAGGAGACAAGTGGCAAGCTGCTTCATATGCCATCGCAGTGCCTTTGAACCCCTAGTCATGTTCTTCAGGCTGTGCAACTTGCCCACCATGTTCCAGAATATGATGAACAATATATTTGGTGATATGGAAGATGTACTTGTCATCTACATTGATGACCTAATGATATTTACAAAAATGGACAATCAAGAGGAACATGACCAGATCATACTGGAGGTGCTTAGAAGGCTGAAAGTAATTGACTTGTTTGTCAAACCACAGAAGTGTATCTTTGGACAGCAAGAGGTGGACTTTCTAGGAATGATCATTGGCATTGATGGAGTACATATGGACCTTGCCACACTCTCTGCTGTGTAGGATTGGCCTGTACCTACAAATGTTCATGGAGTTCATGGCTTCCTTAGCCTTGCAAACTTTTACTGATGCTTCATTAAGGATTTCACACAGATTGTGAAACCCCTGAACAACCTCACAAAGAAAGATCTTCCATTCATTTGGGATGACAAATGTCAAATGGCATTTGACACACTAAAAGAAGCCTTCACCACTGCCCCTATCCTTATGTTCCCCAATCAGGATTGGAAATTTTGACTAGAAACAGATGCTTCAGACTATGCCACCAGAGCAGTGCTCTCAGTAAAATGCAATGACAGTCTCTGGAGGCCAGTCACCTAGTCTGGTCACTCTCTATCTGGGGCAGAACTTAACTATATGGTTCATGACAAAGAAACACTGGCCATTATCCATGCAATAGAGCAATGGCATCATTACCTTGAGGCAACCCCATACCAGTTTGAAATTTGGATGGATCATCATAACCTCAAGTGGTTCATGACTGCTCAAAAGCTTCAACCTTGCCAAGCACATTGGGTGCAGTACTTTAGTTGGTTTAACTGTATCATAGTTCATAAGCCTGGAGTCATGATGGGAAGACCAGATGCCCTGTCAAGATGAGAGGACTTTGTAGAAGGAAAAGAGAGGGCAAAGTCAGAGGAGTTCCTATTTATAAACCCAAACCAGGTTCATTCAGTAAAGCTAGAAAATCCCTTCATGGAAGACCCACAAACAGAGTCCACTAAAGCTGAAGGAGTCCCTGCTGGATGTGAACTCTGAGGCAGTCTTCATCATGATGGAGAAAAGGTCTGGGTGCCTAGTGCACTTGGAAGGAAGTTGCTTGTCACTCTTCACAACTCACCCCTAGTGGGACATCATGGTATAAAGGGAACTCAGGAGCTGATCACATGCTGGTTCATGTGGTCCACCTTGAAACCCAATGTGGAAGAGTACATAAAGCATTGTCAAACATGCCAAGCCAGCAAGTCTGGAAATAGGGTGCCCACAGGCAAACTTAAACCTCTACCTATCCCTGATGGGCCTTGGAGGGATTTAATGACCAACTTTATGGATCTTGGAGTCAAGGGATCTTTGGGAAAATCCCATGTCCAGGTCATTGTTGATAGGTACTGCAAGGAGGCAGAGCTCATTCCCTGCACTTGTCATAGTCATGTCTCAACCCTGGCCAGACTTGGCCTTGCACTCACTCAGTCTGGCCTCAGCCTTGCCAATTTATTATCTCCAGATGGCCTAGTGCAATGAACACTGCTTTGCAGTGTGTCACTTCAGTTAAGTTCTGCCTGGTCTTGTCTCCAGTTCATCCTGTCCCAGTCTCCATTACCTTAGTCATACATTACTAATACTTGTCTTACCAATTGTCTTAGCAATCCTTGCAAGACTGGCATTACTGGTCTCCATACTATAGCTACTCCTAGTATATAGATTCTTAGATACTTGGCCTGTACTCCCTCAGTCTGAAATCAACTAAGTTTATCCTGTTAATTCTGCCTTGGCCTTGGGACTCAGACTGAGACCCACACAAGGGAATAGTGCTGTAACCTCAGTCAATAAGTCCAACCAGTCCACCCCTCTGTACCTTTGCCTTTCCTCCTGACTCCAACCCCTTGGCCTTGCACCCACTTTGGTCTCCAGTCTGGCCTCAAGCTGGACAACCCAAACTTGACAGTATTTCAGACTCACCACTTGTGTGGGTCTAGCACACCATGGCAACCAAGACTCATTTCCAACCTCCCTGTGGCCACTCTGCCACCAACCCTGAATCTGCCTCAGCCAGTGGAACCCATTGCAAGACAGCACTAGCTACCCTAGGGACCACTAGGCACTCTCCAGATCCCATTAGTCCTTTCAGGGGCTTTTCCACCCAAACATCCAATACTCCCACCCCACATCACCCCACTGCTCCCATCCCTGAGAATGACCCCAGTGATGATGGGCTGGGCAATGATGATAATAACAATCCTGATGATGATGACCCTGGCAACAGCTCCTGTGATGATGGGCCCAGTGATGATAATCTGGATGAGAATGATCCAGAGGATGAACCGGACTTCCCAGACCTGGACACTGAACCCATGGTCACAGTCTTTGACAGCTTTGCAAAGGCCATCAGGCTACTGGCCCACAACACTCGCACTAGTCCTGAGTCCTTGAGCAGGACCAAGTTGTGTGAGCCCAATACCTTCAATGGCACTGACCCCAAGAAGCTTTGTGCCTTCTTTATCCAGTGCAAGCTTAATTTTCAAGACCAACCCCAGGCTTTCAGGACCAACCACACCAAAGTCATCTTTACACAGCCTTACCTCAAGGGCATGGCTCTTGAGTGGTTCAAGCCAGACTTGCTTGGACTTGATGACCCCAATGACTGACCTCTCTGGATGGACTCCTGGAGGGAGTTTGTCCTAGAGTTACAAACTACCTTTGGCCCCCATGACCCAGTCACTGATGCCAAGAGCCAGCTTGACCACTTACATATGAAAGATAACCAGTGCATCAACAAGTACATAGTCAACTTCAATTTGCTTGCCTCACAAGTCCAAGGCTATGGTGATGGTGTGCTGTGCCACCACTTCTACTCTGGACTCCCAGACCAGATCCATGACAAAGTCTGTCAGGTTGGCAAACCACAGACACTACACAAGCTATGCCATCTTGCCCAGGAAATAGATGCATGCTATTGGGAGCACAAGGAAGAAGTCCAACAGGTGAGTAAGCATCAAGGCTCACCCACCTCCAGCAACAATAAGTCCAGAGGCTCTGGCAACAATAATCAAGCCAAGACTGGCAACAATAACAACTCTGGACTTTCCCCCAAGCCACCTTCATCGAAGCTGGGCAACAGTAATAACAGCAACTCATCCAAGCCTGAGCCTAGCAAACTTGGGAAGGACAGGAAGCTCACCCCAGAAGAATGCAAGCATCACATCAAGGGTAACCTCTGCATGTTCTGTGGAGGCCCTGGCCACTTCACTGAGAAGTGCCCCAAGAAAGCTGGAAGAACCAAGGCTTGCACTGTGGCCACCATTGAGGCTGCACTGGCCTCAGGCTCAGATTCTACCCCTGAGACAAAAAAATAGGTAGCAGCTCCTGGGACTCTGCACAATCCAGGAGCTGCATTGACTCTGGTTGTGCAAACTTGGAGGCTAGACTCAACATGTCTGCTCTTTCCAGTCTGAACTCTTTGGCCCCATATATCACTATAGAAAACCCAGAATTACCTTGGCTTTGTACTCTAGTGGACTCCAGTTCCACTCATTGTTTTATAGATAATCACTTTGCTAATCAACACTCTTTTATCCTGTACTTGGTCTCACCAATCTGACTCCAGCTCTTCGATGGAATGTCCACATTTACTATAACCCAAGCAGTAGATGTCAATATCCACTTCACATCTGGCAATGTCACCCCAGTAACCCTGTATCTTGCCCTGTTGGATTCCAAGTGTAAAGGAGTTCTCAGGCATAACTGACTCACCCAATACAATCCATTGATTGACTGGGTATTGAGCAGTATTACTTTCTGGAATCATACACAAGGAATGCCAACCCTGTCAACACCCCCTGTAAGCCCAGTTCCCACCAGTCTTCCTGACCCTGGTCCTAGTGACCACCCCAGCCTTGTGCCATCTGTACCAGTCTGTGACTCTCCAACTCACACCCCCCTGAAGGCTCCTCTTGTTTCCCTAATCAATGCAGCTGCCTTTGTGCATGCCTGCAAACTAGAAGGGTCTGTCCAGTTCCAACTTCAGCTCTGCCCCTGGGACTCAGTTCAAGCCCAATCAGCCTCAGCTTCCCCTCCTCTGGCCTTACCCAATGTACTGGAGGAGTACCACAACTTTGCTGATGTATTCAGCAAGGCCAAGGCCTCAGCACTCCCACCACACCAGGAGTATGACCTGAAAATTGAGCTCCAAGAAGGAACAACACTGCCATTAGGCACCATCTACTCACTGTCCCAGGTCGAGCTGCAAGCTCTCTGGACTTTCATTGATGAAAACCTCACCACCAGCTTCATTCATCCAACCTCTTCCCCTTATGCTGCACCAGTCCTCTTTGTCAAAAAGAAGGATGGCTCCCTCTGGCTCTGTGTAGACTTCCACAGCCTCAACAAAATCACTAAGAAAGACTGATACCTACTACCACTCATCTCCAACCTCTTGGACTCACCAAGCTGAGCCAAGATCTATACCAAGATTGATCTCCAGCATGCCTACCATCTCATCCAGGTTGCCCTGGGTGATGAATGGAAGACTGCATTTCAGACTTGGTATCGTTCTTATGAGTGGTTAGTAATGCCTTTCAGCCTCACCAATGCCCTGGCTGCCTTCCAATGCTTCATGAATACCATTCTCGTGGACATGTTGGATGTATGCATAGTCATCTACCTTGATGACATCCTGATCTACTCCAGAGATAAGGAGTCTCACAAGCAGCATGTCTGAGAAGTTCTCCACCAGCTTTGGCTTCACAGCCTCTATGAAAAGCCAGAGAAATATGAGTTCCACTTGGACTCAGTTGAATACCTTGGTTTCCACCTCTCCCCTGCTGGCCTCACAATGTTGAAGGAAAAAGTCCAGACCATCTGTGATTGGCCCAAGCCTCACAAGGTCAAGGACATACAGTCTTTCCTTGGCTTTGCAAACTTCTATTGCCATTTTATCTTTAACTATTCAGACATCATTGTACCATTGACTCAGCTTACCCAGAAGGGTGCTCCTTGGAACTTCTCTGAGGAGTGCCACTGGTCATTCAACAACCTCAAGGCCACCTTTACTACTGCACTGGTCCCTGTGGCAATGGCCAGATACATCTGGTCACCTTCTACTCCTGGACTCTGACTGCCCTTGAGTTGAACTTTGATACCCATGATAAGGAATTGCTTGCAATCTTTAAAGCATTCTGGACCTGGAATCACTACCTTGAGGGCTTGGCCTCAGTGGTTGACATTGTTACTGACCATAAGAACCTAGAGTACTTTTCTACCTCTAAGGTACTCACTTGCCACCAAGCTTGCTGGTCTGAATTCCTTTCATGGTTCAATATGATTATCAGGTTCAGGCCTGGTAAGCTTGGGGCTAAGCCTGACACCCTAACTAGATGATGGGATGTCTACCCCAAAGAGGGGGATAGTGGCTATGCCCAAGTGAACCTGCAGAACCTGAGACCAGTCTTCACCCAGGAGCAACTAGCAGTCTCCCTCTGTGCTATTTACCTTGAGTACCCAGTCTTACATGCAGTTGCTCTAATGGGCATTGAGAAATTCCACAACAACATCCTGACAGTGCTGCTGGAACATGTCTGATCCCCAGTGGTCAATAGATGACACTGGTTTCCTTCAGCTTGATGGAAGGATCTATGTGCTGGACTCAAATGATCTCCAACTTAGGGTCTTGCAGCTTAAGCATGACCACCCCCTGTCTGGCCACTTCAGCCAAAACCACACTTTAGAACTCATCCAGCATGAGAACACCTGGCCTGGCCTCAGGACCTTTGTCAAGGACTATGTCCAGTCCTGCATGGCCTGTGCTCAGGCTAAGGTTCCCCATCATTGGCCTTATGGTCTTCTCAAACAACTCCCAGTCTCATCTGGCTTCATGGCCATCTTCCTCCCCACCCACAACACCATCATGGCCCCAGAACTCACCAAACTCTTCCTACTCCATGTCTTTTCAAAGCACAGAGTACCAGCCCATGTGACCTCAAACAAAGGCTCAGAGTTCATCTCACACTTCTTCCAGTCACTCAGTAAAGCCCTAGACATGAAGCTACACTTCACCTTGGGCTACCACCCCAAGGGTGATGGCCAGACCAAGTGGACTAACCAGACACTGGAACAGTACCTCCAAGTTTATTGCAACTACCAGTAGGACAACTGGGCCAATCTCTTACCCTTGGCCAAGTTTGCATATAACAATGCCCCTAGTGCTACTACCAGTGTCTCTCCATTCTTTTCTAATAAGGGTTACCACCCTAACATCTTGGTATACCCAGATTGCAATATTACCTCTGCTTGGGCTTGTGACTATGCAGTTGACTTAGACTCACTGTGCCAATACCTATGGGAAGAAATGATCCTTGCCCAACAATGATACCAAGGCCTGGCCAATGCCAAATGCATGCCAGCTCTGAACTTCAAGGTTGGTGACCTAGTATATGTCAAAGCCAAGTACTTCCAGTCAACCTGGCCTTCAAAGAAGCTCTTGGAGAAGAACCTTGGACCATACCTGGTCATAGCTCAAGCTGGTGTAGGGAGTGGTATACTCCCTGAGGCCAAAATAGGGATGCCAACACCAAAATTCTGCTGTTACCAAAGTTGACCCCTATCAAAGTTCCATGTCTGTCATATTCAGAATTATTGCATCAGCCTCATGCACTGCCTTCGCCTGTTGAACCATCAGAGCTCCCCTGTCCATCAATAACACACACCAGTCATTGTCCTGGAATTCCATGTCAACATCAACCTGACATACATCTATCTGGAATTCCACACTTGTGTTGCTTCATCCTTCACCTTGCCATGTAGCCAGGAAATCATGCAGATCACCAGTAATAAACTCCAGTTACCCCTCTCATTGCTTTCCTGCTGAATCTTTCTCCACAATGTGAGAACCCCTTTGCATCTACAGCCTCTATCCTTTGTGTACACTACTCTATGGTACACAGTATACTTGTTCTGTTGAAAGATACCTGTCTTTCCCTTTTGTTTCTCTTGGTTACTGCTTTTCAGTTTGTTTTCACATGATTCTGTAGTGTGTTAACATCTGTCACATCTCCCTTTATTTTTCAGCATTGTTACTTCACCTGCCCCACATTATCCCAATCAGTACCTTACTCTCCATGTACTATATAATTCCACCTCAGCAATGGAAAAATACCACCCATCTTTTGGAGTCACTATCCAAGTCATTCATGTGTCTAAGTATTCAAAGTGTCTGCTGTGTCCTCTGTGTCTACTGTGTCATCTGTGTTTCTAACATCAATCTGTGTCTACTGGGTCTTTCATGTCCCCCACATATCTGTGTCTCACCTTCATGTCTCACAAGTCACTCTGAATTACTTCCTTGTGCCAAGATCATCACTTGGAATTTCATAAACAAGTCTATTCAGACCCAAATTGTCTACAACACTGTGGAATTAAATCCTGTGCCCTACATTCAACTTCCTGATTGACTCTACCATTGAATTCTACATCTCCTTCCTACTCAGCACCCCTTGGGTTGAGCCTAGGGATTACCCTACAGCTTTCCCCCTCATTGCATGCTACCCAGAGGTAGTGTCCCACACTGGTACCCACTCATTCACCCTGTGCCTGCCAGACTCAATGCACACAGTACATCCCAGTCTTCCATGTCTCCCAACTCAAGCTGGCCTTCCCTAATACCATTCCAAACCAGACTCAACCACCACCTCCACTGGTCAAGGTCAATGGCAATCTAGAGTTCAAAGTGGCTGAAATCCTCAACTCTAAGGTTGACTGGTGTAGGGAGTCATATACTCCCTGAGGCTGGAACATGAATTGGTCACTAAATTCTGCAAGCCTCTGTGACAGACCTGTTTCAGGATTTTTCCTGCTCATGACCTTGTGTTTTCTCCCAACCCTGTCACCCTTGGAGTTTGTCCTGACCTTCAGCTTCTCAGAATTTTGTATACCCATCTCACTACCCTCACATGTATTCCCCACCCCTTCTAGGGTAACCCTTGACTTCTCCTTCCACACAGAACCCCTTGGGATGATCCTAGGGAATTCTCCCTTCAGCCTTCCTCTAGTCACATGCTTCTCAGAAGACATGTCACACACCAGCATTGCTGGTGTTGGCTACAGTACCTAGTCCAGTGGACCAGCTACAAGGGGACTGATGAAGAAACTACTTGGGTACTTGCTACTGAGCTAGACAATGCTTCTGAACTTGTACAAGAGTTCCACTCCCACTACCCCAGTAAACCCAGCCCATACCAATGAGGACCAGTCTCGACCAGCCTCAGTTTCTTTTCTGTCCCCTGTCAGTATATAGTTTCCCTTTGATTCCTTACTTACCTTGTTTTCCTCTTTTCTTGACTCTCCTACTTAATGTATGACACCAAGACCAGGCACCAGGCACTTGACATTGGCAACAGAACAAAAAACTATGAGTCCCTATGCTAATGTACTACTTGGCCTTGGCCATGGTCTTGTCCTCTCCTTCAGCCTCCTCCACCTTGCCCTTGCCATGGGCTCTCAGCCAGTCAGCCTCCTTAGGTAACTCATCAGAGTTGAGCTTGGACAAGCCTGAGTCTGAAGGGGATATGGCCACCCTGAAGCTGTAGGATTTGTCAAGTATTGACTTGAGGGCATTGGCAATTTGGCCCAAGTTCTTGACAGCAGTCTCATGGAGTTCAAAAAGGCTGGCCAGGTTGTTGGCAATCAGCCCTGCAGCCTTGATCAGTCACTCAAGCTTGTTCTCCAAGCCTGAGTATCTGGCTGTGCTGACCTCTTTCACTCCACTCCCACCAGCCTCAGGTTCATCAAGGTCCAAGACCTCAGTTGGCCTTGTACTTGTCTTCACCCATTTCTGGTTGCTGGGCCCAGCCTCAGCATCCTCTTTGTTGCCTTTCCATTTTTTGCCTTTGTTGACCTTGCCAATGGCCTTGGGACTGGCCTCAGCATCCTTCCCATCCCCAGGCCACTGACACTTCCCCTTCGACTGATTGCATTGCACGCAGGTGATGTGCTTCTTGTTACTGTCCACAAGGAATTTGCAGATGATTTTAGCCTGGGCACAGCGAGTACAGCTAAAAAGTGGGTTAAGAGGAGGGCTCACAAGGATGAAAAGGACACTCACCCAGGGTCCATCACTACTTTCTTCACTTCCCCCCTGGCCTCACTACCCCTGGCCCTGGCCTCACTGTCCTTCCTGGCCTCAGCCTTAGGCACTGTTCAACCTGCAAATGTGAAGTCCAAGTTTTTGACTTCAGCTTCGGTTAAGAGGTTCACATGATGTGAACTATCACATGCATCCACCTGAGGTACACAACCATTGTCACCCAGTTACTGTGATCATTGAATGTCTGGCTCATCTGTGGGATCAACCTGCTCATTGTGCTCACATGGCCTTACAATCAATCCTCTAGACCCATGGAACCCCCTGCCTCCCCCCAGGACTCACAAGAAAGCTGCAGTATGGACAACAGAGGAGGAAGGTGTGTTACTGGATTTCTTGGCCTCTCATCTTTCACAGGCCAGTGATGGGAACTTTAAGAAGGCTACATGGAATGCCACAGCAGCCCACATGGCTCATAATTATCCACCAGGTCCAGATAATGGTGATAAGACAGCTGAATCATGTGAGCAGAAGTTCAAGGCAGTAAGTCATCATATCATTCTTTTTTTTTTGCCTTGCTAACAATTATCCAGCTTAAAAAATCCTACTATGCCATCACCAATCTTAAATCAGTGGCCTCTAGCTTTGCTTATGATGATGAGCATGGTGTGATGGTCTCACTGGACAATGCTAATCTTTGGGATTGGTATGTAAAGGTAATGTAGTTTTTTTCTTGTCAGATCATCCACTAACATCTAGTCAGGTGCACAAAGACTGCAAAGCTGTTTTGCAATTCCAGGTTCCCCCACTTCACCAGTGTAGAGCTCCTTCTCCCCTCACATGGCCAAGGTTGGTTTATCTACCAGCCACATGCCACTACCATGCCTTCTACAACCACAACCTCTGCCTTTGATACTCCTGCCTCTACTGCACCCCCTGCTGCTTTGACTATTCCTACCCCCCTCCCTCCCTCTCCCTCCTCAACATGATGCATGCTCTCAACACTCACCATTGCAAGGACACACAGTCCATGGATCCAAACTTCATCCCCCCTTCCACACCATCAAGTTTTTTGTTGCATGTGTCAGCTGGGTTGCTGTTGTCATCAGCTATCACCAGCATCAGTCGCAGAAAAAGGAAATCTGAGTCCATTGTGATGTCTGAAGGTGGATAGAAGTGCTCTTGGCCCCCATCAGCCAAAGCATGTGCTGAAGAAGATTGCAGTTCATTCATCACCACCATCACCTCCAGGCTCAATAACTTCACAGACACAATTGCTGCCCCATTGCCCCCACCACCCATTACCAATCCCCTCATCAACACTGCCATGGACTACATCAACAACATGCCACAGCTCTCAACAGACAATTGGATCAACATCAGTGACTACTTCCTCAGCATGTCTCTGGATGAAGTGAATATTTTCCTCAAGCATCAGGAGCCAGTGAAGCAGATTTGGGTGCAGTGTTGGCTGATGAAGTACTGGGATGGGCAGAGATAGGTGTTTGTTTTGTTTTGTTTTTTTTCTACAATATACAAATGTACCCCCCCCCCTGCATATCTTTTCAAGTCCCCCCCCTTTATACAAATATGTACATAATAAAATGTACATGACTATGACTCGCTTCCTTTTGACAATGGAAGTTATTTTTCTACATGAGTGTGAAACAATTGTAAGAACATATATTTGTACACCATGAAATCTGAATGTTCAGGCTCAGAGAAGGCCCCTAATTGTAAGCTGGTGCTGATAGTCAATCCACATCTCCTCTGCAATGTTGTCACACCTATTATCAGCCCTTCTCCTCTCTGCAGCATCTGCTGGTCCATCACCAAGGCTTCCAATACCATCACCCTCTCCTATGTCCATGGCAAGTTCAGGGTCAAAGAACTCTTCTGGATCATAGCACCATATGAAATTGTGGAGGGCACAAAGAGCAGCAGGTACTTGAGTTTGGGTGTGGATGCTATATTCAGGGGGAATTTGAAGAATCCTCCATCTGCATTTTATAACACCAAATATCTGTTCAATGGCATTTCTAAGTCCAGCATGGTGAAGATTGAATAACTCCTCTCAGTTTTGAGGTCTATAAAATAGAAGTTACAGGTACACTGAGCAGGATGGAATAGCAACTTACCTTAATCCAGCCTGATGCCATTCTTTCAGATGGTAATGAACACCCTGATATGGAACCAGAAGTGCATCACAGGTCCCAAACCCTGCATCTGCAAGAAGGTACTTCCCAGGTGGCATGTGCAAGTCATTCCTGTGTGCATCATGCCACATGGTCACATCTGCAGTTGACCCATCAAAGCCAGTGAGGGCATATGTGAAGAAGAAGTCAAAATCACAGATGAAGAGACAGTTTTGAGATAGGTAGCCCTTCTGGTTCCTCATGTAAGGCTGGTCCTCAGCAGCAGTGAATGCTTGAATATGAGTGCCATCAACTGCACCAATACAATCCTGGAAAATTGGAAGCATGGGTCACTAGTAATCATAGTTGATATGGGAGTGTTGTTGGTGGGGAATTGCACTTGGGACACATAGAATTGTCCCCCAGAAAAGAAAGCCAACATTGCTTTGAAATATCCAAAAAATTGTGAGAAAAATATCAGACAGTCCAATGAACTCCCTACCTAGTGATGGTCCCTGGTGAGTGTTGGAACCTCTCAGCAACATGCTGGGATGACAACCCAGTAACACAGGTGTAGAGGAATATCCCAAGTTGTTCCTCCACAGAAATTCCATTGCAAGAAGGCACAAAACCATGATGGGTGAGCACCTGCATCAGGTGATCAAAAACCCCATGGCTGATGCCAAGGCAAGTCCATATCCTGCCTGGATGACCATTCAGGAGCTCTAGCATCCACCCCTCACTAGTCAGGATTGAGGTATGGTAGGGGATTGGTTCTGAGTCAGAATGAAAAAGGAGGTCATAAAGGCATAGCACCTGGATCATCACTGCTACTACAAGTGCAGCAAGACAGCAATGACAATGGTACTGGAGCTGCTGTGCTTCAAGATCCATAGCAGAGTTGTTTGATCTGTTATCACAATGTTATCTATTGAACTACAAGTTGTGTTGTTGTCTTATATAATCATCACATGACTACATTACTGAAGCAGAAGCCTGAAACTTGGACTTCGCATTCACACAGGTGTGCACAGCTTATATAATCATCATGTGACTACATTGCTGAAGTTGAAGTTGAAAACTTCAACTTTGACTTTGGAGGGTGAATGGCACCTTACATTTTCTCTCAACCTCCTTTTCCTCCTTGGCCCTGCACCTCCTCTCCTCCTTGCATGCCCTCTCCTCTTTGGCCTCACACTCTGCCCTCTCAGCCTCAGCCTTCTCCCTCTCTGCTCTTTTGGCCTCAAGCCAAGCCTGCTCCTCCCACTGGGCTTGTTCAGCCACCTTTTGTCTCTTCCTCTCCCTTGCCTTCACCCTCATCACCTCCTCTTCATCATTGGTGTTGTACCTGATGTCATTGTCAGGGACTTGGGCCCAGTCAATGACAACTCAACCTTCATTGTTGTTATCAGTTGTGGCAATCAGTCTTGAGTTGGACATGATGGATGAAGTACAAAGGAAAGACACAAAGGGCTTAGCAAGCCACAGGTATCAATCTTTTTCAAACTCAGCCAAATTTCAGACTCAGCCTACTTCTTCTGCAGGGGTCTCATGGGTTCAACCCCTCAGAGGGGGATACTGTCATAGTCATGTCTCAACCCTGGCCAGACTCAGCCTCACACTCACTCAGTCCAGCCTTGGCCTTGCCAATTTCTTATCTCCAGATGGCCTAGTGCAATGAGCACTGCTTTGCAGTGCATGTCACTTTGGTTAATCTCTGCCCAGTCTTGTCCCCAGTTTGCCCTGTCCTGGTCTCCATTACCTTAGTCATACATTACTAATACTTGTCTTACCAATTGTCTTAGCAATCCTTGCAAGACTGGCATTACTGGTCTCCATACTATAGCTACTCCTAGTATATAAATTCTTAGATACTTGGCCTGTACTCCCTCAGTCTGAAATCAACTAAGTTTATCCTGTTAATTCTACCTTGGCCTTGGACTCAGACTGAGACCCACACAAGGGAATAGTGCTGTAACCTCAGTCAATAAGTCCAACCAGTCCACCCCTCTGTACCTTTGCCTTTCCTCCTGACTCCAACCCCTCAGCCTCATGCCCACTTCAGTCTCCAGTCTGGCCTTGAGCTGGACAACCCAAACTTGACAGCACTGCAGAAGAAACAGCTGCTAGCACAGCTTGACTTTACCTAACACTGTATGTTGGACTGCCAGACTGTACCTATGGTCCCAAAGCATCATGCTGAAGTGTCTAATACAACCAATGGTCATCAAGCAAGTACTGCTTTTCCCTGTTTTCATGGTTGCCACCATGTTGATACTTTTCCATTACTTTCTGTACTTGGTGAGTGGAACTAGAATTAAACATGGAACATTGGTATTGACCTTTCATCCAGCCAGGGACCTCCATCACATCTTATGAACCACTACTCTCACTTCTTGACATCATGAAGCAACTGCAAATCAGAAATTTGAAATTGGGGGTAGGTGCTGCAGTCTGTCAAATGGCTTTGCACATTGTAGAATACATATATTGGATGCTGCAGGACCAAGAACAGCAACCTCTGGCTACTCAGGATACTATAATACACCTTTGAAGCTTGTATTTTGATTCTTGCAATGACTTTGTTCTATGATTGTTGCTGATTGCAAGACATTGCTCTGCTTTGGCATTCTTTTTTTGTCATTGAGTGATATGTATACTATGTATCTGAGATTGATATTGGTGTTCAGGTAAGTATTAGAATGACAAGTGAGTGTGCCTACAGAATAAATGTACATAGATGGGAGTAGCCCAAGTACCAGCAAATGTATTTGTTCATAATCACACATTGCATAGCATAGTGCAAAAACTAGTTTTCAACATCACCAACACTACTTTCATCTTCAAGACTTTCAACCATTGTGACCCACTCAGGAATGTCAGCATCTCCCACATTTGCTTGCCCATGCTATAATTTGATGATGCATGGCATCCAGATCTGAATATCTGCCATTGGCACATTGCTGTAGCAGAGCCCTGGTAGCTAGTGAGTCCACATGGATGCACACAGCTCTGCTATCATATTAACAAAAACATGAAATCCACACATTAGCATTGATGAAATCTGCACCAGAGAGGGCAAAAGTAGGAGGGACCCACCACTGCACTCCAGACATGCAGTGTGTGCATCCTGGTACAGTGTTCACAGCAACAACACAGGCAGTTGTGCACCTAAGTGGATATTGGAAATCCTGTCGAAATGACAGAAGAACTGTTTCCAAGTGTTGGGTGTGATTTGCCCCTCCACACTCTATGGAAGTGACACATGGAGTCCCTGCATACTCCTGAGTGACTGAATAACCTTCATGTTTGTGACAATTTCTGAAAAGTGGTCTCCTGGAAGTTGATGCACCCAATTCCTGAAAACCACTTCCACAACAAGCTTTGATGCTCACCTGTGACCCAGCTGTACAGCAAGGCAGCCACAGTTGTGGACAATACCAAGACTACAGTATGACAAGCAAGGTGCAGTCAGCTGAATACCAGTCAACTCACTGATGCAACCAGGACTCAATTCCAGCACAGCATTTGTGATGACCACAAGATTGATGAGAGAAGGCATGTGTATAACTGCCAAGAAGACAGTACAGGCATTGATGGATGTCTGAATGTGCAGGGAAGACAGGTTGTGCAGTGTCACTGGGGTTATCCCATGGTCACTGGTTGTCATGACAATCACATCTTGAAGCTGAAGGTGTTGTAAGAGGGCAAAAGACTGGAGAACAAGGCATAGCTGTGAGAGAATCATGGCAAGAGTGACATCATGGATGTTCAACATACAGAGGGGTGTTGAAAAATGAGACTGGGAAGCTATCCCATTGTGGATGGCATCCCAGCTAAACACACATCTTTCTAAGAACAACAATTTGAGATGAGGCATTGAAGTCTTGAGTAGCCTATCAGGAACATTCAATAGATGCTCCTGAATTGGACAAGAAATGTTGTGGATCGACAGGAGGTGAAGCAAGGGAGCACTGTCATCTGTGTTAATGGACTCAAGAATTTCCTCAATTTCCCCACTGTGTCCCTCAAGGTTGAGGATAGCACATCTGGAGAAGTGATTGCCAGTGACAAGACTGGCATTCAGTGTAATGTTCTGACCATAGTCTTCAGTGAAATCATGCTGATTCATGTAAATCCACAGTGGTACCTCCTTGGTTTGCATTAAGACTTCACAGGACCATTTTCAAGGATCTGTGAAATTGAGGGCATTGCACCAAAGCAGTGGATCCTCTAGGATGATGGCCTGCCATTTCCAACAGACTTGGCTCAGGACCATTGGGAAAGTGCTACTCTAATTCCATGGTGTGCTTGAAGATCAAGAGAAGAACATCTTGTGGGAGACATGTGGCAATCACAAATGTGTTGCATTGATGGCTCACTTGGAGCAATGCAAGCCTCAGGAACATATGGATATAGTCCAGTTTAACTGGGTTCACTGACAAGATCACTTCCAGGAATGCATCTGGCAGTGTCATGAGTTGCTCTTCATGCAGTTGAATATTGTCAACAGAATTAGTCATCATGGACATGTCTAATCAATGATGAGATTCCAGTCACAATGGCTTTTTATCACTTACAGTGAACAGAGTTAGGATAAGGAGGAGCAAATGGCTGATGGATCAAGAGGTGAGGTCAAGTAGAAGAGTTCCTGAATGCCTTTCATGGTTGGAGGACAAAGGAGCAGACTTGCCCATTTTGTTGCTTGATTTCTTCAGTCAGAGAAGGCAATGGTGTGTGAGGTGAGACTCACCCAACCAGCACAATACCCCCAGAGTACTGTCAGTCAGTTCAGCTTCATGATAGGTGGTAGTCCATCTTTCCCTGACACCCAAATTCAGGGGCTACACTGAAGATAGTGAGCACTTCACTTGACTGGTGTGACTAAGCACCTTTGTCAGTGTTACATTTGTGCTTTGTTCATCCAGATTCTATAAGGCTTCACAGTGTCATGAATGAACTGAAAATCCTTCCTTTTTGTTTCTTATTCCCCTCTAATCATCCAAACTCTCATGGGAGTTGACCAAGATTGTCATGGCATTAAGATGAACACCTACTGACCATACCAATATGTGGAGAGAGACATAGGTATCCTTGACTCATGCATAAGCCAATACCTGAATTTCTGTGTCCCAGATAATACCCATTCACCACCAATCATTTCCATTACATCAACCTTTACTTGCCATGCACACCCTGTGTACAAGAGAGGACTTGGATTTTGATGTGAGTGACATACAGTAATTACTATACACCTTGCTCTTCCCTCAACTTTGACAGGTGATTCTCATCCACCACCAGGTATTTCTATTTCCAGACAATGCAACCAATGACAATGAAGGTACCCCTCATCCTGCAACTATCAAGTCCTATAGGACCAGAGTACCAGGAGGTCCTAGTTCTGAGAGTGAAATGATCCAAAATGTCAAAGGCACTGTAGAAAGGTATGTGATCATGTGATCATGGGGCTTGTCTGAAACTAATTAAACTTTCCTCAAGTACTCTGAGGCACAGCATTATGGTGCCAGAGCACCAGGAACACAAAATTCACAACCTAAATGTCATCATTAGTTGTTTTATCTCATCAGGCAATGCTCCCCTCAAGTGCCCTCCTGTGCATTCCCAAGCAGTCCATGGAGACCTTTACATTCACCACTATGAGAATCAGGTCCAGATTGTAGAAATATCTGTAGGCTACCTCAGTAGTGAACAAACTACTGAGGGAATACTAGTAGAAAATACTACAAGTATATACCCTTTTTGTGCTTATGTAAGCACACTAGCATCGCACCTAAGTACCAACAAACAGTGGCACTTTATGTTCCAACACAGATATGGTTAAGAGACAGTGACCAATGGCTACCAGATATTAAGGACAGATGTCACCACCCAACATTACCAGAGTACCATCTGTATGTGGCTAAGGGCATGGAGCCTACTTGGGTTACCAGGAAGACAAGATCAACATACAAAGAAAGGCTAAAGAATCACATTCAGCAGCAAGAGGATGGTAAATATATGCATGAGTTGCTGTTCAAGCACCTTTTCTAACCCATGCACACTCTAGTGCCCAATAATCATGAAGGGGCAGTTGCAATGAGCCTTTAGTCAGGTCTGGAGATGGTTGAGGTAGTAGCAACCAGTAGTGTGGGGTGTGTGCATAGGGCAGAAATTATTTATAAGATATCCAATGATAATAACCAAGTGTTCTTGCTTTGGTGGATAATTTAGTGTGATTCATGATGATTCTTGCTTGTATCCAAGTTGATGATAAGCCACAAATCAGATGTGGGCATGACTATGAGATGAGGATGACCCATGCACCTATCCCCCCAGAACTCACAAATGCTGCTGCAATTATTGGTTTCAGACATACCAACATGCTGCAAATTTCTACCAATCTTGCCATCCTTTCACAAAGCATATGCTTCAGAATGGGCAATGACAAAATAAGCCCAATCGCTTGGGATTGTGACTTGCCAAAAACCAACACTGTTTGGCACATCACAACAGTACTCCCATTTGAGCACAACAGTCATCATGGAAGCTTGTGAGACTTAGTTATGATGGCATTGTTTCCACTAGCCAAGGACATGACATGAGGGAGATATGGATTTCACTTTGCAACAGTTTATATATGTAGTGATGCATTGATTGTGCTAGTTAAGGATTTAAGGATTGGATGCTATGTGAATGATGGAAGCATGAGCATGTTGCAATGAGGAGTGTGTAATACAACCATTACATACCACATGAGGGGAACTGCCAAACCCCCAGGTCCACTTCCAGCCAGCCCCCATCTTTCAGGCTCAACAAGTAAGGTATTGGGTTGTTATCCAACTTTGATTGTCACTGGCCACATAGAATTATCTGGTGCCTTACATGAGCCACTCACACACCTGAATTTGTGACTGTCAGTGGAGGTGCCAGGAATTGCCATGTGTTTTGATAAGACCTGCATGCACCACACCAGGGCTATTGTAAGGGCAAGGGGTGATTGCATGGTTGGACATCTTGGTGAGACCAATTGTGATCATTAATGCAGGTAAGGTATCAGCATCATGCTGGGAAGCTTCCCCCAGGGCTTCTGACATGGCTATCTGCACAGGATAACCTTCAATGAAGGTGTATTCAGTTATGCCAAGAATAGATTTTGATGTAATCACCATCTGGAGCTGAATAGTATTGAAAGCTATTGTTGCAAAGGAGTAATGACTGAGAGGGTCATTGTTGGTTGGACACAATGGATTGCTTACCAAATCACTGGAGTTAGGAAATCTACAAAGCTGACATCCTGTCTTACAATGCCCCAGCAAGAAAATACAAAGAACACACCATGCATGATATTGTTAAATGGCAGCAGTAAAGTGTAGAGGCACTAACAAGTGTAAGTCAGATTGAGTAGAGAAGCAAATAACTCCTCACCTCTGATGGAAGTGAGGCACAAAGCTAGCCTTTGGTAGTTGTCTTGGAAGAGTCATCAGAGTGGCTGATAAGAGCTGATCATTACATTCTATCAAAACAATTGTCAAGGTAGCAGAATTCACCATTGGGAAGGAAGGTGGGGTGTGAGGGTGCTGGTGACCATCTCAACTGACCCACTGGCCAGAGGTCGAGATAGAATGAGTGGGCAAATGTTCAATTCCATGGGTATTGATCATGATCCAACTTCTGCTGAGCTGGAAATGCTGTTATTGTCTCTTGAAAGAGCAGAAGAGTGATACCTTAGAATGCTTGTGCCCAATGGGTTGAAGTAGGTGATGGGAGAATCGTGGTGATTGTCCTAGGATTGGCCACAAAATCATATCGCCTCTATAGGGCAGGTTTGCAGACTGGTTTTACTGTCTTGCTATGCAACTACTCTCCTAATGATTGATATTACAAGAGTAGTAAATATTTCAGATACCTAAGTTGAATGAAATATGTTGAGTAAGGTATGGTGATAAGGGTGCCACCTGTCATGTACTGAAATTACCACCAGCTACCCCAGGTGTTGCTGAAGGTCCTCCAGTGTTAGCTGGGGACAAGGTTAGCTAATGCCCAATTCTACATCAACCACTTGCCATACCTGTGGGCTCATTCTCACCAGTATCAAAGTCATACTCCTTTTCTTGCACCCTGAGCAGTTTCCTTGAGCATGGATGCAGTGAGGACAGCCAAGTGGCATCATAGCAATTCACAGGAAGCCTGGGAGGAAGTGGTGGCAGCATCATTGAATTTGTCTGAATGTGGGCAGTTTTGGAGTTGTGTACCTGCTCTCTTACACTTTCCAATTGCAATGGAAAGGAACTCCACTATTGCTAAATCTGCTTCCCACATGAGCAGAGCAAGTTTTTGGCTGTGCCAGCAAGGATAGACACACAGGGAATTTATTGTCCTTCTTGCTTCATCCTCAGACTTGTCAGAGCTTATACCCTGAGTCCCAATGTGCTTGACTAACAGCAAATGCTTCTGCAGGCTAGTATGTTCTGCCATGGCATCAAGGCACAACTTTAACAACTCAAATTGACTAAGGTGAGAGAGAAGCATTGATAACATAGTGCCTACTCACCTGAACTTTCCATGCAGTATGGGAAGACTTCTGCAATCTCACCTTCATGTCCTCCCTGGCCTTCACCAGATTTTTGCTTGGGGCAATGATGAAGTCATTGTAACATGATCTGATGTAAGAAAAATGCACCTTACAAGCCCCATAGATGATGTCAAAATTACAATACTGTTCAGGGATGGTCTGCAAAGAGTACCAACCATGGTTATTGATCTTATCCAGGAAATCCTCAGCAAAGACAGTAAAGGCTTTGTGATTATATGGTGTGTCCTTCATGCAAGCACAGTCTAGAATAAAATTGGTTGGGGTTACCCTGAGGCAACCAGGTGTGTCCAGTTCATTTGCTTCCACCTCCTCCTTGGTAAGTGAACATTTGATAGTGTTCAGGTACCTGTGGTCAGTAATCTTGAGCAAGCAGAGGGCATGGAGCCAAATGCAGGTCTTGGAAGTAACACTGTCAACAATAGATAAAGGGTGGAGATGCTGTTCACACATACCATGAAGTATTTGTGCTCTTCTATATCACTTTGCATGAGTGCTTCAGATGCTAGGTCTGAAGGAATGAAGTTTTGGGGCTTCTTTGGATGCCTAGTCTGTTTCAAAGGAAATTCATCTACACTTTGCATCTCAACATCTGTAGCCATGTTTGCATCAACTCATGAAGCTTTCAGTTCCTCCTGGATGTCAGAGATTCCTTCCATGATCTTCATATTGGATAAAGCTTGTGACTGCTCAAATGAGGCAAGCATAGAGTTCAACAACTTGGAGAAATAAGGCAATAAGTGTGCAAGGTTTTCACTGCCAGACTGTGAATCAGCAGTGGTGGGACCATGAGCATTGCCAGGAATGGACTGGACTGAAGGTCCTGGCTGAAATGCAGCAGTGAACTGTGGAGGAGGGGTGGCAAGAGCATCTGGTGCCAACTGTCAAGGTTGAGATGGGGTGGAAGTCGAAGGCCACTGGGGTAGATTGAAGTTTGGTGCATGGAACTCAGTCTGAGGTAGGCTCCAATAACTCTGATGTCCATCTGGGGTAGCAACCCCTTCACCCTGAATGGTAGAGGGAACCTTTGATTCTATTTCAGGGATATCACTAAATTCCTGGAGGTGCATACCTGACTAGTAGATGGGGTTTCTCAACCATAGGAATCAAGTAAGAGCTGAAGACACCCTGGTAGTATGCAGGGAGCACCACTACAAGAAGAAGAAAGCATACTTGTATTGACATCTGGCTAAGAGAGTGACTGGATGCCTGAGGAGTTGAGCATTCATCATGCCCAACAACACTGTTGTCAGAGGAAAGTGGTGGTCCTTGGATCACCAGTGTCAGGTCTCATGAGGATACAGGAGTTCAAAAATGGTCCAATACTGGAATTTCTTCTCATGACTGTGCTTGTGAGGAGGATGTTTGGGCAGAGAATGATACTGCATTGACATTGTTACAAGGCTGAATCTCTTGGTCAATTTCCATTATTACATTGTTGTCAGACAGAGCTCTGAACCTGTGGATCACCAAACATCACATGGTTGAGAGTATTGAGAAGGATTGCTTGTGACATTGCTGATGCTTGTTCAGTGTTGTGAGTGGTCTGTGCCACCTGTGGAGCATTAGAATTACTGGGTGTCCTAGACAACTTGGGACCATGATGACCTTGCTCCTAATCATTTCCAGAGTGCTGTTTATTGCCAATTGTCATGAAGGGAACATGACAGTATCCACCAATTCTGTGCCATTTTTTATAGCTACTCCTGAGCAGAGCAATTCAGTGACCATTTGACAAAGCTTAGATCTAGGATAGATCAAGAGAACAAAGGTCAGGTTTACCTTGAGTAGGATTGCTACTGCCATCACCAAGTCATGTGAACTGCACACCAGGACTAGGATCTGGTACTGACAGCAGGTTGCCATTGTGCTTGAAAAGTATCAGCATTGCAAATCAGCAATTCCTTGGTAGTATGACTTTCTTATGATTGTTGGAGAAATCAGAGTAGAAGCCTGACACTCCACATTTCCTTTGGTCATGAATACATGTGACATATTCCCATGTGTTCACTGCCTTTCCTCAAAAGACAAAGACTTCATGCTGCACCCATCATGACAAGCATCAGAAAAAAGAAAAGAAGACACATCAACTCATCACAATGACAGGCCCATGGGTAAGTCCTTTGTCCTTACATGATAATTGATTGTGACACCTGATTATACCAAAGAGCAAAAAAGTCTACAGGTCACATATAGCCTGTGAAACATCAACACATAACAACCCAGGAAGTGGTGCATACCCCATACATAGAATACAGCAATGCTGGTGTGTGCTAGGTATCATCAATTTTGCCCACCTTATGATTCTATACTGATACAGTATCCTTTACAGATGCTGGCTTCAAACTCCTGCATCTCAAGTGATGATCTCGGAGGTCCTTAGACTAGAACTACATTTCTTACTGGGGCTTTCTTGGGTGTGATCAGTGGGTGTATGGTTGGTACAGTCCATGACAGAACAAACATTGGAGAAATTTCCAAATCATCACATTTATGTCTTGTCAACTAAGCCATCAACCCTCAATCTTATCACAGCATGTGGGGCACAAGAATGCCTTGCACCATGTCCTTTATTGCTAATATTTAAAGGTCCACCTGTCTTAAGGTTTTGTTTGCCAATGTCTCTCCTCTCCCCAGCAAGCAGGATGCTCCAACAAGTTACATTCAAGATTATGCTGCAAAATGAGAATGGCAATACTACTGCAGTAAGTTAGGTTCTTGTTCACCTACCTTTTTTGAAGCTAATAGCACATAGGACTCACCCATTAGGTGGGCAGTTGCATCTCTCATGTTCTTTGTCTCTCAACTGATTTTGATGCTCAGCCATGCCAGAGGAGTGATAAAGGATGTGGTACAAGGCATTCTTGTGCCCCATGTGCTGTGATAAGATTGAAGGTTGATAGCTTAGCTGACAAGACATAAACATGATGATTCAGAAATTCCTCTGACATTTGTTCTGTCATGTTTGGGCCCTTGACCATTCATCATGCTCAACAACACTGTCATCAGAGGAAAGTGGTGGTCTTTGGATGACCAGTGTTGGTTCTCATGAGGATACAGGAGTTTGAAAATGTTCCAATACTGGAATTTCTTCTTGTGACTGTACTTGTGAGGAGGATGTTCAGGAAGAGAAAGATACTGTATTGATATTGTTATGAGACTGAATCTCTCAGTCAATTTCCATTATTACATCATTGTCAGACAGAACTCCAAACCTGTGGATCACCAAACATTATGCCATTGAGAGTATCAAGAAGGGTTATTTGTGACATCACTGCTGTTCATTCAGCATTGTGAGTGGTCTGTGCCACCTGTGGAGCAGTAGAACTACTTTCAGCAACCATCCAACAAAGCTTAGATCTAGGATAGATCAAGAGGACAAAGGTCAGGTTTACCTTAAGTAAAATTGCTACTGCCATTGCCAATTCATGTGAGTTGCACACCAAGACTGGGATCTGGTACTGACAGCAGGTTGCCATTGTCCTCAAAAAGTATTGTGGGGTCAGACTACTAGAGAGAAGCAAATCAGCTACTGAGCTGATTGCACTGCAGGCACACTGAAGAAAAGCCCCAAGCATGAGTTGGAAAATAGCCTTGTAAATATGTGACCACAGTGGACAGAGAACAAGGCATCCTGAATACAATGCAGATGCACCACATTTGTGAAAGGAATTTCAGATCTAGTGACCTGTTTAGTGCCATGTACTGCAGGAAAATGCATGATGCATTAGGCCTACCTTAGACCAGAAAAGATACACTTGAAATATAGAAATGAAGTGATGAATCAGATGAGCCATATCTTGAGAGGAACTTCATCAATCCAAGATGAGCAGGAGCACTTATTATGTGCTTGAAACATGAAGTACTTGTCCTGTGGCAGGGAAAAGGGCCTGCCACTGCAGCTTCAATGGCTCATCACAACTGCTATTTGAGAAATTTGTTGAGTCTCAGGGAATCCCCTTAACTACAGCCTGAATCTCTCATACTTTTTGTTAGAAAGAGCCACCAAGTCATTGACCTATTGTCATATTCTCTCTACACTTTAGATTTCTTAAATCACCACTCAATTTTTACATCTGTAGCAAATTCCCAGCTCAATTTAGAAGCAGTTCCCCAGGGCATTTGCCTGCTGTGTGGTGCCCTTCTTTGATATGGACATTGTTGTAGCCTGATCTTACATCCATTTTAGTAAAGATAGATGCTCCCTTAAGTTTGTTGATAAGATCCAAGATTAGGGGAAGGGGGTATGCATCCTTCACAGTATTCTTGTTCAGATATCAGTAATCTTGGCATGGACAGAGGCAGCCATCTTTCTCTCTGACAAAGAAGAATGGAGTGGCTTGGGAGGATTTCAAGGGTGTATCTTCCCTTCTCTAGAGGTTTTCTTCAATAAATTTCTCTGCAGACTCCCTTTCAGAGGGGGAGAGCAGGTATGCTTTAGCCACCTTGGGGGCAAAGTCCTCAACAAGGGTTATGGCATGATCATAGGGTTGAGATGGAGGTAGTACTCCATTGGAAGGTTTCTCAAAGACTGAAGCAAATGTTTGGTAGTCCTCAGGGAGGACTGCCTTCAGTTTCTTCTTTGCTTCTTCTTGAGCCAACTCAGTGGTGGTAGTGTTGATGACTTTTCAAGTGCTTTCTGATGCATAAAGGGAGATGGGAATTTGCATAGTATGATCTGGGGTAGAAGATACTAGTACAGGAGCAACAGAAATGGAGCTGTCCTTGCTGGGAACATCCAGTGTCAATGCAGAGTTCCCTTCTAAAAATCCTTTCCTAGGGCCCTAGCAATATTTACTAAGGTGATGGAGGGTCCAGCAACTTTCTCTTCATTGTCACTTTTTTCTTCTTCCACAATCTTTCTGATCTTCTTGACCTTCTTCTGGGGGGTCTTCCCTTTGTTTCCTCATTTTACCTTATGTTTGCCCCATGTTCTCTCCATTGGACTCATTTTCCTTTTTGTGGCCATCTTCTCTCTGATCCAATGCCCCTCTATTTCCACCACTAGCATTAACCCCTCATAACATGCTTAGGACATGTGTCATCATTGTTCAACCAATGGCATAGTTGACTCATTACATGCAGATGCCTCATGGTCCATCTCCCTTGTAGTATTAGACTGCTGTCTCAAGTCCTGGAACCCCAGACTTGAACTGCTCAATCATTGCAGTGTTCCTCAGAACTTCACCCTCAGTGTCCCTAATCCAGACCACTCTTATTGGCATTTCCAAATCCTTTGTTGTTTACAAAGGTTACTGTAGCTGTTGCTCAGTAGAAACCACAGTCTGCAACTGAGCTCACCTTACACTTCGACTTCAGTCTCAGCATAAAAAAAGCTCAAGTCTTCACAGCCTATTGGCCAAAGGTCACTGTTCAGTGAACCACCACAAACCCCTGAAATGACTGACATTGGGTGCCATTGTGACCCACATGAGAAGAATTGTCATCTGATGAGGAACAGGAGAGCACTGTCACAGACACCTCCAATGAACCCAAACAACTGGATAGAGGCTTTACCCTGGTATCCTCTTGAACCTCTTCAACAAGTCCCTTGCTTTGCTTGGTACTCCCATCCCACCAGTACCTGTCCCCACCACACTTCCTACACTCCTGCCCCCACCCCAGAATATGTTGTCTGGTTCATCATCAAAGGCAATAACTGGCACTACTGCAATCAAAGCCACTGAATTGAAGATTGGTACTCCATCCAATTTTGACAGTGACAAAAAGAACACCATGAGCTGGCTATTTTCAGTCCAGACCTACAGTGGCTCAAAAAACTGACCACTTGTTTGGACATTTTTCACTAAAGTCAATAATCCCCCATACCCCCTAACCTAGGCCCTAACCTCTAAGTGTATGAAACAAAGCCCTTACCCTTGGCTCTCTATTGGTGCAGGGGTCAAGGGTTTTGGATAAGGTTTGATCAAGTGGCAGCCATTTCAAAATGATGACTCATGCAGTCAGTTTTTTGACTTTATATCAATCTAAATATCTAGTACTTGGTATGACCTCCTTTGGCCTTAATAACTGCTTCAATCCTTCTAGGCATGTATTGCATTGTTTTGACTGAACCTTAGTGTGGTGGAAAGCTTAGAGACACCCCTTTCCAATGGTGTAGGTATCATGATTATCTGTGCAGAATAGCCTGAGCTACATCAGCAGCAAGTCACACCTCACAAACATTGCAATGCTTTTGTCCCTCACTGTATACTGATGGCCTGAGATAAGAACTATAAAATTAACAAGTGCCATCACTGCATCACTTACCCAGTCAATTAATGCTTGCACATATGCTGTCTTGCCAATGGTTTGATCACTTTTGGTCAGCTGAACCAAAGGATTGTTACTAATGGTGGGGATTGGAGGTGTAATGTTGTTGGCATTTGTGAGCACAACAGTGTAGCCTCTCCTCAGGCAAGTCAGTGCCATTATTGAACCAATCTTGATGGCATTAATACCAGCATTCAGCTGTCTTTGTTGTTCCTCAGGCATGTGGAGTTGTGTATGAGGATTTTTGGTGGGCTTGGAATCAGTGCTAAGGCCCAGAACATTGTGGCAATGATGTTGGAGATCACTGATGAAGAAATTATGCATACAATCCACAACTACAAACCAGGTTGGGTTCCAGTATGGCAGGCAAAGTAATTCTGTCCACCTGATGCCAAATGTAGTGTATATTTACTGTCAGATGCCCTCTGTGGCTGCATTCTTCCACAATGTGGCAATTGCAACATGCTCCTGCCAGGTATGATGCCTCCATGACAAAACATCAACATTGGCAGTGTTCTAGCCATCCTGTAGGCAGAACACACAATACTTGCCTGGGTGTGAGCCAAGACCAGCAAATCCTGCAGTCTTGCATGCTGCCAACATATCACAGACAAGTGGTACAACTGCACAGCACACAAGCCACCCCAGTGGGTGGAGGGCTGTGTGAGTTAGTTGTAGGCCAGGTGACCAGCCCTTAAGCAAATCATCAACAAGAGGGGAGAGAACATGGTTGATTTGATCATGGGAAGGTTCTTTGGGGCCAGGGATGATGCCAGTGAGGTAAACATTTTCAATGGAGTAATGCAAGCGGACTGGGAGGTTGTTGCAAATCATGTAGATGATGCCAAATGAAACATGTTTGCCACTTTGTTTGTTTCCAAAGGGGTTGAACCAGTTGATGAATAAACTGAACCCCAGTCATGCCTTGTTGTGCAAGTTGTGGGAACCAAAGAAAGGGCAGTTATTGGGACCTTTGAACTCTCAAAACATGCTACCATCCCAGATGTCAAATAGTACATCTGGCCAGTGTATGGAAGGGGCATGGTGCAAACTTTTCATGGTATCCACTCTCGAGGGAAAGCAAGCAATCCATGATGGCAATGACTGATACTAAAATTGATGGAAGGGATCAAAATGTCCATTTTCTCCTGGGCAGGAGAAGAGCTGGGCCCCATATGGGTGACTAGTGGGCATTGCATGGTGACTGCACTTTAGTGGTACATCCACATATTCATTGTTCCACTGCTTGGGGAACAGACCATAGAGACTGAAGCACACTGAGCAACAAATATACTGATGTAATTCTGGATCCACACAAAGGACATTCATGGCTGTTCAAATATCAGTAGGCCATGCAGAACCAAGGCTTTGTATTTGCTCTTGTTCCCTATTCTGCCCACCTGATGAGTTGAAGGCATTGGCAACCACCCTACCCAGTGCTGAGATAACTATGGCATGGAATACAGCAAGGAGAAAGTTCAAATGCTGTCTTGATAACCCAGAAAGTAGGTGTAAAGTACTTGCTGCAAGAATGCTTAATAACAGAGGAACTGTGACATTGGCCAAAAAATTGAAAACAGAATATAGGTGATCTAATTTGAAACAATGATCAGCATACATCCCAGTCTATAGGAACATGTACATACTTGATTTGACAATAACTGGAAATTCAAGTGCTCCCATATTGTGGATTTTCCTGCCTCTTTGGTGGAGCCATTCATACCCCACCATTCAGTTGAGATAAACCTGGTGCTCACAGATTTCAGCCATAAGTCTCTCCTTTTCCACCTGCACATCTGCATCCTCATTGCTCAGGACAGCCTTCACAAGATCCAATAGCTTCCCCACTAGCTGCTGATGAATGACAAAATGCCATGAAGCAGACACATCAATTCCAGGTGGGGCATCATCCTCATGATCTCCAGGAGGTACTGGAAGGAATATGAGACTTCCTGAGTTGGTAGTAGATAGGGTAGATATGGCAGAATTAAAGAGAGTGTGATAGTGACCCAGGGATTCCAATGGAGCTAGAGCATGGTCTGAACCTCATGCTAGGCAGCAGTAGGAACATCACATTTACTTACTGTGTGTGTAACCAGGAGAAGGTACTACCTGCAGCAAGAGCCTAGACACAGGCATAGAAACTGCTGAAGCATCCCATGACAGAACAGAGACTGAGGTGTGCATCGATCCACCCAATGAAACTGTAGTAAAACTCCAGCTTGCCATGATCCTTATTAGTTACAACAAGACTCACCTGGTTGGCTTACTGCCACTTGCAGATTCCCAGCCTCACTGTGGAGAATCCAAGATGATACAATGGAGTCATCAGTCCCCATCCTGAAGCTGGAATTGGCCACAAGCATGTCTAGTTGCATCTAGCCTGTCTGTCTGGCCACTTTCCATATCTTATCATCTCATCAGTGTTGATGGACAGTTGACACCAGGAGTAGACAGCCAGGCTTGGGCACCTGTGTCATTGCATTTGGGTCTAGGGACTTGACACATTGGTAGACTTCACATGTGCAGCATTGTTTAACTGCAGGTGCCATTAAGCTGGGTGGAGTTGCAGCTTATGTATGTAGAGATCTTGCTTTGCAATTTACAAGTTAGCTTATGAAGTCATTGATGGTTCAGTATGCACAGGTCAGACTCATCCACTGTGATCATGTTGATTATGTATTATTGGTTTCCAAATCACAACCACCAACTGCAAAATTACAAAAACTATAGAGGGATGTAATGTCATGAAGACCAAGAATTAGTACAAAGCAAAACAAAGCAACAGGACTGATGACAACATGATGCATCCATTACTCTACAACCAGATTCTCCATGTGGTTCATTACTTCTGTGGTTGGACTGATGATATGGTTGGTGAAATGCCAATGCAACAGTAGTGAACAAGTGAACACATACCTAGGGCATGGCATCCCAGCCAGCACCTGCCTGGGGACCCTCCACTGCAAGAAGGCATCAAGCAATGTTGCGTCATCAAAAGCATATTTGCAGGGGTGAACACAGTACTTGTGGCAGTTCACAGTGTACTTGAAGCACCAAAACATCACACTGCTGCTCTAAAGTGTCTCAGTCAATTTGACCTAACAGCAGGTACAATAAACATACATTGTCATCCCATCCAAGGGGAAGAGCACCTTGTGCATGCTCAACTTGGTTTTGGCAGAGAACAGCCAAGGTTGACAAAAGGTGACTTGATTAGAAACCATGCTATTGGGAGCCATAAGTAATGAGCACTGTCAGATAGAATTTAGATTCCCATGATAATCCCCCATGTGCTGCAGAGCTAAGACAACAATGGATGCAGGGGCTGGCAGGGAGATGGGAACAGCAGTAGAGGCCCACAACATGGTGACAAATGCATGCTCAGTTGCATAGAGAATATTTACACTGAGTATGCTCAAATGAGACACATTTCATAAGTTGAACTTTCTTATACACTCACCCACTTGAGTTCAAAATGAGACCAGCAGTAGGAGCAGAGTTGGAGTCCATTTGAGATAGAGAGTGAGTTAGAGCAAGGCTTGTCACAGGAAATTGTTGGGAGTGAAACTGCTGTGGGTGGGCCTTTAATATGTGAGATGCACCACATTTCTTCACCAGTCAAGAGACAAAGGATGTGGCGCATGGCATCCTAGGGCATTCTGTCCAACTACCATTTGTGCTTCATGCCCAACATGCTGGTGATAGGATCACTTTGGGGTGATATGGACATAAAGGTGACAATTTGGAAAATTTTCTGACCTTTGTTCTGTCATGGACTACCAACCATACTACCTGCCAATCACCCTCAGGAAAACTTTTGGGAAAGAGTGTAGCCCCAGTCCAAGCCACTCTGAGATCACTGCTCACAAGATATTTGACTTCAAGTCTGAGGACATGACTCAGAGCCCAGTGTCAGTGGAGAAAACAGAGTGCAACTGGGATCTTAATCCCCCCCCCCCCCCACAGCTCACTCTCAAGGCTGAACAGCAGCAGGTATGCATTGTGGGAAGTGCTGGTGTGGGGGAATGACACTTATGACTCTGTCCAGGCACATGAAAGAGATCCTACCACATCTCTGAAAATCTAACCTTTGTCCCCTAGAAAGGGCTGCATCTTGTGTGTGAGAAGTATCTGGATATGAATCATCTGTACCATGTTCAAAGACTGGAATCACTCACAGCCTTCTTTGAGGTCATGTGTGAAATGCACAGTGCATTATGTGCCGTCTTTCTTCCATGATATTTTAGGCTTGGAAGCAATTTCCCATCCTTAATCACTATCAAGACTTGTGGCCAGCAAGAGGTTTTGCCAAGATGTACCTCAAAAACAAAGTTGGTACTGACAAAGCTAAGGTGAGGATGAGAAACAGGGTGACTGATAATGACTGATATGGTGATATATGGTGAGTGCCATCTCAGAAGTAACAATATGTATTTCAAGTGATCAGCCAGGTACAGTGAAGTGCTGCACACTTGGAGGTGCTGGACATCATTATGAAAGTAGCAAGATCTAGGTAGATCTAGAGGACAAAGGGTAAATGAAATGTGATGATATCTTATCCTGATGCCTAGCTGATTGGCCAATTTCTATGACAATTGTAGAAAGCAGCACTATGATGGAATTGACAGTTTGGGTTAAGTTTGTCATCATAGCATGCTTGCTCTGCTCATAGCCACTACCTCCAATCTTTTCTTTGTGTGCAAGTGGGATGTTAATGATGACAGGAGCATGGGTAAGCCTTTGTTGCCCAGAAGCATGAGTATTTGACCAACTTCACTAGGTTCAGTAACCAGATTTGTCTGGAATTCTTTTTCACAAGCACTCTTCTCTGATGGGCCCTTCTTGCTGCCAGACCCTTCTGAGATGCTCTCCATGCATGCTCACTCACTCCCCAGTGGGTTGTAATCCTGCCAACTCGCTTCCTTCATGTCACACTTCTTCAACAACAACAGAAGAATTACTAGCTAAAATCATGAAGGCCATGGATGTCTTGGAGAAAGATATGATGCAACAGTGCACTGTGAGTCATTTATTGGATACCAGAACATCCACCTGATGAGTTGTATCATCAGGAATTCAAGCAACTGAAACAATGAGTATGACATGCCAAGAAAGCTCAAGCACTTGCTGAAGATAGGCATGCCAATCTCCAGGGCAACATCAGTGAAGTATGTTCAGTGTCTTTTATTACATCTTGCACTCATTGTATGTTCTAGTTGGCAATGTCCCAGGCCAGTATAATCAAATGTGTTGTCTGCCAACATTGCATGGAACAACCCTTCACATGAGTCCATCAGCATGCCTTACTGACTCTGTGTTGACCTCTACCTGTAGTATAGTTGAATGTGGACACTCTTTTTGTTACTGGTGCTTGATGACATGGTTCCACACCCTGCTGGAGAAGCAAATTTCACTGGTGACCTTCGATTCCCACTCACCTAAAATCAGCTCTGTTCACTGCTGACAAGATCAAACAACTAGTCAAGGAAGGACACATTTATAGGCCCTGTTATTCCTGCCCACTTTGTCACAGGGCTGTTCACAATAAACCTGTCAAGGTCTTCCTTGCTTCAGACCTGATCAGGGTAATTGGTGTTCTTGTTCCTCAGAGTTTTCCTGAGATCCCCCCTCTCCCTGCTGACAAAGACCTTTGGGCAGGTGCATTCTAAAAAATAGGCAATTAGGTTTTATTTTGTTTACAGACAGCAGTACAACTTAGTTCATAGATGTTTCCTTTGCAACTGCATGTCTATTCTGTAACTTGTGATCTACACAGTGAAAGCATCATAGATGAGTGACAGACAACCTGAGTGGAGCTGACACCAAAGCCACAGGTAAGGTCACAGTCAAGTTGCACATATATTGTGGATAGATCAGCTCTTGCACACTACTTTACAAGATGGTGAGAGGCAATGGTTATGAAGACATCTACTACCACCAATGTATTTTAGAGCCCATCATGAAAATAAGTTGATGGTCTACTGTACATCTGAAATGAGATAAGCCCTATGAATACTGCAAACATGAGTAAGGTGATGATGAGGTACCAGGAGGCAAGCAGGGCTGGCACATTGTACATTTGTGAATCTTGTTTGGCACAGTCAGGTTGGGTCGACTAGGTCTCAAGGCAATGAAAACTTGCTTCATCACAGCAATATGGTTAAGCACTTACACTGACCTCAGTGGACCATAACCATAGGAGTGGCTGCTCTTCACTACCATCCAAGGAGCCACTGGCAATGTAATGCTTTGTGAACTGCAGTGCATGATACTTAAAAGCCATCAGTCTAATCAGTGGACTATTAGTATACCTTGACCTTCATTGACAACTTGTACAACATGAAGATCTGTAGTCAACAGGGTCAGTTCAATGGCTTGGGGGCATGGTTAGTATACATACCCTCACTGTGATGGAGTGCCTGTACCTGTTGCCCAGTAGAAATATCCCAGATTACCACTTGACCATTGTCACTGCCTGTGATGGCAGTCTTTCCATCTAGATCAAACTGTATGTGACATATACAATTTTGCCTGATTTTCACCCAGAAATGGCAGAAATGCAACAGACTAATTGTTCAGCTTGTCCACTAGTCAGTAGGCATCAAATCCATCAACAAGATTCCAAACAAGCAGTGTCTTGGTGGCATCATGGTATGCCATGCTCCCTCTGAATAGTAACAGAGTTTAAAAGGCATGAAACATGATGGTGAAACAGCAAACAACATGCATGCATGTTCTAATTTTTTGATGCCAAAGCTGGTTCCATGGCACAACATTCCAGGCAATACTGTAATATCATTGAGTGAGTGATGGGTAAGGTGAGGTGAAGTAAACTACATCTCATGAGAGTCCAAGAAGGTGATCAATAAAGTATGCCCTCAATTCAAAAAGTGAGCTGAAATTGGCAGACCAAGCAGTCTGGATTGAGACAGTGGAGGGTACACTTGGAGCAGGCGCATCATCACTGAGATATTGTCAGGAAAATTTAATTACAGGCACCACAGAAGTAACTTATGACAGTTTGCCTTTGATAATTGGTACATTGCAATCCTCCCAAGCATTGCAACTGCCAATACACTATGTGTTTCATCAAGTGTAACACACTCAATTGCAGAGTCAAAAACAGTTTTCATATGTGCCCACTCAAACAATGCCTAACTGAAATAAACATAACATAATTAACAATCAAAGTATATGAGACTCTACCAATGTCATATTGAAATGCCATGCAACCACTGTACCATTTGCACCAGCAGAAAGGAGGTAGCACACTTTGGTGGTAGGTTCAGCATGGGGAGGGCCCCCTGCAAACCACTTGATAGCCACAACAGGACCCTGCTTTGGCTTCATGGACTGGAGGAGACTGCCATCATGTAGTGCCCAAACAAGGACATGGCCATCATCACCTACACCACACATTGGAGTGAATGTCACTGCTTTTCAGGTTATGACAGTACTTACTTCCACTAGCCAGGTAACTTCCATCTTCTGTAAAGGACAGGCAGTTGATTGGACCCTTGTGCCCTGTAGATGTCCACTGTAGACCATATTCTACCATAGTTGCAATCAAGGACCTTTGTCAAGAAATTGTGGATGCTCTACAATTTGATTATTAGGTGATTCCAATGACAACATTTTTTGTGGAACTCACTGCCAAGGTTTACTAGCAGAGAATGATTGTCTTGAGAGCCTAAATGTAGATACATGGTAGTGGTGCCAAAAGGTTGATAAAGGTTGTCATTTGTATGATTTCACAGTTGCAAAAACCTTGCATGATTTTCATGGTATGTGAAGCATTTTATTATAATTAGAAAGAAATCACTGAATTTTCCTTTTTCAGGTCCCTGGAACTATTCAAAATTCAATTAGTTTTGCATGCAATGTGATTTATGCTGGCCATCTACTTGCATTCTCAAAGATGAAACCCATTGCACCATTTGTTCTGGAACTTACACTGGAGGACCACACAGATACCATAACTGCACTTATGTTCTCTCCAACTGGGAATGAACTTGCTAGTGGAAGTGATAATGGCAGCATTATTATATATGAGCCACTTGTCAGATCATTGAAATACTGCACTGTCTTCCAAGGTGGAATCCTCAGCCTTGCATGGGATCTGCAACACCTGGCTTGCCTCTTTGTGGGTTGTAATGATGGCACACTGGCCATCATTGATGATTTCAAGGTATGTTATTTGTATATGCTGTCAATGCCAACTCACAAGAATGATAGAACCAAGACCCACCTAGTTCTGTTCTCACTGGCATCAAATCACCTATCTTCTCCCTCTCCATTGACAAGTACAGTGGTGACATTGTGATCACAGTTGGATCTGAAATTCACATTGCAAAAGAAATTTCCCCTAGTACTTGCTGCCTTTCCCTACTTAATTGCTTTGATTGCTTACAGGCAGCAATTGTTAGGGAACTATGTCACAATTAAGATTTTCCCCCTGCCATCAGAATTAGTGAATACAATGGAGGCTAACAAAAGGGTGTGAGGTCAAGCAATTATGTTTAGGGAAAAGGGGAGTGAGCTTGTTGTTGCCTATCTCAACCATGGAGTATGTCGCAAATTTCTTGGGCACGTGATAAGAACCTTATAATACATGTTAAGGGTGGCTGTTCACACTTCCGTTATAAGCCATGCCAATGCCACCCATGTGTCATTGAAAGATTGCCAAAAATGGGTATTTGTACATAATATTTTACACATTTGCACTATATCTTAGATAAAATATCACATATTTGCTATAATCTAGCCAAACCTGACCATTATAATGGCAAGTGGTCCATTACATGCTGCTTACAATGGGGGCATGTGACAATGGACCAAATAGATTTGCGACATAGTGTATGTGTTTAGTAGGCTTTGTGTTTTCCTCAGCCAATGTATTGCACAAACATATACAGGTGCTGGGATGTGGTCTCACAAAAAGAACTTTGGTGAATCCAACCAATCCACAGCCATTGACATCTGTAGGGATCCTATTGCTTGACATTTGATTTCTTATCTTTATATCTTCAGAAGTCATGCTGCACTGTCACCAGACCAGAAACTCATACTTGTATCAAACTTGGGAACAGGTGTTGATATCTATGAACACAGTTGATCCCATCTGGTATTGTGCTTGAAGGCTCATCCTGCAGCCTTGAATAGAAATGTTCCATTGCAAGTGGCTTGTTTTTCTGGAGGCATAGTGAGTGGAGCTCCAGATGGCAGTGTGCACATCTGGAGAATTCCATCTGGAAATTGTTTGCAAGTTCTGGAGCACAATGGTGAGTATCCCCAAATCCTATATGAGTTTATCTCAATGGTTCCCTGGGAATTCCTCAGGAGACATGGTACAGTCTGTTGCAGTATGTCCAAGGTAGATTTTCCAGTGACTTATCTGATCTGCACATTCAATAAGGTGTTCAAGTATCCAACTTGTACTTTGGTTGTGATGGCCACTTCCTGCATGATGCAAGATATGTACATTAAAACATGGTGAGCCAAGAATGAAAGCAGTATGGCTTTTATTTCAGTCTGGTGACTATGCTGAAGAGCATGTTGTCAAGATATCATCACCACATGTTTGGAAACACCATGGACTTCCAGACTCTATCATATTGGACAGAGGGCCCAAAGGAATTATTTAAAATGTTAGGAGTACATCAGAAACTCTCTACAGCATTCCACCTGCAGACAGACAAACAGAGCAGTTGAACTATGAGATTCAACAATACTTATGGATGTATGCCAACCAGCAACAGGCTCACTGGGAAGAGTGGCTACCTTTGGCTCAGTTTGCATACAATAACTCTCTCTCTACTTCTACTGGCAAGTGCCCCTTTGAAGTTACCCATTCCTATAGACCTAAGACGGGTGTCAAGTGTCAAGCCAATGACTTCAAAGGTAGAAGCAGCAGAGGAGGTCACCAAATCTTGGTCCCAGGTGTTCCAAGATGTAAAAGCAAACCTTGCCAAGGCATACTCCCAGCAGAAGCAGAAAGTGGACAGACACCACTCACCTGCCCCTTCTTACTCCATTGGATCTCAGGTCTGGCTAGCTACAGACCATCTGTCCATCAAAGAATGGCAGAGCCATAAACTTTCTGAAAAGTGGATCAGACCATATGAAGTTCTAGAGGTACTTCTGAATGCTCTTAAATTAAAGTTGCCACACAACATGAGGATTCACCCAGTTGTGAATGTCTCATGGGTTGAACCCTATCTTGGTGCCCTTGATGGGCAGCCTGTTAACAGGCCTGGACTGCAGAGGGTTACAGATGAAGGAGATGTCAAATACAAGGTCAAATATGTTGTTGACTCCCATTTGAAATGAAGAGTTCTTCAATTCCTTGTCCATTGGAGGGGATGCCCTGCAGAAGATCATACCTGGGAGCCAGCCTCCACCTTGAAGAATTTGCAGTTGGTGATCAAGGACTTTTACCAATCCCACCCCAAGGCCCCCCACAAATTATCTCTCCTTTTGTCTGAAACTTTTGACAGCTTGTTCACACCCATGCCAGAACTGTTTACTACTGTCCATCCTATTTGGTCTCACCTGGAAGTCAATCCTTAGGAGGGGATAGTGTAATGAATGGTAGACTTTTCACTTCTGCATTTTCCTACTTGACTATATATATCCACCCTCTGGTTAGGGTTACACTTTAGGGATGCTTGGTCATCTCAGAGTTTTCCTTCTGCTTGTGATATCATGCTTACACAATAATTAGTCAGGCTGTGTCTCACTGACACCATGTGTTCACATTTGACCAATAGCATAGCTTTCTCTTTTGTTTACTTTCTTCTCAAGTGTTCTCTCATGGCAGTACATACAAACAGTAAGGCAGTATATAAGTCCCATCATTTGTCATAGCCAGTTCCTTAATCTGGTTCATTTTGAGTCTGCTTCTCAATCAATGGGTTCCACCCCCATTCTCTCTGGTTTGAAGTGATAGTTGAGTAGACATTCATCTTTGGATTGCTTCACTGGAAGATGGATCTTTTGGCAGCAGTGACTCTGATTCTGAGTGGGGTGAGCATCAAGGAAGGGTGCATGCTCCAACTGGGGTCAGTGTATTTGGCACATCTGCTTGGTGGGTTGCAGGTAAAATAATTTATGTTCATGCTTACAATGTACTCATGTAGACCACAGAACTACCAGCCAATACCTGCTACAGAGTGACTTTCCATTGACCATATTCAGGCCAAATACAAAGCTACTGAATTCACACCCACACTCATACAATGGCTCTCCTCATACTCTGGTCAACACCTTTTGAAGGATGCTGTAGGTATCCTCAGTAGTGCAGCAAGCTACTAATGTATTAGACCAACCTGTAGGTATCTACAGGACATCAGTAAGTATAATACTGGTAGTGAAAGTGAGCTTACCCTCAGTAGTGCAACAAGCTACTGAGGGAACAGTGAATAAACTATTGTAAAATGTGCGCTCTAAGGTGATTATGTAAGCACCCAAACATCGCACCAAAGTGAGCAGAACACAGGGGAGAATATATCTCCAACAACACCAAGTGTCATGACTGTGCCTCAACCCCAGCCAGACTCAGCTTCACAATCTTCCAGTCCAGCCTCAGCCTCACCAAAACATCTATCTCCAATTAGTCTAGCACAGTTGGCACTGCTTTGTAGTGTGTGTCATTTTGGTTGAGCCCAACCTGGCCTTGCTCCCAGTCTGCCCTCACTCTCTGTCCTGGTCTCTGGTCACCTTAGTCATACCTTACTCATACTAGTCTTACCAATCATCTTAGCAATCTTTGCAAGACCAGCATTACCAGTCTCCATACTATAGCTACTTCTAGTATATAAACTCTTAGATACTCAGCCTGTACTCTCCAGTCTGAAATCAATTAAGTTCTACCTGAAACCCCCACCTTGGCCTCAGACTTGGACTGTGACCCATGCAAGGGAATAGTGCTGCATCCTCAGTCACTAAGTCCAAACAGTCCACCCTCTGTATCTTTGCCTTTCCCCCCAATCCCAACCCCTTGGCCTCACACCAGCTCCAGTCTCCAGTCTGGCCTCAAACCCAGACTTCACAAACTTGACACCAAGCAATTGACTGAATCAGATTGATTTGACATCTACCACAATCTGTACATCAAGACTGGCCCAAGCATCATCACTGGCTATCAGAAGAGTATGCAAAAACTTCACACTATGCCAAAGGTCATTGGTCAAGGGCATAAGCCAGAATGCTCCGCTCAGTTTGATACTTCATTTGTGTTGGAGGAAGGGTGTCAACACTCTATGCCCCTCATTCCAAACAGTATGTACATATATCTCACCAGTTTGCATCCCTCTGCTGATGAGGTCTTGGAAACCCTAGGTGTGCAAATTGCTCAAGTCTGGGTCATATTCAAGCTTCCTGATTACTTTGGTAACTACCTGCATCCCCTCATCTATGTTGAATGGTTTACAGTGCTCCACCACCATGATCCTGCCTCTGGTCTGTACATTGTCACTCATTCAACACATCATCATCACCCAAATGTGGTGATCATCAGTGCCAACTGTATTGTACATGCATGCCACCTGCAAGTGTGATGCAGGAAGGGGATCAATGCAGACTGGTCAGCAGACAACATGCTGGACAGGACTGCAGCATTTTATGTGAATTCTTTCATCAACTTAGATATGTTCATTGCATTGGAGTAGTTTTTTTTTTACCATTGTGTTGCACAACCCCACAAGTCAATGAATGTGTGATTCAATATATGGAATGACTATGTAGACTGCTGTAGCTCTGGAGGGCTATATGTTGTACTGTCATGCTGGTGAGTCTATGATGGTTGTATGACAGTCCACTGCCTGATATGACAGATGTGTTGTACTCCCCATCTTAAAATGACATGTCAATAGTGCAACAGGGTGTGTGCCTGAGACAACCTGGCACAATGAAGCCTATGGGTGACAGTGTACCTTAGTGGCTATGCTACATATCAATGTAATTTTCCTGATGTAGTGGGTCACTTACCTCATGTTTGGACTTACCACACAAAACCTTTAGATTTTGAGGCTTCATGACCTCCAACATCAGTTGCCAAACTAGTGTGTGGTCATCAGCATCCAATGCAATGAGTGGCAAGGTCACTTTGGGCTTCTTGGCCATTGAGGGAGCAGGCAAGCATCTGCAGGCACACAGTAATAACCCTAACCCATCAAATTTCCTAACTAGTATTAAAAATTATTTACTAGGTGCACGTGACAACAGCGAAAGCGAAAGCGAGCGCTGCAAGCAGGGTGCTGATTCTTTCTTTTTCTTAATGTAATCTTACGAAGAAAGAAAGTATCATTCCACCTTCGTTGCATGCCCATGCATTCTTATATGTTTCGTGTATATCCTTTCTTGGACTCAATTCCAATTTTCCGACGTTCATCCAAGGGCCAGAGTAGACGGAAACCCGAAACGATATGCTAGCGGGTGTTCAGGCGAATCTTGCGCGAGCCGTGTCAGTTGGACGGTTCTCATCTACACACGGACCAAGATGTCGGGGACTGCGACACCTGCCAGTCAACCTATCGTGGATTGTCAGTTACACATCGAGTCGCCTCGTTCCCCTGTGAGCTTCACAGTGAGTGCACGATTCACCACACCCTCGTCGGGAGAAAGAAAAAAAAACGGCTGTACTTTTCCAGGATCAGAGACTAAGTTTGTGAAGAGGTGGATGCAGTGTTACACTTCATCAACGCCGCCTCCATGGCAGTGCACACCAAGCGTGCTGTCGGAGTTGAAGCTGTGGATACAAGAAAGGAAGTATGACAGGTTTCGGCGCCAGCGGGTACAATTGCTTGGTGAACGCTAGGATATGTGACGCGAAACCAAAATGGTGGGCTTTCCTCTCCGCAGCGTTTATTGACACTGCACTTGGGAATGATGCCAGGGAACCGACGTCATTTATGTAACTGGGATCTTGGGAATTGATACATAGAAGCCTTGTGACCGCAGAGTCTGCCGATACAGCAATCAGCAAGTAGAGTATCGCCTTATTACTCATCGACCGGTCGAGGTTTCAGCCGACTAAACATAGTTCGGCTTATACTTTGGATCCAGGCTTTATATACCCTGAGGAGCTAGGTGACCCTCTTCAGAGATGGACGCCGCAGCAGACAACGATTTTCTCAGAATAGTGAAGGACGCTCAAACAATCCAGTTCCTGCAAGGTAATTCTCTGAGATTCCCCGACACCCATTACATTGAGAGTTTACTTTTATCAATCTCAGTTGCGCTGACCATTTTGTTGATGTACAACTATGGTAAGTATTTCCTTTTCACCGGCGGTGAGCACTCACGATGGTGGTCAGTGCTTTCCTTGGATGATGAGGTATCAGCAGTTTTTTCGGAGCCTTGCTTCGTTTACAGTAGTTGACAAGTATCTTGCTGGCAGATCGAATATATATGGGTACATGTCCAATCTCTTATCGGATTCTGGGACCCTAATGGATCATCGTAACAGAAAAAAAGGATCTCGAGCGTCTCAGTCATCTACCTAATGGTTAGTTTCATGAATGCGTTCTTGACGCGGAGCTCATCATAAATATCAGCTTCGATATTTTGGCATCACATATATGCTGTACGTTGGTCTCATGTGTATTTTTTCAGAGCTTAGACCTGCCATAGGTATTCCTCAGTGGGTAAGCCATTATTGCTCAGGCTTGTGGTACAATGCTCACCCTCACTAGCTCTTGTCACGAACACAATTTCCATAGACAAGGCACGTGTTACTCAGGTTAATGAGTGTCATACTAGCTTACTTAGCAAGGGCCACACCAGTTGTATGTGGTTTTACTCACTCCTGTAATGTAGATCATGACACTTTACAATTCGTCCGATCAAAACGAACAGTGGTAAGTAAAGCAAATGGGGATTAAGTTTTATCTGATTGTTCCTGTCCCAGCTACCCGCAGTTACCCTGCCCTCAGCCTGTGGTTCAACTGTTTGGTTTCAGCGGCCAACCAAAGTAGATTTATCATTATTTGCCAGAGAACCATCCTAATTGATTTACCCAGTCGTTTTGCAACTGCGGCTGTATGCTCTCTACAGTGGCTCGAGGAGGGTTTTATTTCTGATGGTCCCAGGCTTCGTTGTGGAAACGATCGTCATGATCGTGTGCATCACACTCGTCACTATGTCCATAGGTTGGTTATAGCCTAATTCTTTTTGAATGAGGTGCAAACTTAGCCCATATCCATAAGATAATGCTCAACTGGACCTCAGCGTCACAGTCAGCGCGTCCTCCAACATAGCCCTCAAAATCTACATCCACCAGGTTGCCATGATGGGGTATGAATGTCTATTATTTTCGGCCGCTTTGTCCGCTGCCCTCCGGAGATATCGAGAGGGGCTCGACCCTCTCTCATCCAATTGGAATCAACTAACACGCCTAACGGACATTCTCATTGAAGGGAATGTGATTTCTTTTCTCATGTCCGTACTCCAACACTGTTCGAGGTGATGAATTAATGAGGTTTGCATGTAGTTCCTCGGTTTATTCTGTGATTAATGTAGTACTGTTGCTCACCCTCAAAGTAAGTTGACGTTCATCGTTCAGAGCGGTTTCGCCTCTGATATCTTGGACAGGTAGAGTGGGTTTTTGGAACACTCAACATCGGCTTTTCCTTGGGAGTTACTATTGGCTGTCACCTTATCTTGCAAATCCGAAGAGCAGCATCTCCCACTTCGCTTGACTATGATATTGGCGAAGACAAATCAGCTTCCTTGTGGCCCTCCATAATCTTTCCGTACTCATCTCGTAGGTTTGCACGTCGTCGCTGATGTATGTCTTCCCACTTAGTTGAGAGTACTGTCTGAGACCTTCTGTGGCTTTTAGTCCCATTGAACCGGGCAGAATTTCCTTCAGTAATATGTGTTATCTCTCTTGTAGAGTAATCTTGCTCGTTAGAAATGAGATCGGTTGTGAACGTATACGATACATAGTAGGTTTTCTCGATTATCAATTCTGTAAAACCAGCGTAGACTACAGTCGCGTCACACACCATTCGAGAACTTGGATTACATTGCCCAGAAAGGATGCCTCTTTCAAGCGAGCGATAACCCTGACTTCTCCTTTCGCGAACACCGTCCCATCCCACAACTCCGTCCAAGACTCGGGGGAGTGACAGAATATGTCATACCCGACGCCTAGACAACTGTGTGGGCGAGTACCTTTGACAGTTGCACCCGGTTGTATGCCGGTTATGAGTGATCCAGGTACGGGAGACAACAATCCTGCAAGGCCGCGGGCGACGTAGGAGCTGCTGTTCTTCCGAGAAGCAAGAGAAGAAGGCTGATGCGTTGATGACGGAACAGTGGCCGCGCAGTGAGTTGAGCGTCATCAACCTTGACAGATCGGGCAATGGCTCCGGTACAGGCCCACGAGCTGGAGGCGCGATGGTAAGCATCTCAGGATCGAAGACGTCCCCTGCGATGAAGTGACCAGGATACGTCTCCTTGGATGTCCTAAACAAGACGTGGCTGAGATCAAGATATCCTGATTGATCGACCATCATTAGCAGTAGTAGCTGAGGAGTGGCGGGAGGTTTCTCACCTTGCTTGAGGTCAGATGCAACGATGTTGTGGGCGGGGAAGCCATCCGCTGCAACTCGCCTGGATTCGGTAGCCACTGAGCAACCCAAAGTCAGAATGTTTGCATGGCAACAAAAAAAAGGTACGTACAGCAGCACCCGATGTCCAAGAGGATAGCATTCTGGCGTTCTCGACCGATCTTGATGATCTCCTGATATTCAGGTCGGTGAACTATTGATATTCTGTGACGAAGGCGTGTTTCAGCTCTCGGAAAGCAGCACCGTCGAGATGTATCTTCACCTCAGAAAACCGAAGACATAGATGCAACCCCATGGCGCAACCTGGAAAAAGAAGTTGGTATTTCTTCTTTCATAGTCCGTAGCTTAGCTTACCTTCCACGCTTTCTCTTGCACGGATAAGATATGGGCCTTCAGTTCATCATCATTGTCAATGCCGATAGCAGTCTTGAAAAACGCTGCCTCGTCTGGTGACAGCGAATAAAGGTCGGGGTTGAGAGCAGGGAACATCTGGTGAGTGTTTTGCCTTATCTGCAAAAGGGATATAGTCAGAGGACACTTGCTCTGGAACGTCGACGGATGTCATGAGATGAGGTCTGTTAGTTAAAGGGGATGAATACCTCCCTCATATCAGGCAGTGGCTTTTATGCCAAAGGATGGGCGAGGAAGATGCCCTCGCTACAAGACGAGGGCAATATGTCATCCGACGGACGTACAGGAGGTAACTTATCGCCGGTCGCGGAGAATTAGATATGATTTTACCCGACGGAACCGCACACTGCTACGTGTCATTCTGTCTTTGATGGTACGCCGGGATTCATGTCCGGGACTACACTGCGTGGCATTGGTCCCGGAAAATTATTTGTGCGCTTACAAAACACATAAGGTCAAGTGAATTGGCATCACTGTGTATCGACACAGTACTGTAACCATGCAATGAAGCAACTGAAACGGCTTCAAGGATATGATATACGCACGGCTAAAAGGTCTCAGTCTCTTAACGTACCAGATGAGTACAGAGAAGGCTTTCCGAAAGAACTCTACCTCTCCATATTTTTCCCGATTTTCTGCCTCTAGGTTCTCTGTGACTGTTCCGTACCGCAATTCCCTCCAAGTTTCCTCCCATTGGGAGAAGAGATGACACTTTTGACCATTGATATCATCAAGGATGTTTCCCTTTTCCTTCACCTGCTCCTCGCTGAAGGGGTGGATGGGGGCACACGCATTAATGACAGAGTAGTGACCGTGAAGCTGGCTAATTGAAGTCGGTGCTGACAAGTCCGGAGGGCGGTGGAACGACGAAGGGTAATGCTGGATCGAGAGCATCACCTGCGACGAGTTTCACAGGGAAAGCTTCCTGAATAAACGGTGAGCTAGATGCTCGAACTCTGTTAAGATGTTAGTGAGTAGGCGATCCCAAAGAGGTTCACAGCAGTGATCTCAGCTTGCCTTCAATGAGGGCCGATGTTGCGATATTATAGGCAAGGAATCTATCGGAGACAACCTTTCTGGATTCCGTGCCGACTTTGTTACCTTTCTTAAGCAGATCGTCAGGGTTAGTAACAAAACACCTACCACCGCACCCATTGTCCAACAGTACTGCGGTGCCGCATGTGCGACCAATCTTGAGTCTATCGGTTACATTGCATTCGGGGTCCTCGAACAGGTGAACACATTCACAGTGCGACAGCGAAATGGATGATAGCTCGTGCGTTAGGAAAGTAATTCCGTAGATCCACGATAGGGCACCAGGTGAATGTGTTAGACAAAGTAAGGATCACTTTGTAGGCTTCCTCCTGAACGATTAGGATGTGGGTCTTCAGCACATCCTCCTCCTCGACACGCTTTGAAGAGCACCAACTCATTGAGTGTTGGTGCATACAGGTTTGGATTGAGTGGAAGGGTCGACTATGATGTCTCCCAACGGCTTTCTATGATATGAAGGGCGTTGACAGCTGCCATGCTACTGTATGGATTGAGACGCGATACTACCCAACCTATTCACATCCACGTCTGCTCACTCCAGGCGACCTATCTGAACACCGACCGTGATCAAGTGTGACAGCGACACGCGTGACAAGCCGTTTAATAAATATTGTGACACAGCGTGTCTCCCCTGTGCGTGCCAGGAGTCGGCGATGTCGAGTCTGAACAAGCTAGCAATTCGGGGCATTCGGTCGTTCGACGACAAGCAAATATCTGTCATCGAGTTCTTCTCGCCAGTGACTGTCATTGTCGGCCACAATGGCAGTGGAAAGACGACCATCATCGAGTGTCTCAAGTACGCCACGACTGGCGACCAGCCCCCTAACACACGCGGCGGCGCCTTCGTGCATGACCCCAAAATGGCCAACGAGAAGGAGGTAAAGGCTCAGGTGAAACTGAGATTTCACGCCGCAAATGGGAACAGGATGCTCGTAGTCCGCAACTTGTCAGTAACAGCAAAGAAGACAGGGTTAACTATGAAGACTTTGGAAAGCATCCTTGCACTTGCAGACAGCAACGTTGAGAAAGGAGGAAAGGTAACTGTGACCTCTTGCACTTCAGTGCAGCCGACACGTTGACGCGTCACGCAGAGAGGGGCTATTTCGACCAAGTGCGCAGAGATAGACACAGAAATCCCTCACCTCCTGGGCGTATCCAAGTCTGTCTTGGAGAACGTTATTTTCTGTCATCAGGAGGATTCTTACTGGCCTCTAGCCGAACCCTCAATTCTCAAGAAAAAATTCGACGACATATTTGAAGCCACGAGGTAGCTGCCATCGATATTCCTATTCTCTCTCAAGGAACATAAATATATCTGTATAGATACACCAAAGCCCTCGAATCCATCAAATTGCTCCGCAAGGACCGCATAGCCGACCTAAAGGCTGAGAAAGAACGACTAGAGTCTTTAGCAAAGGAAAAGGCCCATGCCGACAAACTTCGTGCCCGAATAACCGATCTCAACTCGTCCATCACCTCTAAGCAGAATCAATACGACGAAACGAAGCGCGAGTACTGAGCAACTCGTCAAGAACAATGCTCGATTCTATGAGTCCGCAACTAAGTTCAGGGAAATGTATGTTAAGGTCGAGAACCTGCAGCAGAAAAAGGAGCACTACCAACAAGAGCTCGCGGATATGAGGGAAACGGTGCAGGAGATGGAAGGTACTGCTTTGGATGCCCTGACCTCCGTAATGTATTGACCCATCTTTAGGTTCCGATGACCAACTCCAGAATCGCTTGCACAACTTCGACGAGAACATTGCTCAGCTGAAACAAAAGCGAAGACGTCATGAAGGGGAACGTCAGGACTTCGAGGACGAGCTTGCCAAGACACGGAGAATGCATGTTGAGCTTGTAAATGAACAAGGAGAGCTTGCTGCTGAAGCTAAGGTATGTGGATGCATTTTCAGCTGCGTACGCATACACATGACTATTTTTCTCACAGGCTCATGAACGTCGCATTACAGAACGCGAAGAACTCATTCGTGATATCAGCGACAAGTACAATATCAAGGGTTACAGTCATTCCCCTCTGGAGCGCGAGAAAGTCAACGAATTTATTTCACGACTTACTGATCTGCAGCGGCGTCAACGTGCAGACTACGAGAAGTTTCAGGCCGAGGCCCGTGCGAGGAATGATGAGTATAACAGACAGTCGAGGACAGTTGCATACTGAAGTAGAGAGTCTGAAGCTACAACAGAGCAATGCCCGCGACCAGATTGTACGTGTCTCCGCTTTATACTCAATACGCGGACTGCTGAAACTTGCAATCGCAGAAAGAGCGCCAAGCGTCAATTGCTATGGCAGAATCCTCACTGGTAACAATGCAAGGCCTCGCGTCTGAGTTGCGTACCCTCGTCGGGGATATTGGAGAGAAGAAAAGTCGGCTTGAGAAGATCAAGGGCGAGATTAAGTCTGCCAACTTCGATGAACGACTCAGTGAGCGTGTTTCCAAGGCGCGTACTATGGAAGACAAACGGGATTCCTTGAACGCGGAGCTGCGCAGTCTGAGCCTGCAGGCGGACTCGCGCGCAAGGTTGGACCTGAAGCGGGCTGAGATGAAGAGCAAGAAGTCAGAGATTAAGAATATGTAAGCGTTCTTCGTAAGGACTTGATATCAGATTAGTGAAGCGCGAACTCCTACGTAGCCTCGAGACGAGCAACCCCAAGTTCCGGAAGCTTGTTGGGACGGACGTTCGAGCGGAGACCATGGAACGCGAGCTGGACCGGCTCTCTAGGTCAGATTCACGTTTGTTCTACCCGAGCAGTTTCGAACCTGAAATGGTCATTAGAGAGAAGGATCAGGAGCTTGCAGAGGCAGAGGCAGAGTTGTCTTCTGCCAACAAGGCTCTCCAAAGCTCGGAAACAACACTTTCTCAGGCGAAGGCGCAGCTCAAAAACAAGCACAAAGAGGTTAGAGGTAGGCTATCGTTGGGTTGAGTGGTACGACTTAGACCACTGACGCAGTCGTTGGGTAGAATTTGAGCGGCGCATTAAGGAAGCCACGGAGTACAACTTCGGAGACGCACCCCTGTTGGATGCGATCAAGGAGGCCGAGCGTATAATTGCTGAGAAGAAGGAGTGCGTGCAGCTTACTACATTCCCAAGTGCTTGTTGATAACAGGATCTACAACTGCCATCGGACAGGGAGGCAAGCTTGAGTGCTGGCATGACTCGAGTATACGAGAATCTCTTGAACATTGGAAGGGTCAGGAAGAGATGTGCTACCTGTGACCGGCACATGGATGCCAAAGAAATGGCCGTATTTGAGAAATACGTACGTCATCCCCCTCAACGTCGTGATTTGTGACGAACTAGTTCCTCACTTTCATTTCCACAGCTCCAAGAACAAATACGGAAAACTAAGGAGGCTCCGAAGGCCGACAAGGACGAGTCGTCTACCGTGGACGCATGGGAGACCGAATTGGTGAATCTTCGTGACGCGTTGCCTGCTCAAGCATCAAAAGACCGCATCCTGAGCTCGGAAATTCCCGCACTGGAGCAAGATATTAAGGCTACAGAGGCTGAGATCCAGCCTCTAAGCGATGATGCGGAGAAGGTATACCTTCGCTAACGTGCTTAGTTGTGCTTCGCTCTGATGATTTCGCCCAGGCTGCCCAAAACGTGGAAAATATTAAGAAGGAAATCAGAGCTATTGTTGTGCTGAAACAGCAGGCAGCCACCGTCTCGCGCAACCTGAGCGACATCGACCGGCTCGAAACTGAGACCGCTAATCTTGAGGAGGAACTAAGGTCTACCGGCAGCGCCAAGACAGCAGATGACGTGCAAATGGAACTGGACAATTTGTCCAGTGAGATGTGAGAGTTTCGAAAATTCCAGCCTGGCGAGCCCTCACTTTACTCTCGCAGTCGAACAAACGAACGTGAGAGGCAAGCAATTATGACGGAGCGTGACCGCTTGAATTCCTCGTTACGCACCTGCGAGGGCGAGTTGCACATAATGGAGAAGAAGGAGAACACCCTCTCCAACCAGATTCGTGAGAAGGATCTTACAGAGGAGCGCGTTGACGTGATGAGAAAGGAGATTATGAATCTGAATGCTAGAGTCAAGGTGCGTTGTGTTTCTACTGAACAGAATGGGGAGCCCGAAATCGTGGCATAGGAATTGGATAGCAAACACGCTGAGGCACAAGCTCCTATAAACCACCTCGAACAAGAACATCAGCAGGTACAAAACGAGCTTAACGTCAGAGTAGCAGAAGTACAAAGGGCATCGCAAGAACTGAACATGAGCGTCGACAAGCTTGACGGTATTAACAGAGCTGTCGACCGGTGAGTGACTCGTTACGTTCCCTGATCCTCGGAAACTCACGAATCTAAGATACATCCGCGAGAAGCGCGGACTGCTCTTGACAGATTGTGCTGAGAAGATTGAGCGTTACGAGAGCGAAATCCAAGAAATTAGCATCAAGGTCGAGAACATACGAGAGAACATAGCAAAGATCGACAAAGAAATCAGCGAGAGCGGAAGTTCTATCTCTAACCTACGGGCCAACCTTCGCATTCGAAAACTCGTCACGGATATCGCAGCGACACAGGCAGAGATTGACTCTTACGACATGGAGTCTGCGGCGAAGGCGAAGCGAACATTTGAAGACCGGTACCAGGCCGAGAAACAGAAGGAGACAGACATGCAGAGCAAGGTATTATGTCTCCCGCTAGCAACCAAGACGGAGTTGCTAATGCGTGGGGGTTATAGTACGCTCATCTTGGAGGCGAAATTAGTTCGCTTAATGAAACTTTGAAACAAGTTGAAAAGGATCTGCGGGAATACAAGGATACCAACAGAAGGTACACGGATCAACTTGTGAAAGTCAAGGTCTGTCGTCCTCTACGACTATTCGGTTCCCGTATTCACTGTCTTTTGATTTCAGATGTCAGATATGGCCAACAATGACCTTGAGAAGTATGCGAAGGCCCTGGATAAGTAAGCCGGGCCGGTATAATGACTTCCACATTCGTGCTAAGGTTGCTTCAGCGCAATCATGAAGTACCACAGTTTGAAGATGGAAGAAGTCAATGACACGATGCGTCACCTGTGGAATAAAACGTACCAAGGGACTGGTAAGGATTGGAGGTGGCGGGATGTACGTAGACGTTGATATCCTTTCTAGATATCGACGGAATTAAGATACGTTCAGACGTGGAAGGCGGGGCGTCAAAGCGGTCATATAATTACAGGGTGGGCTTCCTAAGTGCACGCCATTGGAAGCAACTGATTCAGCCGTGCCTGCAGGTCGTCATGACGAAGGATCAGGTGGAAATGGACATGAGAGGACGCTGTTCGGCCGGTCAGAAGATGCTTGCTTCGATAATCATCCGTCTCGCGCTGTCGGATTCGTTCGGGCAAAATTGTGGTATCCTGGCGCTGGACGAACCCACGAACGCATTGGACGTGGAAAATATCGATGCCCTGGCAGAGAGTCTGGTCGAGTCAGTGTTCTCCGCGGCGAAAAGTTCTCGATGCTGACTAAGGCTGCAGCATCATCAACGAGCGGAAAAACCATTCAAACTTCCAGCTTATTATTATCACGCACGACGAAAATTTCCTTCGGAAGCTTGGTCAAAGCGATGTGATGGAATATTATTGGTGAGTCGCTACGTACGATCCAGTGGCGTGGAGTTAGCTGAACGATACGGTCGTTTGATGCAGGCGAGTATCACGAGACTCCAGACAGAAGTCGGTGATCGAGCGCCAGCGATTCCGGTGAACGATGTGGGTGGGTGGGCTTCGTTACTGCGTATGGACTCATTGTACATTACTGCACTACCATAACACCGACCGGTTTGATCAGGTCCGATGTGCTAATAGTAGAGTCTCCCTTGTTTTGGTCTGCGGGCACCATGAGTCGGTTAGACGCCTGAGGCCTCCTGATAAGCAATGACGCCTTCGCCATCACTCCAGACCGCTGCGTCGTACCCAGGTCCGGACTATTTACGTGATCGGCGTCCCAGGTGGAATTCCTTGCGTTCATTAAAGTCCTCGCTCGGAGTGTCCTTATCGCCCTTATAACCCCCCCCCCCCCCTCCCGTTCCCCCCCTTCAACTATTCCATTCGCTTTCCCTCGTACTAACGAGCGGTGCTGTCTCCCTGCTAGCTTGCTGTATGGCGCAGCCCCCAGCGTCGAAGCTCACACTGAGAGGGCTGCTGACACTTCCAGTGAGTTCCATGTGACCGTGTAACTGATGTGACGTCTATCTGATGCGCGCTGGTCAAACCTGTCTTAGTATCGGCTGTGCAACCCTCCCCCAGCCATCGGGAAAGTGCGATCCTGCAGTGTGACGCCAGTACTCCAAGTGTGTCTTGATGACGTCCTCGATCGCAAACACCTTCCTCCGCTCGGTCTCAAAGACTTTGAAGAGTATCTCCTTTATGTGGAGCAGGCTCCCGAAAACCTCTATTTCATTCTCTGGTTGAAGGAGTACACCACTCGTTACCAAGCCTGGGCCCAGCGAGCAAAAGCCGCGTTTACGAACGATACGCTCAGAGTTGGAAATGTGCCCAGTTCCCCCCGCAGGTTACTTCGGAACCCCCCTCTACCAGATCCTTCTCTGACCTTGTTCTACTCCCGTGCCAAGCAAACTTTTTTCACGCCGTTCGCAGATTATGAGCTCAATATCCCTTCAGACATATTGGGTCCATTTCATTCCTCTGCTTCGCAGTCCAGGCCGCCCGGATCACCTGCACCCTGGCACTCTCAATCTGCGCATCCGGACCCCGCCGTGTTCACAGAAGTAGCCATTGAAGCACGATTCATGCTCAACGAGTCTCTCCAACGCTTCGTTCAGGCGGCGTCCACCAATGTCGGCTCCCGAAGGGCTGCGTGCGGTATTGCTGGCGGTTGCTTCTTTACTACTGTCACCGGGGTCTTACCATTGGTTATGACCACCGGGCGATGGAATGCCGGTCCCCATGGTCGACTTATTCGGTTGGCAGCAGCACCTGGCTTGTGGTTCGGGCTCACAATCCTGATTGCCAGTTTGCAAGGCGTAAGCATTTTTCGCCGCCGGGGGTTTTTCTTTCCGTGTATGAAAACTGATTTTTTCCTTCTCACACAAGATCTGTCTCATGATATATGTCTTCGGAGATCTCAGGCAACTACGCAAATTTGAGCTTGCACGCCCGGCGATATCTCGTCCATTGCCAACATCCATATCCGAGCCATTCATTCAAGTTCCTCGAGCCCCCCCGGCCCCACCTCCCAGTGTCACTATCCTACCCAGGGTCCAGTCTCAAAGAAATGATTTCGCGGGTATCTCCCCCGTTACGGTGAACACGACTTCTTCGGCTTCGCCCGGCTGTCGGCCATTTTCTCCAGCGTCCGCCCGCTCTTCGGCAACTTCTCGTGAGTCTTGTGACCCGGAGTCTGCATGCTCTGGTTGTGTAAATGAAATCGAGATATCTGCCGCGGTGTTTGATGAGGACCCTGCTCCAGAGGGTCCCGCAACCGCTACTTGCCTTCACCGGCCGGAGTATCAAGCCCCGTCTCCACCCTCGTCAATCACATTTCCTCCTTCAGCGCACTTTCCCCCGCGGGCGCGACCAGCTGTTTCGGCTCCCAATATTCACAGTGCCCTTGACCGTTCTCGTAACGGTGACAGTATAACCAAAGCTGAGTCACTATACGGGCCAACCGCAGGGTTTATCCAACCAAGTAATAATAGTGGCGATATTGACAACCTGTCAAGTTCCTGGAAGAATTCCCTTCCACACAAAAGTCGAGCCACGTTACAAAATTTTGATTTCGACTTACTACCGAGCACGAGAAGAAGTGCCTCAGCACGCGAATTGGGTGGACGCCCGAGGATCGATGTTGTAACTACTGCCCCAGCACCGTCATCTGCACCCTGTCAGAACATGCGGCAGTCATTGTCACGCGAACGTAGTGCGGTACCACCGCGGCAGCTTCTTACCACCCGCTCGCTGAGTTCTGAGCTGGGGCGTGCACAATACAAATGCAACAAGAGACCTTATCCCGTTTCTATACCCCCCGATTCCCCTATCTTTTTGTCTCCGCCAAACCACCTTACACCGACGTCGCCTTCTGCCTCGATGCCAACGCCCGAGAAAGAATGCCGGAAGTTACATTTTTCGTTCAACCTACCATCCTTTACAGCAGGCGTTCCGGCATTTGCGGCGCCCCTGACCAACATCCAGTCTCCAGTTGTAAAACGAGCGCAGTGGGAAGTCGTAGTCAGGTCAGGGTTGATCGCGTTCGTCATCACAGGCACCATTGTCGGGGTAATCATCGGCGTCGTCCCATGAGCCCGCGGCGTTGTGTTGGGCAGGAAACCAGGCTATGCGTAACACGCGGTGTGCCCTCTTGGCGGGCTGTTATTTCTGTCCTCTTTTTTTCTTGGGTTTTTCCTCGCAACGTGTACTTTTGTAGTCAACAGCATGTGCGTGCCACATAAGCTCGACTGTCGCAATTGTGATCTGTAGCCCTTCCCCCCCAAGGTCCCTCGTGCTTCATGCACACCACGAGTGCAGTGCCTTGCGGCCTTCTCTCACGACCTTCACGTTTTTACACTTATCCCCTCGGCGGACATTAGCGAGCATTCGTTCTCTTCTCCCTCCCCTCCCGCATAGACCACATTGTCCCTCTCCTTGCGGCTTCGCGCACCATCGCCGAAATTACTATACTAAATCTTAGGAATGTTAGTAAGTACGTGTATTCAACTTGTGCCAATTTTAATTGTCTTCCTCCGGCATGTGGTAACTTGACTGTGTACCAACTGCGCACCCGGCGGCCCTGCAGTGCAACAGAGCCAGCGCTGGAATGACAATCTGAGGGTCTGTTCAAGTGGCGCGGCACATTTTGCAGGATCCCTCTAACTCCGGATTGCTGATGTCAGCCGTGGAAACAAAAAGACCACTTGCAGGCACAAGTTTCGAATGCATCGCGATAATTTTACAGTGAATGGTATTCAAGCCATCCAAACTACCAGTGTATAGTAAATGATGCCAAGGATTGTTGGTTTACGCGGAAGAGTCACAGAACATTAGAAGAAGTCGGGAAATCAGTGGGACGTTACGTTCGGCCCTTGTGGCAGATCTCAGATTCATGAAATCCGAGGGATGCGCGATCGAGACCCAACGTCGTCCGTTCATGCGTCGCCCCCAGTCCGAATTTTATCATGATCCCCTGTCCCAGTTGCTAGCCAGACGTCAAGATGCGGCAAATATTCTCCGTTATTTGCGAGATACAACGGAAATATACATATCCGGCGGTCGGAGCTATTAGAGAGTTACCGCACTTTCTTCCTTGTGTATCTCTACCCCAGGGGGAGCGCCCAATGCTTCAACGACAAGTCTTTGTCAGTCGCCTGCCCAATTACAAAAATCAAGAACACTCACCTTCTTTGATAGCACCGTAGAGCAAAAATTGGCCAGATACCAAACCGGCAGTCATGACCATCCTCGGTCCTAAGCCTGCAAAGAGACCGCGGGGCCCCGCCTGCCGTGCAAGGACGTGAAGACGGTGGAGCATGGAACCACTCGGACCGTGTCCTTTGTTGATTTGGCTGAGAAGCGTGTCGGCAGGCTGGTGGACATCGGCGACCAAACATGACCCAACAGGTGGTAGGTGAAAGGAAGTTCAATCAACTATCTACCTCTGATGGTAGCTGGGAAGGAACATACGTGACTCAGTATAGCGGCCGCGAATCCGGCAATGACACCACTTCCTAATTGAATGCTGAATTTCTTGGCGGGTGTGAGGTTGCACCGGGTCTCATAAGACATGCTGCGGAAGGCGAGCTCGTGGCAAAGTTCGTTAACCGTGAATTGGCCAATTGCATAGGGGATCTGCTTGAAGAGGATCGGTACGAAACCAGCGTACAACTCCCGAATGCCGCCTTCTCGAGCCAGTCTAGTGAATCCGGTAATGAGGCCAGACGCATAGCCGCGTTCCGAGACGAGTCGTATTCTAGTAGCCTCCAAGGGTGTAAGGAAGATATCTGCAAAGAACCTTTAACGATCCACAATAAAGTGAGCTGGGACAAATTTTCCACTTCGACCGAAACAGGTGCTTACTCTGCAACGCTAGCAGATCCAAGATATATGGCTGTCCGGTACTTGACTGCAGCGTCTGGGCTGCCTACCAATTCGACAGCTTTCCTCTTGCAGTACTCGTAGCCAGAAAACTTGGCACCGCCTTGAACGAAATAACCGACAGCGGTGGGTCCAAATCCAGTCAAGAGAGCCTTGGGTCCCTCGGTGGCGACGACGAGGCGGGCACCCGAGAGCATAGAGTGTTTGGCATACGCAGGATTGATTTGGATTCGTGTCTTTACGACGTCAATGGCTGCATGACATGGTTGAAGATGACGCACATAACTGAAGAACAAGAAAACTCACGAGTCATGGCACCATGTGTGATACTACATCAACTTGGTGACTTCGATGGGTAGAGGGACATGCTGTTATGACTTACGTGCAGCACAACGCACCTATAGATTAGGATACTACTCAGAATCCGCGTCACCACTCTGAGCACTATAGGGGCCTCACCTGCAAAGAAGAATGACGTGTAGTCTCTGGGCGAGAACTGGGGTAACTGTACAGCCAAAGATTGGACGTGTGCCTTTCGCTTTGCCATTGTCGCCGCTATCGTGAAGGTCAGTTGGCAGCAACGGCGAGCTATGTGGGGTATAATACGATGACGTCAGGTCAATGCCAGTTTTGTAGGGTCGGCTCAGACTCGGTTCGGTTCACACCCTGAAGAAGCTCTCCTACAAACTCCGATAGTATTAATGTGACTACTAGTGGTGATACAATCTCCCCTCGTCTCACCATGGCGAGTTACACTGAGATACTGCACTTCACTGCCTCTGAGGAGGTGATGTCCGGTCGAGCGAACCTTAACAGAGTTCGCGAGCTCCTATCCAAAGCGGAAGGATTGAACCAGTCAGTATCTTTGTTTGCATAGCGTAAAGTTTCGGATCGACTCCGTCTTTGGTTGATAAGATCGTACTTTGGACCAGAAACAGAAGATCCATCGGTTTTGTTCATAGTAAACGGTTAGTTCACTGCTCCAATCGTACCGATTTTGCATGACGAAGCCAATGCCTTCACCAGACTGGAAATCTAAGGATGCGCATACCAAGTTCCTGGATTCGCTCGAAGGCGCAGCTTTCAAACCAGCGTTGTCGCCCCTTTCTTCCTCTCCGATTGTCCACCACTTTGCTGAATTTGACGAAGTAAAGAGTCGTCTGCAAGCGCCTATTACCGAGTTCGTCACCCTCACGTTGAAGGCAGACAACAAAATGGAGGAGTTGAAGCCCTTGGTGCAGGATTTGCACGAGAAGCTGAAAGGCTCCAAGATGTTTTATGGATCTAGCTGGGCTCCGATTGCCAACGAGTCAAACATGTACCACGGGATCTTGGGCTGGGATACCGTCGAGGTGGGAACAGATCGAATGAAAAATTTACTGTTGCCAACCAACCTTTTTTTTCACGACAGGCACACTGGGATGCCGTCAAAGACGGCCCACCTAAAGCGGTCGTTGACGAATTCAAGAAAATCGCCAATTTGTGGCTGGTTCACGCTGCGTTGCAGTCGCTGACGGAGGACAAGTGAGTGGGGTGTGATGATACCAAAATGGAGGGGAAACTGTGCTGTATTATTTCATGTATGGGTCGATCTTCTTGCAGTATTGTGAATGTGAAGACTCGGGACTAGACCGTTCCAAGTGCCAGAGAGGTTTAGGGTAGTGACCGCCCTTCCGCCGCGATCAACCCAAATACATGTATGTGTTCGGCGAACAGTAACAAAGTTTTTCTCCGGGAGGCCGGCGGACTCCTGGCGGATTCCTAGCGACAAAGCGACTGCAACCTGGCCCGGGCATGTTGCATAAGTTGACAGGCTATCTTCATGCGTGATATGTAGCACCGAACAGCCTTGGACCCACGCATCGTAGATAGCAGGACGTGTCTTGAAGCGATATAAGGAATCGACATCAATTCACGCCTGATACGCCGGGTTACTAGCTGTATTGCGGCCTTGTGTCTGTGGATGGGCTGTGGTGTGTGGTGAGCACGCATTGTACACGAGTTGTTTGAACGTGTGTCGAATAAAACTCTGACGCGGCTTCTCAACTCCGCCCACCAGCCTCGTCGTCGTCGCCCCCATCGCTCCCTATTCAAAATGTCCGTTCATCTGATACCGAATAACGCCCTGGGCTTTAACAGTTCGTCGGGCTTGCATTTGATGTGAAAACAACCGCTCATTAACCTTCCTCAGGGCCCTTCACACAACTCGTCAAAAAGACCCTCACAATCACGAACAACAATGCCTTGCCGGTTGCTTTCAAGGTCAAGACTACTGCACCGAAGGTACGGGTGCTCTCCCTTTCCTTCGTCACCATATAACATCTTATGCCAGCTGTACTGTGTGAGGCCCAATTCCGGAAGGATCGAGCCTGGAGAGAGCATCGAAGTGTCAGGTTAGCGCGTGCCTCATGTCGCCTGAGCACGTCCACCAACTCCATTTTTCAGTGATGTTGCAGCCCATGAAGGAGGAGCCGCTCTTGTCGATCAAGTGCAAAGACAAGTTTTTGATCCAGAGCACTCTCATCACCCCGGAGAAGGAAACGAAGGACCTTCAGGATATCGTAAGTGCCATTCATTCGACCTTGTTTCCATCTCGAACGAGTCTTTCCCAGTGGAATGTCGCTGGTGGTACAGGGGAGGAGTGGAAAGTACATCAGCACAAGCTTCGTGTTGTATATCTCCCGGCGGAAGGGACTGTCGAGGAGGAAGACGAAGGTCACCCCCAGGACGGTCCATCTGCAATGATACAACCCGACAAGGTAGGATATCATTTCGTCATGCTATTGCCACGATGCTCAGGGACTCCCAGCAATACAACACAACCAAGGACAGCGTCAGTCATATGCCATCTATTCCTACATGGCCGCCCCAGCCACCCCAGGCAGATCCACCAGCGCCGGCGTCGCCACCCGCCCCGCTGCGCCCCATGACCCCGCCTGTCCGGGACGCAGACGCAACGTTCTTCCGTGCTGACTCTGGGGAACATTTCCAGCGTGCAAGGAGCAATGGTGTCGGCGTGGTGAATGTAAATCTCCACCAGCCGTCCCCGTCGTCGTCTCCTCCCATCAATGTTGCTCCTGTTCAGGTCAACCACGAACTCGAAGAGAAACTGCAGGAAGCAGAGTCAGAGATAAAGCGCCTCCGCGCACTCCTTTCCGCGGTCCCGGACCCCAGCTCGACTGCACCAGAATCTATTGCGCCGGAATCAATGGCGCCTTCCGACTTCCGACGAAGATACACGGTAGGGTCGGACGACGGGACAAGCACGTACTACGGAGAAACTGAGGTTGGGACGATAGTGGAACGCGACGCTGTCATACACCAGGATGGTGTACCACTACAGGTGGTTATCATCATAGCACTTGGCGTTTTTATCACGACCTATCTATTTTTCTAAGCAAGGGGTCTTCCCAGGCGCCTCGTGCTCGCTTTGTTCCGTTTCTGTCACGGCCCGTTCAGGCTCGTCATACGCGCAAGTTTTCGCTACCTACCAAATAACCGCACTGCGGATGATCCCCTTGCACTGCACACGCTTCATGGTGATTGGTGTGGGGTGCTAGCTGGTTGTCAGTGAAGATCTTTTTCTTTTTCTTTCTTTTTCAATAATATGTCCTCGGGGCTGCTGGTAGCGTAACTTCATGCGTAACCTCGTTCACTATATCTATGATGGCAATCCTTATGTTGTGCTAGTCTTGTGCATAGTTCAATTATATATTTTCGCACCACCAAGGACAACTGCTTACATCAGCCAATATATGTTATGAAGTCACGTGGCCATAATATGGCTTTCTTGTCGCCCCCAACTTGCAATGATTTCGAGGGCTCTCCGTTGTCCCAGGCGCACTCCCGCAGTCTCGTATTCCCTAGTCTTAGCTTGTGGCAATCATAACCAGAGTTTTCCCGGAAACTCACAGTCTTCTGGTCGAACTGCGTCGTTCGGGTTCAAGACGGTGCCCGAGGAAAGCAAGGAATCCCTTGTCAAGGACGTATTCGACAGCGTCGCGTCTAAATATGATTTAATGAACGATGCCACTTCGCTCGGCGTGCATAGACTCTGGAAAGACACGTTTGTCGACTCTCTGAAACCAGGTCGTAAGGGCCCAATGCGGTGCATCGACGTAGCCGGAGGAACCGGCGACATTGCTCTTCGCATCCTCGACTACGCACGGGAAAAATACGCGGACAGAGAGACTACTGTTGAAGTAGCCGACATAAATGCGCAGATGCTCGCAGAGGGGGTCAAGCGATTCAAAAAGACGATGTACTACTATAGTAAGTTTCTATACTGGTGCCTCGGTAGTCTTCGTAATGGGCCTGTAGCTCCACAGGTATCTTTCCACGAGGCCAATGCGCAGGAGCTGTCTCCATCGCAGTTCAAGGATGATACGTATGATCTCTACACCATCGCGTTCGGTATTCGCAATTGTACCTCTATTCCAGCAGTGCTGAAAGAAGCATATCGTGTTCTTAAGCCGGGGGCTACCTTTGCATGCCTGGAGTTCAGTAGAGTGAATAACCCATTGTTGAACGTGTAAGTTTGTCCAGTGAATTCGGGCGCGTCGAGATGAGACTGCTAACGTGGGTTGTGGAACAGACTATATGACCAATACTCCTTCAGCGTGATACCCCTATTAGGGACAATCCTCGCCGGCGACAGGGACTCCTATCAGTACTTGGTGGAGTCGATACGAAAGTTCCCAGGTCAGCCTGAGTTCGCGCAAATGATAAGAGATGCCGGGTTTGCTACTGGCGGAGATCACGATGGTGGTGCATGGATGGACTTGTGGGGAGGTATAGCTTCCATTCACACAGGTGTCAAAGTCTAGAATATATATCATGTGAACTCAATTTATTCCCTCAGTTTGATTTTTTATGCTCCTAACAGCTCAGAGAGCCTGTGGTGCTGAGATGAACAATACTAAGCACAGTGACCATTACAATATGGTTAGCAGAGTTTAGACCAGGTTTGAAGGTAGTTGAAAATGTAAAGATGGAATTTGAAGTTTAGATTGATGTTGGGGTGATTGCAAGACTTGAAGTGTTGTCAATAGGAAAAATATTGGCTAAAACTTCAAATTGCTTAATACTGTGTGGCTACATTCTGAATGTCAGTTTAAATAAGATGTATACTCTTGGAAACAATGAATGTGCAAACATGGGGTGTTGGCTTCATGTCAAGTCCAGGCCTACTCTGACCAACTCTGACACTCAACAAGGTCTGGGGAGGGGTATGGAAGCAAGTCTGACACAGCTGAATGGAACTCTGACTAGTGGAGGATTGACAGGGATGAAGTCTGCTGAGGCAGAAGTGGAATGGAGTGAGGGCATTGGGTTTAGCTTGTGCACTACCCCCTTGCATGATCTCAGCCCTCATATTTCAGAGGAAGAGACCAGTTGAAAGTTCAGAGATAACTCTGACAGACAGAAGATGGAGCAGATACAGAGTAGGAACTTTGGTGATATTCATACTGAGGAACAACAGAGTACTGTACATGCTTTTAAATTACTATGGAGGTACAGTAACCAGAATCAGAACTGACATATGGAGGCTTGTAAATTTTCAACTAAAAACTTCCTGGACAATGAATGAAGGGTAGATGGAAAACATATGGCAGGGAACACAGAACAGACCAGAAAGAAAACAGTCTAGGTCCTAAACCATGAGGTGCACACACTGTGGAGTACCTGACTGCACAGTGTAAGGAAATCCAAGTGGCTGTGTAACACAAGCTAGCTGGTTTAGATAACAACAATAAAGTGAAGGGAATGAATTGCTTGTCCCAAGGGATTCTGAACTGTTGAAACTAAAAGGTGGGACTCAGTGCTTTATAGTGGTAGTGTTTTGTGGCATGCACAGTGTGTTCTGTGGTATAGTACTGGTAATGCAAGCAGTGTGAGCAGTGTATGTATGTAGTTTGTGTGTGGTGGCTTGTAAGGTGGATAATGTAGACAAAGTGAAAAGAAACTCATAGTGACCTTCTGAGTGCTGAAAGGTATCATTCTGTACCCAAGTACAGGGCTTTATAGTCTGGGAAAACCCAGAACCTAAGTAAGACAAGGGACAGGTAAGAAGAAGATGTGCAACAGCATATATGCATAAGACAGGCTGAAACAGGGGCTGAGGGTATACTACTAGCATTAAGGGAAAAGAGACTGTGGTGTAAAGAAAGAGTCTGAGGCAAAGGAAGTGACTGGAATACAGTGGCTGCAGGTATAGTAGTGCACAAGAGTGAGCAAGGGCATGGGAAGGTAGCAGATGAGGCAGGAAGGTAGCACATGGACAGTGGTGAGTGCAAGCAGTCTGGAGACATAATGGTAGTCACAGAAGGGTCAGCAATAGGGGCTTACATGTCTAGGGAATGTGGATTCCTCACAATGGTGTCAAGGAGAAGGCTGAAGACTGGTACCAAGTCCAACAGTAGGCAGAGTGGAGGAGACTCATAAATGGTAGAGGGTGGGTGGGTTGGTGTGGAGTGAGTGAATGACTGGTGGAGTAGTTTGTGGAGTGAGTGGGGACTTAGGATGAACACATGGTCATGACACTTCAGGTGGGAAATCTGCTCATACATAAAGTTTTTCCATTGCCTAAATGACAGGCTATGTTTACAATATCACCAAACAAAAAGACCATCATTTTTTGATGAAGTTTGAAAATAAAAAAAAGTTGTGTACAATCTTGAAGTATAATCTGCAGATGATACTAATTGCCTGACAATCACCTCATGATTGCCCAGTCATCCCTTGTCCATCATGCAAACAGTGCATGTCCAGTAAATGTGCCAAGTCCATCTGAGTCATGTGACCTGGGGTCACTACATGGAGTTAAATTTGAGTAATACATATGATACAGTGACTCAAAAAACTATCTGGATGTTTGCCACTTTTTCAAAGATTGGATTGTAACTCAGTCCATATTAATCCATAAATCATGCAAAAATAAGGGTAGATAGCCATAAGCCATGAGACCATGTATGCCAAATTTTGTCATGATCATGTGACTTGGGGATGCACAATTAAATTCACAATGCCAAATATGGACTGAGTTACAAGCCAATCTTTGAAACATCCAGACAGTTTTTTGAGTCACTCTATCATATGTATTACTCAAATTTGACTCTGTGTAGTGACCCCAGGTTACATGACTCAGAGGGACTTGGCACATTTGCTGGACATGCACTGTTTGCATGATGAACAAGGAATGACTGGGCAATCATGAGGTGATTGTCAGGCAATTAGTATCATCTGCAGATTATACTTCAAGATCATATGCACCATTTTATTTTATTTTCAAACTGTATTCAAATAACAATGGGTATAAATCCAATACTTTGTGTAGCCACCCTTGGCCCTAAGCACTGCTGCAACCCTCTTGGGCATACTATTGATCAAAGTAAGGCAACTTCCCTGGGAATTTGTTTCCATTCCTCTTCAATCCTCCCCCACAGCTCCTCTATACCCTTTTGGGGTTCAGGGTAGGTTCCTAACCTTATCTTCAGGTGATTTCAGAGATGTTCAATGGGGCTGAGATTTGGTGACTGTGCAGGTCAGTCTAGAATCTCAACACCATGGTCCTTGAACAATTTCTTGGCCAATTTGGATGTATGCTTGGGGTCCCCTATGGCATAAAATCTGCACATTTATTTTTTTGCAGCCACACAGCCACACTACTGTGCCCATTCAACTGCATCATTACCTTTTGCAGCCACACTGCCACACCACCATGCCCATTTGACCATGTCATTACCTTTTGCAGCCACACTGCCACACCACCATGCACATTTGACCATGTTTTTATGTGTTGCAGCCATGTGATTGCACTGCCACACTGACTTGATTGCATCACTGTTACCTTGCACAGCTACACTACCATATTATTGTATAATATATAGATGATATTTCCTTTGTAAACTCAACTACTACACCATGTCCAATTACATTACCAGTGCCACACAGTGCAGAAAAATATTTCCAGGGTTTAACACAGGGAGGAGGCAATTGTGCCACTACACTTGGAGCACCCCATCCCAGCCTATGAACTTTTGATATGTTGTAGGCACACATGGCCCCTTTAAAGGGACATAATAACTAGATAGATATATCCTGTAGTGACCGGTAGACTTTTGCTTCTGCATTTCCTAGTTGCCTATATATATCCACCCTCTGGTTAAGGTTACATTTTAGGGATGCTTAGTCATCTCACACTTCCTTTTTGCTTATCTTTCATGCTTACATGATACTTAGTAAGGCTGTGCCTTGCTGACATTGCATGTTTGCATTTGTCCAATAGCATAGTTTTCTCTTTTATTTACTTCTTTCTCGAGTGTTCTCTTGTGGCAGTACATACAGAAAGTAAGGCAGTATATAAGTCCTGTCATTTGTCATAGCCAGTTCCTCTAATCTAGTTTGTTTTGAGCTTGGTACTCAATCAATGGGTTCCACTCCCACACTCTCTGGTTTGAAGTGATAGCTGAGAAGACTCCTGTCTTTAATTGCTTCACTTGAACTAGATTACAACTTCTCCCCTATCCCTTCATACCTGGCACTGAGGGTCAATGGCAGTATGATACTTGTAGTGGGCAGTTCCACTTGTAGATTCTTTTTGCCTCCATCAGTGTGACTGAGAGCACCCTAGCAATGAAGCCAGTTGGGCAGGCATCTTAGGGAGTTTTACTTCCACATATATACACCATCCTGAGGTCAAGCTCAGTGTATGCAGGGTGACACTTGATCAAGAGGGCCCACAAGGTCCAAAGCAGCTGAGCCATATATAGTCATAGTTCCCACATGGCAGCAGAGGTAGACCAGTAGTCAATGTTCCTGCACCCACTGTAGTTTGCATAGTGTGCCAGACTGGTCCCTCCCTATTGCTAGGAGGTTGATCAGGCATGCAACAGTGAACAGACTACATGTTCAGTGGTCTTGAACACCATCAGTGAGTAGTACACCTACATTACCTTTGCTCTACCACCATTCCTGCCATCAAGAAAGAAGAGGTTGAGCTTTGTCTCCATCTTAGGTTTCTCCCCTACAAAAGAGAACTTTCTACTCCATGCCTTTTGCACTCACTTTCCCCACTCACCCCACTCCCTCTTCCTCCTCTCAAGCTCTTCTGTGAGGTAACTCTGGAGCTTGTTTACCCTTCTCTGTTGCCCTCCCCTGCCCTGAATGAACTTGGGTTCATCTTCAATACTCCCTACAATATTTGGAACTGTTGTTCCATCCACTGCCCCCTTCACCACCTGGTCCTGCTAACCAGCAGAAATGGACCCCAACCAGCCCCAGCCCCAGCCTGCTGATTATGCCATGGTACAGGCAATGGCAGCAGTGATGGTGCAAGCCATGCAACAGTATATGCCAGCACCAGCCCTGGTGCAAACAAACAACTTTGACTCCACAAAGAGGGGTGTTGCTAAGCCCAGAACCTTCAATGGGTCTGTGGCAAAATACAAGGAGTGGGTCATCAAAATGAGGGCCTTCTGCAAAGCAGCTGTCCACCACTATACAAGCCAGGACTGCATGGCTTTCTGGACCCAGATGACTGGTCTGGTTGCTGGCAACTATGCTCATGCCAAGTTGGACTTCCACTTGGCAAATGGAAACTGGCCAAGCATCAATGAGGTGGTGGCTGACCTCAACTCCCACTTCTGGCCCATGAACAATGGGGATTGGGCCCAGAAGAAGATGCAGAAAGTGAGGCAGGGACAGTCTCAGATGGATGCCTTCTTGGCAGTGTTTGATAGTTGGAAGCTAATGGCAAGCACTTCTGATGACTTGGCTATCCTGTGCCTCAAACAGGCAATAAACCCAGAGGTGCTATGGCTCATGCACCATCTTGGGAGAAGAAAAGACACATACAAGGAGTATGTAACTGAGCTCCAGTTGGTGGCCAGAAATTTTGAAAACCACTGGTACATGATGGCCTCCTCTTTGAGGGTATGGCCACAAAATCAGCCTCATGGCTTCTCTGCCACAGGAATGCAACCTGAAGCTGGTGCTCCCATGGATATAGATGCTGTTCCATGGCAAGGAAAGGGGAGGGACCCCCTAAGGACAAATCCCATATAACCTGCTTTGGATGTGGCCTCAAAGGTCATTATCACAGTGAGTGTCTGAAGCAGGCACAACCACAAGGGCACCCCATCAGGGCTGTAGATACTGGCACTGGACCTGACCCCTGCATGAAAGCAATGGAGGGGATGAGCTTCAAGCAGATCATTGCTCATATTAACCAGTTAAAAGAATCAGAGCTGCAGTGAAATTGGGTCCTGCAGACTCTAATGTATGGACATTTGTTCCTGTTCCTTCTTCTTCTTCTTTTTACAGATTTCATTCTACTTACAGACTTAAAAATATAAAAGAAAATACAAAAATCAAAAATCAAAAAACCAAAAATAGTGTACCAGTAGTTTCTTTCAATCATTTCTCTTTTCTTGATGTTGAAGAACCACAGGAGTTATTTAATGGTTCAGAATCTGTTTCTCCTTCTTCTACTCTTACATCATCTGAAGTGGAGTCCCAAAAGGGCTTGGGGCCAGATGTAAAGCCTTGCCTGCTTAATTCTGCTTGCAACAAAAAACAAAAAAATGTTTCTTTTGACCTCCCAGATCTGGAGGGTAGTAATGCAAAGATCACTGTATGGTCTGAAACCTGACACATGCTAAACTTGAAAGATTCTGTGGAGGTCCCTTTGGTTTTGTGAATGAATGCTGGTCTGGTGTTCAAAGTCAATGCACTGCTTGATAGCAGTGCTACTGGAGTATTTATAGATAGAAGTTTCATAGAAAGGAACCAGATTCCAAAGATAGCACTGCCAAGGGCAGTAGAAGTATTAATGTCAATGGTTTGCCTAATTCCACTGGAAGGATTACGCATCAGGCTCACCTTTGAGTTTTGTACCTTGACCATCACAAGGAACTTCTTGCTGAGATAACTGATCTAGGAGGCAGTACCATGATCCTGGGACATACCTGGTTACATCAGCACAACCTGCTGATAGATTGGAAGACTGGTGAGGTCAAAATGGGCAGATGCCTGGCTAGATGCTGACAGCTGGCACCAAAGTCCTCATTTGTTCATAAGGTGGAAAGACTCAAATGGGAAGTCATGGACTCTTATGTTTCCTGGATTCAAAATCTAGGAATGGACAAACCTAAAACAGATAAAAACCCTGAGGAACTTGTTCCAAAGGCATATCACAAATATTTATTGGTCTTTTTGGAAAAGGGATCTGAGTGCAAGCTGCTTAGGAAACCTTGGGACCATGCTATAGAATTAAAGGAGTCATTTGTACCAAAGAAGGGAAGGTTGATCCCTCTCTCCCCTGATGAGCAACAAGGAGTCAGTGGCTTCATCAACAGACAGCTCAAGAAGGGATATATTTGGCCTAGTAAATCACTGCAAACTTCTCCCATGTTCTTTGTCCCTAAAAAGGATGGCAAAAAGCATATGGTCCAGGACTATTGATATTTAAATGAGCATACTGTCAAAAACTCATATCTGCTCCCTTTAATATCTCAGCTTGTTGACAAGTTGAAAGGTTGCAAACTCTTCATGAAGATGGATCTTCGCTGGGGATACAACAATGTTAGGATCAAAGAAGGTGACAAGTGGAAAGCTGCTTTCATATGCCACTGTGGTGCTTTCAAGCCCCTAGTCATGTTCTTTGGGCTTTGTAACTTGCCCACCACATTCCAGAACATGATGAATGACATGTGCTAGAGCAATGGAGTCACTACCTCAAGGCTACTCCATACCAGTTTGAAATTTGGATGGATCACCATAACCTCAAATGGTTCATGACTGCCCAGAAGCTTCAACCATGCCAGGCATGTTGGGCACAGTACTTTAGTCACTTTAACTGTATTATAGTTCATAAACCCAGAGTCATGATGGGAAGGCCAGATGCCCTGTCAAGACAAGAGGACTTTGTAGAAGGAAAAGAAAGGGCAAAGTCAGAAGAGTCCCTATTTATAAACCCAAACCAGGTTCATTCAGTAAAACTAGAAAATCCCTTCATGGAAGATTTGTAGATTGAATCTGCCAGAGCCAAAGGAGTCCCTGCTAGGTGTGAGCTCTGAGGCAGTTTTCATTATGATGGAGAAAAAGTCTGGGTGCCTAGTGCACTTAGATGGAAGTTGCTTAACACTTTACATGATCCCCCCCTAGTGGGACATTGCAGCATAAAAGGAACTCAGGAGTTGATCACACACTGGTTCATGTGGTCTACCTTGAAACCCAATGTAGAAGAATACATAAAGCATTGTCAAAGATGCCAAGCCAGCAAGTCTGGAAATAGGCTGCCTGCAGGAGAACTCAAGCCTTTACCTATCCCTGATGGGCCTTGGAGAGAGTTGACAACTGACTTTATGGGCCTTGGAGTAAGGGATCTTCTGGAAAATCCCACATCCTAGTCATTGTCAATAGATTCTCTAAGGAAGCAGAGTTCATCCCCTGCACTACAGAAGAAACAGTTGCTAGCACAGCTCATCTTTACCTGGTGCACATTTAGAAACATCATGGACTTCCAGACTGTCATATCAGACTGAGGCTCTCAGTTTGCCTCTGGTTTCATGAAGGAACTATTTAAAATGCTGGGAGTACAGCAGAAGCTCTCTATGGCATTCCACCCACAAATGGATGGACAGACAGAGTGGTTGAACTGTGAGATCCAACAATATTTACAGATGTATGCCAACCAGCAACAGGCTCACTGGGAAGAGTGGCTACCTTTGGCCCAGTTTGCATACAACAACTCTGCCTCTACTTCTACTGGCAAGTGCCCCTTTGAAGTTACCCATTCCTATAGACCTAGGATGGGCATTGAACCAATGACTTTGAAGGTAGAAGCAGCAGAGGAAATTGCCAAATCTTGGTTCCAGGTGTTCCAGGATGTAAAAGCAAACCTCACCAAGGCATGCTCTCAGCAGAAGCAGCAAGTGGATAGATGCTGCTCAGCTGCCCCTTCTTACTCCATTGGATCTCAGGTCTGGCTAGCTACAGACCATCTGTCCTTGAAAGAACAGCAGAGCCATAAACTTTCTGAAAAGTGGATCAGACTGTATGAAGTTCTAGAAGTACTTCTGAATGCTCTCAAGTTAAAATTACCACACAACATGAGGATTCATCTGGCTGTGAATGTCTCACAGGTTAAACCCTATCTTGGTGCCCTCAATGGGCAGCCTGTTAACAGGCATGGACTGCAAAGGGTTACAGATGATGGAGATGTCAAATATGAGGTTGAATACATTGTTGACTCCCATTTGAAACATGGAGCTCTTCAATTCCTCATCTATTGGAGGGGATACCCCAAAGAAGATTGTACCTGGGAGCCAGCCTCTGCCTTGAGGAATTTGCAGTTGGTGATCAAGGACTTTTACCAATCCCACCCTGGAGCCCCCCAAAAATTATCTCTCCTTTCATCTGAAAGCTTTGACAGCTTGTTCACACCCATTCTGGAACCATTTACTACCATTTGTCCTATTTGGTCTTGCCTGGAAGCTGAGCCTTAGGAGGGGATAGTGTAACAACCAGTAGACTTTCACTTCTGCATTTCCTAGTTGCCTATATATATCCACCCTCTGGTTAAGGTTATGTTTTAGGGATGCTTAGTCATCTCACACTTTTCCTTTTTGCTTATCTTTCATGCTTACATGATACTTAGTAAGGCCATGCCTCACTGATGTTGCATGTTCATGTTCATCCAATAGCATAGTTTTCTCTTTTGTTTACTTCTTTCTCAAATGTTCTCTTGTGGCAGTATGTACAAACAGTAAGGCAGTATATAAGTCCCATCATTTGTCATAGCCAGTTCCTCTAATCTAGTTTGTTTTGAGCTTGGTACTCAATCAACAGGTTCCACTCCCACACTCTCTGGTTTGAAGTGATAGCTGAGATGACTCCCATCTTTAATTGTTTCATATCCAATATATCAAAAGTGTCAATTTTGTCTGTGTTTCCCCCATCACACTTTCCAACCATTTATGCCCATTAGGATGGGCAGAAAAGCATTCATTTATGGTCTAATACAATTATAGTACATTTAACTATCATATGCAATGCCCACAGGGCAGGGACAGAGCCCAGGAAGGAAGGGGAGGCTGGGGGCAATGAGGGCAGTGTGTGGGAATGTTGGATATCAGGCACATGCCAAATGAGGACATGTTTTGGGAGTAGTGGCTGTGCATTGTGTGACATGACTTCTGGGAAGCATGTGACTAAGGGGAAAGCTGAAGGGAATTCCCTAGGCTTGTCCCAAGGGGTGCTGAGTGGAAAAGGGAATAGAATATGGCTGTAGAGGCAAGTGGGTAGTTGGGTGTAAGTTGCAGAATTTAATTCTGGGGGGCAGTAAGTGCATGAGACACAGAAGCTGTGTATATGAAATTCCAAACAATGTTCTTGACTTGTTGGCAGTCTTTCTGAGATGAGGGTTATGCAAGTAGGGACTTGTGAATGCAGAGGATGCAGGAGGTGCTGAGGATGCTGTAGACACTGTAGATGCAATAGACTCTTTTGACTCTGGGAACTCTTGGACTCACAAATATTCCAACATCAAGGTGGAATTATATAGTACATGGGGCATAGGTATGAGTCAGAATAAAGTGGGGTGGGTAAACTAAAATCCAAGAAAATAAAGGTGGACATGTCACACATCAGTGAAGTACAGGAACACATGAAATTGGACTGGTAAGTAGTAAACAAGGAAGGCAAAGGGAAGGATGGGCATCACCACAGGATGAGGGTATTGCATACCACAGTGTGAGATACAAAAGGCAAAGTTTGTGGGGAGAGGCAGTAGTGCCAAAGGGAAGAGCATATGAATGTGAAGGAAGGTTTGCAGAATTTGGGGCAACAGGGGTAACCAGAGTTTTTTACTGACATCTGACAAGACTGACTGGTGACATGGTGGGGCAGTGGCTATGGTGACACAATTGCAGAATTGCAGATCAATGTTCTGATGGTTCCAGATGGCATGTTGATGGCCAGGGGAAATTCTGAAGCTGACAGGGGATAGGAGAATACATGTGGTGACAAGCAGAGAGAATTCCAAAGGCAACAAACCAGGTAACACTGATAGGGGCTTGCCTTAGTGGTGGTGGGATTAACTGATGGTATCCTGCTTCAGCCTCAGGGAGTATACAACTCCCTACAGTGTTTTTATGCTTATGTAATTACATAAAATGCAGAGGAGTAATGAAAATAAACTGTGGGGATTTGTGGAGAAGGAACTCCTAAGGGGGAAGGGAGATCTCAGATCTGCATTACTAGTACATTGATGCATCACTACTGGTAGGAGGGAGTTAGGCAGTCTTGCATCACAGTTATGCTGCAATTATCATAATTGATGCATCAGAAGGACAGGGAATGGTGACTCAAGTAGTCAAATTATGTTGCTATATAGTATGAAGTCATACCTGATGTCATAGCCATGTCTCAACCCCAGCCAGACTCAGCCTCACACTCACCCAGTCTGGCCTCAGCCTTTCCAAACCTCTACCCCCAGTTGGTCTAGTGTGGTGTAAGGAAAATCCAAGTAGCTGCATAACATGAGCTAGTTGGTTTAGATAACAGCAATAAAATGAAGGGAATGAATTGCCTGTCTCAAGGGATTCTGGACTGTTGAAACTAGAAGGCAGGACTCAGCACTTTGTAGCAGTAGTGTTTTGCAGCATTCACAGTGTGCTCTGCAGTGTAGTACTGCCAACACAAGTGGTATATGTAGTTCATGCACAGTGGTTTGCAAGGCAGGCAGCATAGACAAAGTGAAAAGGAAACTTGTAGTGGCCTTCTGAGTGCCAAAAGGTATCATTCTGTACCTAAGTACAGGGCTTTATAGTGCTGGAAAACCTGGAACCTAAGTAAGACAAGGCATGAGTAAAAGAAAGGTGCATGATGGCATGCACACACAGGACAGGCCACAACAGGGGCTGAGGGTATACTACTAGCAGTAAAGAAGCAGGGACCATGGTAAAAGAAAAGAGTCTGAAGGAAAGGAAGCAACCAGAACAAAGCAGCCACAAGTATAGCAGTGTGCAAGAGGGAGCAAGGGTATGGGAAGGGTGTGGGAAGGTAGTAAAGAAGGTGGGAAGGTAGCATGTGAACAGTGGTGGGTGCAAGTGGTATGGAGATGTAATGATGGCCACAGAATGGTTGATGATAGGGGCTTACATGTCTAGGGAATGCAGATTCCTCACAGCAGGTGGCACTGCAAAGCAGTGCTACTATGAAGTGTCATTTTGGTTGAACCCAACCCAGCCTCATCCCTGGTCCACCCTCATCTCTGTCTCAGTCTCTGGTCACCTTTGTCATGCCTTAGTAATACTGTTCATACCAATCATATTATCAATCATTGTGAGACCATCATTACCAGTCTCTGAACTATAGCTACCTCTAGTATATAAGCTTGTAGATACTTGGCCTGTACTTCTTCAGTCTGAAATCAAATAAGTCTTTTCTGAACTCTCATCTTGGCCTTGGACTCAGACTGCAACCAATGCAAGGGAATAGCACTGTGTCTCCAGTCACTAATTCCAGTCAGTCCACCATCCAACTGCTGCCCCCAGCACTGTTCCCAACTGCTTGGCCTTGCACTCTCACCAGTCTCCAGTCCAGTCTTGAACCTGGCCACCCTGGACTTGACACCTGATGTGAAAATCTCAAGTCTGCCTTCCTCTGAGTGGTGCAGTGTACTATTACATGTTTTTGATATGTTTTGAGAATCTGCATAATTTTTTGTGCCTTTTCACATGCTTCCTGAGTGACTATTTCACTTTTCCAGTATTCCCCCCTGCAGGTATGGACTTGGGGATGTTGTAGGGGCTTCTTCTGAGTATTCCAGACCTTTCTAGATAGTTACATTGGCAATATATACCCTGGAACTTGACAAAACTCCTAAATACCAGAAGGAGGAGATTATGGCATAACACCTCAAGGAGTCCACCTGATATAATGAGGTATTGGTATGTTATAGGTACAGAGGCCCCCTCCAAGGGGGTGCCTTTTTTGAGTGCCCATGTCAGGTGTATCAAAAATGCAGACACTTTTTTGTTTAAGCCTGACATCCTTTCCAGTTATTGTGGGACTCTTGGATACTTGATAGCAGATCTAATTATGTGCCAATATACTCAGTGGAACTACTATACCATATACAATTACAGTCTTAGCACCAGAATGCCTAGGAAATAATTTTCCAGCTGAGATTGTGTCACTGTACCCAAAGTACCCCACCACAGCTTATGAGTTTTGAATATGTTGTAGGACACATGGCACCTTGAAGAGGACACAGCAGACAGATAGAAACATCAAAAAGTTGTCTGCTTTTTATTTTATTTTCCCCTATCACACCTGCCATTATCACAACTGATGCATAGGGAAGTGGCAAGGGCAGCAGAGAGTAGACATATTGTGCAGGGTTTGTACTGAGTTTACACAGGAAATATCATCTATGTATTATACAATAATATAGTTGTGTAGCTGCACAAGGTAACAATGATGCAGTTGAGTGGGCATGGTGATGAAGTTGCATGGCTGCAACACATAAAAATGCAGTTGAATGAGCACAGTTGTCATAACTGTGTCTTGACCCTGGCTGGACTTGGCCTCACACTTGTTTGGTCTGGCCTCAGTCTCATCAAACACCTACCTCCAAATGGCCTACCATGGTTAACACTGCTTTGCAGTGCATGTCATTTTGGTTGAGCCTGACCTGGCCTTGTCTCTGGTCTGCCCTTGTTCTCTGTCCCAGTCTTCAGTTGCCTTTGTCATACATTACTAATACTAGTCTTACCAATAGTCTTAGCAATCCTTGTGAGACTGGCATTACCAGTCTCCATACTATAGTCTGTCTCTAGTATATAAACCTGTAGATACTCAGCTTGTACTTCCTCAGTCTGAAATCAATTAAGTTCTACCTGAAACCCCTGCCTCAGCCTTGGACTTGGACTGCAACCCATGCAAGGGAATAGCACTGCACCATCAGTTGCTAAGTCCAACCAGTCCACCTGTACCTCCACCTCTTCCCCTGACCCTGACCCCTTGGCCTTGTGCCAGCTTCAGTCTCTGGTCTGGCCTCAACCTGGACATCACAAACTTGACAGCAGTGGTGTGGCAGTGCAGCTGCAAAAGGGAATGATGTGGTCAAATGGGCACAGTGGTGTGGCAGTGTGGCTGCAAAAGGTAATGATGCAGTCAAATGGGCATGGTGGTGTGGCAGTGTGGCCACAAGAAATAAATGTGCATATTTCACACTTCAGGTAACCAATTTTCATAAGCATTTAGGCTGAAGTTTTTCTACAAATCATCCAAGCTAAAAGCTACTCAGACCAGGTCATCCCAGGGACATCTGGCCATGTCCCAGGGCTATTTGCAGTGTGCAGATGTGGCAACCACTGACTTTCCAAAACCATTTGGTACACTTATTATGCACAGATTTGAAGTGGGAAGTCAGTGTGATTGTGAGGTGTCATCTCCAGAATCATACAATACTTATGGAAGTGAGCCTTGCATCACTGTGATAAATTTTAATGGATTCATCACTGTCCCATGAGTAAGTTCCATTGCTTATAGAAGGAGTACACATTAATAAGATCATACTAAATGCATTCAATAAGGATGAGTGGAAGACCTTCCCAGCCAAGGAATAGATTGTAGCACAATACATGACACTATTGAGGGGCACAAGCATGTGAGAACCCCACTGTCCAAAGGGGTTATGTAATCTGATTGCTGTGGGGCCCAATGTCCCATTATTACCCTGGGCTGTAAGGCCCTCCAGTGGACCACCATGTGCTTCGAATACCAATCCAGCCAGGATGGGCAGAAAACTGAACTTTGTTGATTCTTGAAGGAAGGGTGGACTTGTGTTGCTAAAGACTACTGAAGTCTGTTGGAGATGGTGCATTCTGTGTATTACTCTTCATGGATAATTATTCCCAAAGTGCTGATCTAACCCCCAAGCAACTGACATTAGTACACAAACCATATAGCTCAGTAATTTGACCACAAGGTCAACACCTAGGAGACTGCTGGTTCAATCCCACCTTTAGTCACATATTCATCAAGGTCATCTATGCAGAACAACCAAGAGGCAATGATGGGACATCCCACCCCCCATTTTTGGAGGCCAGTGGGATGTCCCATGATAACTTCAGAGGCTACTGTGGGACATCCCAGCCCCCTTTCCATAGACAGTGGGATGTCCCATGATAGCTTCAGAGGCTACTGTGGGTCATCCCACCCCCCACTCTGGAGACTAGTGGGATGTCCCATGATAGCTTCAGAAGCTACTGTGGGACATCCCAGCCCCCTTTCCATAGGACAATGGGATGTCCCATGATAGCTTCAGAGGCTACTGTGGGACATCCCATCCCCCTCTCTGGAGGCCAGTGGGATGTCCCATGATAGCTTTGGAGGCTACTGTGGGACATCCCACCCTCCTCTCTGGAGGCCAGTGGGATGCCCAATGATAGCTTTGGAGGCTTCCATGGGATGTCCCGACCCCCTTTCTATAGACAGTGGGATGTCCCATGATAGCTTCAGAGGCTACTGTGGGATATCCCACCCTCCCCCTGAAGGCCAGTTGGAGATTCCACCCCTCTCCATAGAGGCCAGTAGGATGTCCATGTACTATATGTCAGAACACCAAAATGCTCTCAAATCAATTTTGTGGCAGCTTCAAGACAAACAGATCCACCATGCAGGTCTGTATTGACTTATTGCACAGGTAACATTATCTACTTTTTATACTAACTCACAGAGCACAGTGAAGGGCCAATGTAGCAGATTAAATGGGGGAAAATTGTGCAACTGCAAATGATAACAGCATGGTGGACCTGATAAAAGATAGACCTGTTTTAGTAGCAATGCAGGTAGATTAATTCTCAACACAAAAATAGGCTCTTAGAAAAAGCATTGAACAACAATGTTTATGGGGTAAAGTCAATGAGAGAACCCAGACAAGGCCAAAATAAATTCAGAAGTCACCCTCTGCAGCTCTACAGTGCTTGCATGTAACATAGAACTGTGGTATCCTGATGATGATAACAACACCTGATTAGTAAGCAAAAGATGTTGCCCCCCAAGTCTCTTTAGTCTGAGGTACTGCTAACCTTGCCTCAACACCACTTTCAATCCTTGCTTTCCAACCTTGCCACCCCCATCACCATGTGGAAAAACCCTATCTGTCAAACTTGAAAGAAATTGAGTTTTGAGTGTTTTTAGTCCCCTTAAAATTCAGGCCATCTACCCAGTATTCCAAGATAATCATGTCAATTCCATTTGAATTCCACTCAGTTCCCTCAACTCACCAGGGAAAAACAGTTGATCACAGTAATAAAATATAGATAAGGTACACATGCAACCAGGCAACAGAACTCACCAGAGCCCCTGGCCATTGGACACAGTTGACACTAGGAGAGTTGTTAGTCAGTGATCACCACATCAACACTTGCTTAATGTCACCATATCCCCTCCTCATTGCTGGAGGCTCCTTTATCTGTAGGTGTGACCTCCAAGCTTCACCTCAAATGTTCTCTGACCCAACTCTCTGCACCTCAAACTCTTCAAACAAGAGTACAGTATTTTGGGTATATGCATCTTCCCTGTAGAATGTCAATCAGTAGAAAATTCATTGGTAGATCAAGTGAGCAGTGCTATGGCAGTGTGGCCACAGGGGGTAACAAAATAACAGTCAAGTAGACACAAATGGTCTTGCATTCAAAATGACAGAGAACTGAGATTTGATTCACTCACTGCTCACCCTATCATGGAAAAATAAACATATATTTCAAAAAAAAATACTGAGGAGATTAATAATCTAAGTAATCCTCAGGACATTCATCCTCATACTGTGCAGCACTACCTCTGTCAACCCATTGCTGTGCTGTGGGCTGGGCTGGGGGGTAGTAGTCAGAGATATATGGAGCATCATGGTAAACATGATGGTCAGGGTGAGATGGTATGCAATATGTCTGACAGGGCAGAGGGAAATGCCCAGAACTGCAGTGGGCAGGTGGTAATACCTATAGAGAAGCTAAACAAAATGTGACAATGAAGGACCAAGCCATGAACATTGTAGGGAACATTGGAGGGGCCAGGATCATTATGATTGGCATGGTCATAACAAGGGTCCTGCAGGACATCCTATTGGTCTACTTCAAGAAGCAAAATGCCTGGGATACTCACCTCATAATGCTGAGATGGTGGAAACTGCTGAGAAGGGCCAGGGTCCTGTGGGTGTGAATGGCTTGGAGCAGCATCATGATGCAGATCCTGTGCAGTCCTCTATTAGTCTTTTAATCAACTGATATATCTGGACCTCACCCCATAGTGCCAAGCTGGCAAGGGGCACTCAGATCAACCAGGCTCTTGAGTGTTCTCACAGCTTGTGCATGCTGGTGGGTCACAAAGTGCATCCTGTACATGTCACCTGTTAGTTTTGACCAAAATGCAGCAGGATACATCACTACACTGTGGTTGCCAGAGATGGAGCATGCATCCCTGCCTTCATCATGCAGGGGCATTTGGCAGTCAGAGTGTGAAGCCTTGGGGAACATTAGTGGACACCAGAGGTTGAGTGGATTGACTCACCTCATGAAGAACTGTATCATTATCCATCACCTCCACACAAGCCCACTTGCACGATGGAAATGGGATTCCACTCTGTGCATGAGGTGCCACCATACCTGGATCCTCTTCTTTGTGAGACTTCTGCCACTCAGGATTGTCAGACACCTTGCACAAAACCATGCCATCAGGAGCCTTGACCAGTGCAATCTCTCCCTTTAATGGGTGTGCATCCCTTATGCTCATGACATCTGCAAAAATGATCAGCAATCAGTCAGACAAAAAGAGTATGCAATACCTTCATTCCAGGGTTTAATTTCAACCTCTGGCACACCATCCAGATGATCATTTTTCTTGTCATTGTTGTCATCAGATTGTCTGTCATACATTGAGCCTAGTTTTCTCCATAGATAAGGTACCACAAGTTGGCAGAGAACATCAGCTTTGAGTTTCTTGTACTCAAAACCAGGGCCCAGTGGAGGCACCCCAAGTGGCCAGTTGATTATGATGAGAGAGTTCTTCCTAACAAACTCAAGAAGCCACTGCCAAATGATTTTCTGGGGATCACCAACTTCAACCCCACACATCACTTATGGAAAGTCAATTAAAAGAGAATATACAGAATACCAGAAATACCTACTGTGAAGATCTTTGAGTGCCATTATCAACTTCTCCTTCATCATAGATCCAAATACCCAGCAGTTGTGATCTCTTGGTATCTCCTTCATTCAACAATGCAACTCCAATGCCACAGCCAAACTGGCAGAAGCACTTGTCCCTAATAATCCAGCCTCAGTACCATTACCATCCCTGAGACACCTAATTGCAATGAGTCCAAGTAAGATATGTGTAACATCACTTACTTAAATATTGCAGTGTACTTGTCCATAAGTCCCCAAACATCAATGGCATACTCATTGATGTACTTTTGTATGATATCAGAGCCACAAAATATGCCAGAGGTCTGGTGTCCTGCAGGGTCTTGTCCAACATACATCACAACTCCAGCAATTTCAATATCTTCAAGAGTTGACCATGCTTCAGCCTGCTCAATGGTAAGATCTGCCACCCACCCACCCACTTACAACCACTCACCAATCTGGAGAACTGTGTCTTCACATTGTGGACTCTGACTGCAATGGACTTGACTGATTTGTTAGCAGGCACTGCTGAGGAGCTCTCACTCCACTCATAAATGGCCTTCAACTTCTCCTTTCTTGCTGCAGTGTCATCTTTGGGGATATCAATATCTTTCATGATTGGTTGTACTCTGCCATAATGATATTGTTGACCATGTTTTGGTTGGCTGGGAAGAATGTTATAAAAGAAATTCTGTGACAAGGGCATGCATACCACCATCAGGTTTCAGTTGGGTGGCCTAATACCATGAGTGGAAGAGATTGGCCTCATTGAGCTTCATGTGAGATGGTTTGACACTGAGCCCAGCAGTGACAAGGATGTCATGAGGAGACTTGCTGTGTTGACATCCAAGTTCTTCTGCTTTTGCCTTGACTTCAGTCACAAAGTCATGTACCTCATTGAGAGTGGCATGGGACAAGTTCCCAGTCTTCTTAAATTTCATGTTCTGGGTGTGTGCATGATCATCCTGACTCACTATATCACTGTTGTCAACATCCATAGCCCTACTTTTTCCCTTGCTTTTAGGTTTGTGTTCCACACAGCAACCAGGACAACATGGGGGAAACTCATCCCCAGCATTGGAACTGGAGTCTTCAGCTGGTGGTGAAGATGGAGGAAGTGATGATTCAGAACCGTCCTCATCTGCTATGAACATGTCAATATTGGAAGAGAATGGATTGCAGTGTGACATGAAACACATCAAAGGATAATGAAGTGTCTAGAAAAAAAAGTGAAAATGACATGGGATACTTGGTGACTCTCATGAGGATCCAAAGCACCTAGCTTTAGACCATTGCACACTGAACCCACAGTCATATGGGAGAAGGGGGGGGGCACCAAACCCTGGAGTCAAGGATATAACAATGCAACATCTACAGAACTGTGAGAGAATGAGAAAAATATTCAAAAAAAAATGAACCTTCATTGTCTGGAAGTTGACTAGCCCCATCATCAGGACATTGACTGCCATCATCAGCTGGAACATTGACCTCAACCTCCCCAGCCTCAGCCTCACCAGCATCCACTGGAACATTGACCTCAACCTCCCCAGCCTCAGCCTCACCAGCATCCTCATCCATTGGAGTGCCCTCAACCTGGTCTTCCTGCAAGATAAGGGCAGTAGAATTTTGGGAGGACACAGAGACACTAGGTGTGAGTGATCTCCTCCTGTCACAGAGACCAAACATATGTTCTTCCCATCCTTCAGGCAGTTGCACTGCATGCCAGGGCCTGGGCTTGTCTTTTTTGATCTGTGAAGGCAGGGGGTCAGGTGGGATCAACAGTGACAAGATAGCTTACCTCTGGTGGAGGGGCCATCTTGGTGGTGGGGATTTTGTGGTTTCAAAGTACCTGGGTGTGCAAATCTGTAGAGTTGCCCATGACTTGGTCAACACTTTTCAGCACATGAGGCATGTTGATAATGATGGAGGAGGAGGGGAAAAGCAGTCAGATGAGGTATTTAAGTAAAGCTATGCCTTACCTGACATAAAAAAACCCATGGAGTTATTCAGTAAAATGGCAGCTCATTGCAATGGAACAATAATACTTGCAGTTATTACATGAGTAGTGAGTGGAACAAAAGGAAAATATCAGAAAAGAAGGTTGGTGTCATGCCATATTGTGATAAATACCAGGTGGAACAAACCATAAGGAATATGCAACAACCAATACAGAGAGTATGTACCACTTTGTAATAACACATGCATGCAACAGTAGTGAGCAGAGACTTGAACAACTTGGACTCTGTTCACATGGGCCTCATACATGTGATTGAAAACAAACCTGCACAACAATCCCTTGAAGGGACAAATCCCCCAAGAATGAACCATGGTGAATGCTGAGACAGGGGAAGGAGCTGAATGGAACATGTAATAATGAAAATGGAGGAAATACATCACTAATAAGCAGAGACTCAAAGCCCTGAATGCCCAAAATGAAGGGAGTATGTACCACTTGGTAATGAGATATGTGTGCAACAGTGGTAAATGGAGAGCCTCAGAAGATGAGCTCTGTTCATGTGGGTTTTATGTGTGCAATCAACAATGAAACATTGGTAAATGCCAGAACAGCAAGAGAACAGTAAGGAAGATGCAATAACCAAGACAGAGGGAATACATACCACTTAGTAATATGATATGCATGTGACAATGGTGAATGGAAAGGATCAAACAATGCCATGACTCTGTTCCCAAGGGTCTCATAGATGCAATTGACAAGAACCTTCAAAGGCTCCAAACCCCCAAGGGTGCCAAGCCCTCAACTCTTGTGGACAACTGTGCCAAACAGTTGAGGCAAGAACAGATGCAGGTCAGTAATAACACATACATGATAAAAAGATCCTGATCTTGAAACCTTTGTATTTGCGATATCTCCACTTACCTGCACCAGGTGGAAAATCCATTAGTGGTCAGGTTATTGGTTACACTTGAGCCAAAATAAAAATAAAATATAAAAAGCAAAACTTTATACAAAGCAGGTATATTTACAGGGTCACTGTGAAAAATACACTGGTCAAAGTATGCCAACACTCATCTGCCAGGGATGGATCCCTTGGTTTCATGTCCAGATGTCTGTGGACAAGAACAGTGGTGGAGTCAGGGGTGTCAGCAGACATTAGATGTATTGATATGGGGGGAGTGGGGACCTCCACACTGATGGGGGAAAAGGGGAGGAAAGGGACTGCAGCAGTACCCTCCTGACAGGATGATGATGTTGAGGGAGCCAAACTTGACAGAAATGATGGTGTTATGGGAGATGATTACTGTCAAGGACAAAAGTCTTGGAAAATTGCCCACCTTCATGCTGGGATCTTGAAAGTAAGATGTCAGCAAGGGTTGCAGCATTGACTGTGCTCAGTTCAAGATGCAAAACAATTGTGATTAGAGCACCTGCATAACCCTTGAATGTTAGCTATCAGACAGTGGTTAGAAAATCACACACTTAGGTTGATGGCACTTAAGCTTTGCTCATTATTGAGTGAGGGTGGCTGGCACATAGTGAGATGAGGAATGGAAGGGAGAGGGAGAGAAACACAGACAATATTGTAAGTTGATAGGCAGATCTCCAACAGAAAGTTCTTCTTCCCCATTTGTTAGTAGCCATGGAATAACATGTAGGATCTGCTTCAGTGAATCCTGCATGCATGGTCTGTAGGAATGTTGTAATTGCACTCTTGTTAAATGGATCATTGTACACCCCAGGTAAAGAATATAACTAACAGAATAGATGCAAAGGCCAAACACTTACTCCTTCACAGCTCACCATGATGGAAGCAGAGACAACACTAGGAAGGGTGGGAAGACTTAATTAGCATCCCTACACAGGAGTAATCAGGGATCAGGAACTGAGGAAACAAGTGAGCCTCAAACTCACTGGCTTGTAAAATGAATGGAATATCCTCAGGAAATGAAAAGGTAGAGTTTAGGGTATATCCATACCAAGATGACTTTCAAAGGCTCCAAGCCTTTGAGAGCTGCCAAGGGCACCAAGCCCCTGGCACTTGGTAGGGGACACACCAAACATTCCCCTGGTGTAATAGATGTCAAAGAGAACATACCATTGACCATGAAAGTAAGAATGCAAACATGAGAAACCTGATTAGTGTCTCCACACAAAGATGGTTGGAGATCAGCAAAGGAAGGGAGATGCAAGCCTTGAACTCACCAGAGGGCAAATTGAAAAGACTCTAGTATTGGAAGGAGAAGACAGAACTGGGGGTAGCCATGACAAACCATCGGTCTTAATAGATAATGGAGGGAATGCTGTGTTAACCAGGAAAGTAAGAAAGCAAGCAAGAGAATCCTGATTAGTGTCCCTATACAAAGATGATCAGAGATCAGTGAAGGAAGGGGGAGACACAAGCCTTGAACTCACCAGTGGGCAAAGTGAATGGAGTCTTGTCTCAGAAGAAGAAGGCAGAGCTGGGGGTAGCCACAGAAAACCATTGGCCTTAATAGATGATGGTGTTCCCAGCATCTGTGCATGAAATATTCACCAGGTGCAAGGTTCTATATACTGTGTAGGTGTGTGATCCATTTTTTTTCTCATTTATCTCCCCCTTGATGGTCTCACAGATATCAGCAATGCTAGTGTTGTCAGAGGAACATTGGATGATGTGACTCTATTTCATGGGCTGGCACTCTGATTCAGTGCCAGGGCATGCTTCAACAGTTCTACTATAGCTGTATTACTTTATTTAACTCCTCCCCCCTTCAAATGCCTCTTATCTCCTGGGTATGTTTTTATTGACCCTGTGGTGGAATCTGTACTAAGATGCTACATATTTCAGTTCTTATTTCATTTATAGGATTGATGTGCCTCAAGAATGTGCTCAACAGGTCATAGCAGAAACCCAACTGGGTGATGGTGCACTCTATTATTTAACCTAATGTGGCTCAGAACCAATGCATTCTCTTTCAGGGAATTATGGTGCCTTCAACACATGTGCTCTTGTGAAATATAATGACCACTGGATCACCTCTCCTAATGCCAACTTCATTCCAAAACTGTTTATCTTTGAGGGGAAGACAATCACACTCTGCCATGATGGCTGATTTGGCCACCTTGACTGTTTCCAGTGGCCTCAATTACATGCCAAGCATTATATGTGGGCCAGATGTATCCCTCAACATGCTGTCTATTGGGATGACCCAATGTGGTCTTGGATGTGGTGGAACATCAGGAGTGTGCCAGAAGATTTTGCCTTGGAGAGGGGATCAGTGTTCAGGGTTGGTAGGGTTCATTTGGACAAGTGGAAGCATCTGGAGATCATGTATAAATGACTAGAAGAATGGGCAAAGGACTGGCCACCAAAGAACCCTGATGATGAGGGACCTCTCCAGGTGCACATTTGGATTAGGCAACATCAAAGGTCTCTCATGCATCTGAAGGTATGATATCTCATTGTCTGATATTTCAACAATTGACAATTCTGAAGCAACTCTCATTCACCTTCCATGATATGGTGGTCCTAGTTGTGCTCTTTCAATGTCTTTGTCTGGATATTTACACTATGGTAGACTCCCTTGAAATCAAAATTACCCCCCATTCTGGCCCATTTTTTAATGCAAAACAGCATTGGATGGGTGCATTCACCACAGATCCTGATGTCTGCAAGCAACTTTTTGAAGCACACATCCCCATATGGCTAGTCTGGAAGCTGGAGTTAGTGCCAAAGGATATGAAGATACATCACAAGGTTGACATTACATGCCCAGAAGGCATTATCACTACCCCAGATGAATTCAAGGTTGGTCAAATGCTCAAGTGGAATGCTAGGTGGTATTACCCTGGCAATCCTATGCATGTCTACACCCATGAGGCTCCAGTAGTGGGTCTTGAGCAATTTGCAGTGCCCTGGCCAGAACCAAATCCCACAGCATTGACTCCCACAACCTCCAGCTCAACAGCCTTGAATACCACAAGTTCCAGCATGCCCAGCTCTGCCTCAGGAGTTGTCAGAACAGATAGGGCTAAACATCACAGCAGCCCTTGTGGGTGTTTCATTACTGATCAAGATCTTTATGCTTATAACCATCTACTCAGATAATTCTGCAGGCTCAAAGAATGCTAAGACTTCCACCACTCCAAATGTTGACTTGCTGCAGGATTTTGATGATCCTGCCTTCCCCACTCACCTTTACTTGTGCCATGCTGTGCTTACTGACATCAACAAGGACCCCAAGAAAATTCATGCCAGTGTGCCCAAAGTTGCATATTTTTTCCCTCACCCTGCACTATTTATGAGAGGTGAGTCCTCAGAGCAGAGGCAGAGGTACCTCCAGAATTGGTTGGTGGCCCAATGTGAGTCAAAGTGTGGTTCAGTGGTAAAAACCAACCAAAACCAACACAAAAGACAAAAAGAGTGAGTGGTGGTGTGCCTATGTGGTACCTAGATGGTAGAACCTGTTCTTTGGGAGGGTTTTTATGACCTATAACACTCAAAGACAAGTGCTGAGGGTTGGGGGTGCTCCTGATGAAGAAGGAGCAGGAATGCAAGAGAATGCAATAGGGTAGACTGCTGTCAGCCTACAGAAGGATGGATGATGACTAAATTCAATGCTCTGAGCTGCATTGAGCTCAGGGAGGACTTGGAGCAAAGTAGATTGATGATAGACAATAATAAGCAAAGTAGATGATATTTAGACCCTTAATAAAGTCTCAACTATTGAAGCTGATGGAGGATTTACTGAGTGATGATAAAAATGCAAGCAAGAGGGGGTCTCTGATGTCTTCTTCCTTCTTCTTTTTTTCAGCTATCTAAGTACAGTGATTTATATACAGTACAGGGGTGTTGCCTTTGGAAAACAAGGTGCAAATACTTGGTAAGTGATTGGTAACTGATGAGTAAGGAATGTAAGTGATGGGTAATTGTCTTGGAAAGCATTGGTAAGCATTGGTAAGGATAAGCAAGCCAAAAAGCAAAGAATCAGTAAGCAAAGTCAAAAGATTGGTAAGCATTGGCAATAGGTGAGTCAAAGACAGTCAGAATGTCAAAGTATGAGTCAAGTAATGTCAGGAACTAGGAAAGCACACTGGAATTGCATTAGGGGGAGGCTGTGCATGTCACATCTCGAAGAGATTGCTTCTAGGCCAAGGTGGGATGACAGAGAGGCAGTGCTGATCTGATGCCAATATAGTACATCCAAAAGTGGACAGGGTGAGTCAGATGTCAACAGGGGTCAAGCTTTGGGGGTCTGTGGGGTGACAGGAGCATAGGGGATCACAACTTTCCCCCCCAAACCATCCTCTCAGTGAAGCAAATAAAAAGCTCATGAACAAGGCCCTGTTGGAAGAGAGGATGAATGGGGAGTGTCTTCTGCTGTATCTTGCAACAAGGAGGCAAGATGTGCATCATACTCATCATGGATGTGATCAGGGAGAGTGGGGAACAGTAGATTATACTGTAGCTGTCACAATTTTGGAAGAATGATGGATGAGACTGGTATGAAGACATTGCAGGGAGCAGGGAGGAAGGATCCATATGCTTCTTGAACTGGAGAGACTGAAATGACCACATAAGACCTTTCCAAGTGAATGACAGACCTGAGGCAACCAGAGAACATCTTCCTAGAGGTCATACTGACAAAAAGAACATGCTGTCCAAGCTGGATGGGCTGAGAGGGCACAGATGAGGGTGGGATGTACCAGGATGCTTCAGGACAGAAGCTGGTAGGAACTCCTGGTAGGTATATGTAGCCATGGTCCCTAGCAAAGGGGACAAGTGAAATGATTGATGTAGAGGCAGCCATATCAGAAGAATTTAGTGAAATGAGTGTCTTTTAGAGGGAGTGCTGTAGAAATGTGTGGAGTGTGCAAATCCTTTCCAATTTTGGAAGGTAAGATTGTGTGGCTGAGCACTACAAGCGAGTGTGGGAATGGTCTTGGTATCTGCAGAAATGGCGGAGATATGTCAAAAACTGGAATGCTGTACACAGGTGCTTAAGAATTTTAGCCAGCACTTAACTTGCTCCCTTTCTTTTTCTCTGGCACTGATGACTTGTTCTTGTGCGAGGGATGACTGCCGACATTCCTGGCTGTCCTTCTTCACATGAGGGCTATGGTCTTCATCTCCATTCATCAGCTGTATCCATGTCCACCTCACCAAACACCTTTGGTGTGTGACACCAGTAACAATAATCCTGATGAGAATGACCTGGAGGACAAAATGGACTTCCCAGACCTGGACACCAAACCCGGAGTTGCAGTCTTCAACAGTCTCACAAAGGCCATCAAACTATTGGCTCACAATACCCACACTAGCCCCAAGTCCTCAAGCAGGACTAAGCTGTGCAAGCCCAATACATTCGATGGCACCAACCCCAAGAAACTTCATGCCTTCTTCATTCAGTGTGAGCTGAATTTCCAAGACTGTCCTCAGGCTTTCAGGACCAACCATGCCAAGGTCATCTTTGCACAATCTTACCTCAAGGGCATGGCTCTTGAATGGTTTGAGCCAGACTTGCTTGGACTTGACAACCCCAATGACCAGCCTCTCTGGATGGACTCCTGGAGGGAGTTCGTCCTAGAGCTGCAAACCACCTTCAGCCCTCATGACCCAGTTGCTGATGCTGAGAACCAACTTGACCATTTACACATGAAGGATGGTCAGCACATCAATAAATACATTGTGGACTTCAATCGGCTTGCTTCACAAGTCCAAGGCTATGGAGATGGTGTGCTATGCCATCACTTCTACTCTGGCCTCCCAGACCAAATCAAAGATGAGGTCTGTTGGGTTGGCAAACCCTGGACACTTCATGAGCTCCACCACCTTGCCCAAGAGATAGATGTGTGCTATTGGGAGCACAAGGAAGAAGTCCAGTGGGTGAGCAGGCACCAAGGCTCATCCAACTCCAGTAAAAACAAGTCCAGTGGCTCCAGCAACAACAATCAGCCCAAGACCAGTCAGGAGAAAGCCAAGACTGGCAGCAGTAGTAACAATAACTCCAGAACTTCCCCCAAGCCAGCTTCATCAAAGTTGGGCAATAACAGCAACTCATCCCAGCCCAAGCCTAACAAACTCAGGAAGGATGGGAAGCTCACCCCAGAAGAACACAAGCATTGTATTGAGGGCAATCTCTGCATGTTCTGTGGAGGCCCTGGCCACTTTGCTGAGAAGTGCCCCAAGAAAGCCAGAAGAGTCAAGGCTCGCACTGCAGCCACCACTGAAGCCACACTGGCCTTGGGCTCAGGTCCTACCCCTGAGACAAAAAAATAGGTAGCAGCTCCCAGGACTCTACACAATCTGGGAGCTGCATTGACTCTGGTTGCACAAACTTGGAGGCTCATCTCAACATGTCTGCTCTTTCCAGTCTGAATTCTTTAACCCCCTATGTCACATTAGAAAACCCAGATTCACCTTGGCTTCATACTTTAGTGGACTCCAGCTCCACTCATTGTTTTATAGATAGTCAATTTGCTAATCAACACTCTTTTACCCCATACTCGGTCTCACCAATCTGACTCCAGCTCTTTGATGGAATGTCCACCTTTACTATAACCCAAGCAGTAGATGTCAATATCCACTTCATGTCCAGCAATGTCACCCCAGTAACCCTGTTTTTAGCCCTGTTGGATTCTGAATGTAGGATAGTTCTCAGACATGACTGGCTCACCTGCTACAATCCATTGATTGATTGCATATTGGGCAGTCTAACATTCCAGACTCCTGCACAAGGAATGCCAACCCCATTGACACCCCCTGTAAGCCCAGTCTCCACTGGCCCCCCTGACTCTGGTCCCAGTGACCAACCCAGCCTTGTGCCATCTGTACCAGTCTCCAACTCCCCAGCTCGCACCCCCCTGAAGGCCCCTCTTGTTTCCCTAATTAATGCAGCTGCCTTTGTGTGCACCTGCAAACTAGAAGGGTCTGTCCAGTTCCAACTCCAGCTCTGCCCCTCAGACTCAGTTCCAGCTCAATTGGCCTTGGCCTCATCCCCTCCAGACTTACCCAATGTCCTGGAGGAGTACCATGACTTCACTGATGTGTTCAGCAAGGCCAAGGCCTCAACACTCCTGCCCCACCAAGATTATGACCTGAAAATAGAGCTTGAAGAAGGAACAACACTGCCATTAGGCACCATCTACTTGCTGTCCTCAGTTGAGCTCCAAGCTCTCTGGACTTTCATCAATGAGACCCTCACCACCAGTTTCATTCAGCCTACCTCCTCCCCCTATGCTGCACCAGTCCTCTTCATTAAGAAGAAGGATGGCTCCCTCCAGCTTTGTGTAGACTTCTGTGGCCTTAACAAAATCACTAAGAAAGACTGATACCCACTACCACTTGTCTCTGATCTCTTAGATTCACCAAGCCAAGCCAAGATCTATACCAAGATTGACCTCTGGCATGCCTACCATCTCATCTGGATTGCCCTGGGCAATGAATGGAAGACCACATTCTGGACTTGGTATGGTTCCTACAAGTGGTTAGTGATGCCCTTTGGCCTCACCAATGCCCCAGCTGCCTTCCAATGCTTCATGAATACCATCTTCATGGACATGTTGGATGTCTGCATAGTTGTCTACCTAGATGACATCCTAGTCTACTCTGGAGATAAGGAGTCCCATAAGCAGCATGTCTGAGAGGTACTCCACCAGCTTCAGCTTCATGGCCTGTATGCAAAGCCAGAGAAATGTGAGTTCCACTTGGACTTGGTCAAATACCTCAGTTTCCACCTCTCCCCTGCTGGCCTCATGATGTCCAAGGAAAAGGTCCAGAAAATCTGCGACCAGCCCAAGCCTCACAAGGTCAAGGACATGCAGTCTTTCCTTGGCTTTGCCAACTTTTATCGCCACTTTATATTCAACTACTCAGACATCATCATACCACTGACTCAGCTTACCCACAAGGGTGCTCCTTGGACCTTCTCTGAGGAGTGCTGCTGGTCATTCAATAACCTCAAGGCTGCCTTCACCACTGCACCAGTCTTAACTCATTTCATCCCCACGGTTCCCATCACCATCAAGACCGATGTCACACACCAAAGGTGTTTGGTGAGGTGGACATGGATACAGCTGATGAATGGAGATGAAGACCATAGCCCTTATGCAAAGAAGGACAGCCAGGAATGTCAGCTGTCATCCCTCACACAAGAACAGGTCATCAGTGCCAGAGAATAGGAAAGGGAGCAGGTTAAGTGCTGGCTAAAATTCTTAAGCACCCATGTACAGCATTCCAGTTTTCAACATATCTCCACCATTTCTGCAGATACCAAGACCATTCCCACACTTGCTTGTAGTGCTCAGCCACACAATCCTACCTTCCAAAGTTGGCAAGGATTTGCACACTCCACACATTTCTACAGCACTCCCTCCAAAAGATGCTCATTTCACTAATTCTTCTGATATGGCTGCCTCCACATCAATCATTTCCCTTGTCCCCTTTGCTAGGGACCATGGCTACATATATCTACCAGGAGTTCCTACCAGCTTCTGTCCTGAAGCATCCTGGTACATCCCACCCTTGTCTGCCCCCTCTCAGCCCATCCAGCTTGGACAGCATGTTCTTTTTGTCAGTATGACCTCTAGGAGGACGTTCTTTGGTTGCCTCAGGTCTGTCATTCACTTGGAAAGGTCTTATGTGGTCATTTCAGTCTCTCCAGTCCAAGAAGCATATGGATCCTTCCTCCCTGCTCCCTGCAATGTCTTCATACCAGTCTTGTCCATCATTCTTCTAAGATTGCAACAGCTACAGTATAATCTACTGTTCCCCACTCTCCCTGATCACATCCATGATGAGTATGATGCACATCTTGCCTCCTTGTTGCAAGATACAGCAGAAGACACTCCCCATTCATCCTCTCTTCCAACAGAGCCTCATTCATGAAGTTTTTATTTGCTTCCCTGAGAGGATGGTTTGGGGGGGAAAGTTGCAATCCCCTATGCTCCTGTCACCCCACAGACCCCCAAAGCTTGACCCCTGTTGACATCTGACTCACCCTGTCCACTTTTGGATGTACTATATTGGCATCAGGTCAGTGCTGCCTCTCTGTCATCCCACCTTGGCCTAGAAGCGATCTCTTTGAGATGTGACATGCACAGCCTCCCCCTAATGTGATTCCAGTGTGCTTTCCCAGTTCCTGACATTACTTGACCCATACTTTGACATTCTGACTGTCTTTGACTCACCTATTGCCAATACTTACCAATCTTTTGACTTTGCTTACTGATTCTTCACTTTTTGGCTTGCTAATCCTTGCAAATGCTTACCAATGCTTTCCAAGATGATTACCCATCACTTACATTCTTTACTCATCAGTTACCAATCACTTACCAAGTGTTTGCACCTTGTTTTCCAAAGGCAACACCCCTGTACTGTATATAAATCACTGTACTTAGATAGCAGAGAAGAAGACATCAGAGAGCCCCTCTTGCTTGCATTTTATCATCACTCAGTAATTCATTCAGCAGCTTTGATAGTTGAGACTTTATTAAGGGTCTAATTATTGTCTACTTTGCTTATCCTTGTCTATCATCAATATACTTCACTCCAAGCCCTCCCTGAGCTCAGTGCAGCTTAGGACATTGAACTAAGTCATCATCCATCCTTCTGTAGGCTGACAGCAGTCTACCCTATCACATTCTCTCACATTCCTGCTTCTTCTTCATCAGGAGCACCCACCCTCAGCACTTGTCTTTGAGTGTTGTAGCTTGCAAAAACCCTCCCGAAGAACAGGTTCTACCATCTAGGTACCACATAGGCACACCACCACTTGCTCTTTTTGTCTTTTGTGGTGGTTTTGGTTGGTTTTCACCACTGAACCACACTTTGACTCACACCAATGCATCAGACTATGCCATCGCCGGCATTCTGTCTATCACTTGTGGTGATGGCCAGGTACATCTGGTCACCTTCTACTCCCAGACTCTGACTGCCCTGGAGTTGAATTATGATACCCATGACAAGGAATTGCTTGCTATTTTCAAAGCATTCCAGACCTGGCACCATTACCTTGAGGGTTCAGCCTCACTGGTCAATGTTGTCACTGACCACAAGAACCTCAAGTACTTCTCTACCTCTAAAGTACTCACCTGCCACCAAGCTTGCTGGTTGGAATACTTGTCTCAGTTCAATATGATCATCAGATTCAGGCCTGGTAAGCTCAGGGCTAAGCCTGATGCCCTAACTAGATGATGGGATGTCTACCCCAAAGAGGGGGATAGTGGCTATGCCTGAGTGAACCTGCAGAACCTGAGACCAGTCTTCACTCAGGAGCAACTAGCAGTCTCCCTCCATGCCACTTATCTCAAGTACCTGGTCTTACGAGCAGTTGTGCTAATGGACATAGAGAAACTACACAATGATATCCTGGCCACACTGCTGGATGACCCAGTCTCACAAGTCTGCCTGTCTGACATGTCTGATCCCTGGTGGTCAGTAGATGACACTGGCTTCCTTCAGCTTGATGGAAGGATCTATGTGCTGGACTCAAATGACCTCCACCTTAGGGTATTGCAGCTTAAGCATGACCACCCTCTGTCCAGCCACTTTGGTCAAAACTGCACCCTAGAGCTCATATGGCATGAGTACACCTGGCCCAGCCTCAGGACATTTGTCAAAGACTACATCCGGTCTTGCATGGCCTGTGCTCGGGCTAAGGTTCCCCACCATCAGCCTTATGGCCTTCTCAAACAACTCCCAGTACTGGAGAAGCCATGGAATTCCATCTTGATGGATTTTATTGAGCAACTCCTGGTCTCATCTGGCTTCATAGCCATCCTTGTAGTAGTTGACTGGCTTTCCAAGCAGGCCATCTTCATCCCCACCCACAACACCATCACAGCCCCAGAACTCACCAAACTCTTCCTACTCCATGTCTTTTCAAAGCATGGAGTGCCAGCCCATGTAACCTCAGACCAAGGCTCAGAGTTCATATCCTGTTTCTTCTGGTTGCTCAGTAAGGCCTTGGATATGCACTTGCACTTCACTTCAGGCTACCACCCCAAAGGTGATGGCCAGACCAAGAGGACCAACCAGACTCTCGAACAATACCTCTGAGTGTACTGCAACTACCAGCAGGACAACTGGGCCAACCTCTTACCTTTGGCCAAGTTTGCTTACAATAATGCCCCTAGTGCTACTACTGGTGTCTCACCATTCTTTGCTAATAAGGGCTACCACCCTAACATCTCAGTGTACCCTGAGCATGATCTTACCTCTGCTTGGGCTTGTGATTATGCAGTCTAGACTCACCACACCAGTACCTACATGAGGAGATGACCCTTGCACAACAGCACTATCAAGGAGCAGCTGATGCTAAATGCATGCCAGCACCAGACTTTAACATTGGTGACCAGGTGTATGTCAAAGCTAAATACTTCCAGTCAACCTGGCCTTCCAAGAAACTCTCAAAGAAAAACATTGGGCCATACCTGGTCATAGCTCAGGCTGGTACCCATTTGTTCACACTGCACCTGCCAGACTCAATGTGTGCAGTACACCCAGTCTTCCACATCTCCCATCTCAAGCCAGCCATCCTTAATGCCATCCTGAACCAGACTCAACCACCACCCCCACCAGTCAAAGTTGACAGCAAACTAGAGTTTGAGGTAGCAGAAATCCTTGACTCCAAGGTTGACCAGCATTGCCAATGTTGGCTCCAGTACCTGGTACAGTGGACCGGCTATGAGGGGACTGATGAAGAAACCACTTGAGTACTTGCTATGGAGCTGGACAATGCATCTGAACTCATACAAGAGTTTCACTCCAGTTATCCTAGTAAACCTGGCCCATTCCAATGAGGACTGGTTTCAGCTGGCCTCAGTTCTCTTTTCCATTCTCTCCCAGTATCTAGTTTCCTTTGTTCCTCTTATTTACCTTGTTTGTTTTTCTTCTTTGTTCCTCTTGCTTTACTGTATGAGACCAGGCACTGGACACATCACATTCACAGAGTAATAACAAAGGTGCTAGGCTATGGTCTACTCAGCCTCAGCCATGGCCTCATCCTCCTCCTCAGTCTCCTCTTCCCCAACCTCATCATTGGCCCTTAACCATTCAGCCTCCTCACACAACTCGTCAGAGTCAAGCTCGGATGAACCCAAGTCTGACAGTGTGGCTGACACCCCATACCCATAGGACTTGTCAAGGAGGGCCTCAAGGGCATCAGCAATGTGGCCCGAGTTTTCATTCACAGCCTCCTGTAGGTCATAGAGGCTGGCCAAGTTGTTGGCAATCAGCCCTGCAACCTCAATCAGTCACTCAAGCTTGCCTTCCAAGCCCAAGTACCTGTCTGCACTGGCCTCCCTCAGTCCGCTCCTACCAGCCTTGGGCTCACTGATGTCCAACACCTTGACTGACCTTGACTTCACCCACTTCTTCTTGCTGGGCCCAGCCTCAGCATTCTCCTTGTCGGCCTTCTGCTTCTTCCCCTTATCAACCCTCCGGCCTTGGGACTGACCTCAGTGTCCTTCCCATCTCCTGGCCACCAGCACTTGCCCTTTGACTGGTTGCACTGTATGCAGGTGACCCACTTCTTATTACCATCCATGAGGAACTTGCAGACAGTCTTCACCCAGGTGCAGCAGGTACATCTAAAGGTAGACTTCAGAGAAAATGTGCAGGGATAGGAAAGGTTACTCACCCAGGGTCCATGACCACCTTCTTCACCTCCCCCCTGGCCTTGTCACCCTTGTCGGCCCCAGCCTTGCATTTTTGCTTGGCCTCCCTTTCCTCCTCAACCTTGCATCTCTCTTCATCCTCACATGCCTTTCTCTCCTCAGCCTCCCACTCTGCCTTCTCAGCCTTGGCCTTCTCCCTCTCCACTCTTTCAGCCTCAAGCCAAGCCTGCTCCTCCCACCAGGCTTGTTCAGCCACCTTTCTTCTCTTCCTCTCCTTTGCCTTCACCCTCATCACTTCCTCTTCATCATCAGTGTCATACCTGATGTCATCATCAGGGACTTGGGCCCAGTCAACGATGACTCAGCCTTCATTGTTGTTGTTGGCAGTGATGATCAGTCTTGAGTTGGACATGATGGAGAGGATGTGAATGAAAGACACAAAGAGCTTAGTGGGCCACAAGTATCAGTTTTTTTGAACTCAGCCTACCACTCTCACAGGGGTCTCATGGGTTTGACCCCTAAGAGGGGGATACTGTCATAACCATGCCTTGACCCCAGCCAGACTTGGCCTTGTGTTCATTCAGTTTGGCCTCAGTCTCACCAACTCCATGTCTCCAGTTAGTCTAGCACAGTGAACACTGCTTTGCAGTGCATGTCACTTCAGTTAAGTTCTGCCCAGTCTTGTCCCCAGTCTGCCCTGTCCCAGTCTCCATTACCTTAGTCATACATTACTAATACTTGTCTTACCAATTGTCTTAGCAATCTTTGTGAGACTGGCATTACCGGTCTCCATACTATAGTTATCTCTGGTATATAAACTTGTAGATACCTGGCCTGTACTCTTCAGTCTGAAATCAACTAAGTTACTCTGGTAATCTCACCTTGGCTTCAGACTTGGACTGAGACCCATGCAAGGGAATAGTGCTGTAGCCTCAGTCACTAAGTCCAACCAGTCCACCCCTCTGTACCTTTGTCTTCCCTCCTGACTCTGACCCCTCAGCCTTGTGCCCACTTCAGGTCTCTGGTCTGGCCTCAACCCAGACAACCACAAACTTGACACTAGCCCACTCAATAGGCACCTGTTGGTGGCCAAGTGTAGTGCAGTCACCTATCCCCACCTAATGCTAAAGTTTGCTAACCCCCCTGACATCAACCCTGCCTTGGAGCATGAATTTGCTTGCAAGACAACCCCAGGCTTCAGCCCATCTGACAAAACCCTGACTCTGCTGGTCTGTTTCCCAGCTCACCCACTTGCCCTGGAACTTGTATGTTCACAAGGCCCCTTCAGGTACCAGCTAACCTCACCTTCCCCCTAACCATTGCCACTGTCATCCCACTATTGACTCTGGACCTCTGGTCCTACCCACTCTCCCAACTCTGGTCTTACTGGTTGTCTTTGGCCTGCTGGCCTTCACTGGCCTTGCTTCTTCTTGGGCTCTGGTTCTGGCCTTCATACCCTTATTTTTGACTCCAACACTCCTTACTATCCCTGTACCAGCCTGGCCTGCCCTGCCAGTCTTGTATCTCCGGTTTTAAAGCTTTTCCTGGCCTTGAAAAAGCTTCCTGAAACCAGTCTTGACACCTGTTAAGCCAGTCTCAGCATTCTCAGTACTTGGACTTACAACTCCAGTGGTAGTACTCCTACTACCCATCCAGTACTCCTCTTGATGGTCCTGGACCACACCTTGTACCCCTGTAGACTTGGGAAGTCTACCCTAAGAGGGGGATAAGGGACCTTGCTAGTGACCTACTCTTTTCCAAACCCCTGTCCATTATTTCTCTGGTGCTCTCAGCACAACCCCACTCAGTCCCTGCACACCAATCCTCAGTCCCCTGGCCTGGTCCTTGTATACTGAAACTCTCCCAAACCACCTGCCCTTGGTTGCTCCCAGCCCTTGACATCTGTGTTGGTACTCCAGTCTCACTATCTCAGTAGTCTTGGCCTCAGTGATTGTGTGTTCACCAGTCTCACCAGTCTTGGCCTCCTGTTGTCAACCTTTCAGCTGGACAACCCCTAGGCCTCACCTGGTCTCCAGACCCCCTGAACCAGTCCTCCAATGACTTTTGGCCCTCAGGCTTCTTGCCACTGGAAAACCCACCTCCAACCAACTCCAGACACCCCTAAACTGGACTCAACACCCAGACTCACCTCCTGCTGACATCCCTAGGCCTTTGTTGAACTGGTCTCATGACCTGCTGGTCCCTGGTTCATGCCTGGCTATGTCAAGTCCTCTGGTCCTTGTCCAAACCAAACTCTAGCTGTCCATCAGTAAATCACTTTTGCTGGCCAGAGCTGTCCAGAGCTGTCCAGCACTGGACAGATTCCCTAGGACTACCAGCTCACAAAGTGGTCTACTGATGTCCTAGACAGTCCCTAGTCCCTTGCTGACCTCCAGAAGCTCATCTGGCCTGTTCCAAGGTGCTCAGCACCTGCCCTTGCCACTACTGGCCTCAGGTTTGCACCTTGCTACCCCTGGTTACCCTGGCCTCAGTGTTAGCCTGCCAGCCCACACTGTTTTGGCCTCTGGTTATCAGCCCACCAACTAGATAGCACCTCAGGCCACCCCTGACCACCCCAAACCCCTCTGACCCCTTCAGACCAGCCTTCAGCTGGCTGCTCTGGCCCTGCCCCACTCCATTCCAGTCTCCCTTGGCATTTCTGGCCTTACAGCCCTTTCTAAGTCCAAACCAGTCTCCCACTGGCCCTTCCAGCCCTTCCTGACCACTGGACCAGTCTGCAGCTGGCCCTTACAGTCATCTCTGGCCCCAGACCAGTCCCCACCTGCCCTCTCTGACCCTCAGACCAGTTCCTGGCCTTCCTGGCCTTCTGTCCCCTTGACTGGTGTCACACACCAAAGGTGTTTGGTGAGGTGGACATGAATGTAGCTGATGAATGGAGGTGAAGACCATAGCCCTCATGCGAAGAAGGACAGCCAGCAATGTCGGCAGTCATCCCTCGCACAAGAACAGGTTGTCAGTGCCAAAGAAAAAGGAGGAGGCAAGTTAAGTGCCAGTAAAATTCTTAAGCGCCCGTGTATGGCATTCCAGTTTTCAACATATCTCCACCAATTCTGCAGACACCGAAACCATTCCCACACTCGCTTGTAGTGCTCAGCCACATGATCCTACCTTCCAAGATTGGAAAGGATTTGCACACTCCACACATTTCTACAGCACTCCCTCCAAAAGACGCTCATTTTGCTAATTCTTCTGATATGGCTGCCTCCACATCAGTCGTTTCACTTGTCCCCTTTGCTAGGGACCATGGCTACATATATCTACCAGGAGTTCCTACCAGCTTCCGTCCTGAAGCATCCTGGTACATCCCACCCTCATCTGCCCCCTCTCAGCCCATCCAGCTTGGACAGTGTGTTCTTTTTGTCAGTATGACCTCCAGGAGGACGTTCTTTGGTCACCTCAGGTCTGTCATTTGCTTGGAAAGGTCTTATGTGGTCGTTTCAGTCTCTCCAGTCCAAGAAGCATATGGATCCTTCCTCCCTGCCCCCTGCAACATCTTCATACCAGTCTCATCTGTCATTCTTCCAAAATTGTGACAGCTACAGTATAATCTACTGTTCTCCACTCTCCCTGATCACATCCATGATGAGTATGATGCACATCTTGCCTCCTTGTTGCAAGATACAGCAGAAGACACTCCCCCTTCATCCTCTCTTCCAACAGAGCCTTGTTCATGAAGTTTTTATTTGCTTCCCTGAGAGGATGGTTTGGGGGGGAAAGTTGCAATCCCCTATGCTCCTGTCACCCCACAGACCCCCAAAGCTTGACCCCTGTTGACATCTGACTCACCCTGTCCACTTTTGGATGTACTATATTGGCATCAGATCAGCGCTGCCTCTCTGTCATCCCACTTTGGCCTAGAAGTGATCTCTTTGAGATGTGACATGCACAGCCTCCCCCTAATGTGATTCCAGTGTGCTTTCCCAGTTCCTGACATTGCTTGACTCATACTGTGACATTCTGACTGTCTTTGACTCACCTATTGCCAATACTTACCAATCTTTTGACTTTGCTTACTGATTCTTTGCTTTTTGGCTTACTTATCCTTACCAATGCTTACCAATGCTTTCCAAGACAATTACCCATCGCTTACATTCCTTACTCATCAGTTACCAATCACTTACCAAGTGTTTGCACCTTGTTTTCCATAGGCAATGCCCCTGTACTGTATATAAGTCACTGTACTTAGATAGCTGAAAAAAAGAAGAAGGAAGAAGACATCAGAGACCCCCTCTTGCTTGCATTTTTATCATCACTCAGTAAATCCTCCATCAGCTTCAATAGTTGAGACTTTATTAAGGGTCTAAATATCATCTACTTTGCTTATCATCATCTATCATCCATATACTTTGCTCCAAGCCCTCCCTGAGCTCAGTACAGCTTAGGACATCGAATTAAGTTACCATCCATCCTTCTGTAGGCTGACAGCAGTCTACCCTATCGCTTTCTATCACATTCTTGCTCCCTCTTCGTCAGGAGCACCCCCAACCCTCAGCACTCATCTTTGAGTGTTGTAGCTCACAAAAACCCTCCCAAAGAACAGGTTCTACCATCTAGGTACTGCATAGGCACACCACCACTCGCTTTCATTGTCTTTTGTGTTGGTTTTGGTTGGTTTTCACCACTGAACCTCACTTTGACTCACACCGGTCTTCAGTCTGGCTGTCTTCTCCAGACCACTCACTTTAGCACAACTGGCTTCAGCCACTCCCAGTCTCAGTCTCCAGCTCTTGCCATCTCTGGCCTGAGCCACCCTTGGACTCAGCCTCTGGCTTTGACCCCAGCCTCTAGCTCTGGTTTCCTGTTTCCTAGTTATATGTTTTCTCAATTTTCTGTTATCTGTTTTCTTTTTCTGTAGATACACACTTTCAGACCCCATGATCCCCTGGAGCAGACCTTGGACCTGTCCCAGCCTTCTCAGCACTTCTCATGACCCTCAGTACCCCAGCAGTGCACTCCCAGTCCAACCAGAGCATTCCTAGACTGGTTTCCCAGTCTTCCCAGCACCCACCCAGCCTTTGTGTCATTCTGGTGTCACTCAGCAGCACACTGGTACATCCCTGGACCATCTTTGGTCATCTCTGGACCTCTCTGGACCCTCTCAGCCACCATATTGCCCTGAACCAGCTTTGAGGCACACCTATGGCCCTAGTGGCACACCCCTGGTACATTTGTTGGACATTACCAGTCCCTTGTACACTTTTGGCCTCCAGTTTTCCCTGACCTGGCTCTGAAGCACACCCCTAGGCCTCACCTGGTCATTCCCAGCCTGCATGTTGCCTTAACCCAGCTCTGAAGTGCAACTCTGGCCCTCTGAAACCCCTGTGCAGCTGGTCTATTCACTCCTGGACTTGGCTTTGCCTTGTCCTGGCCTGCTGAACCACCTGGCAGCATCCTAGACTGGTCTCCAGCCCTCCCTGTTGTTGCTTCTCCAGCCTTGGATTCCCAGAACAGTCCTTGGTCTTGACCCTTGCCCCCAAACCTGGCTTATGTCATTCCAGTCTGAACTACTGGACCTCTGGTCATTGCTGGCCTGTTTCCCAGCCCTCAGGCTCACCCTTGGCACTGTGTGTGCACTTGGACTCACTCTTAGTCATGCAACCTCACTGCATAACCCTCTGAGCATATTTCCCTATGGAACCTCAGGGGTTCAGTTCCTAAGAGGGGGATACTGTCATGTCCATGACTCTCAGACTCAATCCCAGTCCAGTCCAGACCCCTAGCCCCTATCTCTGGTCAGGTCCAGTCCTAGTCCAGCCTAGAAAACCCAACTCCAGCCCTAGATAACCCAACTCTGGCCTGAATAACTCAAGTCCAGTCTTTTACCCCTATCTCTGGTCCATTCTGGCCTCCTGGCCTTGCACTGCTCCACCCCAGTCCTCCCAGGTCCATGTCTAGGTCACCCAGACATAACTCCAGTCTGTTTTCCTTTGTTTGTACTATATTTAGTCTAGTCCCCTTTGCTGATCTTTGCTTACTGTACAAACCTGTGTCCAACTCTGGTTATGCCAGTCACTTGGACTTTAACTATTAGTCTTGGCACAGCCTCCATGGCTGTCCACTCCTTGCTAATCATCTCACTAATAGCTTATTAACAAGTCCAGCTCTATGTTCATTACCCCAGACTGGCCTCATGTATTTAACTGATGTACATACTTCATAGCACCTCAATCAGAATATCAATTTAGTATTACCCTCAGCTCCATACTACACCCCAAGTCTACTCTATAGCTAAGGTCAAGCCTTATGCTATCCCTGGCCCCTGTCCCAGTGTGAGTCAAAGTGTGGTTCAGTGGTGAAAACCAACCAAAACCACCACAAAAGACAAAAAGAGCAAGTGGTGGTGTGCCTATGTGGTACCTAGATGGTAGAACCTGTTCTTCGGGAGGGTTTTTGCAAGCTACAACACTCAAAGACAAGTGCTGAGGGTGGGTGCTCCTGATGAAGAAGAAGCAGGAATGTGAGAGAATGTGATAGGGTAGACTGCTGTCAGCCTACAGAAGGATGGATGATGACTTAGTTCAATGTCCTAAGCTGCACTGAGCTCAGGGAGGGCTTGGAGTGAAGTATATTGATGATAGACAAGGATAAGCAAAGTAGACAATAATTAGACCCTTAATAAAGTCTCAACTATCAAAGCTGCTGAATGAATTACTGAGTGATGATAAAATGCAAGCAAGAGGGGCTCTCTGATGTCTTCTTCTCTGCTATCTAAGTACAGTGATTTATATACAGTACAGGGGTGTTGCCTTTGGAAAACAAGGTGCAAACACTTGGTAAGTGATTGGTAACTGATGAGTAAAGAATGTAAGTGATGGGTAATCATCTTGGAAAGCATTGGTAAGCATTTGCAAGGATTAGCAAGCCAAAAAGTGAAGAATCAGTAAGCAAAGTCAAAAGATTGGTAAGTATTGGCAATAGGTGAGTCAAAGACAGTCAGAATGTCAAAGTATGGGTCAAGTAATGTCAGGAACTGGGAAAGCACACTGGAATCACATTAGGGGGAGGCTGTGCATGTCACATCTCAAAGAGATCGCTTCTAGGCCAAGGTGGGATGACAGAGAGGCAGTGCTGATCTGATGCCAATATAGTACATCCAAAAGTGGACAGGGTGAGTCAGATGTCAACAGGGGTCAAGCTTTGGGGGTCTGTGGGGTGACAGGAGCATAGGGGATTGCAACTTTCCCCCCCAAACCATCCTCTCAGGGAAGCAAATAAAAACTTCATGAATGAGGCTCTGTTGGAAGAGAGGATGAAGGGGGAGTGTCTTCTGCTGTATCTTGCAACAAGGAGGCAAGATGTGCATCATACTCATCATGGATGTGATCAGGGAGAGTGGAGAACAGTAGATTATTATACTGTAGCTGTCACAATTTTGGAAGAATGACAGATGAGACTGGTATGAAGATGTTGCAGGGGGCAGGGAGGAAGGATCCATATGCTTCTTGGACTGGAGAGACTGAAACAACCACATAAGACCTTTCCAAGTGAATGACAGATCTGAGGCAACCAAAGAACATCTTCCTAGAGGTCATACTGACAAAAAGAACATGCTGTCCAAGCTGGATGGGCTGAGAGGGGGCAGACAAGGGTGGGATGTACCAGGACACTTCAGGATGGATGCTGGTAGGAACTCCTGGTAGATATATGTAGCCATGGTCCATAGCAAAGGGGACAAGTGAAATGATTGATGTGGAGGCAGCCATATCAGAAGAATTAGTGAAATGAGCATCTTTTGGAGGGAGTGCTGTAGAAATGTGTGGAGTGTGCAAATCCTTGCCAACTTTGGAAGGTAGGATTGCATGGCTGAGCACTGCAAGTGAGTGTGGGAATGGTCTCAGTATCTGCAGAAATGGCAGAGATATGTCAAAAACCAGAATGCCATACATGGGCACTTAAGAATTTTACCCAGCACTTAACTCACTCCCTTTCTTTTTCTTTGGCACTGATGGCTCATTCTTGTGTGAGGGATGACTGCCAACATTTCTGGCTGTCCTTCTTTGCATGAGGGCTATGGTCTTCACCTCCATTCATCAGCTGTATCCATGTCCACCTCACCAAACACCTTTGGTGTGTGACACCACATGTAATGAGGTAACTACACTATTGGTTGAACAATAGCAACACATGTCCTAAGCATGTAATGAGAGGGAAATGCCAGTGGTGGAAACAGTGAGCCATTGGATCAGAGAGAAGACAGCTCTAAAAAAAAAAGTGGTCCAACAGACCAAACACAAGGTAAATGTACAGTGAAACAAGAGAAAACAGGGGTGAAATGTAACACTTTGTTGATCATCCTGCTTGTCTCATTTGCCAGAGACAGTGGCTATGTATATCTGCCAGGCATTCCCACCAGCTTTCATCCTGAAGCCCCCTGGTTCATCCCATCATTGTCAGCCCCATCTCATCCCATGCAGCTTGGTCAGTGTGTTCTCCTTGTCAGTATGACTTCCAGAAGGATGTTCTTTGGTTGCCTTGGGTCTCTCACATGGTTAGAAAGGTCTTATGTGGTTGTTTCAGTCTCCCCACTTGATGAAGCATATGGATCATTCCTCCCTGCTCCCTGCACCATCTTTATTCCAGTCTTGTCCATCATTCTCCCCACATTGTGACAGCTGCAGCATAATCTACTGTTCTCCAGCCTCCTGCTCCATCAGAGCCCCATTCATGAAGCTTTTGTTAACTTTGCTGAGAGGATGAAAGGGTGGGAGACACAATCACATATGCTCCCATTGCCCCATAGACCCCCAATGCCCTAGCCCCTTTGATGCCTGACTCATGCCCTTCAATTCTGGAATTAATACTTCCCTATCTGGAAACATTGTCCATCTGTTATGCCATCTTTGGATCTAGAGATGTCTCCACCAAGATCTGACTTGCTTCACCACCCCCTAATGTGATATCAGTGCACTTACTCAGTTTCTGACTCTATGTGACTCATTCTGTGATATTTTGACTGTCCTTGACTTGTTTATTGCCAATACTTACCAATCTTCTTTGCTTGCTTACTTTTCAGTTCTCACTTACTCATCATGATTACTCAGTCCTTACTCATTACTTACCAAGCATTTGTGCCTTGTTTGTCAAAGGTTGTGCTCCTCCCACAGTATGTAAACCCTCATGTACTTAGCTACACCCCAAGTGAACCAGAAGCCATTCACTCAGCAGTCAGTTCAGTGCATAACTCATTGTCAACAGTTGAGGCTCATTCAGAAGAGTCTATCTGTCACCATCCATCATCCTTGGTAGTTGAGGCTCCATCAAGGGTCTATCTACCTCCATTCCTTATCTGAAGCTTTCTCCACTCTTAGTCAGCAGTCTTGCTTAGTCGTCCCTCTGCTCCTGCATAACTCATCATCAACTTGCACCAGGAGCACATTCTATTGAAGTCCATTACTCCCAAGTACTTTTGGCTGAACACCTTCACTCTGTTCAGCATCCCCCCATCAAGTCATCACTCACTTGGCTGCTCTTGTGTAACTTGTCATCAACTTGCACCAGGAGCACCCTCTATAAAAAACTCCCCCACACATTAGGTTTTTCTGCCCTCCTGGTACCACAGAGGCACACCACCACTTGCCTTTTTATTTGTCTTTGGTGTTGGATTTGGTTGGTTTTTACTGCCTTTCCACACTTTGACTCACAATGGGTTGTCACATGACCTGCTATCATGTGATCTCTTGTCATGTGACTTGACCACCACCTCTCAACACTACACTTTTTGTAGTCAATTGTAGTCAAAAATGTGCACTACCAAAATGTAGCATAGTCTATACTACACAACACTAATCATAATGAAAGTTGTAGCCCCTGATTGTGCAATCATGACAGTATGCTTATCTTATCAGAAAGTGGAAGATTGCATGAGAAAAACACAAAAAACATGAGTGTTTATGCAAAATGTCACTGGACCTCAATGTCAATTAGGACTGGAGAATCCCCAGGAGCCATGGAGAATCTCCATCATGACATGGAGAATCCCCAGCATGCCATGGAGAATCCACAGGGGCCATGGAGAATCTCCAACATGACATGGAGACTCCCCAATATGACATGAAGATTCCAAGTGGTCTAATAGTCTACACTGCATCTAATGATGTCTTGATATATGCAGCACTTTAGTGCTCATTGTCTAACATCATCTAATTCATGCTGTCTTACTGACACACTTTTTTTTCTGTGGTCCTAATGTGGTCTGTAAGTGATTTATTGATATCTTCATGCCACTATATTACTGAAACTCTTGATTCATGGTACTCTATAGAACTATATCTGTCTTGCTTAATTCACTTGCTCTTTATGTTCCTTGGCATCCATTCCACTTATACATCTACCTTTCTGAGATAAGTTGTGATTAGAACAGTTAGAACAACCACTGTTTTCCTGATGCATGGAGAATCCCCACCAGGACATGGACTGAGAAAGTGGGTCTATTTAGCCTGGGGAGAACCCAGGTTCACCCTGGAAAGGGGTCTATTTAGCCTATGGGAGGCCCATGTTCTGCCCAGAAAGCAGGTCTACATATTTACCCTGGGGAAAACCCAGGATCAGCCTAGAATGTAGGTCTATTTAGCATGGGGAATGCCCATGTTCAGTTGGAAAGCAGGTCTATTTGGCCTGGGGAAAGCCCAGGTTCAACCTGGAAAGGGGGTCTATTTAGCCTGGAGAAAGCCCAATGTGGACCCCAGCTACCCTTTTATTTGATGTATAGTTTATATATATATATATTATGGAGAAAACATTTTTCCCAACCATATTAAATTGCTGCTCTGGAGAATCTCCAGGCATGGTGGTGGAGAATCCCCAAAAGTTGGGAACTCCCAACAAAATGACACCTATTAGGTTAATACATCTATCAAAATCTCCAGACCTAATAGGTCTCTGAAGGGGGTTAACTGAAGTGACCACTTCCAGGTTGATGGCCCATGCTTAGGCTACATCAGCCAACACCACTTCCAGGGGCTCACTCATGTTTAAGTAAGGTCAGCCAAAGCCACTTTCAGGGGGCTGGCCCATGCTTAGGTGTGGTCAGCTGACACTACTTCCAGGGAGATCACCCATGCTGAGGCTGAGTTGGCTGATACCACTTCCAGGGGACTGACCCATGCAGGGCTGACCTACTTTCAGGGCCACCAGCTGATGTCAGTTAGGTCCACTTTGATGCCAAAATGTACATTTCAGATGTCCTGGTTTCAGGACTATGGTTGACTAAATTACATATGCGTGTCCCTTGCAATTTTGACTCAGTTCACATGGGCATGATGAGTACTGAGGCTGATAGCCATATGAAGGTGCTGAAGTGGTGAACAAGTTCATGCTTGGCTTGTCCACAATTGTATGAAGGATGATGGACAAGGCTTCCATTGTTCTATCACAATCCAAGAGCAGTAAGAGATTGCTTTGTCTTTTCAAGTTCAGTATTGGGCAAATACTGCTATATTCAAGATAGAGATCAATTGTCTGGTAGTTACCACAGCCTGCCCTTATGTACATGTTTCCCTAGCCACTGCAAATCATCCTGCATGGAAGTACTTTGAAAATTGAGAGCAAAGTGTTGAAATTATTGTAGAGGGACTTCATCATATTTTAAATGACCAGATTATCAGCTGAAAGGATTTTATAGATCATAGCATGGGAAACACTGTACATATGCACTCACATAGGCAATTGTCCAAAATGATGTGTAGAAGAGTCCAACATAAATCTTTCACATCATGACCATGCTGCTGAACAGCTGATTTGACAGCCTGGTGGATTTTGGCTTCAAAACCAGATCTCTTGTACTCCTTGACAGCTAGAGGGATAATATCTATCTTTGTAGGTGCTTCAACATTTTGCAATAAAACGTAACAGTATTCAAAAATGAGCAGGCAATCTGAAGTAATGAGTATTGCTGAAGTAGAGGATGACAACTACTTACAAACACCATGCTCAGTTATTGAGCAAGTGGTGACCTCTTGTGATGGTGCATCAAAGTTGCCTTCAGTTGAAATGTTTGCCTAGGTTTGCATATCTGTCATTTCAACAGGATCAATCCCAACACAAAATGGGATTCACCACCTGATGTCACAGCAGCAAAGAAGGCAAGGCAATCATCCATATTGATATAGCTTTGAAGGCAACTCCAATGATCATATCACTCACATCCTGGTGAATGATGACCATAAGAATGGCAAGAATAGTAAGTCAGCAAAGATGGAGTTGGCATGCCATGGAATTGCTTACAATCTGAGACTACACCAGGAAGCAAATTGTGTCTGAATTCACCCAGCAGATACTGATTATCTGGCATCACTCACATTCTACCATAACACCAAGGACAGAACAGGTAGACATCTCAGCACATATCCAGCCAATTCTGGCATGAAATCACTCACAAGCTGTCATGGCACAATCAAGCACAGTGCAAGTGGAGCCAGTCAGCAAACATCCAACCAAACCTCCCATGAAATCACTCACAGGCTGTCATGGCACAAACAAGCACAGTGCAAGTGGGGCCAGTCAGCAGACATCCAACCAAACCTCCCATGAAATCACTCACAGGCTGTCATGGCACAAACAAGCACAGTGCAAGTGGGGCCAGTCAGCAAACATTCAACCAAACCTCCCATGAAATCACTCACAGGCTGTCATGGCACAAACAAACACAATGCAAGTGGGGCCAGTCAGCAGACATCCAACCAAACCTTCTATGAAATCACTCACAAGCTGTCATGGCACAACCAAGCACAGTGCAAGTGGGGCCAGCCAGCAGACATCCAACCAAACCTGCCATGAAAGCACTCACAGGCTGTCATGGCACAAAAGAGCACAGTGCAAGTGGGGCCAGTCAGCAGACATTCAACCAAACCTCCCATGAAATCACTCACAGGCTGTCATGGCACAACCAAGCACAGTGCAAGTGGGGCCAGTCAGCAGACATCCAACCAAACCTTCCATGAAATCACTCACAAGCTGTCATGGCACAACCAAGCACAGGGCAAGTGGGGCCAGTCAGCAGACACCCAACCAAACCTCCCATGAAATCACTCACAGCCTGTCATGGCACAAACACACACAGTGCAAGTGGGGCCAGTCAGCAGACATCCAACCAAACCTACCATGAAATCACTCACATCCTGTCATAACACAAACAAGCACAGTGCAAGTGGGGCCAGTCAGTGGATATCCAGTCAAACCTTCCAAGAAACACCTCACAGCCTGGCATGCCACAATCATGCATACCATACATGCAAGCTGTCAGTGAGCATCCTGCTAAACCTGCCATGCCATCACTTACAAACTGTCATTCCACATCCAGATCCAGATATAATGCAAGTGACACAAGTCAGTAGACATCCACTTTCATCTGCCCTAAATTCACTAACTTTCTATATCACATGATATGCACAGTGCAAGTCAGTTCACAGTGTGTGGATCACCATGCCCTGAAACCCCATACTTCCTGTTATTTGAATTCAAATGAGGTCAGCCAATCTCCAGCCAACCTTATATGAAATCACCCACAACCTGTCAGGTCAAAAAATTCAAGGCATTTATAACACCAGTCAGTAGACAATATAGCTACCCCAGTTATAATGTTACTCACAATCTTTTATGCCAAAGATATGTGCAAAAGATGTGGGGATATGCACTGCATTTGGAAACTACTGTGGCACCACAATCAGACACTCACATCAAGCTTGGGAAACCATCTGAGCAGAAGACATTCAAAAGCTTTTCTGTCATAACTTTCCCCTCTTTCAATTACTTTTCTGATCATTCCTCCCACACCCCTTCCAAATATCAGCATTTGTGATGAGCTCACACTGCTGGCTTACCAGTGTACAGCATATTCAATACATAATCCAATGCTTGACTGCTGGGTTGATAGAAGTAACCTCTGCAGGCCTTCCTCATTCAATGCAGATGCTGTGCTCTGGATCAAAGTAGTGCAATCTGCACTCTCATTATGCATCTCTGTTCAGAATTCTTGCATCAAGCATAACCATCAGTCATAAATGCAGTACTTACTTGTCAGTGGGAGATACATCTTTGGTGGGAATTTGCACTTGTCTAGTATCTGTTTGATGTGTGTCTGCCACTTTTCTAATAACAGAGATTCCCTTTCTGTGGCCCTCTCTTCTGCTTCCTCCACCTCCAACTCTTCATCCAGAAGTTCCTCCATGGCAGCAAAATTCAATGCATCTGCCTTTGTTAGCAGCACTACCACTGGAACTATGCAGTTCCTAATCAGTGACAGCCACATTTCCAGAAGAGAACATACCATGTCCTGTGTCATACTCATTGAAGAACTTCTGTTCAGCTGCAGTGACTGTCCTGTGGTAGTCAGTCATGGGGATACAATACCTATGTATACCTGATGGTCAGTTGAGTCAGTCACTACTCCCAAGGTAATTCTCACCAAATTGCATGGATACACTTCTTCAGCATCCTTGCAGCTGCATGGTCTATAACAAACCTCTTCATCTCCTCAAACTGCTCAGCAGATCCTGCCTCAAACCCCAGAGTCATGGAATACAAAGCCTGGGTTGCTCTTGAACACAAGCTCATCATCGATTTTATGGTAGCCATGCTGGAGGTAAACAACTGTAACTTCAGTTGCAGTAATCCAAGAGTGTCTTACCCCTAAAGTGCCTTGCACAACATCATTGTTGATCTGCAAATTGTTAGACAAGTATCTAGAAATCCATATCAATATACCTTATTTCCTTCTCCATCAAAGACATCAGGTTCATCTACACTGTTGCAGACCCTCTGGAGGATGGTCGTTTTGCCAGCATTTCCTCTTCCGATGACCAAAATCCGAAATTTCTCAATATTTTCCAGGTACTTCTTGGCCTTTTCAGGATCCATATGAAACGTAGCAGGTGGCGGAGTGGATTCTATTTTTCAACATCAAACACACCCACATCCGCCAAATAACAGTAGTCATACTTATCGTAGTGCCCAGGCCAGTCATTTCACCAGTGAGACTGCCGGGTTCCGCATTTAAATCTTAGGAACCAATTGTAGTAGATGATAATAAGCAACGACAACAACAGTACCTGCACTGGCTGTGTCTTCAGCAGAATGCCTGGTAACAGCAACCGGAGCGAAGCTGCTCATATCACCAGTTGGATTATTAGCATCTGCACTCAAATTTTAGCAACTAGTTGGCCGATCGTAACAAGTAACTATGATAGTACCTGTAGCTGCTGTTTCAGTGGTAACCGGATCACCGTGACTCTTGTGGGGGCGACGAAAGTGAGCGGCTCTGGCACACAGCAAGGAAGCCAGAAACTTCTTTACACGCCCGGGAGCCATGTGGATTCGAGAGGTACAAGTCTTCGAGATGTTACGGGTGAGTAAGGCCTGCAATGGATTAGTGACGAGCGTTGTTTCCGTGAGTTTCAAGTTCGACGACGACGTAGAGACTCGAGAGACCGATACTATCAGAGGCGTCTATCTGTTTTGAAACTTCCCACCTACAGGAGGTATGTCTTCTCACGTGCCTGCCACTGCGCTTTGGTAGCCTGGTAAATATGTGGGTCTGTAGCGAATGTGAAGGTGACTCGGACGACACCATGGCCGACTCCGAATAGGGCCTCCAGTTGCTACCGGTATCTAGTCCAACTTTGAGCGGTGTGCCACCACCCCTACGTAGCTCGTGGAAGAACCTGCTTATCAAATCGCGCCACAACATTGAGACTTTGACCCAGAGAGCACCCCGTGTCGACCCACATGTGGATTGTTGAAACCGTTCGAAGTTAATGAAGACTGTACCTACGATGCTGACCTTAGATTCAGTTTGAAGGAGTGAGATTTAGGAACTGCCGGGCGTTGTGCAAGCCACAATTGAGCTGCTGGGCTAACCTAGTAGTGGAAGTCCACGCCACCTGTGACTCCCTGTGTTGACCCAACGTCAGCCCTCACACACGACCACCACGATGACCTCCGCAGGTAATACATCCAGCCAGCTGCCGCCATCGACGGCAGACCTTGCAACGACATGGGCTTTTCTCGAGGAGGGCGTCGACCACATCATGACCAAGCTACAGACTGGCGTCTCATACACCAAGTACATTGGCCTGTACACAGTAGCTTACAACTACTGCACCTCATCGCGCATGCACGGCGATACAGTCCCAGCCCCTGGATCTCGCAGTATGTACCCGCGCTTTCTATCCGGCGTGATGTGCGCAGGTGACATCGCACGAGGCTAATTGCTGATAGCAGCGGGTGCTAATCTGATGGGCTCTGATCTGTACAATAATCTCATACGGTACTTCGTAGCGCATTTGAAGAGCCTACGAGAGGTATATATTCATCCTAACGTCCATTGGATGCAATGTCGGGCTGATCGACTTCTCCTCAGCAATCCGATTCTTTACTGGACGAGGCGCTCTTACGGTACTACGCCAGGGAGTGGGACAGATACACAACAGGAGCCAACTACGTCAACCGACTTTTTACATATCTTAACCGACATTGGGTGAAGCGCGAGCGAGATGAAGGTCGAAAAGGCGTATATCCCGTTTACACCGTAGGTGTCTCTAGTCTTCGTGCCCCTTTATTGCCGCCGATCTCCATTTTGTATGCACAGCTCGCCCTCGTGCAGTGGAGAACGAACTTCTTCCTTCACGTTCAAAATAGAAATGGAAAGCTAGCCGGCGCGATCCTCAGACTTATCGAGCGCCAACGAAATGGAGAGACGATTGATCAGGGCCTCGTAAAGAAAGTCGTGGACTCGTTCGTCTCACTGGGTCTTGACGATACCGATATCAACAAGACCTCCCTGGATGTCTATAAAGAACACTTGGAAATTCCTTTCTTGGAGGCTACTGAGAAGTATTACGAACAAGAATCCGAAGCATTCTTGGCCGAGAACAGCGTGTCGGATTACCTCAAGAAAGCTGAGGAACGTTTGAGGGAAGAGGAAGACCGAGTTGATCGTTACCTCAATGCTGAGACCAAAAAGCAACTCATTAGCAAATGCGAGCACGTTCTTATTCGTCAGCATGCGCCTCTCATGTGGAAAAGCTTCCAAAACCTCCTCGATTACGACAAAGATGAGGATCTTCAACGAATGTATGCTCTACTGTCACGCATCCCGGAGGGACTAGAACCGCTGAGGAGGAACTTCGAGGAACACGTCAAGAAAGCTGGAATGACTGCAGTGTCGAAGTTGGTTGGCGAGGGAACCGATAGCACAGACGGCCTAGATCCCAAGGCCTATGTCGACGCTCTATTAGAGGTTCATCGGAAAAACTCGGACACAGTCACGCGGAGCTTCAGAGGAGAAGCTGGTTTCGTCGCCAGTCTTGACAAAGCTTGCAGAGAGTTCGTTAATCGGAACGCCGCTACCGGCACGTCGACAACCAAATCACCTGAGTTGCTCGCCAAGCATGCTGATATGCTCCTGAGAAAGAACAATAAGATGGCGGAGGAGGAAGACCTCGAAGGTGCACTGAACCGTGTGGTATGTCTGCTGTTACGGTATTGATCCTGATCAAATCGCTGATGCTTCCGGGTTCTAGATGATCTTGTTCAAGTACATAGAAGATAAGGACGTGTTCCAGACGTTCTACACCACGAAGTTATCAAAACGTCTCATTCACGGCGTGTCAGCCTCGGATGAGGCGGAGGCGAGCATGATTTCCAAACTGAAGGAGGCATGTGGCTTCGAATATACCAACAAGTTGCAGCGAATGTTCACCGGTATGTGATATGATCCACTCATACGATTTATACTCATGAACATGCACTTAGATATGAGCCTTAGTAAGGATTTGACGGACCAATTCAAAGAGCGTATGCAACAAAATCACGATGACATGGACATCAACTTCAGCATCATGGTCCTTGGGACAAACTTCTGGCCACTCAGCGCTCCCAATAACGATTTCATCATCCCACCCGACATTTTCCCGACATATGACCGGTTCTCGAAGTACTACCAAACGAAGCACTCTGGTCGGAAGCTGACTTGGCTCTGGAACTATTCCAAGAATGAGCTCAGAACCAACTACTTGAACCAGAAGTATATCCTCATGACGAGCTCGTATCAGATGGCAGTTCTTCTTCAATACAACAAGCATGACACGCTCTCACTGGATGAGCTCATCGCTGCGACTGCTGTCAGCAAGGACATTTTGACACAAGTTCTTACGTTACTCGTCAAGGCCAAGGTACTAATCAATGAAGAGAGTGACCAGTACGACCTGAATCCAAGTATGTCTATAATACTGGCCACCGCCAGCTGGGAGTCAACTGACCTGCCAACAGACTTCAAGTCAAAAAAGATACGCGTGAATCTGAACCAACCTATCAAAGCCGAGGTCAAGGCTGAATCGTCGGAGGTGTTGAAGACGGTCGACGAGGACCGCAAGTATGTCATTCAGGCTACCATTGTCCGGTGCGCCTCTTGCCACCCTGCTTTGAGTACATGCATGGGTACTTACGGGGACGATTTCAGGATCATGAAGGCCCGAAAGACGATGAAGAACCAGCCATTGATACAGGAAGTGATTTCGCAGATCTCGCAGAGATTTGCTCCGAAGATTCCGGACATCAAGAAGGTACGGACTGCGCCTCTGTTGTGGACCAGTTCACACACTAACTTTCCCTAGGCGATCGACACACTGCTGGAGAAGGAGTACATCGAACGGGTTGAGGGTACGAAAGACACATTCGCTTACGTCGCATAGATATCCTGGCTCTTGTGACGCCCCATGGTTCGGAGGCAGCTTTGCTTGTACTGTAAGGATGTAGCCATAATATATTGCATGCATACATAGTTGCACGACGTTCAACTCGTGGTGGTAGACGCCACTGCTTCGTCTTTACGACCAAGGCGAGATGCACTTGCGAGATGCGCTGTTGGCGTCGCTGGCCAACTTGCCAGGCTCTCGCGAATTCCACCTCCATGTACTTGTATCGTCGCCCCGGAAACACTCCAACTTGTACCCGTTCGCTTCTCAACCTCGGCTCAGGACGTATTTGCAGGACATTCTCATCCTGCTGTCTGAACAGGCGAACCCGGATGCACGTAGACTGTTCGTCTCTGCCATAGAGGCATCCGTGTACCATATACCATCCACGTCCAGCGCCATCGTGTATGTCTCCAAGGTCGACTCGACCGGCCAAGCAACAGCACCATCGCCAACTTCTACTCTCGTCCGCGCCTTTCTGTCATACTATACTAATCCCTCAACCAGACCTCTTCCTGTAGACCACCTATGGGTCCACTTGTTCGCGCGTGCTCAGAGCCAGTATCTTTTCCCCAACTCTGCCGAATTTCCCGGGAAAAAACCGCTGACGGATGTGAAACTTTGTGCTTGGTGGAAACGCCAGCTCACTGGCGTAGCGGAGGAACTGGAACTGAGCGCCAAAGCCAACGGTACAGGTACAGTTTCTACGAGACTGTACTATCTGCTGCCTGGCCTGGGCGAGTTGGAAGCTTCTCACTCGCTCGAGAACGCCTACGCATCTTCTTCTTCGTCGTCCGTGACTTGGATCTATGGGCACCCATATTCCCAAACTGACGTCCCACTGCCTGGTGTCTCGAACCGAAATACTGGCACTGCTGCACCTCATATAGGCCAGATCATCCCCTGGTTTGATGATGACCCCAAAGCCCGGTTCATAGACGATATAGCATACACCACTGAGGTGGACGGCGTCAAATCTCCAGAACGAAAACGACCCCGGATAATCGAGCGCAGCGGGTCGAGGGTTGTAGATGAGGAAATGCAGGACAAGCCCAAGGTGGTGGACAAAAAAGACGTGCACAGCCAAAAGGAGGAACAAACTACGAAGGTGCTAAGAAAGGTGTCTGTAAGCGAATTCTGGGAACGAATGTCGTTCCGTCAGGAGTGCATTTCAGGGGCGGTTACCGGTTTCTTTGTTATGGCAGTATTGTCCAATTTCCCTCAGGCCACGACACGTAGCGAGCCATCCCCATTGGCACCGCAGCCAGGCCAGGTTGCTCCTCAGCTGATTAAACGCGTGTTAACTTCCCTCATGACTGGACACGAGTTTCCGTCTGTGGAACGGGCCGCATGGTCTACAAAAGTCCTGGAAGAGTCTATCAGAGGGCTTTGCGACGGTCTGAAGACCCTCCCAGTGGCAATCGCTAGCGGAAATGTAGCTGGTTCGGGCCGTACCCCGCCGGAGCCTACTCTAACCTGTGCTACCACCCCCCAAACGCCTCCCCCCCGTCTCATCCGTCCTCAAGCATCCCATCGTTGACGTGTCACCGAACCCGTTTCCTGAACCAGTGACTTCGCTAGAGACGTACAACGCGTATATTCACGGTTCACTTATCGTCAACAACCCCTGGCTACCAGCGTAAAACGCCTGTAGATGGAGGTGATGATGGCGAAGTCAAGGTTACCGTCTTGACTGTTCGACGGAAGAAACGTGCGAAACCTTAATTGCGTCCACGGTGACTACGTACATACTTTACTTGTTACAGTAAGGCTAGGCTATCAAGTTGTGGAGCACACCCTGATTTGAAGGGTAGGTCTCGATGCACAGTTGACATTGCGTGTGTCGCTTTGGACATACTTGTCATCCCTACTCTCATGATTGCATCAACTGTAAAATATGGCATCCCACAGAAAGCCATATTTGGGTCGGAAATGTCAATAAGATGAGGGGACAGACCTTGGCGCCCGGTCATATGAAATCGATTAAGCCTATTCCGTTATCAGTTGCCAAAATGGTAATAGGGACCCGCCAAGGGGTGTAGGAATGAATGGGAAAGAGGAACTAGAAAGCTCCATTGCTACCCACGAAGGTTACGTAGGGAGGGGACAATTTGAGCCACTGTCCCATATCTGAGAGTTCTGCTTTGGGATATTGGCCAAGGAAGCCAGCCAATTCGCGTGGCGTACTTTCCCGCTACGCCTCTCAAGGGTGAGATAATGTGGCCCAGACGACCATAGCCGGATAAGGTGGTGGTTCGTTCTGGCTCGGCGACTGCTGTACTTTGCTGTCAGTTGTATTTACGGACCGCTGCCGTTACTGCGATGACGCGGAGAAGCCATAGTATTGAGAAGCTATGGAGCCTCGAGGACTCATCGTCCGTGGTGAATTGATCGGATGGGGGCAGCAGTAATGGTCCGGTCACTCGGGAGTAGTGTGGTGAGTAAGGATCAGACGTTGCCAGGAGGAACGGCTGCGAGGCATAGCCAGGGTGAATTATACACCCACCCTGTGTCTGCAGAAGCAGGGTTACGGAGAAGAATCGACACTGTTTTGATGGAAGAGATAGACGGTCATGAATAATTATGCATGCACGTACCTTTGTCAGTACAGTATAATGCAATGCAGCGGCAGTGATGATGAATGCTGAATAGCCATGCTGCATGGTACTGGAGTGTAATACTAGTGGCTTAGATTGCGTGCACTCCAGCACTGCATGCAGCTATCCTGTGCCGCACAAAGATGCACTCAATGCCGAGTCCCTACAGACGGCGAGGACTGCCCAGCAGTGGGTTCACCGCTGATCATTGACGATGCCTGTTTGCTGTCTCGGGCAATGGACAGGTGTCTGCTGATTTTCCGATCAGTCACAGAACTGAGCGCCGGGCCCGTACTACAGACATAAAAAAGTAAAGAGACTCGCGACGGCGTTCCCAACAAACCAAGCAGTTCTTGACTTCCCACCGCTGATATTGTAAATAGCCCCATCGAACCTTGTTTGAAAGAGCGAGCGAGTTTGGTTTGGACTTTGTTGCTTACTGCACTCGGCTTATTAGCTTTCTACCCAAAGTGGGTGTTTTTTTCTTTTCGTGACAGTTCGCTGCCATCTCAACTGACAACTTTCCATTCGGCTCCGCGACACGACCAGCTGGCGACGGCGACCACACCAGAGCCTCAGTTCGTCGCTGGCAAGCACTGACGGATACTCTTCGTGTTGTCAGATTGGTTTTTTTTTTCTTCGGTTGTTGTCTTCTTCGCCGGCCTATTACCCTCCCCCGCTGCTCCTCTACACTCCTGTGATGTCCGTCAATCACGCCGCACATATGCCACAGTCACTGCCCCCCTTCGCGGAGGCTTTCAGCAGCTCCTCGCTGAGCAGCAGCAACGCGCTACCCCCGATACAGTCCCAGTCTTACGAACGCACACGCCAAGCAACCCACTCCCCCGCCAACGACTCGTGTAATCCAACCGTCGAACTCATCCGCACCGCAAGAAAACGTTCGCGGGAAGAAGGTTCACTTGCTACCCTCACAGAGGCCAACTCGGACAGGTGCGTCCCCCCTCTTACCTTCATCTTGCCCACTTTTTGACAGCCATATGCGCGTTTCTTACCAGTCACGACATAGACGACGCTCGTCAGTCCCCCAGGGGCCTCCGCATCAAAGAGGAGGACGAGAGAGATGCACCCTCAGAGTCACCGCACTCTCCCACCGTGAACGAGGACGTGTCCCATGACCCTAGTCCCACTCCCAGCACGCAGCCGTCTCCGAAGAAACGACGCGTGACTGTGAGCGGCCCAACGCAACCGCTCGATTCCACCACTAGACCCGCACTCGATCAGCCAGCGTCTACACCAATCTCTCCGGTTATTATTAGTCTTACCAACGTGGACGAGCCGAATGGCAGAGAACGATCCTTATTAACGGTCAAACCGCAACACAGGTCTCTCCTCGAGCAGCGTAGGGAAAGTATTACCGGCGTAACTCAGGCTTCTTTTCCTTCTGGGTCTTCCAGCAAGTCCCCGCCCGAGGATCATCTCTCTGCATCCAAACTGTCGAACGTCCCCCGGATTGGACGGCGCAGTCCCAACGAGGCCGCTGGCACCAGCCGCTCTACAGGCGGCGGTGCCCAAGCGATTAACTCCTCACAAGTGTTCAGTCCACCCCCCATGATCGTTCCGAGCCAGCAGCCCCTCTCCCTCAATTCCCCGCAGGTTTCAGCCGAGTCCTCATCTATAGCACGACAGAGCCCAATTGCACATTCACTACCTCCCCCTTCCATCAGCTTTACGACACGTCGTACCGCACAATCCGGAGGTCGTAAGAAGAAGCCTGCAGATATATTGATTAGCCCACGCGGCACGGGCCCATCCGACCCACTTCTGCCCGTTGTCCAGAGTGCCCCTCCCGTGGCTGACCGGTTCCCGATGGCGATCCCGCGCCTACCATCTGCAATCAACAATGCTACTCAGACAACTCGGAGAACGGTCAGCAACGTTCCGCCCACGCCCACCCGCTTCGCACTGCGTGATGCTGCAAGCTCGTCTGTCAACTCGACCGGACGAACCGGCACGACTTCTTTGTCACCGCCAAATGTCTCGGTCCCCATCGCTAGTAGCTTGGCTCCGCATACACCTAATGCCTTACATCATCCCGGGTATTCGGTGGACAAGTCCGCCTTTTTGGCGCCTTTTGAAACGTTTTACGACGCCCTTAATGGTTCAAAACAGCTGAAGGGTTGGCTTGCAGATCAGCTGCAGAAGTCGAGTGCCCTCATGCAATCACTGAAACAGCAGCAAGAGAAGATGGACACCATGGTGGAGGATTTGGTGGAGAAGCGGACGCGTGCATTGAGGGAGGAAATTGCGGCGTTACGTCAACGCGTGGAGTCTCTTGAGGAAGCCGTGCAAACAACTCGGGGAGAGGGCTCAACGAGGGGCCCTCAAACCAACGGTGGGTCCGGATATCTGCATAATATGGCAGCCCTCCAGAACAGCTCTCCTCCAGGATCTGAACCATCCACGACATACCGATTTCCTGCACCGGATCAGCGAAGATCGGACTTTACGAGAGCGGTTCTCTCTCCTGAAAGACCGCAGGATAAAGAACCTCAGAGGTCGCCACCTCTAATAATAGAAGCTTCCCGCCGCATCTCAATCTCTGGCGGTACTCGTCCAGATCCAGCAAGAATGATTAACGTGGAAGGTGGACAGCTGCAGGGATCTCACCCCTCCTTCGGGCCCTCAGGGCACCATAGTCGTGGAGGACCGCCAGGTTCATCAAAAGGTACACCACCTTTGCGGCCTCAAACCCTCCCTGAGCGCTCGATAAACGTCCGCCAAACAGACCCGGCGCCGCGTTCAAGTAGCAGGCTCGTGTACCCTCCACCTGCGAAACCGGATGCACGTCGCAAAAGTAATGCCGCTCTTGAGGAGCGTTGACCATTTTTTTGGGTTATTATTTGAGGACGGAAAATCATGCTACCCTTTTATTCACTCTCATTATTTGGCGAGAATCCGTTGGACTGACGTTTGGCTTTGAACATACTTAACCTTCTCTTATCTGACCGTCAATCTGCATCGTCCCATGCTGAATCTCGGACTATGTATTTGTGATTTATATCGTGCATCCTTGTCCTGGTTGCTTTCGATCACCTTCGTCTCTCGCCTCTCCCTGCATCTTCTACTTAGGATCAGTATCTCTTTCGTTGATTCCGCTCCCGCTTCTCCACACCTTGCTTTTTCTTTTGCTCGTTCGACTGTACTTATATAAAGTGCTGTAAGATACATAGACTTGGAGTGGATCATTTTGCCCCCGAATTCCAGTCATTTTTCGGCGGGCATCATGTAATGGGTCACGTGTGGTCGAAGCGGGTTACGACAATTATAGTCAACATCAAGTGAGTCCACACTAGTACTGCAATGTGACATGACATGATCGCCCAAGGAAGTTGACGTTGAAGATAAGGCGAGGCACTGTCAGGATTCCCTCTGGCTATGGCGTGTATAGGTTTGATGCCATGCGACCGATCATTTACAGCCTCCTTGACCCGCAAAACGGCCAAGTTACGTTGCCACATACTACAAGACTATGAATGGTGAGCTCAAATTTGTGGTTGTCCAAAAGCTACCTTGTGTGTTGATTATGGTGTCGTCGATCGTCTGGACAAATTTGAGTTGACCGGGGACCAGATTCATGCGCCATCAAGCAAGGTCACCCGACGCGCAGTCAAGTATTTACAGAGAATCCTGATGGAGCTGAGACTCGACTGAACCCCGTTCGGCCCCGTGAAACAACAGCGACAACGTTGATAGGGTGTGGAAACATTTCCGTTTGACACCGTTGCTTCAATATCACGTATCTTGTAGCGACTGTGCCTTGAGATTCTCTCTGAAAAGAACGTGGTGCTAGTGGTGTTGCAGTGCAGTCGACGACCAATAGGCAAGCTTGAAATTAAATTGAGGCTGCTTCTAAGGATGTATAAATGGGCACACATGTGCCATAGGCATCCCTGGGCTGGTGCAACGTATTTCCAAAATTCGAGAAACGTTCCACTGGGCAGGCTACAAACCAATGGATGCCTTCATCTACTACGGTGACGGAGAAGGAGTGGTCGCTGTGGATCGGGTCTTGCATATTGATCCGTCTGATATCCAGCTGGTCAATCTGGTGGCGCCTCATGGGATGGTCAGGCAAAGGGTATTCGTTCTTGTTACAGATCGAGCGTGCTGGTCGCCAGAGTGTTCGATTGTAGCATCAAGAATAGCCATATCGAACATCCCTCGAAAGAGACGGTGCCCGGAAATTAGTCGCACGTTGTCCTTGCTGCCTTCGAGTTCAGTGGTAATGAGTGTGGGAATAATAAGACTAAATTGGTCGAAATATCTTTTCTTCCGCGTGTTCTTTGCGCACGGACTCCTCCGCCACATGTTCAGACCACGATTGCCTTTCGCTCTGTCGTTGTGTTGTCGGACGTACGCGACGCGCAGACCAGAGAAGCCACCTGCACGTTTCCCGGATCCGCTGAAAAACACTTCCAATGCTGTCGTCACCACTCTGCAGGACGACAATAATCTGACGTTCATCTACCGTCCGCCTCCTAGCGTGCCGTCCCCTCACTCGACGACGTTGGACCCTGCTTCGCCACTGCTCAAACCACGGATACCCTCGAATGGCGGTGATAGTGGTCCTTTACCGCCTCTATTGCGACCATCGAGCTATAAGGCGGAGCCGGAGCGGGTGTCCCGGGAAGTCATTGAGAAAATTAGGGCGCTCAGGCTCTCTCAGCCGAGGACACACAGTCGGACTAAGCTGGCGAAGATGTTCAATTGCACCCCGAATTTCATATCAAAAGTAGCTGCGCTTCCGCGTCCCCAACGAAAGCAGTTTATGGGGGAATTGAAGGCCGACCACGCTGCGGTCCGAGGGCGGTGGGGAGAAAGGAAAGCTACAGTGGTCGCTATTAGGCAGAAGCGGCGCGAATTTTGGTAGTGGTTCGGTCAGCGATGTCCTAGGTTTGATGGACGGCCGTGTTGTGGCGTAAATGACTGACTCTTCTTTTTCGTTCCATAGGGATGGCACGATCTGTCAGTGATACCGTATTTCTTCGGAACATGTCGTTTTTTTATAGTTTATAGTGTCTTTTTTCGTTCGCTTTCAGTAAACTGGGGTGACTCTTCCCCACCCCGTTCCGCTCCGAGGATTGCCTTTAGAGGAAATCATGGGGTGGTCCTGCTGAGTCATCTTGCCATATAAGGCAACATAGAATGGAAAGCTCCCTGAAACAACGCCCCTGTGATTTTTCGTGGCGAGACGGGTACATATACAAACCTTTTTATGGCGCCTGTTCCGATCGCTTCGTCTGCAAATTCTCCTCTCTCCCAGCTAGCTTTTTAGTAGTCTCCTCGCAATGGCCATCGCCCGATTTCCCCCTTACCTGATTACATCTGACCACCGCGAACGCTGTCTCGAACAGCTGCGCTCCAAGTCAGCTCCTCTTGAAAAATACATCTACCTCAATGGTCTCAAGGAGCGTGACTCGAATCTATTCTACGACCTCCTGCTCCAAAACATGAAGGTGTTGTCATCCTAATTTCATACCGTGCACGGGACAAGTGAGCTCATATTCCGTCAAGGAAATCATTCCTTTGCTTTATACCCCAACTGTGAGTCTTCGTCGCGGGTCGTGTGACTTCTCGTGCTGACTCTGTAACAAGGTTGGGGAGGCGTGTGTCAACTACTCCCACATATGGAGGAGACCGGAAGGTCTGTATGTCTCGATCGAGGACAAGGGTCACATCCGCGACATCCTCTCCATGTGGCCAAATACCATTGACAGCCGCATCGCTGTCGTCACAGACGGTTCGTTTCGGTCCCGTCCTCGTTCGCTTCCGTTGTTCAATCACAGGCAACAGGCTCGCGCATCCTTGGTCTTGGTGACCTCGGCGCTAATGGCCTCCCCATCAGTATTGGAAAACTGTACACGCATTTTTTCCATCTTCTCTGGACCTCGCCGACTGACTGTGTATCAGAGATCTCTACATTGCAGGTGCTGGAATCAAACCTTCATCGACTGTATGAACCATTACTATCTTGCAACCTCTCAGTCCGTCATGTTTCCTTTTTTATATAGGTCCCCATATGTTTAGATCTTGGGACAAATACCCAAAGATATCTCGACGATCCTCTCTATATCGGCATCCGCCGGAAGAGGCCAGAGCCAGAAGAAGTCAGTTGACTTACCCCATTCTTTCGTGGTTGACTCGCTAATGTCTTTCCAGATGGACGAATTCATGGACGAGTTCATAGAAGCAATGAAAGATGTTTTCCCAAGCTTGATGGTTCAGTTTGAGGACTTCTCGACAGACAATGCCTTCAAGTATCTTGATAGGTACCGTTATAAGTACCGGGTGTTCAACGATGATGTGAGATTCCCACGCTCTCCATATCCTTCGGAATCGATACATACCCCCGTATAGATTCAAGGAACTGGCTCTGTTATCCTGTCTGGCTTCATCAATGCCGCGAACCTCTCATCGGCTGCCTCGGGCAAGCCGTTGGCAGACCACAGAATCCTTTTCTTCGGAGCAGGCTCTGCTGGTATTGGTGTTGCAAAGCAGCTCCTATCCTTCTTTACCATGCATGGCTTGACTCCCGAAGAGGCCAAGGCTCGGATTTGGGTGCGTTTTTGTGATCTTGTGTCGTCTTGGGATGATGTGTCTCAGTCGTCGCCGTTATAGACTGTCGATTCCAAGGGCCTTATCACGGCTGACCGCAAGGGCTTGCAAGAACACAAGAAATGTGCGTGCAGGTTTGCAATATCGGTTGCAGTAATGCTTACGCGCATTTATCAGTCTTTGCTCGTACCGACTACAACGGCCCTGCTCTAAAAGATCTGGTGGATATCATCAACTATGTCAAGCCCACTGCTCTTCTCGGTCTTAGCACCCTCAAGGTCAGTGTTCCTCTGATGTCGCTACCGCATCCAGCTTATAATGCCCCAGAATGCTTTCTCGGAGGCAGTGGTGAAGGCTATGGCTGCCATCAACGAGCGTCCTATCATCTTCCCCCTCTCAAATCCCGTTAATCTCAGTGAGCTTGAGTACCACGATGCGATCGAATGGTTAGTATTCCCGACAGGGTTTTGTGCACAGACATGCTTATTCGGTCCCTTGGCAGGACGAATGGAAAGGTCATCTTCGCATCGGGAAGCCCGTACTTCCCGGTGACCTACAAAGATATTACCTACGAACCCGGCCAAGGCAACAACATGTACATTTTCCCTGGTCTTGGTCTAGGTGCTATTCTGTCCAGGGCACGCCACGTTTCGGACGCCATGGTTGAACAGGCATCAATTGCGCTCGCGTCTTCTCTGACTGATGAGGAAAAGGCTGCGGAACTTGTGTACCCCCGTCTCAACCGTATTCGGGACATCAGTGCCCAAGTCGCTTTGGCTGTCATCCGACAGGCGCAGAAAGAGGTACGTCCCGACCGTGCAGAATTTTTTTTAATGTGTAAAAATAACTTGTCTTATGCATAGGATTTGGATGCGAATAACTACCTCCGCACTCTTCCGGATGATGTTCTCTTGAGTCTCATTCATGATAAAATGTGGAGGCCCCATGAACCTACCCCGCATCTCTGACTGCAATTGCACCCTTAAGAACAGTTCGTATACTATGTCTTGTGGATGCGTATTTCTACCAACAGGCGTCGGCGCATTGCCTGCTTTGTGGCACCTCAAAATATGGATCATTTGCTAGTTGTCCATGGATCCCTCTTTGCGTTATGTCCGGGATAATGTTTTTGTACCATATGACCATTATATGTTGTATATTGTCTACCTTGTCTACAGCTGCTTCGATGTGCAGGAAACCCTGGTTAAGATGGTGTGATACAATAAGATTTTCTGAGTTGATAATAAATGTCGTTTAGTTGATGAGTAAACCTGCGGCAAAACTCGCAGTCGATAATACTGAGATGGCTGGTTGTCAGGGTTTACAGATGCTGAAGGTTGTTGCGACGTGTAGTCGGTTTCAATTCTCTGCAGCCTTTCGTCCATGCCCAGTGTGAAGCAGTGCATATTGTTTTATTACATGGGGCTGTTGGGTCTCAATGGCCCTCGCTACCTGTGCAGATGACAGAGAGAACCGTCCACAGGTATCCTACGATCACGGCAACTTGATCATGACCTATCAAGTGATTAGTGTAGTCTGACACAGGGCCTTGCAGCCAGGTTTCGCACATCGTACTGCCTTAACCCAGAGTACCTGTGACCATCAATGAACCCCTGGCGCGTCTTCGATATCATCGTTCAAGCCTATCAGCTCGCTATCCATGGGATCAAGCATCTATTTCAGAAGCAAGGGAAATGATATCATCTTCCCCAGCATCGCAATCGCCTTTCCAAATGGCTATGGTAAATCGATGGTTCACACCCTTGAGCGCTGGTATACACGCTGTGCCGCCGCAACCGCCAGTCTTTGGCATGGGATACAAATAGAAGACTTCCTTCACCCTCGAGTGTAGCAACGCCATCGAGCACATGATACACGGCTCGTGCGTGATAAAGAGTGAGAGACCAGTGAGGAGGTACTGAGTACTATTTTGAATTTGAGTTAATCCTTCCTCTCGCGGGGGGGTTGGTTGCGTGACACGGAAATCGGCAACCTTGCGGATGACATTTAATGCAGCATGCCGGAGGGGATGCCGTGTAGAAGTGCGCGTGTCGTGTGCGATAAAGGATTGTGACAGGTTGTTCTCGTCGTCGTATGACTTCGGGACGTAGGCGACAATGGGGAGCTATCATCGTTATCGATCCATCGATCAGTTCGGGATAACAATAATGATAAAGGCCGGAAACTTACTTCGCCACTTGACGCAGTAATCTCGTGACTTTCTTTCTTCAGGACATTGACGGCGTCATGCGCCCATATTAGTTTTCTTCTAGTCCACTTCTCGGGTTCCCACTTCCTTCGAGGTGCTAAAATAGTCGGCCAAAATGTATTCTTAAGATGTAGAGAGGTTTGCGTCAAGGCGGGATTGCACGGAACGGGGAGCTGATATGGTGTACCAAGTGCAACGTTGCTGGGGAGAACCGGGGGTCGTATTGATGTACCCAGCAGAAGTGTGGACGTCTGTTCTTGTCTTCGGATACGTTTGAGGTGTGACAAAGCTTCTATGTCTAGCCCAGAGCATTTAAGCCATCTGTGAGCGGTAATATAGTCATATTGGAATGATCCGTGTGAGACAAAAGATATGCTCACTTAAGCATAGCCGTAATGTGCTTCTGGTCCGGAATGTCGACGACCCATGCCTGGACTGTAGATGCTGGAGTTAGAAGGGAGAGCGGCGATACGACGCAGTAATCAATATACCGAGTTCTAAGTCACTAATTTCCTCCTCCTCCTTGTCAAGTGATAACTTCTTCCAGGCAAAAGGAAGCTCGTTTTCATTTATCACGTCGTCCATGGCGCCGGATAAAACAGGCATTAAATGGTCCCGAGCCGCATGAGGGTCTTCCTGTATGTTCGTGAGACAATCCCACCCATCGAGCATCGTCTGGTCGGGTGCTTCAAGCACAACTCGAGAGCCACTCTCTTTAGGCACGCCGACGGGATCAAACCAAAGATTGTGGCCGTAAAATATACAGAGTTCTTCGTCCGCACAAATCGCACGTGTTGACGTGTAAATGATGCAATCGCATGCAATGTCAATCGAATATGACACGTTAGGTCGCTCAGAGTGGTTGAAGAGTGAGCCTGCCAGTGAGGGATGAAATCATAATGCAAAGATCAATAAATTATTATGACAGGCGTACAGACGATACTCACCTAGCCCGAGGGCGAGAGCCATACGCCCATCGCGCCAACTAAAGGTGTAGTGATCGAGAAGAGTGTGTTTCCCGTGTGTTTGGTACTCGTCCTTGGTAAACAGGAGGACGGGACTAGTCTCGATGACCGTCTGCGCTGGTATCGCGCGTGAAGCTGGTCAGTGCGATCAGTAGTCATCCTATAGATGTTCGTGATCTTGCTTTACCAAAGACACCCCGGCCTTTGTCTTGTATCTCTTTCACATAGCACTGTTCGCGATTCAGGGTGATACGATGGTCGGTGGTGGCCGTAAAAGGAAAACCCGCCATGCCACGTGGTCTGAGGCCGGGGACACGTCTCCTCCAAAACAGCCAATCCGTTAGACGTCGGACATGGCACCAGCACTGGGCCCGCGACCACTGCCCAACGTGCTCCTCGCATCCCTGATACCGGTTGCCATTTGGTTTGTTATCAGACCTCTCCTGGACCCACCACCACCGCTTCCTGCCTTGCACACGTCAGTCGGGTTCTCCATATTCGCGTTCCTTGCTGCCTTGTATCTCGTACCGGCACTGGGACCGTCCTTTGTCAAAGCAAATCTCAAAGGAAGAGACTTGTTGAAGGTCTACTCCGATCCAATGTGAGTGGCTCGATCATCTCTCTCAGTCCTGTGCCCCTCATTCATCCGTACGTGTCCAGACCCGAGAGTCAGGGGTTGATTTGCGCCGCGATTTATATCCTACTGTTGATCCTGTTCATTCCGTTCCCTTTCTCAAACTCCATAGCAAACCTGCCCACGAAGGGCACTCATCTAGAGGGTCTACTCGGGGCCGCATCTCTGCATCATGAAGTAAGTGTCGCCTGTCAAAATTCTAACGACGAGGCTCATTCGTCACGAAAGCTCTCTGTATACTTATCCTCGCTTTTGTCCTTGTTAATGGCCACGCTCCTCGGATTCTTGGACGATGTATTTGACATTCGATGGAGACACAAGTTGCCTATACCCCTCATTGCTGCAATTCCTCTCCTGATGGTGTACTATGCCGAAGGAGGAAATACGCACGTTGTAGTGCCAATTCCACTGAGACCACTCTTTGGAGTTTTGCTCAATCTAGGCATGTTTCTCGGATATCACAAATGCGACGTGACTGATATGATCATCAGGCCCGCTTTACTATCTATACATGGCACTCCTGTCTACTTTCACCACGAACAGTATCAATATTCTCGCTGGAATTAATGGTTCCGAAGTCAGCCAAGCGCTGATCATCGGCACATCCGTCATTCTGAACGACCTGCTATACCTCCCATGGCCTATAGACTTCCGCATACCCCTTCACCTTCTTGGCAGTCAGGCCGAGGTAGACGTAGGAGGGCCATGGCGCGCCGGTATGGCGTATGGGAGCAGTCAGCTCGTCTCGAGGCACCTTTTCAGCCTGTACTTCATGCTGCCATTAGTTGGTGTGTGTTTGGGTTTCATGTACCACAACTGGTGAGCCGTCAATTCAGTAACTGTATTGGAGCTGACGATCTTTCAGGTACCCCGCTCGCGCATTCCCGGGAGACACCCTCTGTTACGTCACAGGCATGGCCTTCTCAGTTGTGGGCATACAGGGACACTTCTCTAAAACATTGCTCCTGTTCTTCATTCCACAAATTTTCAATTTCGTTCTTTCGTGTCCACAGATATTCGGGCTGGTCCCGTGCCCACGACATAGAGTACCAAGGTCTGTACTGAGGGCTCGTGCATTGCGCCTGCCGTTAATGTCATTTTTAGGTTCGACTCTGATACCAATCTCTTGCATCCTTCGACCGCACAGTTTTCACAACCCCCATCGAAGTTGACCACCCTCATCCTTCGGGTCTTTGCCTCACTGCGCTTGACGAAGTTGAAATTCCATCCTAGTAACGGCACGATCGTCGAAGCCACTAATCTTACAATCCTAAACTTTCTCCTTGTGAACTTGGGGCCAATGAACGAGAAGGAACTCGTCCAGACACTCATGGCTGTTCAGGTAAGTGAGGATGGTGATGTAGTTGGATTTTGGATTAACTATGAAATCAGGTCTCCGGTAGTGTATTAGCGTTTGGAGTGCGGTATGGCCTAGCGGGTCTGCTTTATGATGGGGATAGACACTAGGTAGAGGTAATTATGTACGGTAAAGCACAAGAATGAAGAGGGTTTTCCGGAGCCGCCGCTCAAAATCCCATAACGCCGCGCACAGTGTAAGACACGAGGGTCCTATGGCTGTTCTCTCATACACATCGTAGTTGGATAATGGAGATAGAGCGTATTCACGAACAACGACAGGTGTGAGACGGCGTGGTGTGGCAACCATGACTCGTGTCCGAAATGAAACAGGTGCTTGTGGCGGATATCACATGAAAATTGGTCACACACTTCGTCGGCCCCTTCCCCGAATGCCAGTACTGAAATGCACTAACGGAAGTGGCTATTTTTTTTTACAACCTTGTTCTCCTTCCAACATGTCCAACGACGAGCGTGCAGTTTTCCAAGCCGAAGTGGCCGCTGTAGAAGAGTGGTTCAGAGTAAGCCCCTATCTTCTCAGAGAGGGACTCCTTGGCCTAACAAGCAACGGTACAGAATGCTCGGTTTGCAAGGGTGAAGCGACCATACACGGCGGCGCAGGTAGTTGCAAAGAGAGGGACAATCCCCATCAAGTACCCGTCCGACATTCAGGGTAAGAAATTATTCGCCCTCCTCTCGCAACACGCGAAGAATGGCACACCGTCACATACCTATGGAGCGTAAGCGTCGTCGTAGTAACCCTTCAACTCAAGGCAGTACGCATGGCTGACTGCTATGGTGCGTAGACTTGACCCCGTCCAGGTGACGCAGATGGCAAAATATTTGGAGACCGTCTATGTGTCTGGTTGGCAGTCGTCCTCCACGGCCTCCAGCACTAACGAGCCTGGTCCTGATCTCGCTGGTGAGTGTCTGTTTGGCTGGTATATGGGTTCCCGTTGCTGACGCTGCCCAGATTATCCTTCCAACACCGTGCCCAACAAGGTCGAACACCTTTTCATGGCACAGTTGTTCCACGATCGGAAGCAGCGTGAAGAACGGTCTAACATGTCAGAGTCTGAGCTCGCCTCCACCCCGTATTTCGATTACCTTCGTCCAATCATTGCCGACGCCGACACTGGCCATGGTGGTCTCACCGCTGTCATGAAACTCGCCAAGATGTTTGTCGAGAAGGGAGCAGCAGGTATCCACATCGAGGACCAAGCACCTGGAACCAAAAAATGTGGACACATGGCTGGCAAAGTGCTCGTACCTATCTCAGAGCACATCAACCGACTCGTAGCCATCCGCCTCCAGTTTGATATCATGGGTGTGGAGAACCTTGTCGTCTCCCGCACGGACTCGGAGGCCGCTACACTCATCACGTCAAACATCGACGACCGGGACCATCCCTTCATCCTTGGGTGTACGAACTCGTCCCTCCCACCCCTGGTCAAAGTGATGAATGATGCTGAGAAGATGGGGAAATCTGGAGATCAACTTCAGGCGGTCGAAGACGCATGGATTGCTTCTGCGAATCTACAACTTTTCTCCCAAACGTTGGCTGGTGCACTCAGCAATCAAGGTGTCCAGAAGGCTGCTGTCGATAGGTTCCTAGCACGCGTCAGCCATGCGTCGTGCCCGGATGCGCTATCTATCGCTCAAGAGGAATTTGGATTGAGGAATGTTCCTCACTGGGATTGGGACGTACCAAGGACCCGCGAAGGCTATTACCGTTACCAGGGTGGTACGCAGTGTGCCATCGTTCGCTCTATCGAGTACGCACCCTATGCGGATGCTTTGTGGATGGAAACCAAGAAGCCGATCCTGGCGCAGGCTCGCGAGTTCGCGCAAGGTGTTCATACGGTACGACCTGGACACTGGCTGGCTTATAATCTGAGTCCATCCTTCAATTGGGAAGCGGCGGGCCTTACCACCAAGGACATGAAAGACTATATCTGGGAGTTAGGAAAGCTAGGTTTCTGCTGGCAGTTCATCACAGTAAGCTGCTATGGATGTGGTGGCGAATTGTCTTACTCGTTTATTGAAGCTCGGTGGTCTTCACTCTAATGCCTATATCAGCGATCTCTTTGCCCGCGCATTTGCTACAGAAGGGATGAAGGCATATGTGGAACTAATCCAAAAGAAGGAGCGCGAGATTGGATGCGATGTTCTGACGCACCAAAAGGTATGAATTGTGGCTTGTGTAGAATATCGCCGCATCGGTTACTAATACCTTGGTAGTGGAGTGGTGCGGACTACGCGGACAATCTGATCAAAACTGTTACGGGCGGTGTCTCGTCGACAGCAGCTATGGGCAAGGGCGTTACTGAGGACCAGTTCAGGGCGAAGCTGTAATGTAATTTGCATGCAGTGTAGGCTATCTGCGGCCCGACCCAGGTGTGCGATGTAAATTTTACCCATGTAAGGATAGAATTATCCACCCAGGTTTACGACCAGACCGCAGGGTTACAGATTCCTGGCAATTTTTAAACGGACACCAAAGCATGACAAGTACGGAAAGGATGCTATGGCTACTATTCATGAGCCGGCAAATACACCTTTACCTGCTGTTAGTTCTGCTCCGAGCTTGTATCCCAGTACCTGAAGAAGATTTAGAAGGCGACAACCCCCGCATACAAATTCTCCTCCACTTGCCTTGTCCCAGTCTATCTTCTGACGAGTGAGCGGTAGGGCGCGCCTAAGGCCCTTGAATGTCTTCTCAGCCATTTCATGGTATGCATCATTGAAAGATGTTTGCAATCGGCTTTCCTCAACATCGATAAGCGCGAGAATTTTGGAAGAGGCGGAGCTGGGTTCAGCGTTAACGACCGCTGGGGGTATCGGTATTGCCAGATCATGCGATGTCTCCAGTTGAACCTGATAAAATCAGGAACTACGTGCACAAAAACGGGGGGATAAAGTCTTACGTTTCCTTGTTCGTAATAGTGGACGTTCACGAGTATTTTGCCTCGAATCATCTTGGTGTCAAAGTCGATATGGTAATGGGACCTCCATCTGCCTGACCTGTGTGGCCCGCGATGAGGAAAGAGAGGGGCGATGGGGAAGTTACAAATGCGCACCAATAGTTGGATGGGTTGTACTTGTTCGCGACTATTTGGACGACAAACTGGTTGGGAGGTTGCACGGAAAATACGGCGGCCACTCCGTCATGGTAGTGTGCAGCGAGATACGACAGAGCAGATGACTCGAGAGCAGTCCTGACGCCATCACAGTCAACCATGAGTAACTGGATAGATGAAATGCTTACCGCAGTGGCTCAGCTTCAGCATCTGATTCTTCAGGTCTCGAATCTGTAGCCTCCTACCAGTAGGCGATATTTCTTTCAGCTGACGCCAGTCCGTTGACAGATTCTACTGACCAAGCGAAGATGGTCAAACCTGAAGGATGTCTTTGAACGGGGATCGAGAAACCGTTCCTCGTCTTCGTCGTCGGATGATATCCGAGCAATATCGCTCACGATTGTCTATCAGGAATGAGACTCGTCCGGGGTTACGAGAATAATCTTCCAATACCTGATAGGAAGTACCTGGTACATCGACCGTGATGAATTGTGCCAAGTTGTAGTCTCGAAGAGCAGGCAGGATCCCCTGTTCTAACGACTCGTCATCGTTGACTATGACACGGACATCTATTTGTCAAGGACAGTTCGGTTGTGTTAGTCCAATACGTGTGCCGAGAGGGTTCTCTCTTTCTTTACCGTTAAGAACGTCGTTGATTTCTCCAGGAGGGGACTGCAGAACAAAGCTGGACACTCCTGCAATGCGTTCGTCAACTTCTTGGCTCATCGGAGATCAAAGATTGCAACGTTTTGCTTGTCTTTGTCGAAGGGTTGCCATTCCAACCCTAACCCAATTAGACACTAGCACTTGACACGACAAATGGCGCCGTGTCATCGCTGCTCACAGTCTCACAACTCACCACCACACGCTTTCTTACTGACGTGTCGCGGGTGTCATAGAAGCTGGCATCACAGTGAGTGCTCGGCGTTCAATCTCAACGTCCAAGTTCACGCCGGAGATCTTATCAATTAGGATGTCATATCCCCCCGGTGGAAGATAAAGAACTCATCCGCCGTATTCACGCCACTACTGCTGGAAACCAGGCGGAGGACTTAGCTGCGTGGTTATGCAAGCGATGCAAGAAACACAATGGCGATGGAAGTGATAACGCAGCAGCGTCCACAGCCATCATATCAAGTGGGATAACCAGTGCGACCAGTGCTTCACCGACGGTCGCGACTCCTTTGGAATTACCATCAGCGAAGAAATCTGTGCGCATAAATTCCTCCTTGAGGCCATTTACTGAACGCGTCGAAGGATATAATACAGGCGCCAGCTCCCCCACAGGATATTGATGTCGATACCAGCCGTAACAACAATGCTGTGCGCATGAATTCTTCTTTGGGCTTCAGCCGATTTATTGAACGTTTTAAAGGACGTAACGCACACACCAGCTCCCTCGCAGGATGTGGAAGTCGGTAACAGCCGTAACAACAACAATGATGATGATATTTACGGACCTCCTGTGGAGCGCCGTGTCATCCGTATTTTCCCCTCCCTAGCAGAAGAACTACGAGAAAAAACTCCAGCACAGAGAGATGTGATGTACAGTGGCCATCATGAAGCCAGCAAGGTTAGCTCCTAATGTTTGTTTATCGTCCTCATGATCTTTGAGCTGGCTCAGCAGGCTTCTTCAACATCAGTTCTCGAGGCTCGCCCAACAATTCACACAAGGAAAAGGTTCAAGACTAGAGCAAAAAAGTTTGAGGGCTCTTCTGAGGATGGTTGCCATCCATTCTTTTTTCTTATTGATGACTGGTTACGAGAACGTCGTCGTGATATTAGCGCCCGCCGTGTAGCATAATACCACTACCCCAGCTCAACCTGAGTACTATAGTGACTACTGAGCCAATGCAGCAGTTTGCGCAGTGTCCACTCTGTCGACGGCTTGCCTCATAGACGTCTCTGGTCACTTGACTACTAGTTGGTGCCCATCACGGTCACGGTGGTCTTGAGTCGACGAGTCTTTCGTGTGTTGCTACCACACCATGGCTGCTACTGTGGATCTGCCCAAGCTAACAGTCTCCCAACTAAAAGCACTATGCAAGGAACGGGGGATTACTGGCTACTCCAAGCTAGCAAAAGCCGCCCTTATCGAAAAGTTGGCGGCGAGTTCCAATGTATCATCAAAAACATCATCGACGGAGCAGTCTGGCCTATCACATGGCTCTCTCGCATCTTCCACAGCTCAGAACGTGGCAGAACGCACGGTCATTGGCGCAAGCGATAGCGGTGAAGTGTCTAGAAGGCAGTCGTCACAGGGTCGTACCGTCAGGCAGCTTTCCCCACACCAGACTTCGCCGATCGGGTCTGGTTTTTCGGTTCACCGAGGCCCTCCCGATCCCTGCGGGTCATCTCTCGCTGCTCAAAAAACATCCCAGGACTGTGTGCCTAGCAGACGCCCTGCGCATACAGCTGCACCACTTGGCCAAAAGCGTGTCAGGATCAGCTCACCCTCTCAATACCACACCACTCCAGAGCACAATCCAACCCCAACTGTCCAGCATACTGTTATTGAGCCCCTGCCTGCTTTGCCCAAAAAGAGCGAAACGTCCTTTGTAGTCAAGACCAATTCACGTGAACTGAGTGTTACCGCAAGCAGGACTCGCAGTCTTCCGGCACGAGCAAAGGGAGCTGGTCGCTTCAAACCGCTAACCATTCTTGGCCCACAAAGTTTAGGCGAAACACCTCTCACAAAGCGCCAACAAGATTCTCAAATCGGTGCAGTACCGAGGTCTGGAACCGTGTTTTGTTCCCTACCAGGCATGACTTCGACTCCACCGACTCTTGTAAGCATATCATTACTGCCCAATATTTCCGAAAGAAGGCAGGCGCACCGTTGGGCGGTTATTTTTAGTGGTCTTGATGATAATGAAAGGCAAGTTTGCTCTTTCGTATCCAGAACATTCCACTATGCAGGTAAGAAATTACACCCGTGTGCGCCTATCGTTTAATTGCGTCGCCACACGTTGGAAACGATTGTCTATAGTTTACCTCTCCGCGACGCATATACTCGAAAGGAAACACCACGGGGACCTCCTGGACGCAATATTCCGAAAGTATTCAAAAGACACGACGAATATGTGGCCGTACCTCCGGTCTCGCGAACGCGAAATTTTTCAAAGGCGTCGAGCGTTCAAGGAGTCGTTCCTTGGCAGATTACTTTCTTTTGATCCGCTTACTGAGCGACTTTGGGGATGTCCAGATCATGATCGCCAGGTGGAGATCGCCCTTCGGTGGATCAGTCCCATGGGATATCTTATAATGCAATGGATACTAACCGAGCGTCAGATTTGTCCTCACTAGAGTGTGGTTCGCGGTATCTTTGGGTGCATATGGTCACAATTCCTTCGCTCTGATGACCAGCCGCGTCGTGGATGCCAGAGAAGTGCTAAAGGGAGAAGTTTGGCAGATCCGGACTCGGAACGGAAACTCCACAGAGAGCTTTTATGTGCTTGAAGCCACTTGCGAAGTTATCGGTCACCCACCGATGCCTAAGTCTTCTAATTTGACTGAAAAACATTCCCTTCGCGTGGATTGGTACGCGTATGTTGACTGTCGATTGTCGTGTTCATCCTCTATCGGAACATGCCTGCTTGATCATGTCCATTGGTCGGACCGAGAAGAATATAGCTGGGGCATCAGCAAAGTATGGTTACACCGTACCTCTAGAGAGGGATATATGGGTTATGCTAAAAGGTGTGTCGCTGAGAGGTACATTTTGGCCAGCGTGGTGGCGAACGGGTAATGCCAGACCTCTTTCCCTTCGAAAGCACTTACTCTTGACATTTTTTCCCCAGCGTCAGTGGAAGGTGGATGTCGACCACCTCTATGGCCCAAGAGTTTGCCGGGTTTCCAGGTTGCGGCACCATTCCCTCGAGACCAAAAGCACCATCCCTGAACATGTATCTTCCATCGTACGCCCCGTCATCCTTTAATAGAACACTTTCGTAGTTGACTTCTTCACGCAGGCATCACTATGTCGAAAGTGTGCACTTCACGACCTCCACAAAAGAGCACCTACATTCTGCTCTAGCAGTTGTACAGACTCCTGCGAGAGAGTACTACATCTTGAACGACAACGGCATGCATGTTGGATGCGAGGAAGAGGGTGTCGCGGATGTATGGGCGGAGATCCTCCAATGTGATAACAAAGGGCGGCCCTCGTAACGTGAGCAGTCGTTCAAAAGTGATACATCCGATACTGGCCTTGAGGCGACCTCTTTCCTAGTGGATAGAGTGTGGCTCTGGATTCAGAAGTGAAAACCACTTGCCAATATAAAGCGAGATTGCCTACACCGCACTCAAATGTTTTTGTGTTGCGTGACCACTCACCTTTGTTATACTAGGCGGGGAGCTAGGGGAGGCCCCAAAGCGTTTCGAAGTAGACTCTGCTTCTACCGTTGACCTCTTCGACAATAAGAAGCAGAACAGTTTGGAACTTGAAAGAGCATGCTTAGTGTCTTCCAGAAAATAACACCAGTGTCTGAATCCACGGAATCTTTACGGTTTCAACACTTTGCCGGTTCGCACTCACCCACTGAGCACGCTTCCCTACGGAAATGATATGCATACAGAACTAATGACCACCGAACTGTTGTTGAGAAGCATGTTGTCCCTTGTTGAGAGTACGTTTGAAAGTTTTCACTGTGATCTTGCTGCGATCGGCACTTTGCATAAGTTGTCAGTCTCGATCGTGTCTTTTTTTCGGCTGTGTTGACGACCACGTGCCACGGTCCCTCGTTGACACCGAAAGGTCTCAGGCCATCTGCAAAACTACCCGAGGGGATGAGCAGTGTATGGATGCCTCCGTTTGGACGTGACTTGTCGTAACCAAGTCATAACGCTCCCTTCGCGCTCGGTAAAACACTTATTGGCCAATGAGAGGGCTTGCTCAAGTACGAAAGGCTTGTCAACAGCCGTGTCGCGTAGCTGTTTCCCAGATGCAGTCACTGATACCCGCGGGCAGACTGCCGCAGATATACTGTGAGTAACGGTCAGTGTGGTCGACCACTGCCCCCTCTGCACTACTGGTGATTCAAGTATTCATCCCCAAACAGTTCCGACAGTGTCGTCGTCATGTAACAGTTGGTGCGCAGCTCGGAGGCACAACGGCGGCAACTTCTTCCGGCGATGGTAATCCGCGATGTCATTACGTAGTGTGAATTCGCCGTTCCGCCCGTGGTTGTACTTAGCCACAGTACCTCTATGCGGCACTTCACATTTGTCACAGCCAAGTGGCAAAGCCCTGCCGTTATTCTGCGGCCTCAAAATATATAAAAGGGTCTCATCCAAGGGCTAGTAAGTCCTCACCCATCTTCCCCCGTTGCACGGCTTGGCTTGGCTGGTTTATTCTCCACGCGATCATTGTCATCATGACCCATAATGAATTGTGGTTGTCCTACCACCAGGTGTCGCGTTCCAACAAGCCGGTAACCGCTCAGCTCATCGAGCTCGAGTTCCAGAATCAGAAGCTCGTGGACCTCGAGGACGTCCTCGAGCACTTGTTCCATCAGGGTTTCATTGAGGCCAAGTACAGACCTGTCGCATTCTGGGAGAATCACGAAGGTCAACGTGTTCATGGGACGCATGTAGTGGAAGAGTTGTTGAAGAACGGCGTCGGGAAGTGTTCTCAGACTGCTCTCCGTCTTGTCATTGGTAAATCATCTGTTCGACCGTCTTGACTAGCGTGTTAACGCTCGCCCCTTAAGCCGATACTCCTCCCGCGCTTTGGTTCAGCTACCACTACCTTCACAACCCCTCAGCTCCAGCAGTTACCCAGCGCGTCAAGCTTGGCACCCCGCAAACGAAGCTTGAGCTGATTGCTCACCTTACCAACCACATCTTTGCTAGTGGATACCTCGCTCCCCATCTGAGAACTAAAGTTTACTGGCAAGGATCCTGTGGAAGGAGGATTGAAGAGTATGAACACCTTGAGCATCTCCTCTGCGCCGGCGATGGGGTATCTGAGACTGCGTGTTTGCGTCTGGTCATCGGTCGGTTTCCTTTCTTCATTTGCGTTATCCCAATGTCTTACTGTGATCCGCAGATCGACAGGCAGGCCATTGCCTTCACAGATGCATTGCACCGTGTTCGCCGTGTCATTAGGAGGATGGTCCACTTGTGATGTCTACAATGATTACTGCATTGCTGGAGGCATGCTTGTACTTGGCTTTGCTACTAGTTAGGTGTGTCATACAGGTACTTGAGTGGTAATGATGATCCGCTTTGATGACGAATGTGGACGTATCGAAGTTCCATGGTAGTTGTAAGTGTGCATCGCTGGCAATCTTTAGTTTCGCGATAAAACGTTTGGAGGCTAGACCAGACGATCAAGGTGTGATGGGATATGAGAAACCCAGAAATGCTTGATTGGAGGGACTAACTTGTCGACCTCTGTACCGTTGGAATAGCTTGACACAATTTTCATGCGGTTCACTGTCTACAAGGACCACGTCTAAGCCGGAATGCGTGAGTTCACATCTGGGATAGTACTAATATCCCATTTCGCCCGTAGGTCGATGGAGTAGTCATCGTGGTCTCCAGCAAGGAACCTATGCATTGCAGCCCATCCGATCATCACTGCATTGTCTAGAAAACAAGCTTAGTTTCGTTGTTTCCCACTTTCAGAAGATATATCACCTGTACAGAGCTCTGGTGGTGGAAAGACGAGATCTATCTTCGCGTCTGGACTGTAGCTATCCAATGCTGCACGCAACCTACGAGGAATATGTAAAAATGGTGCCAGGTGCGCTAATAGGTAAGAATTAGCTTGCCTGGTTCTCAGGAACAAATTACTTGCCACGCCGCCGCTCACCACGACGTGACGTGGGTTGATATTTCGCAACGAGAGTTTCTCGAGCCCTAGTGTGAGCTTCTCGCACAACTGTTGAGCAGCCGCGTCCTGAAAAGCGCGGGCAAGTGCAACACGATGGCCCTCCGTAAGAGGCACTTGGGTACTGGCTAGATATCGCTCTATTGAAGAATGCAGACAGCTGTACGAGAAGGCAAGCTTCCCCGGCATAGGGACGGGAAATGAGCCAACGTCCGGGACGTCACCGATGTCCTTGCGGCAGAAATCTTCAAGGGCTGCTCCGGGACCCTTTGTGCCCCATGAGAGTGCCAACATACGAGCCACCTTGTCAAATGAACGGCCCACGCTTTCGTCCGCGGTCGTAGCAAGAATCTCGAAAGACGTTTTCGATGTTGCGAGGAGGAGCAGAGTGTGACCACCGGATATCAGCAGTGTGAGGAATGGAAACTCTGGTATTTGGTCAACTGGCGCGGTCAGTAATGGCGTCAAAGCATGCGCTTGCTGACAGGTATTAAAATGAGATACTTGGTGATAATGGTCAACGATTCACGGACTGACCATGTGATGAACACCAACCATTGGTTTGTTAAGGGCAGCAGCAAGGGACTTCGCTGCATTGGACCCAACGCTGAGGCAACCTCCGATCCCTGAAAGCTGAACGTAAGCTCTTCGTTAAGATAGTCCGGTTCCCATGGCTGCTTGCCTGGTCCCCTGGTAAATGCAATCCCATCCACATCCTGCATTGTAAGTTTCGCATTCTCGAGTGCCCTGCGTACGGCGCCCGGCTGTAAACTGTGTTCATATCAACGAAGCGCTTTTAAATTATGAGTACTCTGACCATGTTACGTTGGTGTGCTTCGATCGCAACAGTAGGATGGATTCCACCGAAACCCTCGTGTCTTGTAGAATACCAACCTTCAGCGCGAACAAAATTTTGAACGAACAACATACAAATCATGCTGTTTCACGACAATGTTCGAGAGTATCTGACGGGACGAGGTAACCACTGCAGCACAGGTATCGTCGGCTGAGCTTTCCAGAGCTAATACCGTGAACAATGTACGCCTGCATAGTCGGAACGCTGTCCAAGGTTTCAGATGAATTTGCCCGAACGAACGGAGCTACACTGTGCACGTACACTGACTCAGGTGTAATCCACGCTGGTGCCACGGAGCCAGCCCAATGACCGTCGTCATAACTTGACCAACACCGAAATTTTGCACCGCCACCGTGTCACATCACTGTACTCACCGCCAGCCACGCACGATGAACGTTCGCAATTTGGCCGTGTCAGCCTTGCAAGCCGCCAAATTCACAGCCAGGCGCACAAGGGCGTCGCCATTTTCACCTGGAATTGTTGCGGGCGCCGTCGTCGCACGGCATGCTAGCTCATCTGCAGACAGAGAAACTCTTGCAAAGTCCGCAGAATTGCTTGATGCACTCGTGGGCTCGACTACGGGTCTTAACCTCAGTGACATACCCTATGGAGAACCAGCCCCGCAGGCATCACAGACATCGGGACAGTCGACAAGCCCGGCTCTCCCTTCTGGCACCGTGGATGACCCTCTCGCTCAAATGTTTATTCCCCCCGCCAACGACCCCCTGCTCGACTACCTCACGTCCGCACTCCTGAAAAACGGTCGCCGTGCAAAAGCCGCACGCCTTGTCTCACGGACACTGCTTCATATCCACACCTCGACGAGGGCACCGCCCCTGCCCATCGTACGAGAAGCGATATTGACTGCATCACCAGCAGTGAAGCTCGGCTCTCACAAATACGGGACGAAATCACTGCAAGTTCCCTACGCCTTGACCGAGAAACAACGTGTACACGCAGGAGTTAAGGCTGTTTTGGCAGCGAGCGAATCGAGGCCTGGAAAGTCTGTGGACATCAGATTGGCTAGGGAACTGATCGGAGTACTACAGGGTGAAAGCAAAGCGATCGTGGAGAAGGAGAGGTTGCACAAGCTAGCCATGGTAAACAGGTGAGTTGACCTACCCGACCGTCTGTTGTCTTAGTTTCTCATATTCTGTGAAGGGGTAACGTAGGTTTGAGACGATAGACACGATGCCATCTTTCCCCGCTGTCACTATACCATAATTCCTCCTCTGCTGCATCATTATTTCATACTGCTTGACGTACAGCGCTCGCTCTGGTGGTGAGGGTAGTAGACGATATATCCGTATACATGGGTGGCTATTAATTAATGAGGGCATATCGTATACTCGGGTATCAATCGAGGGTCAACCCTCTTGCAAAATTCACGTTCAAAAGACCCATGGAATCATCCTCCACCTCACTCGCTGGCTCCACTCTTCCCAATCTCTTCCAAAAGTCGTGTGTAGTGCGCGGTCCTCGCGAAGACACCTCTCCCCCATCATTATGCACGAGACGATCACTAAGGCACTCCAGAACGGTGCCCACAGTTTATATCCAATAGGGCAATGGTACATCATGGACCCTTGCGTGCCGTAGACGAGCGTAATTCCAGCAAGTGAGAACATAGCGCCCGTGTATGAGGGGTGCCGCACGAGGGCATATGGGCCAGACGTGACCAGTTTGTGATTTGGAAGAATTGCGAACTCGAACGTGAATAGTCGTCCAAGTGTCCGGTAGCACGATATACGAATGTACATCCCGATGCCAGCCAGGACGCACCCAAGAAATGCGAGGGGGGTAAGCTCGAGTTTTTCGACACACGTACTGGCGAGTAACGTGCTTTCCGCCATCCGTGCGGTAAGTCGCACGACGATCAGAGCTATTTCAGCGACGCCGGCGAACATATAAGAAAACTTTGTTTATTGCGCTTGTCAACCGCGAAGAAAAATTTAGCGGGGAAGGGGAGAACATACCTGCATCGTGAACTTCATGATGCCAACTGCCTTCTTCTCTACCACAGATACCCTACGCCTTTCTTCCTCGGTAGGAGGGGGGTTAGGTGGGGTAATGGTGACGCGTTGAGCGCATGTTGCACCTAATACCCCTACAAGCCGGAGAAGTAGTCCAGTTGTGGTGGCAGACCTCACCATATCTTGGAGAAATCCTCAGCACTTTGGGAAGGAAGAAAAGAAGGGTGACGATCAGATATTTTCGGTCCACGGCTTACGGGTATTTAAGCACGAATCCGCGGATGGCACTCACCGTTTGCAATTGAGGAGGACAACTCAAAAGGACCGTCCACGGATGTCCCACACTTGGCCGTCCCTAGTTTATGGTGAGACATGTACGCCCACACACTAGAACGAAGTTGAGATTTACAAAGTCATTTCACCACACTTGGGAAGTTAACGGCACATATTTGATTAGACGTCTGACCTTCATCTGTACAGCCGAGGGCTGCCGCCATCAGTGACGATTCCGCCTGGAGAAAGCCAAAGTTAGGTTTTTCTCCGCCCCGACAGGTTTGGTTTAAGTTGGGACCTATACACATGGTCAGCCAGGTCAACATGTTTTAAATTTGACATGCGGCCTACTAATAGTAATAGTTAAATTTTCGATCGCAGCTAGTGTCGGATTGGTTGTTATTTCCATGGAACAACTATCTCTTCTCAGGGCCAAATGGCTTGTTTAAGTACTATTTTTCGCTGTCAAGGACCACGTGGTGACTTGCAGCAATGACAAGCGGCGTCGTATTTAGTTAGATACTGATGCTTGGAACTTTACCAGAAGAATCAGGTGTTCTAATACGCAACAGATGATTGCCACTGTGTAATGAGGTACATACATGGGCAGTAACTTTACACATTCCACTCTTTTAAATGCTTCCTCGAAGGTAAATGCCCACGAACCTACAACTTGGAGCCGCCAACAGCCTCAAGGTATCGCCTCTCAGCTTCCTCGAAGTTGATGACGTTCCAAATGGCCTTCAGATACTTTGCACGGAGGCCGTGAGTTTATACAGACTTAAGGTAGGGTAAATGTACTCACGTCAACCTTCACATTGAGATATTGGAGGTAGAAGGCGTGCTCCCAAATGTCAACACCGATGATAGGTACGTGGGAAAGGAGGGGGTCTTGGTTCGCCGTGGTGACAACCTCGAGACGCTTGGAAGATGGGTTCAATCCCTGCCGAGACAACCAGATAATAAACGTATGATCGACTTGTCAAAGTGGGTGGGAACGTACAAGCCAACCCCAACCTGAACCTTGAATCGCAGCGGTGGTGGTGTTGAACTCGGTTATTAAGGTCTCAAGAGAACCAAAGGTGGAAATGATGGCCTCCTTCAGGGGACCCTCTCTCAAGACACCACCGACACCCTTGCCCTCGACGGCAGAGGGAGCGAGGTTCGTCCAAAAGAGCGAGTGGTTGATGTGACCTGTGGCAACCGATTACGGGAGATGATAAGACGGCAAGATCAGCCCATCGTTTACTCGTCACGATCGGAGGACGGATACGTACCACCACCATTGAAACGAAGCGCAGCCTGGAGGGCAATGCGCTCCTTGGGGGTCGATGCCTTTGTGTAGGCAGCCTCTGCTGCGTTGAGCGCGTTGACGTAGGTCTGGTGATGCTTGGTGTGGTGGAGTGTCATGATCTGGCTCGAGATGTAGGGCTCGAGGGCATCGTAAGCGTAGGGGAGAGGGGGCAGAGTGTGAGTCATGTCGATCGTCAACGAGCTGTTGCTGATGATTGCGAAGAAGAGAGAAGAGCGATGGGCGCACAGAAAGTCACATCATAACTGATATCATTCGTTTATCTGAGTTGTCTCTTATTTTGCCTTGGATGTCTACCCATCACACGATATCTGCGTGATCATTCGTGCTCATATACGCCGCCGCTGCCGCCGTACAAAACAATATACAACCATCCAGTACACAGGTATTCCTTACAACGCAGTCGCTATCAGTATTCGGACAATGGTAACACTTTCCCTGGTGTCATGACCGTGAGCCTGACTCAGCTCCTGGGGTATCAGATTAGAAAGACGAACCAATATTAGCATGAGCGCTCCGCTTGCGGCCGCCAAGGAGTTCTATATCTCCGGTGTCAAAGAAAGAATATCCCGCTGGAGTACACCACTGTGAGAGATCGCCACCACACAGCATCACTACGGCCGGACGTACCCATGGTGTCTTCATAGTCACCGTCGGCCGCATCTTCCGAATCCTTAGTTGCACCATTGATAGGCCTGCCGGTCTTCGAATCTCGGAGCACTCCAGAGTGGTCGACAAACGGCGCTGGACGTTCGTTGGCAGACAAATACAACTGAACAAGCACACGCTGAATTTCCAACAGGTAACTTTGCAGCGTGTCTAAGAACCTCCGGGTCTGCAGATGCTTCGAAGCTGCGACGCTTTCCGTGGTGTTGGAGAGAGCCTATATAACAATCGCGAGTGTGACTTACACGCTTATTCCATTCTCCTTGATGATGTACCCAATACCATATCCATCCGCAGCAACGGGGCCGAAGCCAAACAAGCGGAGCGCCGGGTTTCCGCAGTTCGAAGTGGAAAGTATAGACGTACTTAGAAGACTCCAGCCAGGGTCTGCAAAGATGGAAGGCAGCGGTGGGGTTGGCACCTCGTCCTCAATCACGTCACCATCTGGAACCGGGTCCTCAGGGCGCAGATTAAGATCTCCGTCGTGTTGGCGTTGGTGCAAGCAGTATAGTGCGTAAAGGTGCCTAAAACGGAAGTCTGATCCCACTGCTTATCACTAAGAGGAGGAACTAACCTATCTTGACCTAGACCCTGACTACATTCCTTGGTCAGAGCAACATGACCCTCGCAAGCTTTGCGTAAGGCATTGACTTTCTCCTCATTCGACGCCTCGGAGTAGAATACCTGACAGAAGAGCAACCCGTGAGAATTACATGATGATAATCAAATTCTACAGACCTTGGTAAATTCTACGCTAAGCGGCTGTACTGTTCGAATGGCTTCCGTACGTCCGTGCAGGAAAGCCTTGGTCATGGCAGCCTCGTAAATACATTCTGTTCTCCCTTTCAAACTTGTCAGCGTGGTTTCGTAGGGTGAAAGAACTGGCTGCGCCTACCATAGAGCCCAAAATAAGCAGCTTGAAATGCCATTTGTACAAATGCGTCAGGACTGAAACCGTGGCTAGGTAATAAAATTCTTCCCGTATCCCCTGAATTCCAACGCTTGGCAATCATTCTGGCAAATCAAATCACTCAAACGAGTCTCCGCAAAGCGGATGCCAACACGAATAGGTGGGGTCATCGTCCATATGAGCTTGACCGGCGCCGTGTCGTACTCATGAGCAGGCGATTGAATGGGGCTTGTAGTGGCATGTTTGCCGTCGGTAGCCAGTTTCTCCGGCTTATATGATCTAGCATGAGGAGACAGGGGAGCATGGAAGAGGGTCGGTGCTGAAGGGTTGATTGATCGGGCAAGCAACATCAGGCCTTCCGTAAAGACGTCAGCAGCAAACCTGAAACAGATTGTGTCAGTACACTGAAATTGTGTCCGCCAGCGAACCAAGACCTGAGGACGGTATGGCCATCAACACCAGTGTGCTCAAAGTTAATACCCGCTGCACCGTCAGCGCAAACAATTATCTGAAGCTGTGTGCCGCATTGGATCAGCAGGAGTTTCTCAGATCAAGCTAGCAGCAGACCTTGTCATACCACCTGTTAGTACACGTCCCAACTTGAACTCCCTCCCTCAAATCATATGTCCCGCACAGGAAATTCGAGCACAGCGCTGCAAGATCTTCGTTTGATCCGGGCTTATTGGCTTGCGCTCCACCATCAGTGCGAGCAGGCGCAGCATCATCAAGGCAGACGACAAATAAGGCATCATCTACGAGACTCAGGCACGCGGCGTTAGTTCGGTCTTCTGCAAGGGTGTGCCGCAACGTTGACCATGTTTTCCTGTTCTCCGTAGTCAGAACGCCAATAGCGTTGCGAGCAACCTGCGGCACGAGTTAGAAGGGAATTTCCTCGTAGGATAGCTACAGGAGGCACCTCAGTGATGGGGGTCTTGTCCGCGTCTCTCACGATAGCCTGAAGGTTTCGGAGCACTTCTCTTTCTGTTAGCAGTGGACGATTATCGTCGTCGAGAACGTCGAACCAGTCTACGTTTCCAGAACTCAGAAATACTTCAAAACTGTGATTTGTTACGGGGGCTCACAGAACTGTCCTCGCCGGAGTACTACAATGTGACGTGCCTCCTCGTTAACGACCATTTTACATCCCTTCTGTAACAGCATCAATGACGCACGTCTAACGGTGATGAGAGGAGCATTACGTCTGTGGGTATCCTGGCAGTGCCAAACAGCCGAGTATATTGATCCATGTCAAGTGGACGACCGCGAACGGTGTCAGGGTTCAGCAATTCGTGTCGGAGATCATGTATGAAGCCGAGCGATGAGATGATAAGTGCTGCCGCGCGAGGCAACTGGGATCCGCGGTCCGGCATGGGGTCGTTCCTGCCAAAGACATTGTTCAGATCACAGTATTAAGTGAGGGTATTATAGTATCTTACTCTAACACGAAGAAGGGGTTAAGCGAGAGGACGACTGGGTCACTCTGCAATAGGTAGCTCTCATACCTGAGCGACAGACACAGCAACAGCGATCAGCTTCAACCAGGACCATGAAGCCATTTGAAACCTCACCAAAAGTCCTCAATATAGCTGTTGCGGGGAAACAGGGGGGTTAAGTCGTGATGAAATTTCTGATACTCTGAGCCTTCTGACACACCTTGCTCGACTCGCTGCCCACTGTATCAGACGCTCCTGGAGTTGCGGACCTTCTCCTTCGAGGAAGCGTTGTACCGCGCGAGTAGTTGCAGCATGTTCACGATCGTCTTGTAATCCGCGCAGTGCTTTCAAGTAACGCTTGCAGGTATCTTCCAGCGGTGGAATGGGGAGCTTTGGTAGCTTGTCCTGGTTGGCAAATGTCCGACCTGGGGATGGGGTTGTTGGGTGGAATGTCGTCCCTGAGTTGGCCAACATGGTTGCGGATCATGCAATGAGGATGATTTGAGGAGGGGGTAGCTATGTCATATTGAATCCCCTTATATTGCTGCCCTGTGGCCCGGCCGCTGAGCAAGCTGGGATTGGAAGGTGCGGATCTAAGTGACTGGTAGTAGGAGTGACGATTGTCCACATGAGCTCCACTTCAAGTTGAATGGACATACAGCGGAATAGTGGGCTGCTCTTTCTACGCTCAATCTCCGGCTTTTGCATTGTCTTAGTGAGCGTGAATCGTACTTGAACTAGTTATACGACCGCTGAATTTTCTGTCGATCTTCTGAGTGTTAGAAGTTCGATGACTGCTGGCATGTGATTCAGTCATCTCTGACCGTCAGTCCGATCTGCAATCCTTGCGATCTTTGTTTGCCAATTAGAGTATGGCTGGTTGCCAGCTTGGCAATGGTGACTAGTCCACGGGGATCCCACAGTTTGATAAAATCATCACATTCGACCTCTTGGCAGCTATTAGCAAAGTAGTTGGGTAAGGAAGTAGACCGGGATATTTGAGGGATGAAACAGCCCAAGTCTACGTATACAGATAGCTATCATTCGCCGTAGTTACCGACGTCCATCCCTGCGACTGTGTCTGTTGCGGTCGCTATCTTCGCGGTAGTCTTTCCGCCGTCGCGACTCATAATCTCGTTCATCCCGCTCCCTCCTCTCGCGGTCGCGGTACCCATTGCCCCCCCGTTTATCCTTCTCCCGGTCGTCATAATCTCTCCTTCCGTCACGGTCACTTCTCTCACTATAATCCCTGTCGTACCGACTCCGACTCCTCGCGTATTCGTCTCCGGCTCTCCCAGGTGGAGATCTGGAAGCCCTTCTGGAAACCGTGCCAGACCTACTGCTACCACTCTCTTCTCGTCCGTCCTTCCTCACAACTGGAATATAACGTCTATCCTTGGATTTCCTCTGGTGCTTTCCCGATCCGTCGTTAAGACTCTCTTGCTCCTTAGCACCAATACCGAGCAGAGCGGGTCGTGCTTGAGGTAGATATGGCTCTACAAGGCCATGTTTTTTCCCCTTGTCCGACTTCGATGCTGCTGTTCCCTCCGTCCAACCCATACCACGGAGCATGGCAACTCCGAAAGCGGACACAGGAACCCGAGCGTAGTCTTCTGCAGTTGCACAATCTGGCAATGCATCAACGTCTTGGAGGAGTGCGTCGGTTTCAGTGACGGCTGGAATAGGGATGGCATCAATATCAACTGAAGAACCGTCCTCTCCAGCAAGGAGTGCTCGGATCGCCCTTTGATCTTCTGTCTCTTCTACCTCCATGCTATGTTCGTCTGTGCTTTCCGTAACTGCCGTAGTCGTGGTTCCTGTCTGTTCCACGACCCCTTCGCTAGGCCCTATTTTTTCCCGTTTGCTAACTTGCAGTCCGACCAACTGTGGTCCTGAGTTGATAGTATCCCTCGTTCCAAGCCCTCCTACACTTCCATCTGCACCAGTGGTAGCACGGGCTGAATCTGGAACAAAGATAGAGCGAGAACGTAGGGTGTTTGACTGGGCAGCAGCGCGGCGCTTTCGAGCTGCCTCCCGCCAGTCCGGGTTTGGCAAAGAGGGTATGACTAGCGACGCAGGTACTGGAGCCTTGCTTTTCTTGTTACTTGCACTATAGGAGGACCCAATGCAGAACAGACCGATTTGTGCGCATGTGAACACTTTCGTGAGCTCAATCTCACGGGAACATAGAGTAGGATGAGAGCCAACGCACCGCTGGACACTGAACTGATCGAACTCGGTAATAAGGTCCTCCTCGACACTTGTACCATCATCGTCACTTGCATCGTCGAGTTCTCCTCCACCATTACCACGAGTAGTTCCATCTTTTGAAAACACTATGCCAGTTTCACCGTCATCGTCCGACCCCTCTCGTGAAGTTGCCAGCGGGCTTCCTGTGGCAGAACTTGCACCGGCTAGAAGACGGGGGAGAGCCGGCACCTTGAACTGGCCATCAGACTCTGGTCCCGTTGATGAAGGCCGAGACAGATCTGGGGTTGGCCGCCGAACTGTAAACGAGACCTTGGATGTTGCAGACATACAGTCGCTAGCAAGTCCAACGGGAGACACACATCCTCACTGCCAAGTCACGTGCCTCTCTCTGACTGATCCCCTCCCTCCAGCCTCCGTTGAATTATTTCAACGTCAACCAAATGGCGGTCACCAGTGCACTGACTCGGTTGACTCGGCATACGCAGTGCTGGAGGCAGGCAACCCGTGCCTACCTTTGCACGTCGGCATTTTACCCGGACATTCTCAAATATCCTGTTCCACGACGTCGGACACCTTCGTACGTCTTTCGACTGCCTCGAAAAATGAATGGAATGCCCGGTACATGCACTCGCCCGATGTCCTCACAAGCTCCAAAAATCCCTGCATCTCGCGCAGAAGTTCAGACATTACCGACGCCGCAGGAACTAGAAGATGCTGAAATGGAGGCTGATATAATACCCGAAGATCAAGTGCAGCTCATGCTCACGGATCGTGCTGCGCAGGTACGTAGGTGTTTACAACGTCATACACATCGAAGGTAGTTACGTCCGCTTCAGCAATTAAGATTAATTTCCTCTCGGGAAGGGAATTCACAGGCGGCTGTTCGCATTTCCGTCGACTCGGGAGGGTGTCACGGATTTCAGTATAAAATTGAACTTGCAACTCAACGCGACCCTGGAGATTAGTGAGTGTCTTTGTACACCTGTACACACGGTTTCGTGCGACCGCATTACCCTGTTTTTAGTCATTTAGTCCATCCCAGCATTCAACCTTCCAACGTGTACATCGACCCAATATCCCTTTCTATGATCAATGGTTCGACCGTTGACTTTGCTACGGAACTCATAGGTAGCTCCTTTCGAGTAGTTGATAACCCTCGTGCAAAGGGCGGGTGTGGGTGCGGGGTAAGCTGGGAGATGAAATAGTCGTCGGTGGAGTTCTGTATCAAATCCACTTGGTCGTGGAGCGCACCGTGCTACTACCCTAGTTCAAATTCGTAAGTAATCGATTTGAATCACTGTTTGTAATTTGAGTTTGTAATGTTTGTCGCATACAGCTACCCATGTCATATAGTCGTTGGTACGTTTCTTAATCCCACACTACCAGCGTAGTAGTGTCGCAGACCAACGGTGTGCGAAACCGCTGGGGTGTTTGGCACACGGTAGAGCCTAACTCCAGTCTTGTTCTCAATTATTAATTGTCAGAGATACACCGTTGCGCCGCCTACTTGCGGATTCGAATGCAAGATCTCGGGACTGGCTTATTCTTATCGGGAGCTCTGTGCCATTCAATTCCACCGGTCAGAAAGCTGAAACTTCCGCATCGAATTACATCTACTGGTGCCAGCCTGGAATCGTTTTCCCGCCCAGTCAGGTTAACACCTCTCAATAGATTTGGCTCGTATAAGTATCAGTGTTGGAGCCCGTCGCTCGGTCGCTTAGGTTCGCCAGAATGTCTTTCAAACTCAATCCACCCTTCGGTGCTGAGTAGTTGGGTTCCTCCTTCACCCCGACTATCTACTGCAAGTGAGGAAGCAATTCGACAAGAAAGAAATCACTAATGAGCAACTACGTGTGTTGGAAGATAAAGCCATTGCGGGGACTCTGCGCTTGCAGAGGGGTGTCGGTATCAAGGCCTTCACAGACGGCGGATACACCTCAGTGACGAGATGATATGTTGTCAGCTGTGTAACTGAGTGCTTTGCTGGCTTGTTTGGGCATCACATATCCGTCCTAAAAACTGCCATGGAAGAGTATTGCATTATCTTCTAGGTTCTATGACGAGTTCTTCGATCACCTTCAAGGCTTTACAGGTATGCAATGGCCAGATCTGGACATCGTCCAGCTGACTGTTGTACCGAAATCCACAATCCACCAGCTGAAAATTTCAAGGTAGGCCACTCAGAAGTACTGCAAGTGGTCCGCTGATAACAGCATTCTCGTAGACATACGTTCCCTATACTAAGGCCTTCCTCGCCAATAGTTTATTGAGAATTATTACAGTGGTTCAGCACTTACTCTTCTGTGCTCTGCTAAATGTCGAGCCTGCGAGCATGACACTGTACGAGCAAGATCAAGTACGTCGAATCAGGCTACCTGCATCAATTTGAATCCCTGAAGGCCGTTGTGCAACCAAGTACAGAACAGCAAGCTTATCTTGACTTCTCCGGAGTGGCTCCACCTGCGTCGCGGTCCGTCCGTCACATTTAATTCATGATTCGCTTGGTGTAACAGGGGAACACCCCTTCAGACCGAGTGTGTACGCCAGTCAAGATCAATATTTCGATGATATTGTAGTAGCGTACCGTCGCGAACTTGAGGTTTTCCACGCTCTCGGGCTCCGCATCGTGCAGTTCGACGACCACCTTGGTGGCTCGCTTCTGCGTTGATCCAACGCTTAAAGGTATGAAGGAAGCTGGAGAAACCTTGCGAACAAGGTCACTCTGATTAATCCCACCGTCCAACGCTCTGGCAACGTGTACATCAACCCAATATCCCTTTCTGTGATTATGATTCCACTGTTGATTTTGTCACGGAACTGATGGGTAGCCCCTTTTGAGTAGTCGGCAGTTACTCCCATGCACGGGGCGGCTGTGGGTGTGGTAGGCTGGAGGATGCAATAGTCCCTACTGGAGCTCTGCATCAAACTCGCTTGGTCATGACGCGCACTTGATTACCTCAGCTCAAATCCGTTAGTAATCGCTGTCTGCAATTTGAGTTCGTTATCTTTGCTCCATACAGCTACTCATGGCCGTTGGTACATTTTCTATTCTCACACTTCTGTGGTAGTGTACGCAGACCAGCGGTGTTCACTCGCGAAGCCGCCTGAATTATTTGGCTCACGGTAGAGCCTATCTCCAATCCTGTTCTTAATCGTTTGTCGTCAAAGATACACTGTTGCGCCTATGGAAGATCTCTGGAGACATGCTTATCAGGAGCTCTTTGCCGTCCAAGTTCCGTGGATCAGAAAATTAAAGCTTCCGGTTGTATACATCTGCTGATGCAGTTTGGAATCGTTTTCCCGCTCCAGTCAGGATAGCACTTCTCTCAATAGATTTGGCTGGTATAAATATTGGTGTTAGAATGCTGGGTGCCTAGGCTTGTCAGGATGTCCTTCAAACACAACCCGCCTTTCCGTGCTGAACACTTAGGTTCCCTTCTTCGCCCTGATTATCTACTCCAAGCGAGGAAGCAATTCGACAAGAAAGAAATCACTTATGAGCAACTACGTGTGCTGGAAGACAAAGCCATTGCGGAAGCTCTGCGCCTGCAAAGGGAAGTCGGTATCAAGAGCTTCACAGATGGCGAATACAGGTCAGTGAAGAGATGTTATGTCGTCAGCTGTGTGATTGAGTGCTTTTGCTGGCTTGTTTAGGCGTCACATGTTCGTCCTAGAAACTGCCATGGATAAGCATTGCCTTATCTTCCTTCTAGGTTCTACGACGGGTTCTTCGATCACCTTCAAGGCTTTGAAGGTATGCCATGGTCAGACCTGGACATCATCCAACTGACCGTTGTACAGAAATCCAAAACCCACCAATTGAAATCTTCAAGGTAAGCCGCTCAGAGGTACTTCAAGTGGTCCGCCGATAACAGCCTTCTTGTAGACCTATGTTCCCGACATCAAGGCCTTCCTCGCCAATAGTGAGTTGAGAGTAATTAACGTGGTTGAGCACTTACTTTTCTTCACTCTGCTAGACATCAAGCCTGCGGGCACGACACTGTGTACGGGCAAGATCAAGCACGTCGAATCGGGCTATTTACCTCAATTTAAAGCCTTGAAGGCCCTTGTGCAACCTGAGGAAGTGAAGAATATCAAGCTTACCTTGGCTGCCCCAGAGTGGTTCCACCTGCGTCATGGTCCGTCTCTCACATTGTTTGACCTGCGATTTCCTTGACACACAACAGGGGAACATGCCTTCAAACCGGGTGTATACGCTAGTCAAGACGAGTACTTCAATGATATTGCAGCAGCGTACCGCCGCGAACTTCAGGTTCTCTACGCTGCTGGGCTCCGCAACGCGCAGTTCGATGACCCCCTGCTTGCTTATTTCTGTGCTGAGCCAATGCTTAAGGGCATGAAGGAAGCTGGCGAGGACTCAGAGACATTGTTGGATCGCTACATACAGCTGTACAATGACTTTCTTGTGGGTCGCCCCAGGAACCTGACAGTCGGCTTACACTTGTGCCGTGGCAACTTCCGGCACTCCATCCACTTCTCTGAGGGCGGATACGATGCCATTGCGGTGAAGTTGTTTAACGAGATTGACGTAGACTGCTATTATCTCGAATACGACACCGAACGTGCTGGTGAGTTGTTGCATTCGAGTTGGGATATCCGCGGGCTGACCACGACACAAAGGATCATTTGAACCTCTGCGGCACCTTCCGAAGAACAAGACGGTTGTTCTCGGCCTCGTGACAAGTAAATTTCCAGAACTGGAAGACATAGAAGCACTCAAGGGACGGGTGATGGAAGCAGCGAAAATTATGGCAACCGATACCGGAGAAAGTGAGGAAGAAGCGTTGAAACGGATATGTGTCTCCCCGCAGTGCGGTTTTGCCTCGCACTCGGAGGGCAATTTACTTGGTATGGATGATATGAGGAAGAAATTGGCGTTGATCAAAGATCTAGCGACTAGCATCTGGGCAGATGCTTGAAGCTGTGAAAGTGTATTGATAGCATTTGTAGCCTGTGTAAAACCACACAATCGAATCATATGTTTACCCCGGCAAATTTGCCCCGTACACGATATAAGCTCTAGTTATCAAACTAACCTCAAATCATTTTCTCCAATACCATTTCTCCGAATCCAGACGCCATCGTCCACTTCCAGAAGCAAGACTTGTGATTTCCTCACAACCTCTTGTAAGTCGCAACAAGTTGGGGGGCGCTAATTTCTACTTACTACTGATAGAGATGAAGAGCACATTGGTCCCACTGCAGTAAACTAGCCCGAACGTTACACTGTGGTTGACAAACGAGGTGCTCCTAATCAAATAGTGGTGGCCAGACGTTGACTTACTCTCACAGTAACGAATATGATCCCGACAGAACCAGGGTAGTACACCGGGTGATTCAAGCTCTGCAACATACAGGACACCTCCTTCTAACTGCAAGGTTTTGGTATACGTTCCCTAGTCTGGCACTTAGGGTCTTTCAGCCATTCGATCATCACTCACGATCTCTGTGCTGCCAATAGGTTGGAGAGCGACGACTGTCCTTTTCAGTACATCAGTACCAAATATCATCTACTGCACTTGTTTCTATGTCTGGCTTTTCTGTCGCGCATGATGATCAAGTAGGCGTTCCCCGGTGATGAATGCCTCACGACCCTTAAGCCTTGGAAGGAACGTGTTTCAAACTGGCGTCACGGCTTGCAAAATGCGTGTGGTCTAAAAGATGTGCTTCCATTCACTTGTCGAAGAGTGACCGCAAGGGTAGCTGTTAATGTCAGCACTTAGAGGCGGCAACGGGATTTCTAGAGCAACCCTGCTAGCCGACCTGTGCAGGCCGCGCAATCCGCGCTGTAGATGAATCGCCCTGCACCAGCTGGGGAGACCGAAACAGGGGTATTCAAAATAATTCCCATGGACCGTTAAGCATGGACTGTCATATTTCGGCCTTCCAGAGCTTGGGCTCAGAGGCAGAGTCTGTGGGGGAAGTATAGTACGGGCTCCACCCCCGCAAAAGAAGTTGGATAACGTTACGAAGACCTAAACAACACTGAGTAGAACGATCACAAATTCGAAACACGGCCGCCTCAGTGCTGGGATCATGGCAACGCGATAATGACCGACATTTATTTCGGGTTTCTAGGTTTACGAGTTGTGCACCGCCCTAGGGGCGCTGAAACAGATGCCGCCAACCTATAAATCGGAGAGAACAGCGATAGTGCGTAGGTATCATCGTTGATCGAAAAATCGCCTGCCTTGCACTTCCGATGCGCGTCGCTTTTGCCATTCCATACACTCTTCTCATTATCGCTCAGGCTGCATGTGCTTGGCCCCAGCGAGTCCCAGAAGGAGCAGTACCAGTCAGAAGAACACCCACCTTTGGACCTGGCCCTGAATGTCTGCAACAATGCTTTCCCGAGTGTTTGTGTTAAGAATGAAAACACACACCATTAGCGGGTGAGTTTGCATGCAGGGCTCAAGGACTGGGCATTTACAGCCATTTACCAGCATGGGATGGTGGTACAACATGCCGTTGGTTACTTTTAAGTATATTAGTAGGACGTCCGTCAGGGAGGAGGGGTCGCCTGGGATGGTTGAATTCTAGTTAGAGCCATGGTTACCACCCGAGACACAGACTGCAGCGTCAGATTCAAGCTTAGTCAGAATTTGGCTTAGTCAGCGCAATGGGGTGCTGTACAGATACACTTGGCCTAATACACAACGTCGTACCTGGTCGCTGAGTTGAACGTCCGTCATCATGGCCTCCAACAAACCCAATAAACTGGCATTCTTGTCAATGCCAGCACCTGCGTCTTATGTCGCTGGTCTTGGTCGAGGGTGTGTATGAGAACTTTTGTTTGCGAAATATCGGTGTGCTCATCTGTCCTTGTAGTGCTTCTGGTTTCACAACCCGTTCGGATATCGGTCCAGCGAGGGAGGGTCCATCAGCGGAGACTATTGCGTGCGTTTTCTTACTCGCTATTCCTATTTGCCCTGCTTACGCTTCCAACAGTGAAGCTCAAGCCAGACGTGGGGAGGAACCCGAGATCGACTCGGAGCAATTTCAGGATCCAGATAACGAATACGGCCTTTTTGCTGGGACGACTTACGAGGCTGACGATGAAGAGGCCGACAAAATATACGAGGCGGTGGACCGTAACATGGACGCACGGCGGCGGGCACGGAGGTGTGTGCTTCCTGGTTAGTTCGCGTCGCTTACTCTCATTCATGCATTTCACCCTCTTCTAGGGAGGCACACGAAAATGACGAGCTTGCAAAGTACCGTGCAGAACGTCCGAAGATTCAGCAACAGTTCGCAGATTTAAAGCGCGGATTGGCTGTCATAACCGATGAAGAATGGGAGAGTATCCCAGACGTAGGTAATCTTACAAGGAAGAAGAGGAGGAAAGATGAGCGTTTGTTCGTCGTTTCGGACAGCATTCTTGTCGGCGATAGAGCGCAAACCGAGTATGAAAGCTCTTTGGACATCAAGCAGCAGCAGGTAGGCTAGTTTTTACTGGGTTCCTTCCCGGCGCTAACAATTGCTTCGTGCACCCTAACAGGATGGCTTCGTGACATCTGCTGACGCAGGTGCAATGACGAACTTTGTTGAGATTGGACAAGCCCGAGACAAGATTCTCTCTCTCAAGTTAGATCAGGTGAGTTCGCGTCACGGTATATCATATTTTTACTCACCTTCGCTCAGATATCTGGCACATCCAGTGTCTCAGGTTCTGCCACTTCAGTTGACCCCAAGGGATACCTTACTTCTCTTAATTCGGTCGTTCTAAAAAGTGAGGCGGAAATTGGTGATATCAAGCGGGCTCGCATGCTGTTCGATTCCCTTGTGAAATCCAATCCAAAACACGCTCCTGGTTGGATAGCAGCAGCGTGTTTGGAGGAACATGCAGGTCGTATGGTAGCCGCTCGCAAACTGATCAAAGCTGGCTGCGAACATTGTCCTAAGAGCGAAGACGTTTGGCTTGAGGCCGCACGGCTACATGTAAGTGTTTTGAATAATACGAAATGGCGTGCATGGCAGTTGACTCGTGATCAGAATCAAGACGACGCGAAGGTTATTCTTGCCAATGCCGTACAACATGTCGGGCAAAGCGTCAAAGTCTGGCTTGCCGCAGCTGATCTAGAGCAGGATGTTCAAGCAAAGAAGCGGGTACTTCGCAAAGGTCAGTACCCTCACAACTTCCGCATGGTCAACTATTTCTGATACTCTTTTCAGCGCTTGAACACATCCCGAACTCGGTCCGCCTCTGGAAAGAAACAGTCAATCTCGAGACGTCACCTGCCGACGCGCGCATCCTCCTTTCTCGTGCTGTTGAGGTCATCCCCCTTTCCGTCGAACTTTGGCTTGCTCTTGCTCGACTCGAAACTCCCGATCGTGCTAAGACAGTTCTCAACAAAGCACGCAAGTCGGTACCAACCTCACATGAAATATGGATTGCTGCCGGACGTTTACTTGAGCAAGTAGCCACGGCAGACCCAGAGAAATCTTCTGAAGCACGTAACAAGGAACTCGAACCCGTCGATCGCACAATAGAGGCGGGAGTGCGTGAATTGCGGCGGCATCGGGTGCTATTAACGCGAGAGCAATGGCTAAAGGAGGCGGAGAAGTGCGAGTCGGAGGGCTCACCTAGGACGTGCGAAGCGATAGTGAAGGCTACGATCAGTATGGAAATCGAAGAGGAGGATCGATTGGACACATGGGTAGGAGATGCGGAAAGTGCGGAGTCAAGGGGTAAGGTTGGCACGGCACGGGCAATCTTGGCATATGCCTTGAAAGTGTTCCCTGATAAGCGGCACCTTTGGCGAAGAGCGGCAGACCTCGAAAAGGCTTACGGTGATCGGTGAGAATTCCGAGCATTATCTGCCGATCAACTCTCTAATCGAGTAATTAGTGAATCTTTGGATGCTGTATTATCACAAGCCGTACACTACTGCCCGCAGGCGGAAGTTCTATGGCTCATGGCAGCTAAAGAGAAGTGGCTAGCTGGCAATGTATCCGCGGCACGGGAAGTGCTCGAAAGAGCTTTCGTTGCAAACCCGGAGAGCGAACAGATATGGCTTGCTGCTGTCAAGTTGGAGGCAGAGAACGGCGAGCTGGGCGTCGCCAGAGAGCTCCTCGTTCGCGCGCGTACAGTTGCGGACACTGAAAGGGTAAGTCTATTGTGTTGGTTGGTGACTGCCGTTTGACGTCATGACAGATTTGGATGAAATCGGCTGTTTTCGAGCGCCAACAAGGGCAATACGCAGCTGCACTCGAGACAGTCTCTACTGCACTGTCGAGGTTCCCCAAATTTGCCAAATTATATATGATTCAGGGACAAATTCATCAGCTACAGAAAAATTTCGCAGCTGCTCGTGCATCGTATGCTGCTGGGATAAAGGCGTGTCCGAAGGACGTAACGCTTTGGGTACTTGCAAGTAGACTCGAGGAGCTCGACGGCAAGAGCATTAAAGCACGGGCCCTCCTGGAGAAGGCACGTCTACTCAACCCGGCTAATGAAACTCTCTGGGCCGAGTCTGTCGGTGTGGAAGAACGCGCGGGCGGGACAGGACAGGCAAAAACAATGCTCGCTCGGGGAATGCAGGAATGTCCCACCTCCGGCCTGCTGTGGTCAATGGCTATCTGGGCAGAACCACGTCCAGCGCGCAAGTCGCGTTCGGTTGACGCGTTGAAAAAGTCCAAGGATAACGCTCTGGTAACGTGTACGGTTGCCCGCCTCTTTTGGGCGGAGCGCAAGATCGAAAAAGCGCGTGATTGGTTCGCACGTTCAGTTGCTACTGAACAAGACAAGGATATCGGGGACCACTGGGGATGGTGGTTCAAGTTTGAGAAACAACATGGGACGCCGGTATGTCAGGCTTGCATATAACATGTAGATATCTTCTGACTGTCTTTTAGGAACATGTTGCTGAGGTAATTAAGCGATGCGTTGCTGCAGAACCTCACCACGGGCCTGTATGGCAATCAATGGCGAAAGACGACAAGAATGTTGGAAAGGGGACGAAGGAGATCCTGGAGTTGGTGGCCAGTGCGCTGCAGTAGTTAATTCAGTGTATCTTTCGAACGTCACTGTCTTTTATACTTTCAATTTGTAGTTTGTGCTGGGACGCAGCAACATAGGCTCCTTAGTGGGAACTGGTACTCCAGCCGCGCGAAATGCATCCCCTTGAAGACAATAACAAGGAAATCAAGTCGCTGGAGGACGGACGTGAAGAATAACCCTAGGCAGCTTCTTTCTACTACTGGCAGAAGCTACAAAGGCAGTACGCTGCGTCGAGCTGTCTTCAATCTTCGTCTCCGTCTCTGGCGTTGGAGAATATCCCCCACTAGGACCCTCAAGTGCAGAAGACGAAGTGTTCTTCGTGCTTCCAGATAACGTCGTACTCCCGGAATCACTTGGAGTGCCACCTGGATCCTTCTTTCGTTTACGAAGCGTCCGAACTGTTGGGGGGGCACGACTACTGCGAGAACTTGCAGGCGAAGAGGTGGGCTTTGGATCCAGGGTAGCAAGTATCTCCACAGTACGAGAAAGCCAATCCTCTGGAGCGGAAGGTACCGATGGACGAAGACCCTTTCGGGTCTTGATAACCTTTTCTAGCTGTGCACAGCGTAAGGATCGACCACCGTTAACTGCACTGAAGATAGATTGAACTTACTTTGTTTATGTTTTCCGTGTTCCACCATTCTTGGTCTACCCAGCTCCCATCCTCCCCTTCCAACTCCACTAAACCGCATACATGGGCCATAGCGCCACTTAAGAGGGCTTTGTCACTATATCCCCCTTCGAGTACACTAACTAGACGTCCTCGTGCGTACTGATCAGCAAGGGAGCGTGTATCACGAGTGAAGCGATGATAAAAAGATACAGGGACCCTGCGACCATGACGGGACATGGACGGGTATTCGTGTTCGCAAGCGTCGAAGCCGCAACTATCGGTTTTTAAAGTCAGCAACCAACTGCCCTGGTTAGCCGGAAACAAACCTAATGAATATAAGGACGTCGTCCCCGGGTCCTCCTGTACGATCAAGGAAGTCTCTCGCGCGGTGGATGAGATTAAGGTACTTAGGATAGAGTGTGCCCCAGAAGTGCTCGCTAGAATCATATTGCTGAAGATGAATGTTTTCAACATGTTGTCCGTGCGGACCGTGGATAGAAGTTGAAGCTGCCTGAACCATGTGCAGCTTGCCATCCTGCATTGGAATTAACACATTCCAATGTTGATCTTGTGGTTGTCTGGGACTCACCTCGCACGGGTACGAGAGGATGTCGTGAAGTGATCCGTAGTATATTTGAAGACCACTCTGCGTGGGAGGCATGTTGTTTTGTGAACCCTCAGACTCCAGTGACTTGAGATAGGTCTCTTCATTTATCTGCCACGCGAGTGATTGTGTACCATTACCTGCATGCATTCAACGAGTTAGCAAAGGTGCTACTTGGAACCGCCATGGACCAACCATGATGCAGGTCGATGTCAAGTATAATAACTCGTTTGATATTGTGCTTCAGATGCGCTACAGGGCGTCAGCACTCATGGATGTCCGTCACCCGCGAGCGTACCATGTGCAGCACCAATGACCACGTTGTTGACGAAACAAAAACCACTAGGAGTGTCCTCGCCGCAGTGATGACCTGGAGGTCGAATTGCCACGAAGGCCCGTTCGCAGCCCTTACTACCCCCTGCATCAGAGGTGAGTACGTTGTCGACGGCTTCGCATACCGCGCCAACAGCCCCTTGAATAGCGTCCATGGACGTTGGGCAGACTAAAGAACAACGTGGACGGATCGACGACTGGCAAGGGTAATGTGCACTTACGATACAAATCCAGCGGCGGGATCCCATCTGGGATTTCGAGACCCTTCTTTTGGATATTTTCTTGGCTGTCTCGTGCCCATGCAGTGAGGTTTTCGAGATACACGTCGCCCTCGACGTCCCCGTGAACATACTTCACGGCAGGGTGATCGAGTAAATCAACCTTCGCTGCAGTGCGGTAAAAAGTAACAGAGGAAGGCCATAATTGCTGATCTTGGGCCTGTCCGATATTCATACGCTCCAGGGCAGACACCAATGTGTCTGTTTCTGTAGAAGTGATTTTGCCAGTCGTGCTATCATTCCTGCGTGCAGTGTGTTTCGCGGAAACCTCGCCTGCGTGAGCAATCGCTGCTGAAAGACCTACTTTGACTGCGCGAAGGCGTTCGGGACGCTCCACGATACCCGAGGTATCCTTCGACCTTATGTAGCGGTGTTTAAGGCAGTCGTCCTGCAGATACACCGCAGTACGTTTGCTGGAACGCGAACTCTCGGGAAGCGGCCCTCCCTCCGACACAACAAGGTCGCGAGTGGAAACGTCTACGGCTCCGGCCTGTTCATGCCCACCGATCTCTGTGTGCATGTCGTCCTAATAGAAGTTATGATTCAGATTCTCATACAGGAACCAAACTGAAATGACCGTACAGGATACAAGTACAGGACGTCACGGCAGTGCTGCGCACGTACATAAAAAGACGCGTTGTGTACATGTGTTTATACCCCGCCTATGGTCCAAGCTCGTAGGTAACAAACACCTACCGTGCTTTGGGTTTTTCACTGAGATTAGAAGCCTTGCAGTTTATCCATCAAGATTGCCCACTCGAGCATCGTGACACCTTTCTTCAGCATCTCCTCTTTCATCTCGCGATCCCGGGTTTCTTCTCTTAGCCGCACCAATGCGCGGAGATGCTCACGCTGCTTGATGCCCAGACTGTAGAGTACTGGCGCGATGTGCAGTAGTGACGGCTGGCAGGACGCAAGTACCATTTCCACGGATGTCGTCGAGGTAGATCGAGTCCTTGCAATCGGAGGGCTCATTCTGGGCTCCGCTCTGGCATTGCGCGGAGATGAAGCGATGCTTGCACTTCTGTTGTAGTAAGTTCCATAATTCGTCAAGGGGTTGTTGCGCGGAGGAGAGTGCCTCTGTCCTGTGAGTGCACTAATTTCCGCCATGGTGTATATTCTCTCCGATCGCGTTGGGCTGGGAGATTTGACCCTTTTTGGACGCTTTGTGTTAATCACCTGCGGCTGCGGATGCTTGAGCGGGTGAAACGTGTTCAACTCTGATGAAGTGTACATCCGTTCGGATCGATAGGACGGCGATGCGTTGGACTGGCTTCGGCGAAGGGTCGCACTAACATTCTGCCGGGCATTCAATCAACGAGGGTAATGTCATATTCGCCTTTCCGTACCTGGATCTCCCTGGGCTTCAGGGTCCTCGTCTCTGTTGGACGTACCCTGCTGCACGTATGCTGTGCTGGGCTACTGACTTGCGAAGGCGAATCTCCAGGCTCTCCGGTACTGCCGCCATTACGCGCAACTTCTTCCCTCCACATGTGCACTCTCCCGGAACGTCCCCCTTCCATCACTGGTTGCGTTAATGGTTCCGGACCCCCCCCCGACCTTGGGGTAGCATTCTGTCTGTGAGAACCTTGTTCGACGGCGATTTCTTGGAGTCGCCTCGACACCTCATCCATATACATCCCATAATCCGTAGGGGGTGGTCCCTGACGATAATTGACTTCGTATTTTTCAGCCCATTCTCCGTACACACCGCTGAATCGTGGCTCCGTATCTTCCTCCAAGCCCACCCGTCTCACTGTTTGAACTTCGGTTACACCATCAAAAGGGTGCATTTCCGTTCCTCCAGTATCGAAATCCGCGTCATGTGTTACGGCATCGAAATCATCGCCAACTGCTTGTATTGTCGTCGGCGCACGAGGGTGCCGACGCGGAGGGATGGGGACCGGAACTATATCATACGACGAGTCTTTACATCGATGAACCATCAGCACACCTGACACACCCCACTAAACCAGCTCACCACTGTTTCCGTCTCTTTGTGGCATCATGGTTCAAGGGAAGTCCTGGATTGAAGTGAGAGATAACTTGTTACCCTTCTCCCTACCTTGTTGTGGGCCAGCCCTTTGAATCATTGAGCCACCCTCCGATTTTCCCTGGAACGCTCAAAACATGAGGTGCCAAATGGTTATCTAATGTATCCAGCCTATCACCACCGAGTTGGGGACGCATGTATGGGGGATGTGAACGGTGCGATTTACACGTGCATTGTGAGAAATGATCCTGGAAAGAATCCTAACTAATTGACTTGATGACCTTGGAGTCTCTGCGTGGATGCTGTATTTCAACAGCATGAAATCCTCAAACACCACGATCTGCTCCATTACCTCCTCGAGGTCTATGACTATATACATGCATACGCGGGTCTCGTGTGCCTAATCATTGGCATACATGACACATGCACAGGCTGGCTTCCGCTGTTGATGACACCTCCGGAAACCGTAATGTAGGCACGTTGCTAACGCATGTCGATGACAACTCCTCCCTCCGTCCCGATGTGCCCGTACCTAATTCTGGATTGTAGTTTTGGCACAGGGTCTTCACTTGAACAGCATCGTTGGATATATCCGCCCTCCCGAAAAGCTCGAGTCGATCAGCAAACAAAATTAAAAAATTATCACTTGTGTCCAGGGACACTGTGGACGTCGATTCTCCTTACGGTCTCAGATCCATCGCGAGTGACTGGACACATCAACGCTCGAGCGATGCTCTTCAAATCTGGGAGACAGCTACGCGACGCGGCGGTTAACAACCCCTTCTTGAACGAGCCCTCTCACTGGTCAATAAGTGATTTACTGAGCGCGAGGGGAGCCTTACGACAAGCCACTTCCAAACGGAGCTTGCTGTGGACTGGTGTTCCCTCAGGTAGTTTGCAGATAGGCTGATTCGAAATCGAGATTAGAGTAATCATCCCCAGTGAAAATTGGACAAATGCATAACTAGGTAGACAAATGTAGTACTATTTACCAACTATTGTTTATATGTATTGGTATGTGTTGCGATGTGCATAGGTTGTCCATAGCTACACCTAGTTGGAACAGGATATTGATTGTGTGCAACCCATCCAATCTGAGCCATCGACTCCATGCAATGCAACATACTTGTGCTAGGTTGTTGAATCTATGCTATCTGGTGCAATCCATGCCATCCATTCCATATTCTTGCTGCACTCACTATGAGTACTACCTACTCCTCATCATGCTGCCTGCTCCAAACCTGTGGTGTGTATGTCGCAAATACTGCAAAGGCATTTGCAGGCTCATTCATACACTGAGAACTTGGAAGAAGAAGAAGCATCTATGTGAGGTGGATGACAATGAGAAGGCATCTATAACACTGGCAACATGATCTGATACTTTCTGTTATGCCTGAGTGTGGTGACTTCTTCAAATGGAATAGGCATGAAGCATGCAAGGGGGAGACTATGGGCCGAACGTATTGTAACCCCTGTGGCTCAGTTATCTTGGAAGTCCAGTGAAGGTTCTGTCTACTGGTGAATCCCTTTGTGGGTATTTGTGCAGAGAGAGAGGGCAGACGAATGAGAAGGAAGTTAGCTGAGTCGCAAGCTCTCAAAAAACTGAGGATACAAGGTAAAGTACATGGGGTTATATACCTCTAAGTACAAGTACCGTACCAGTTGTGACAGACGTGTCGCAACATGTATCTGCAGTAGTTGATAGAACAATCAGTGAAATAAATAAGAGTCATACGGTGTCATCAGATGGGGTAGGGAGGCAACAAAGGCTATACCAGCTGGTGCAATCAATGCACAGTGAGGAGCCTGACACTGGAACTATAGTACAACATGGGAGCAACATAAATGAGTCAGAGATGAGTCAATGGAGCAGGAATAAAACAAGTCATCCATCAGAGAGGGTGGTGGAATACTGGATCACAGTGGCAATGTGGTCTTGACTGGTATTGGAAATACCTTGACAGTGGGAGATCCAAGCATTCCCTGGAGCATTCAAGCCCCTAGGATGGTGACAGTTATGAGGGATGCAACGAGGCATGTGATGCACATGACCACGAGAAGTCGAAAAAGGAAAGACCCCTGATGGAAGTGTAGCATCACCCCCCCTCTAAGGTCCTCAGACCCTTGAGGATGGGCCGGAAGTCGCATTGGCAGGGCAGGCAGAAAGGGGTCAGCAAGTAGTATACACATGGGAGCATGTGCAAGAGGCGATGGGCAATGATGGCGATGGAGATGGTGGTTCTTCGAGGGCCAGAGTATAGCAGGAGCCACATCCATTGCAGCATGACCAATGTCCCAGGTAATGACACTGGAAGCAGGTGTGAACTTGAAGGGGGTGTCCCTTGGGTACTGGGGACTGCCCTCCGAGGTAAAACCATAGTTGATCTGCAGGGATGGGGACGAAGGGAGCCAGAGGGAGAGGATCAGTAGAGTGGACAGCATTGTGATATTGCTTGTGCATTCCAGCCCATGACGCATCCTGGAGCAGAACCTCCCAAGCGGAGTTGTGAGTTCCTGTTCCCAGATGAGCACCGACCTCTTTAAACAATTCTCCCAAGTCAACATACCCTAACTCAACAGCATGCCACTCCTTCTCCTTCTCCTGATCCGAGACATCTTCTTTTAATTTTGCTGAAACTGATGGTTCCTCTTGTTTTGGTCTGATGTGCTCCAAGATCCGAGAAGCTGGAGAGGCCAGAAACTCTCCTATCTGTTGGTTACATAAATGATGATAAGCCCCTCCAGTTACTGCTTCAGTGAGATCTGAGGAAGCCTTCTCCAGCATGTCAATCATTATAATCTCTGACAGTGGCACAGTTCTGCTCATCTTCCAAGTATGGACCTTTGAGACTAGCCTGTTGATCACATCTGACACTCGGTAGATTTGAGACAACATCCCAAAATACTCAACCTGTTCTGGTGAGCACCCATCAATGTTGTCCCTGTTGTGGAAGACATCAAGTGCCCTAACAATGTCCAGGTAGTCACTTGCTGAGACTGGTAGTCACTGCTGGTCAAGCCAGGCAGTGGCAGCCATTGTGAGGAGGTCAAGGGCTGCACGATGAGTGCTGTTGGAGTAGGTGGTGAAGGCAGAGTGAAGGTTGGTAGGTTGGGGAGCATGGGAGGGACCCTCTCCAGTTGTTGTTCCATGGGAGTCATGGTCAGTGTGCACTTTACCTTTTCCCTGCTGGTTACTGTCTCCACTGAGGGAGACTCTGGCCTTTGGTGCTGGGATGTGTCTGACTGAGAAGCTCATGAGTGGATGCAGTCTGTGAGCCCTCCCAGAAGGTGGGGATAGCGAGCGGGGCTGAGACACTGGTGACGAGTATCCGGAGACATAAAAACTGGTGGGGGATGTTGGAGGACTGGTTGGGGCATAGACAGTGACTGGGGGAATGACCCCATCATTGTAGGTGTCATGAAAGGATTTGGTGGCGAGGGGGAGGTCAGCATAGTCATTCTCAGTGTTGACAGAGTGAGGAGAGTCCATTTAATTTTTGAGATGACAGGTGAGCTTGTACTGGTTGAGGGCTTCCGATGTGTGGTCTTTTATGTGTTCCTCAGGTTCCCAAGTGTTGGACGAATGCGGGAACCCTTTCCATTTAACCAAATAGTGCTGTCTTCCTCTTCATCTGTCTATCTTGTGATTAATTATTGACTTGACCTCCCACTCAATCTCATCGTCAACCAATTTGGGCAATGGTGCTGTGGGGGCAGCACCATAGGTGTCATTTTCAGTGAACAGGAAGATCCAAGAGGTGTGGAACACTGGATGGACCTTCCATGTTTCGGGGAGCTCCAATTGGAAGGCAACTGGAGAAACGACCTGAGTCACCTTGAATGGTCTGAGACGTTGTGGTGTGATTTTATTGCATTGGTTTTTGATGCAAAGATGCCCAGTATCCAGGAGTACTCGATCTCCTACCTTGGGCGCAACATAAGACCCTTTTGAGCACGAATGCATCAGGTCTTGGGCTTTTTTATGAGCGAGGATTGCAATATCCCAGTTTGAGGCCAGTCTTTCCAGCCTTTCATTGACCAAGGGTACCATGGTTAGCCATACTTCGGGGTAAGGGGACAGGTTGTATCCCAGAAGAAGCAAAAATGGGGTCATTTGATGGACTGAGTGGATGTGGGAGTTGTGGGTGAACTTGGCTGAAGGGAGCTTGGCAGTCCAGGAATTTGGTGCCTCTGCACAGTACAGGCGCAGATACCCTTCTACCTCTTGATTTATGCATTCACTCTCTCCATTAATCTGAGGATGGTAACCCATAGAGAGCTTGGTTTTGACCCCTATAGCCTTGTAAAGTTCTTTGGTGAACAAAGATGCGAACTGGGGTCCATGATTGGAGATTACTGACTCTGGGATTCCAAACTGGGAATATATGAATTGATGGAAGAGTCAGGCAATCCTGACGGAGTCAATAGTTTTGTGACAGGGAATGAAGAGTGTGACCTTAGTAAGGCCCTGATCAACAATCGTGAGAATAGAGTTGTATTTTTGTTCTCCCAAGATGGGGAGATCTGTGATGAGATCCATAGAGATTTGTTGGAAGGGAAACATCATTTTAGGGGCTTCATGGGGGATTACTGGGGGTGTTGGTGGGTGAGTGATGACCTTGGTTGTCTGGAAAACCAGGCATCCAGCCACATAAGCTTTTATATCCTTTACCATTCCTTCCCACCATACTTCTTTATGCATTTTTGCAGCCATAGCTTTCTGTCCAGGATGACCGGCAGACTCATGGTCATGGTAACTGCACATACAGTGTCAATGGTTTTCTGGGGGGATATACAGGTGTGTCGTTCCAAACCGTTTAGTTCCATCCTTTGCGATGGTGACATTGTCCCTGGGTTCTGGACTGGTAGAATCCTTTGGCGTTTCGTTCTTGATGCGTTCATACAGGTCTGAGGATATTGCATAAACTCCCCACACTCCTTTTACAGGATTCCTCAGAGGGCAAGTGTCAGGCAGCCTTTTCTCTTTTGGTGTTTCCTCAAGTGGGCAAGAATAAGGCTTTGAGTTTTTGCATGACCATGCTATCCATGCAGGGATATGTCCTACTCAGCAAAGATGGTTGATTTTTAGTTGTTTTTGTAATTTTGTAAGGGAAAAAGAGGGTGAAACAAGGCAAATTTGGGAATCCACCCCCTCCAAAAGCCAAAGGTCTGGGGGAAGGACTGTGGCCATGGGGGCAGGCTCTGCCGTGTCGCTCTTGTGAGAAAGAGTGTTGGCAGGAACCTGGAGGCAACCAGCCTGCCAGGAAAAACAGATGGGGTAAGATTGAATGGTAGCAGCCCATCAGGCCTGTCGTGGAGTGAGCTGTTGAGGCTTGTGATAGTACTCCAAGTTCTTGTGGTCGGTAAAGACCATGGTGAGTTTGACCAGGGAGAGGAGGTACAGGTGGAAAGCCTTGAGCACACAGATGATGGTGAGCATCTCGAGGTCATAAACTTGATAGCACTGCTTGGCTCTGACCAATGACTGGGAAAGGTAGGAACAGGGGTGCCATTCATTGTCCGCTCCTTTTTGTGCGAGTACTGCACCAGTACTGAGCTTCGAAGCATCTGTGAACAGGGTGAAAGGCTTTGAGAAGTCCAGAATAGTGAGGACTGGAGAGGAGCATAACAAAGATTTTAACTTTTCAAATGCAGCATTGCATTCTGCTGTCCATTGATAGGACACTCCTTTCTTTGTCAAATCATGTAGGGGGTGGGCAATGCTTGAAAAGGAAGGGATAAACTTGTGGTAGAAATTGCAAAACCCAAGGAATCTGCGAAGCCCAGTAAGGTTGTCAGGGGTTTCCCAGGTACTGATGGCATTGGTCTTCGTCAGCAAAGTCTCCATATGCCCTTTTCCTATTACCATTCCAAGGAATTCAACTTCTTCAGCCTCGAAGACACATTTGCTAATCTTGAGGCGCAGTTCTTCCTTTTCGCAGATCTTCAGGAACTCATGAACACAGCTCTGAAGTTCTTCTTTGGTTTTTCCATGGATTGCTACATTGTCCATGTACCCTACCTGTTTTCCTCTTTGCGATTCGAAGGTTTTATCCATGTACCTCTGAAAGGAAGGTGGTGAATTGCATTGGCCAAAGAACATTACCGTCAGCTTGAACAGCCCTCTAGGGGTAATGAAGGCCCCTTTCCACTCATCTCCTTCCTTGACACAGAGGTTGGTAAAACCCCAGCAAATGTCGAACTTGGTGTAATATTTGGATTCGACGAGTTCATCGAACAAGGCCTGCATGTTGGGCAGCGGATGCACATCTGGGACTGTAAACGAGTTGAGATAGCAGTAGTCTTGAATTAGCTGCTTTTTCCCATCTTTCTTAGCCACGAAAAACACCAGTGCTGCTTGTGGTGATGTTGATGGTTGAATCTTTTTGCATTTTAGGTTTTCTTCCAGGAATTTGTCTAGAACTTTTAGTTCGTCAGGAGACATGGGGTATACCATTGCCTTCTTAGGCTTGAAATCATCACGAAGTCTGATTTTGTGGTCCAACCCAGGTTGATGGGCTGGTAACAGAATGTTGTCTTCTGTGAACACCTTGGTGAATTCCTTGTACATATCAGGAAGCTTGACTTCCTCCTTGGCTGCTGCTAAGGCAGCTTCGAGCTCTGTGGAAAGAGTAGTTTTGTTAATAATCATGGGACTTACGCCTGTTTCTGGTTTTACCACCTCCGGAGGTGATCCAGAGTTTTCTGTTGCACTACCTTTGTAAGAAGGCACAACCTGTTTGATGTACTGGTCAGACTCTTTAGTAGGAACATACCCATCATCCCAACATGTGATTCTTCCTGTTTCCCAGTTCATTTGTGGTTTGAACTCTTTTAGGAACAGCATTCCAAGGAGGACATGTTCCTTTCCTACCAGCGGTCTGACATAACATTTGACATGAACAACCCTGTTTTTGATAATCATCTTCAAGGTTGCTTTTCATGTGACCCATTTGACATCCTTTCTGGTGAACAACATGGTCTTGAATTTATTTTTGACACAACATGTGGGTATCTGGAGTTTCTGGACCATTTGTTCCAATACAAGGGAGACCTTGGCTCCTGAGTCGATACAGGCCATGATTCCTGCATTGAAGTCCAGTAAAATGACCCTTCCCAATGGTGAACAGATTCGCATTGTCGATTCATCATCTATAGAAGTACATTTAGCAGACAAAATAGCAATGGGACTGACTGTAGCAGGAGATTCATCAGTCCCCTTTAAAAATCCAACCCAAAGACCCTTCTCTCTTCTGCAGTCGCTTCATGATCTCCGACATAGGCGGTCTTTGTGCCATCCTCCTTGAGGATGATGCAGATTCCTGAGAGCTGCTTGGCCTTGGACTTGCAGTCATGTTGGTAGTGACCGGCAGCTCCACATTTGAAGCAAGTAATTTCCAAACTGGAACGTCTTACGTTCTGTTTATGTTTGTCAACATCCATTGCATCAGGATCTTGGGAACCTCCACAGTAATGAATGAACTTTTGTTCATACTGAGATTCCTTCCCTTCTAGGATATGCTTTGTAGTGATCACAGTTCAGGCTTCTCCCGCACACTGTATCCACTCAATGACTGTGGAAGGTGCGCATCCAGAGTTAAGAACCCAGTCTCGATACTCCTTGTTTAAGCCTTTTCCACAGAAGATCCCTGCTTTGCATGACTCTTCTTTAAGTTGAGCCTTGTTGACAAGCCCCATGAATTCGGTGATATATGCCTCAAGTTCATGTTTGCCTTGTGAAATATCCAAAAGGCGTAGGATTGTGAGAGTGGTCTGATCACCTGACTCGAAAGTAGCTTTAAGACGTTCTACGAACCTCTGGAAAGTGTTGGTATAGTAGATGGTGCCATCAAGAAGCTTGTTTTCATTTTGATAGTTTTCGGTGAAGGAGACTGCTGCACCTTTGGTCATATACGTGAGTGTGAATGAGATCTTGAGGGCCTCAGTGTTATACACATGCTTGTTCAGGTTCAAATATCCTTCAACCTGTGTTACCCAGGTCTGAAGCCCATTGTGGCTTCTGTCATATTCTCTGGGATGCCCGACATTAAACTCCCTCCATTGGGTGGGCAGCAATTGTATGCGTCATCAGGATCGGCTGGGGCCTTACCCTTACTGGACCCTCCAGTGGGGACCTCTGGGGGAATTACCTTTCCAAAGTTCCTGGCATACCACTCATGTAATGCTGAGTCAGCAGGCATTCCTGTTGGAAATGGGTCGCTATTCCAGGCATGCATCACCTTGTGAAGCTCTTCTGCCATAGCGATTCTTTGTTCTTCCAACCTCTGTCTCAGCTCCTCTTCAGTGATGGTCCTTGAAGGCATCTCAGGGGCTGATTCTCTGTGACTGAGTGTCATGGACATAACGGGTGATTTGCATGCTTCCTGTTCTTCTTTGAGGACTGATCCAAGAGAAGTATTGGACTTCTGATTGTCTTCTTCTTCTGAACTAAGCACAACTTCCAAATCCCTAAATCAGGATAGATAAGACAAGCAGGGGTTTGTGGTGGTAACTGAGGGGCCTAATCTTCCTAGCAGGATGGGCAGTAAAGGAGGATTCCTTCTGAGCCCAAGGGGTTTAGGTCGAGGAGGGATTGGTGGTCTCGATTTCTGTGGATTAGACACTTTAACAAGAAGTGATAACAAGGGCTGAGGGAGGATTTATTTCTCGAAAGAAACCTGTCAGTGTAGAGAGGTATTTGTAGGTGCACGAGTGGCTTTACATGTAGGGCGACACAAGTGCCAATCTCTAGGGAGGTGATCTATTAAAGCCTAATGGCTGCCTGTAGAGCAGTGGATTTGATTAAGGGTTGCAGGGTGTTTCTCAATCTTGTTATGCCTGTGAAGGCAGTTGAGAATGAAGTTGGTTTATTGAAGTTCAGTAACCAAGGACAAGTAGGCTTTGCGTGAAGAGGTCAACTAGTCCCAAAAAGCTGCATGAGTTTTTCGATTTTGTTATGCCTGAGCATGGTGACTTCTTCAAATGGAATAGGCACAAAGCACATGAGGGGGAGACTATGGGCCAAATGTATCGTAACCCCTGTGGCTCAGTTATCTTGGAAGTCCGGCAAAGGTTCTGTCTACTGGTGAATCCCTTTGTGGGTATTTGCACAGAGAGAGAGGGCAGACGAACGAGAAGGAAGTTAGCTGAGTTGCAAGCTCTTGAAAAACTGAGGATACAAGGTAAAGTACATGGGGTTATATACCTCTAAGTACGAGTACCATACCAGTCACGACAGATGCGTTGCGACACATATCCGCAGTAGTCGACAGAACAATCAGTGAATAAATAAGAGTCATACGGTGTCATCAGATGGGGTAGGGAGGCAATGAAGGCTATACTGGCTGGCACAATCAATGCACAGCAAGGAGCCTGACACTGGAACTATAGTACAACATGTGAGCAACATAAACGAGTCAGAGACAAGTCAATGGAGCAGGAATAAAACAAGTCATCCATCAGAGAGGGCAGTGGAATACTGGATCACAGTGGCAATGCAGTCTCAACTGGTATTGGAAATACCTTGACAGTGGGAGATCTGAGCATTCCCTGGAGCATTCAAGCCCCTAGGATGGCGATGGTTATGAGGGATGCAACAAGGCATGCAATGCACGTGACCACAAGAAGTTGAAAAAGGAAAGACCCCTGATGGAAGCGTAACACTTTCTGTGCATTCATTGCTACATCTGCTGTGAATACCAGCACTTCTAACAAATCTGGTACTGCTGGACATGCATGCCTGGTAAGACCACATTAATAACCATTCTTCTCTTTGGTTTAAAAATCCTCTTAGACACTAGAGGCAGAGGATTTCCCTCAACTACCTTCCCAGGGGAGATGCCCATCAAAATCAGATGGATGACCACATGCATATGGACAAGGTTGCAGATCAGCAAGATGCTGATGAATGTAAGTCCTTCAATATGCTTGTTTTTTTCAAGGTAATCATCAACACCCTGCAGATGTTGATGATGGGCTTGGAGATTTTTGCAGTGACAATGGGGCTGGAGATTTTTGTGGTGATGATGGTCCTGGAGATGTTCATGGTGACAATGGGGCTGGAGATGTTTGTGGTGATGATGGAGATAGAGATTTTCATGGTGACAATGGGGTGGTATCAGTGCAGCTGCACAGCTGATTAAGAACCCCCTGTAAGTAACCTCACATGCATGTATCCTTGCTAACACTGCCTATAGATCCTCTTTGCATCCACCTCCTGTTGTCAGAGATTCACCAGAGCCAACCATGACCATATCTGAGTCTGTGTGAACTAAATGAAAACTCAAACTCATCCAATGAGTGCATGAGCACTATTGATGAAGGGGAGTCTCAAGTCGAAAGCCCCAAGTACAAGTAAGTGATGCCAACTGACCAACATCCATCCTGACATGGAGAGTAGGTGTAACACTGAGCATATCACAACTGTCAGTGCAGCAAATGGCCCCACAACCCACAGATGGAATGAAGAAGAAGGTGTGGCATCCTCATTCAAACAAGAGTGGCAGGTATGTGTGCCATGTTTGTATCTTGTCAGTTGCTAACTATCCCATCAGAACACTTGTGCATGCACTGTTATCAGAAACAGGTTGGCAGATTGCTAGAGGAGTTCAACAAGTACTTTGATGAGTTGCCTTCTGAAGCAAAGGCAGTATGTATTCTCCTGATCAAGTAGTCATTTGGCTACTCTAACTGCCATGCATATACAGAAATACAAAGACGAAGGCAAACAATCTGGTATGTGTCATATACCTGATATAACCACATCTCTCATGAAGAGTCTTGCAGGTAGAGTGCAAGATCTGGATTAACAGGATGGCTGCCATTGTGGCCAAGTTTTCAGGCAGCACTATGTACTAGGAGGCATGTTTTGGCAGACAGGCAAGCAGGAGCAGTGCGGGCAAGGGCAGTGTGGATGAGAGGGAGTGCAGGCAGTGCAAAGGGCAGGTGGGCAGGCATCATCACAACTGTACTTCTACATAGCATGGCATAGACAAATGCAATTTGTTAATTCACAAATTTATGGCATTGTCTGACATAGATTGTCATAGGAGAATCAAGCAGAATAAGAGACAAAAGGCCATCTATGTAGATCTATGGAAAACTACATCAGGAAATTAACACTTTACTATTTTTGACCTTTTTGTGACTTTTTTTGACTTTTTTGTGACTATTGTGACTATTTGTGACTTTTTGGGAAGGAACCCACTATCTGTACCTTTTTTTTGACCATATACAGCATTTTGAAGAATGAAAAGAGAACAGAATCTATTGAGACAACTAAGTGATGATATATCTAAGCCAAGAAGACTAGAAAATGTCTGAAAATTCAGAGATATTGAGCCATTGGTGTGATGCACACTGTCTGAGAGAAAAATCATAATATCTCTTTGGAACCTCCTATCAATTTGAATGTATGTGGTATCTACTGAAAGCTATGGAATTAGGTGGTTTGAACAAGACCAAAATAAGCAAGAACAATGCAGCCATGCCTGCAGGACATGGGTAATGATAGTAGATTCCTTCCCAAAAAGTCACAATAGTCACCAAAAGTCAAAAATAGTAAAGTGTTATTTTCCTGATGTATAGAGTAGCTACACATACTGTCAAGTAGCTTGAGCTAGCAAAAAAAGCTATGGAGCTGACCTATTTCATATGCAGGGCAATCTCTATCTATGGCATAGATCTAGCTACATGTACATTGTTCCACATATGTCCAATTCTCACTGGGAATCATCCGTCGTCGGCTGCGTGGTTTCTCCGCTTGGATTACATAAGAACCAATCTCCGCTTCAATGTATAACATGCCCTCCTTGTTTTTTTTTTTTTTCCACCTCCTTCCAGTGCACCCTCCAACTTCTTCCGCATCACTATGTTGGCCTCCCCGTAATCCATCCCTTATTCAGGTAAGTTAGTCCTTTTTTTTTATACCGTAAGCTCTGCGCTGGAACGTCTATGATTTCAAACAAAAATTACACTGATTTAATGAATACGACCTGCCGAAGGCGGGAATGACTCGTACTCGAGATTGCTGAGACTTCCTACAGACATGACGGCTAGTTATAATACCTACCGTATACTGAAACCCCGATCCTTTTTAGATGTCGTTGAAGTTTTCCTGTCTTCAAATTTGCTGGTGATCCAATTGGTTGAGTCGACGGCTTGGAGTTGAGGAGAGCTTTTTTAAGTTGGTTTGTTGTGTAGGCCAATGTTCGATGTCTGGAGTATTCTTAGGAAATTCATGTAGTCACTCGTGGCATGTGCCCTCCCAACGTTTCGTCCAGACGCTCAGCGCTCATCAGTTACCACACGCCAAACGTTGCCAGGATATGATCGGCGATCTCCGGCGGGCGTTGGACGGCTCCCAAATATCGGAGGTCGACAGTGCCATGGAGGGTGCCGTTCAGAGAGCCCTCCAAGGGGCTCAGATGCATTCCCATATGTAGTAATATAAGGATGGCGCCAATACTCCCTCAGTGCAAGGTAAACGTGGCGGTCTTTCCTAACGTCCATACAGGAAGTGGCGAAGACTAACGGGGAGGGAGGGCAGAAGGTGAGCTATTGAGGTACAAGAATTGACGACCTGTTTAAATACGGCTACCCACAGAATCAGGATGTCTGACGTCCAGAGAGCGTTCCTGTGATGATGATGGCAGCATGTTGCTTGAATCTACGTCCTTGCCATCTCGATTTACCTCAAGACAGGACAGGCGTCGTGACGTTTACCATAGGTGATTCGATTGGTGCTCCTGCAAAAGACGTCCTCAGAGGAACACTAGTCGACCAGCCGTACGACGATGTGTCCGTGGAATTCCAGGGGGAGTGTATATCATTGTCTCTGCAGGTTAATGTGCTGCTGCTTGCATCGAGTTCGCGCGATTCTAATAATTTTGATAGTGGCCAGGTTACGAATCTGACCTGCTGCGAAAAGCTCGACAGAGTTTCGTTGAAAGCATGGTAGATGAAAAGCCTATCACCCGACAGGAGCTCGCAATACAAATATGCTTTCTTTTTTTCCGTTTCCATAAAATGGCTTCCGTGTGAGCTCTTCTCTCTACTCGCCTAGTCGACCTGACGCGGGATTTTTCAGAAACTTCAAACAAGCCACAGTGAAGGAAAATTTGGCCTCGGTGAGGATGACGTCCGTGCGACAGATGTTGTCCTCCTCTCCGTGCACTATTGCAGACACACGAATACATGGGTCCCAGAATTTGATGTCATTGATCGAGCAGGTCTCGAAAGATATAATTGGTTGCACCACATCTGATCATCAATTGTATTACACACTATCATTGTCCCGCAACACGCACTCATCCACTTACAAGTATGTACCACAAATAATGTATGATAACTACTGCACCATGGGCGAAATTGTCTGATCGTCACTCTGAACAAGTAACAATCTAAATATTCGGTCAACAGTTGCTCTTGTATGTGTGGAGAAGACCTGTGTTAGCTGATACTTACCAACTCAAGGGGGGTCGGGTGCCCATGTCCCCATTCACTCTCCAAACCGAGTGTTGGGGGCAGGGTCTGTTAGAGAGTTAGAGAGTTAATCATCCCTGTGTTCAGCTGACTTAGGTGTGACACTAGCTGCTTCCATAATCGCATTGGAGTGTATACTTCGTACACTTTTCTCCTAGTTCCCTTAGTAACTCATTCAGCACTGAGGGTAAGCACATGTTCATTCATAGTATATCTACTATACTGATGTCCTGTAGTTGCCTACAGGTACAGTGTTGTACATGCAGTAGCGCTGAGGTTACCTACAGGATTCCCCAGGGTCAGTATTTTGGGGGGCTAGTTGACGAAATTAATTAAAATACTATATACCGCGCAACAGTTAGTCGCCCAACCGGTATTAACAGCTATTGGCAGGATTACAAGTAAGTGATTCCTGCAAACGAAAGGTTCCGATTGTTCTGGGAAAACCGTAATGGTTACCTTGCGTGCCGATGAGGAGGAAGTTAAAAACGCGGGGAGGGGGGGGGTTACTACTAATACCACATGTACTACGGCTAAATCAACCACACCGTCACGCTGAGCGACACAATGGAAACAAACGGACTGTTAGGAGCCGAGTCCGTACGATCGAACTGCAGTAAATGTTGCGGCAAGTGTCTGACACAAGGCGCCAGTACACATCTACTTTTACTCGATTGCATAACGGTCGCTAGTCTAGACCAATGCAGCGCATCCTGCACTGGTGACCAGTCTGTCATGACAATTTGAATCCGTCACTGCGACTCTCGTTCGAGGCGTGAGGCCGCAGAGGATGTTGGTGGGTGAGGTATCGGGAGGGGACTGGGAAAGTCATCGAAAACGTGTGTATTATCAGTCCCCTGCAATTCCACCCTCACCAATGGCCTTCCTTTTTCTTTTACCATATTGTGAAATACATCCGCTAGTTTCATGGAACCTTCGCCATCCGATGCTATTCTTGCAGGTGCGGAAGATCGAGATCATGATATTTTCCAAGCTCCACAGGATCGCTGGACAAATTACGCCTTCAGAGCTCCAGGTGCCAGTGCCGGTACCGACCGTCTACAAATCCTTAAGATTCGTCCGACCCTCCAGTAGAGCGCAAGATGCACGTGAATGCTATGGCAAAGTATCATCCTTTCCAATTAGTGCTTATCACCCATGGACCATAGTTACTGGATCCACCTGCATGCCATGAATATCCTCATAACCATTCTGATGCCAGGAGCTGCTTACTGGTGGCATCAGAACCTGGAATGAGGCACTCGGAGAAATTCTCCGCACCGGGCTGGCGACCGCCCTTGATCCGCGCTGACTTACTGTACTGTACGTAGCGCCTCGCTGCTGCATTTTGCGACAGTCTTTCGGTTTGTCATAAATTCCTCGTCTATAACTGTTAGATCGCGTCATAAGTTTTGCCACGTGCAGAGGCTGGATTCTGAACTCGACGTGTTCCAATACCTCACGAAAATGGAATTCTAGTAGAATATCGCGCGGGCCAGAGGTACAAGGAGCGTGATGAAGCAATCACAATTTCCGGCCCGCTTGCGGGGATGCTCATCGCAGGGACGAGCGTTCTCCTTGTCATTGCCGCGTACGTCCGCGAACAACAGTGTACGGTGGACGATCTGCCGTTTATAGGCTGCTATACGGACGATAATGCTCGTTGCTTGTGGGTGCTCCGTTGCATCCAAGCGTGCCCCGGATCCCGGTCCTGGCATGTAACATTGCTCAGTTAGTAATATGACGAGGGTGAAATATATACCGGCTCTTGGTGCGTTTGTACCATACGTAGACCATTTCTTGTGAACAATGACCTGTAACAACGAGCTCGCTCCTCCCCTACTTAATGGCGGTGATTGCTCGGATAGCACAGGAACAACCTGGGTAAATGTAACCCTTTATACAACTCCACTTTGCGGCGATAACAAGAAAATCACAACGATGAGACTATCGTCCACACGTTGCAAGCCAATTAGTGTAATGAGCCCTCCGCGTTAGTGCGATCATGTAAAAACAGAGGGTTCCGTACAAGTATCGTTACATGACATCACCGTAAGTACGACGTGTTCTTGGTGTAGTGTAAAGCACTGCTCGCTTTCCCACGTTTTTTTTTTCCGGGTCGATCCTTGGTTTAGTAACAGGAGAACACTTGAACGTCCTCTCCTCCCCTCTCAAATCATCCGCCCCCGTGTGTGACATGGCACCCTCACATGCTGGCAATGGAAAAGAGTCTGGAACTGCTAGGGTGCTTGGCTCTGGTGCATCTGGTAACGTGGTAATTCAGTGCGCGTCAGGCTAGGTTATTCACCTAGCGTTTCTGCAGGCGTAGCAGAGCTTGTAGTCTTCCACCCTGTGGATACGGTCGCCAAGCGGCTTATGAGCAACAAGTCCAAGGTCTTTTTTTTTCATTCACTTGTGACGATCTGCCTTGCTGATTGAGCGAGACTACATAACCAAGGTGTCGATGTCAACACTCTCTCCAATCATTTTCAGAGACTATGCTAGTGCATCCGTTGGACGGAAGTTTCTATCTCTATTCCCTGGACTCGGCTATGCTGCAGGCTACAAGGTTTCTCAGCGTATATACAAATTTGGCGGTCAGCCGTGGTTCAACGACATTATTTCACGAAATTACAAGGATGACTTTACACGTCTCTTTGGGGAACGCAAGGGGAAAATGTTAATACAAGCAACGGCTGGAAGGTACAACACTCCATTCGTGCCCGCTATCCGTCCGACTCACGATATCAGTAGTTTGACTGGTATTGGTGAAGTGGTGTGTGATTCCAAAGTAGGAGATCACCCAATCAGTTAGTAAACACCCACACAAGGTCCTTCTGCCATTGGATGCGCTTAAGATCAAAAGGCAAGTTAATCCCGAGGCCTTCCGTGGACGAGGTGTTGTCCGGATATTCATGGAAGAGGGAACGACAGTTGTATCGTGGATGGGGCTGGACCATGGCTCGAAATGCTCCAGGTTCTTTTGCTGTGAGCACCATGTCCGTGCCGGTGTATCGAGGTAGTACCCACTAATCTGGCGATCCCAGCTCTTTGGTGCATCGGCTGCCACAAAGGAGATGCTGGGTGTCTCAGATTACTCGAAAGCCACTTGGACGCAAAATTTCATAGCCTCCGTCGCTGGTGCCTGTCGCATCGATTACCGTTGCCGCACCGCTCGACACTGTCAAGACTCGTATTCAAAATGCAAACTTTGAACACAAGGTTCCTGGCACAACGGTTGTGAAAGACCTTCTCCGCAATGAGGGCCTATTCGCCTTCTTCAAAGGATTGACCCCCAAGGTCCGTATCCTGCCGTGATCCTTATTTAAACTTTGCATCTCACTTGGCTGGCGCAGATCCTCGTTGTGGGCCCGAAGCTGGTCTTCAGCTATACCCTTGCTCAGTCACTAATACCCCTATTTTCCAATTACGTATAGGCATGAGGGGGTCGTTCGATGAACGTGACTACGTAAGACTACTCATGATATTCGGGCTTTAGCCGGCGATTTAATGGTACAACTGGGGATTCAACACGATAGAAAACTACATATTTGAACTGGAATAATACGACACCACTCATTCTCGTCGCTTGACGGTTAGCTTTTGAGTCGTACGCATCTCGTGAGGTAATTTGTTGGAGGTCTACTGCAAAATACGCTGGGGAACGCAACGGCGAGAGCGAGCCTCCTCAAGTAAATCCTTCATCAAGTCCAGTTCATCAATTGTTTTCGGGGAGAGAGATCTGTCCTTGACCGTGGACAACACGGTGGTGTTACAGACGATGTAAACCTTTTGATCTGGTAGGTCGGCTTCTTGCAGGTTTCGTTGGACGGTTACCCTTGTTTCTTTAATGTATTGCTCGCGTGCAGCGCTGTACAGCTCCGCACGCCGCGCCCGCCCATCGCTGCCACTCTCGTACCCCAGATCGCGCATGATATTGCGGATATGTGCGTCCGCTTTCGAGCGGACGATGTAGGTTGGGATTTGGAAGCGCTGGCAGTTTTTGAGGATGGCGATGTCTGTGGTAGTGAAACGAACGTCAAAGAGAACAATGATGCAGTCAAAGACAAAGAGCCCTTGGCTATTGAAGTATAGCCAGTCGGACTGCTGGAGTGTGCCCGCCCCCGGAATATCGTACCATACAAAGGGGTTCCTAGGGTTTGGGTCGGGGTAGCGGTCGACTGTGGACGTCATTTCAACGATGCCCGTTGGAGCTGCACCAACGTCCTTGTTACGCAAGCCACGGAAGGCATTGATCAAGGGATGATTTTCCGCTGCCAGAGACTCCTGCGACGGCGAAATGGAAAAGGTGGTCCTGATACTGCACTTTCGACTTGGCAGCTGCGACTTCCTCAGGGGTGGGTATGGTGATGGGTTGGACACCTTTCCTTAGGTTCGCTTCCATCTCTTCCTGAGCTTCCTTTGCAATCCTGGCCTTTTCTGCGGCAGTCTCTTGACACGCGTTCCGCCATATCTTGAGCAGCTCTTGCTCTTTCCCTCTCCTCTCTAATCATCTGTCTAGCTGCTTCAGCCTCTTCTTCAGCCCTCGCTATCGCACTCTCGATATCTCCCAGTGACCTCTCCTCGAATGACCTTGCCTCCTCACCAGCTTCTGTGAGTGTCGTATCGCTTGCCGAATCAAGATCGATCAGGCATCGCTGTTCCCATCCTTGCCTGCTCGAATGCGAAGCCGATGTTGCGTCCTGGCTAAGGGGATCGTAGCTGTCGCCGCCAGGGACTTGCCTACGAACCTGTTGTAACTGCAAGATCGCTTCCTCTGCTCGGCGCCTTGCTTCCTCTGCCTGGTGGAGAGCTGCCGCCGCCTGCCTCCGTGCACTAATCTGCTTCGAGGCGTGCCGCCTCCGCCTCCTGTCGTGCTGCTTGTGTCTCCCCCCCTCATGTACTCCCATCCATTCCTCGCATTGTTGATGTTTCGCAGTGTGGGGTTGTCGCGTATGGGGGAATGGGTGATAAGATGTATCATAGCCATGACGGCCCTAGCAGTTGCGACGAGCCCAGCGGTCACTGACTGGACGTTCCCCATATGTCGTAAGTCTAATCTGTCCTGAGTTCGATAGTCGGCGTCAATGAGTCGTCGATACCAGCGTTAATACGGCAGTAAGACGTACGGTGGTAGACTTGCCCGATAGGACGTTGGACGGGGAGGGGACGGCGAACCCTTCTCCAAACCACATGCCAGGACACGAGGCCATCTTCTATGTCCCGTTTTGTGGGTGACGATCATTCCTTTACTAGATGGCAGTATCCTCACCGGAAACTGGTATGCGAGAAGTAGAGAAATGTCAGTTGTGTTATTGAAAGTGTTAGTAAAAATGTATATGACGGGGAATAATGAACGATGATGTGCACCAAAATATAAGTACACGTGGAAACAGCAGAACAGCAGATGGTACAATGCCTGGGGAAATTTCGAGTTCATGGAAATACACTTCATAAACCTACGCACACACAACCACCAGTGCTTCATGCAACAACACTTTCAAAGACGTAAAACTCCGGTACCCACTGATCAGTATAATGGTGAATCGAGAGCAGGAAAATGTCGGAAATGCAAACGCGTTCGTGCTTAAGTGACCACCGTTCGTATTCAGGAGCTATGAGCTATTTTGGGGAGTATCAGCATAAATTCTTGGGAGAAGGGGCAAAAATCTATGCCTACCTGCTTAGGACTCAGCGAAACTGTGCAGAACCCCACAGACAGTCTTCGCCAGTTCCTGACGCGTGATCGGTTTCTGTTCTGGCCCCGTGTAGAATTCAAAGCACTGCAGATCACCGTGCCTCCAACGTGCGTATCCCGGCCACTGCGAAGATTCCTATAGGTCAGTCCTCCTGCCCGGAGTCAAAAATCCATCAAAGATGCAATACCCACCTCAAGCGAAATCTTGGTCGATCTCCATCCAAATCGCGAGAAAGGGGTATCATACGGTTCATCCTACCCAGATTGTCCCATTCAATATATCCCTAACCCTGCACACCGGGCCAGCCGTTTGTGCTGAATGTAACGGGTGGACGGGTTTGGTTGGAAGTCCTGTGCATTAGCGGACGTGGAACACGTATCAGCCGTCGCTGATGAGGCAGGAACCATCGCTCAGGCATTTCCTGATGCCACGAAGATGGGTGTGGGGGCGGGTTAGATGCAATAGCATGGTACTGGATGAGTGGAGGATGAGTTTAATTTTGTGGAAGAATGTGAATGGCAGGCATACTATCGACGTTCCCGGACCTACGGGATTGAGCATCAAGGAATTTGGGTTACTGGTGTAGGGCATAATCGCCAAGGTGCCAATAAGGACTCGAATGTGGATTGAAAGGAAACTGCTGGTCTTCGCCAATACCTACCATCAGGCCTTAAATAGCAAAGGAACAAAAGTGGCCCAACGGCAGGTGGACTGTTCGTGATATGCATGATATCGAGGAAATTGCGGAAAGGAAAAAGCTGAGATAGGTAACGTTGTCGACCACATCTTCATTGCCAACTTACTAGGTGACGTAAAAGTTTGCGAAGACAATATCAGCTGACCTGTGGACACCTACTTCTTTGCGCTTGGAAAAGCGTACGGTGGATTGAGTTCAAATGTCCAAAGGCAAAAAGAACAACGCTGAGGAGCAGCATCGTTGCACTGCGCAAACCTTCGTAGATTATGAGACATCGCCGTCAGTTCCATAGTAACATTAATGGAAGACCTTCAGAGAATTGTTTATCGTCGTCCGGTGGGTAACTAACAAAGGACAATCTCGGGTGTTTGACTCACCAGCACACTACCTACACTGGTGAAATGACTACAAGCGATGGGCTCTCACCAGACGTTGCGCTGCCAGACACGTAAATCATAGAAACTCAGCTAACAAGCATTTGTGCGGGACGTGGTCAGGAACCGGCGGGGATGCGGGGACTTGGCTAAAGGCACTCTATCGAGAAGTGGTGCTTGGGACTGCTTGGTGCCGTCACTGGACCATCTTCAGACGGCGGGGGTCAGGAACTTCGGTATAAACAATGATAAACACTTGGTGGGGAGAGTATGGAGATCTCATCAAACACCCACCTGTAGGAGAAAGTCAACTATGATGATGGAACTGGTGAACTTTAGGGGGGTCAAATGCGTCAATATTATGCAGTACTACATTTCAACTATAATAACTTGGCTACAGTGTGGGGGCCTAACAAAACAATGTAAGAGTACCAATAAGAAATTAAGTATATGAAGCTTCAACGTTCCAGGCCACCAATGCGATGGCGAGAAAAGAATGTGGCTTTGATTGTGACTGAAGGCTAGAGGAAGGAGGAAGGAAAGAAGACCGAAAAAAAAACAAGTAAATAAATAGAAATAGTCTCGTAGCAAGCGGGAACGGAGTAATTTCCCTGCTTCATTCAAAGACGTAGAACTCAGGAATCCACTGAGTCCTGTAGTAATGGATAGACAAAAGAACAACATCCGATGGACGAATGCCATCCTTGAGGGACCACTTTTCGAAACCTTGAGCGATGGTGGTGTTCTGCGCAAAGACGTTAGGAAACCCTGGTTTGGAACATAAACAAAAGGTTTATTCTTACCTGTGCACTGCGATGGAAGTGTTGGAGAGTCAAGGCAACTTCCTTCGCAAGACCTTGACGGGTCATTGGACCCTCTTCCCTTATGACATCAAACCTCGCAATCTGCGGGTCATGGTAGGTTCGCCGAGCGTAACCTGGCCACTAGATAATCCGGGCCAGCACATCAATAACTGCGCGGGGACCACAAAAAAAAGAAGAGAAAACTCACTTCAAGATTAATGACGGTCGCGCGCCAACCTAAATGTGCCAGGGGCGTGGCATTAGGATCATCAACTGTGACTTGGTTCTTCAAAAGGTCCTTGATGCGGACACCGGGCCACCCGCGTACGCTGAACGTGACGGGAGGGAAGGTCTCCATCGGCGGGCTATAATTGAGAGCACGGGGAAGATGTTCCACGCGTCGACGATCCGGAAGTACCCAATACTCTGGCATCTGGGAACGCATGATGGACGGATGGGGAGGCGGGTTGGATACGACAGAGTAATGCTGTACGACGAGCGTTGGCTCACCTCTTCAGAACAGGGAAAGGGGAACTCACATATACCGACCCAGGCCCGCTGGGGTCCACCATCAAACTGCCGGGGTTGACGTAGGCCATTCCTCAGGGAGTCTATAAGATTAGAAAATACAAGATGGAATTCTAGAGAGCGCTGCTCTGAGAGATTTCAAGGGCTGCGAGGTAATTTTCATCCTTGGTCAACAGTATCTGGTTTTATGCGTCCCATAGGATATGAATTGTCCACCAAATATTTCAGAATGTCTTTGGTGAACTTGAGGTGGATGCGCATTGAAGCGTCAATCACGGCTAGTAACTCAAAGCGACGCATTGATAGCGGTGGGACAACAAAGCATGAAACACCAATCTGTGTAACGGGTATCGTTTCAAAGGACAAAAAGAACTGTGGACTCAACTGTGGCCACTTGTCATTTTCTGTCATTTTGCACCTGGACCACCGACGGCGCAGGAAGAGCCGAGAAAACATTCTGCAGAGACAAAAATGGCGGAGCGGGATACATTGTTCCTTGTGTTTCTTCGCCACTCGGTAAAGCGCGCGCCATTGCTTAGTCCTCTAAGTACCCGCATTGACGAAAAACGACAAAGCGCCTTTGTGTGTCAAAGCGTGGAATCCCCGTCGGGCGACCCTGTAGAAATCGGGAAATGCACAGGAGGATGTGCTCTAGCTTGTGACCTGCGAAGGGTATTTGCTGTCAACGAAGGGAATGCTACTGTTCCAACGCGCCAATCGCTAGGCCTCCAGCTAGCTGGTGGTGGTGGTTCAGAAAATCAACTCGGAGAATGCCCACCGGCAAGAATTCCATCGAATTTCAATAAAGTTTTCGTCGAAGTCAGTTTCATTGTTGGTAACGAGACTTTCGTCCCCTTCACAGTCAAATTAACGGTCCGAGGCAATGAAAATGAAATGGAACAAGTCCTTTCAGCTGACCATCGATCGACCTGCGTCAACTTGCCTTTTGTGGAAATAGCAGGGGGTAATGGGAGCCCTGACGACCCTGCGCTCAAAATTGAGAGGCTCCACGGCGTAACGCTTGAGATACGACTTTGTGGCTCACGAAAGATATAAAGGAAGCGTGTCCCTCGAACGCCCACATAGGTAGCGTTGAACGCTGTGACAGTGCGACTAGCTCGGAGAGGGTGGCGCCAATACTGAATGAGAGCCGTGAATTACATGATATGTGCGCACCTCCGTCGTGTAGTGGATGATAATAATTCGATTGGAATGAAGTCACGTTAGTTGTCGAGTTTGAACCGATACAACTCCAATTAGGTCTCCCCTCGTTCAACCACTAGGAGTCTGAGACTGCAAGAAAGTTAGGGCAGCCCCGCTGATACGAGCTCTAGCAGTAGCATGAACTTTACACTAGCCAGAAAGACACTGCATGCATATAGTATGTATGGCAGTACACAACGCCAAAGTCCCAGCGTCCACTGTGCTAATCATCGTTTCATCTTCTCCCCTTGGCTTTCTGAAGCTATCCCATGGGTATCTTATCACCACTGCATGCGCTGCTATTATCATTGCACTACTCATGCAAGGGATTGATCCACCGGTTTTCCTCCCAGCTGCTGAAGATGAGGCCACATGAAAACGATTATCTTCCGTCGAGTCTTTGGTTTGCCTAGGGGAAACCAAGGACACGCCTATCTTAATTTACACTGGCAGTCTCGTCTCGTCGTCGTTATTGTACTCATCATTAGGAAAACAGGGGAACGTAGCAGTTAACTATGCAGGTTAATCGCGACGTCATAACACATTCATCCATATCGAAAGTCACGTCGTGTTATACTAGTGACGCTATGGACGAGAGTAATCCGCCCAGAGCAGTCAATTACATTCACGTACACTTTAACATCACGGTGCGATTACAATCGTAGGATGAGGACAAAGCACAGAAGCGGAAAGTGGGTATAAGCGAGACTAGATCTGGAGGCAACAGTAGTGGGAAACACTCAAAAACTGAATGTCCTTCTCCTCTCCGACCTCTCGTATTGACGCCGGGCGATCATTCCTATCGTCATCCTACGATGGCATCATCGTGGCCACCACCTTCCTCGAATGCAGCTTTATGCTTCTCGAAGTGAGCGGCGTGGTTTTCAGGTCCCACAATAGTAGTAATAACCACATAGGCAGCGACGACGCCGATCAAGATACCCTGGACAGTCGCATAATCATCAACGACTTCTGGCGTTCCGTTCTTGATGATGGTGGTCTTGATATGGGCTCCAGCAGCTGTGACGCACATAAGTATCTAATTCCGGTTTGAGTACGAGACAAAGAGTGCGTACTTGCTTCAATTTGCGCCGATGCCGAGGACACCATCTGTTACGGAATCGTGTAAGTATCAGCGAACACAAAGTAGAAAAAGAGAGGTCGGGCGCACATTACCGAGTTGGTAAGCAACTCCTGGGAAGGTTGCTCGGAACGCGGGTGGGGACATCTCAGCGAGTTGGATCGGAATCTGAGCACAATAAGTCCGGGCGTGCGGTGAAAATAGGATGGAATTACTTACAACACCCCATGCGCCTTGCACACCAAACTGGATCCAGAAAGCGCCAGCAGACAAGGCTGAGAATGATGAAGGAAGGATCCAGAGAGGGATAAACGCTACAAGAGTACAAGGGAGTGTTAACTTCAATGCAGTGGAATATGAGTGTGACACATGCCTCCGACAAGTAAGACGCAGATGATGATCGTAAGTCGACGGCCGATGTACTGACTACCCCAACCTGCAATGGCACCGCCACTGTATATTATAAAAATGCGGTCAATCTTCGCTACAAATGATTAGCCATAAACATACGCTATAGCACCCTAGAGAGAAGTTGCGATTAGAATAGAGATAAATGCATAGCAAATGGACGCACGCAGTTACCGATTATGGTTGCGATGGTAGCATCGTGCGAAGAGAAGCCTTTTGTCGTTTCGAGATATGTAGGATAGAGGTCCTGTGGTGGATAGATCAGAACGAGATATTTTACGAGCAATGGACTACGACTTACTTGTGAACCATGCGACAAGAAGTTGAAACCTTATAGCGTTAGGTGCATCAGACGCGTAATGAGGCGTGGGAGTAACTTATATACGCACCAGTCATAAGGATGACAGCGTAAATGCACAGCTTCCAGTGGATTTTCAACATTTCTTTGGTCTCGTGGATGAACACCTTGGTCTTCGAGGCAGTACTGGCACCTCTCTCTTTTTCGAGTTCTTTGGCTCTGATGAAGACCTCGGACTCGGGGACAAGCGAGCGAATGACAGCAGCGAAGAACGAAAAACAAGCGCCGAAATAGAAGAGGGTGCGCCAGCCGTGATGAGCAACGATGGTGAGGTTGATGACGGCAGCAAGGAGGTAGCCCACTGCGTATCCTTGCTGGAGTACGCCGCTGGCGAGACCGCGGAGTTCAACAGGAAGGTTTTCGAGGGCATTGGAAGACGAGAGACCCCAGATGCCACCCATGGCGATACCAAACAAGGAGCGGACAGCCAGGAATTGAGAGAAAGTATTAACGAACCCAGTTCCGAGTTCGAGCACGCAACAGATAATGAGGTTGATGACCAGGGGCCATTTACGACCGAATCGATCGGAGAGGACACCAAAGATCACCTTGAGGACAATTAAGATAAACGCAGGGAAAAACAGACACTAGAGCAGATACGTACAGCACCAACAGATCGAAACAGCAGGGTGAGGGTGATGGCGGTGGTCTATAAAGGGGAATCACGAGGGGTAAATGAAAAGGAATCGATGCAACTCACGACTGACTGCGAGCTTTCTCCGAACTGTGTCTCGAGGGCAGAGACAGTGAGTGACACGCTGAAGAAATCAAGGGCGTCACAGGTCCATGCCAACCAGCTATAGAATAGAGTTATCTTAGATGCAGCTGTCAAACAGCTGAGGGACAGAACCTCACCCTGACCAAAATTGGGCCCACTGAACCCAAGTGAGGCTTGCCATGGCAGGGACGATGCCAGAATTGTCAGTATTCCCCCTACGTGGGAGGAGGTTCTTTATGAAGTACGGCGCCATGGCTGAGATCCAGAAGCGTGGTCAACGCTGCAGTCAGACAGTGGAGAGAGTAAAACTGACAGGCGAAGAAAGAGCGCCTTACCTTTGAGAAATGAGGCCGAGAGCGTTAAGTACTTGCACGATTCCGGAGGTAATGAAGGAAAGATGTACCCTCGCAATCTGCAAATGATCAGGTACGGATGCACGCAGGGAGAAAAAGCAATAATTGGAGCCTGTCTGACAGGACCGCGTGTCAAGAAGTTGCTGCCCTGACCGGTTGCAATATAGTTCACGGACTCACCTAATCCTAATCAAGCGTGACGAAAAAAAGACAGCTCACCCTACGTCAATATCGTGAAATGGTATGGTTAACATACTGCCGGAAAGATCGTCCTAGGGGATGTTAGGAGAGATACGACTGACGTCACCTAAGATTCTAGGAGGCCGACGCCGGGGATTCAGAAAACGCCTGAGACTGGGACTTCTCCAGCGTTCCTGCGTGGAACTCGGATCGACAGGAAAGAGGCTGACTGTAGCGGTCCACTAGTCCCAGCCGCGCATTGGCATTTCCCCAACCCATTCCAGCCTATTCCCCAGAAACTTCATACGGCTTTCACTCGATTGTCAAACGTTAATGTGTTGTTTCAGGAGCACGAGACCGCTGGCGGAGTCAGTTGACGTGGAGGTGTCCAATGAACTTAGTGAGCGCAGACGGTGCTCCATGATGCTTCATCAGCCATTGCCTGACCCGTCTTCACCCCCATCAGCCCTCATCTTGCCACTGATCCGCAATTGCATCATCTGCCAGGGCGCCCCATCCGGAGGAAGTTGCCCCACCAACTCCTATCAGGTACTCAATCAACCCAACTGAATGATAAGTGTTAGTCTGAATTTCCATTTGATCCTTGTTTCCTTTTCCTTCGCATTGTCTCAGCGACTCAGTCTCGTCGCAGGTGCGGCCTCGCGACAGTGCCGATCATACCTCTCCCCGCATTTTTGCGCTTCAAGGTTTCCCTTTAACTCACCATGTTCCACTACTATCGTAGCAATAAACTATTGCACTCACACAGAACGCTGAAGAGAAACCAGGCAAGTCTTCGTCATTCCTCATGTTATAATACATCCCTTACATTCAACAGTCGCTTTGCCCATAATACGTTCCAGGCGATAGTCTTTACCGTTCCACCTTCCCCCAACTGAGAAACACCCTTCTGTGCCCCATGCACAGATTCGCTACCCGCGATACCAGGGAGACGGCCAGCGCGAACGATCGACGATTCCCTCATACGACCTCATCGTCGTCCTTTCCCTCCAGCTCGCGTATCGAACGGGGCTTTCCCATTCCGACGTCTTGCATCTCGTCCGCACCAGCACCACCTTCAAATGCCGTTTTGGCACTCTCGAAATGCGTGCCGTGGTTCCTATCCGAAATCATCATCTAAGTTTCCCGGAGCATCGCTAACTAACAAAAGAGACACACTCAGGCCCGAGGATAGTGACAATGATCAGATAGGCAGCAACGACACCAATGAGGATGCCTTGCACCTATTATTACGCGCAATCAGTGAGTCGATCTGCATTTGAAGAATCACCAAGTCCCCAGGAGACGCACCGTAGCATAGTCGGGCACATCCTTGGTCACCCCGTCCACAGTAATTGTCGTTCTAATGTTGCTTCCACCGACTGTTCGTTGTACCGCCATTTGTCAGTCGATGACGGGGAACACGTGACCGCCAACGTGTAGCGAAGCGGGAGACAACAGAGTCCGACAACGCGAAAAATTCCCCGATCATCGCGCCCAAATGCAACAGCGTGCACAGCAAATGCATTTCATATTACGAAGGCAACAGTGAAGAATCGCGATGGTCAGTATGGAACGTCTTATCTTTCCGGATACGATCACAAGTGACTAGTGACTCACCGGCTTCGATCTGTGCAGATGCCGCGGAAATCATCTGACGAACCGGTTCGTTGAGAGGTTTGAAATGGAAAAAAGACAAGGCATACGTTTCCAAGCTGGTACGCGACCCCCGGAAATGTAGCACGGAATGCCGGAGGTGACATCTCTGCGAGTTGAATGGGGACCTAAATTTACGTTGGTAAGCAGACGTCCTTTGGTCCTGAGTGCGGGAGGAAACTCACGACGCCCCAGGCACCTTGAACACCAACTTGCAGGAAGAACGCGCCAGCTGCAAGGGCCGAGAATGACGTAGGGAGGATCCAGAGCGGGATGAACGCGCCAACCAAGAGGATGAAGATTCTACAAAGGGACTGGTGAGCCGGCCTGCTCGTATAAGGGATCGACTTACACGATAGTCAACCGGCGGCCAATGTACTGACTTGCCCAACCTGCGATAGCGCCACCACTGTCGTTATACGCATGTCCCCGTCAGTATGTGGTTGCCCGACCCGAACGCCAGCAGAATTCAGAATGGGAAGATGCTCACGAAATCGCACCCTATTAATTACCCTGCAGGTAAGTTCTCTGTTCATCCCGACCAGGGAATCCAAAGAAAGGCACGTACGCAATTTGAGATCATGGTGGCAACTGTGGCAGAATGGGTGGAGAAACCTTTGGACGTTTCGAGATAGGTCGGGTAGAGATCCTGTCATCCCCCGAAGATGGGTGTTAGTGCCTGTCTTTCCCATCGATCAAGTTGCGGGGTTGCGAGGAAGCCGCGCGAAGCGAAGAAAGTACCACCGTACCTGCGAACCATGGGACAAGAAGTTGAAACCTAAAAGTGGTGACACGACCTCGTCAGTTCCGCTTCTTTCTATTCGAGGAGGACAGCCGCAGAAGACGACATACCGGTCATTAGAAGGATGGCGTAGATGCAGAGTTTCCAGTGCGCTTTGAGCATAGCCTTCGTCTCTTTGATGAAGATCTTGGTCTTATCGCCCGTTGCGTGGCCACCGTTTATTTTTTCAAGGGCTTTCGCGCGGAGGAAGACTGCACTCTCGGGTGTGAGTGCGCGCAGGATGGCCGTAGAGGATGACAGGCACGCTGCAGCGTAGAAGAGTGCACGCCATCCGTGCGAGGTATGGGGGATAACGGTGAGATTGACCATAGAAGCAAGGAGGTAGCCACATGCATAACCCTGTTGAACGATACCTGAACCGAGACCACGCAGCTCTACTGGCAGATTCTCCAGTGCTGTGGAGGCGGCGAGACCCCAAATACCACCCATGGCAACACCGAAGAGAGCACGGACGGCCAGGAATTGGGGGAAAGTCTTCACGAAACTCGTTCCGATCTCAATCGAGCACACGATGACCAAATTTGCGAAAAGGGGCCATTTGCGACCGAAGCGATCTGACAGAATACCGAAGACCACCTATATGCAAACACGTGACAAACTCCATTAGCACAGGCTGAGGATATGAGAGATGCTTGGATCAGGCGTACTGCACCGAGTGACCTGAAGAGGAGAGTCAACGTGATGGCGGTAGTCTGATTAACGATAAGTTCCCAGGAAGCACGTCCCGAGGTATTCATTGACTTACGATTTGCCCTGGTTTCTTATCAAAATCTTCAGCCAAGGTATTAACAGAAAGCGCGACGCAGAAGAAATCGAAGGCGTCGCATGTCCAGGCCAACCAACTAGGCGAGTAACATTGAATGCTTCCTTTGACAAGTAGCAGATGTCGGTGCCTACCCAGTAACGAATTGTAACAGTTGTATGAATGTCAAACTTCTGAGAGCGCGCAAAGTGCCACCATTATTGCGTTTCTCCCTGGGGGGAATAAGACTTCGGAGGAACCTCGGTGCCATGGAGCAGCTGAAGATGCAAGCTTCCAGGGATCTGGACGATTGCCAGAGGGAGGGGAGATATCATATCAGGAGTTTTATAGGTGGTTGGCCAATGCGGGGTTTACCGAACTGATCTTTCCGGACGAAGGTCCGTCTCTGCAAATGTTGCAGGCACATCGATCAATCAATATGCAAACAATGTGGTGCGTATACCACATGTTGTCAAATTTCTTTGCGAGCCACATACCCAGGCTAGTAACAAGTCATCACTACAAACGGCTAACCCGAGTAGAAGGACAGAATATACTCGATCACTAGTTTGGGCCCAAGGGCATGCCAGCACGCTTGTTTTTCCCTCCATGGAAAATGAGGATGAAAAACAATTTGTGTAGTTGATTTCGTTCGGTAAGCTCCACATCGTAAAGTAGACGTTTGATGCGCCGGGACCTAACTTATCGGCGCGCATTGGCATCTGGAGTGCTCTTCTCTACTTCGAACCCTAGCGTGTCAAGCGATATGAATGAACTCCAGGCTTCCCGCAACAGCCCGTACCACTCGGCACCATGACGCTTCTCCAGGGAGTGCTTCGGTATCGCTTCCGATGTTGCGATAGTGACCGCAGAGTGGGCTCCCTGAATTTTATCATATACGTCCGTCCTTCGTATGGCTGATTGTTGCTCAGTGCATCCCTAGTAATAATACAGAGAAGTCTAGACTCCAGAATCGTATCTGATGCGCCCCATGTGACCTCGCATGGAGTCCGAAATCTTTAATCCGAGTCTCGTGTATCCGTCATGATAGGTAGATAATTAATGCGTGCGAGGATAACGCGTCGCGGTTGCTTTCGTTCCAATGATTTGTCACAGAACAAACTGATCCGTGGAAGCCTTGGTTTGAAAGGCACGGGCTGGCACGGGACACCTCGCCTCCAACTCTGTTCCGAGTTGCACCTGGGCTACCGCTTATACATACTCGCTAGATCGGATGCTATCATATCATGGGTCCAATATTGAAGGCACGGTTATCCACCGGGAAATGTGCCAGTAGCGGTGCCCCGGCGCAGGAGCTGCCTTCCTTCTTTTAGGTATGTCGGGGAACTCCGGAGGAGTCCGCCTGGTAGTACACAATGATTATTAACTAGTTGACTAGGTTAGGCTGTGGGTCGCGCTAATAGTTATTAGCCAGATAACCAACATATGTAGTTTGTCTGGACGTGGGACGGAATGTGCACTGAGCTAATGAATGATTAGTGAGGCTTCCAGCAGGCATGGAGGGTCTGATATTGGTGTGGAAGAGGTTGAACAAGTTGTAAAGTAGTGTAAAGTGGGCTAAGTGGCAGATAATGAAAAAATGTGGACACTCTTCGTCCTCGTCTGCCTTCCCCCCCCCTCCACCATCTCGTCTGTATCCTCTCTATACTACCAGGGATCTTGGTCAAGGTGGGTGGTATGTACAGGTTCTAGTGGCTGTCTGCATGCTATCGGCAATATCCACCCTGAGTTTATCAGCGCAGCCACGTACGCTTCCCGGGTTATCCCGTCACACCTGTAAGCTATACAGGAATCATCACCGCAGTACAGTATATCCCACATTGTTGTCTTTGAGTAACAACCCCAGAACTCTGACCCGGACGCTATCTTAGACGATAAAAGGGCTTTCTCAAACTTGGACTACGAATGCATCCAGGAATACGCTCACCTCATGCTTATACTCAAGCTATCATCACATCGTCACAGAACGGATTCTACTTTCGTGACATGATGACGCAACAGACGTCCATTCGGGCATATGCGGACGCGGAACATGTTACAAAGTTCCGAATCTTTCCTCGAGTCGGGACACGTGGGGATGTCACGTATACCTTCCGACATGTATTATTAGCACACAAATCAATGAGCATCATTGCGAGTACCTCTGTCACCTGTCGGTTGCGGCCGACCACGCAGGTGACAGCTTCTCCCCCATAATCTGTCAGTCTAGCGTTTTTAACGTTCTGAGGTTTCTGAACTCCCTCCACATGGCATATATTATCCCGATGCGACGGGTCGTGGAGACCTTGTCCCGAGTGACAACCGGTCAGGACCGGGTACTCTCAACAATATTCTTCCGCCTCCCCACGAGTTCATCAGAAATGTTCGAGGAACCCCTCTATGACCGCTTCGTCTTCTTCCCCTTTCGAGATTTCTCCCCATTTCCCTCAATAAGTTCTGTCTTGCGCTTTTTACCTCCCGAGGCGGTGCTCCGAACGCTCACAACTGTCGATCCTTTCGTCCCCGTTGCCAGTCTCGTTGCTTGTGCTTCTGCCGCACTCCAGTCCTTTGCACTATCATCGATCGCATACCTATCAGAAGGCATACATTCCCGTCATGTACGTATCGGCGAGATGGGAAGGTCTCACTGGGATAGATCGAGGGCCTCGAACATGGCACGCTGCCGCTCTCGCAGGATACGTGTCGCTTCGTCGCCGGCTTCGTCTAGTTCATCTTCGATATTGGTGCTCATGGGCTTCCACATATCCCCGCCCGTCCCTTCTGTACGTTCTGCATCAATATTGGACGTAACGCGAGACACATTGCTGGATGCTACTAGTGGGATGTCGGCACCAACTGCTTCCCTTTGGATGTCCTGCAACTTCTTGGTGATCTTGCGGATGAGTTTCACGAAAAGGGCAAGAGTTTGTGAGACGGGTAGAGATAGCTCTTTCTGTGGGAGGTGGATGCCGTCCGTAGTAAGCGATCAGGTGTAAGGATAGGACAGTGGTTAGGCTGAATCCGCTCTGAAACCTCACCTCAAGTTCTTCGACACTTTTCCGCTGCAGTCCCATGCCAAGGAGAATGGATGCTTGAACAGCTGACAAGCTCACATCACCCAGTCGCTTCCCAAAGAAGAGCGCTGAGATTATGGGGAGGAGATCTAATATGACATGATAGTCAAGCATGTTGTTTGCATACGATTCGAGACGCTTGAGGTCATATGGCGTTATAAGAAGAGAAAGCTCCTGCGCAGCAAGTACTACGGTTGGGACATGATGAGTAGCCATTCACGATCCAGGAAGCGGCAAAGTCGATTCAATAAACGTACCGTGGGTGGCATGCCCATTGCCTTTAACACCAGCGTTCGCGGCTTCCAAAATGCTAAGCCCCATAACGCTCCCAAATTCCCTGAATTTATAAGACAGTAACGAGAGGAACCGCCGTCGAAAGTCTACCAGAGGGAGTACATTAGACTAGGACCCTTCATGGGTGAGACGACTGAAAGCATACCGTTTGCAAATTCTCCCAGCCACTCTAGTTCAGTCTCGGGTGAATTGTTCAAGCCTCGAACCATCACACACGTGTGCTCTCCAGTGAGTTCACTCTGTGTTTGTCTGATGTAAAGCGGAATATAGCCTGCCCTCTTCCAGAAGCTATCCCGCCGTTGGGAACCATCATAATCAGATAACGGGACACGATAAAGTCAGCAGGCGTAAGAATTGTGGTGTGAGCATACCCACCGGAGTAACTGAGGTGTTAAACCGTATGAAACACCCAAGTAATCCAGACTCTCGGGCTTCCGCTCTGACAGGCGTTGAAGAAGGGGAGGCATCGCATTCGGTGACCGGACTGTAGGGAGATCGGTTTGAAGGTTTGTCGTCTATAACAAGTCAGGAGATGTGAGGAAAGAGTGAAACTCGAGTTTCCAAGGCAACTTACGGGGTCAACGACAGTGACATCAGGGTAAGAGGGTTCCACTTGTGCGGCTTCGTCAAGATTGAAATATTCGCCAGAGTAAAATTCATTCAGTGCTTTTAACGCACGGGACCCATACCCCATCTGTCAGACACCAGTCAGTGATAAGCACGGGCTTCTCCATATGAACGGAGATTATGGCACCTTTGCGTAGTCGGGGTGCGTCGCGATGCGCACTATTCGAGCCCCCGAAAGCTGTGCGAACTTGCTCTCTTGGAATTGTTGGCTCACCAACCACGGAATCATGTCACCACCTGCACGGAAGCCACGGGTAAGCCCCTCCATAATAACCCCCTTGCTAATGTTACCCTCCAGTGCAACCTGAAGGACAACGAGCGGTTCCGGCAGATGGCTCTCGTCATCTTTGAGCGGCGGTAGGAGGACGAACAGATGATGAGCCGGTGCATCAGACAATAATTGGAGATCATTTGGTTGATTTTTATAGTGCGACGCCACGTAAAGGGCCATCATACGCTGCAAAAAGAGTTCCGAAGCTGGGTGGAAGCTGAACAACGTATCTCGCGAAACATAGTAGAGTTCACACGTAGAAGGATGGGGACAACCCTGCAGGGCTGAGGAGGCCTTGGTTGGCAACGTTGCATCGAGACACAACAGTGAATGCAGCCATCGTTCAATCTTGTCTCCCGCAGCGTATCTGATGGGTGTTTCTAGTTTGATTTCATGCAGAGTTCTCGCGCGAGGGGCGCTGGCGTGAATAGGCTTCTTGGATTTCGTTGACGTAGAACCATCGTCTCCAACAACAGTTTCCTTAGTAACTGACGGGCGTGTGCTCTCGCGCAGCTGCTGAATAAGTTTCAAAGACAGAGAGCGCCCGGTACCCTCGTAGCCATTAATGGTGGACGCCATGAAAACGAGGTACGGCCCCATTAAATTTCTTACTAGTGGAAGAGGGATCGCAGCGGCCTCGTCGATTATGACAAGTTCGGCCTGACCGAGGACATGTGCATCTTCGGGTTGAATGTACTGCGTACGGTCCAATGTATCGTGAGTAAATGATGCGAGATGGCCACAGCTACTTACTTGTATTGTTTGTCGATGTTGCCGGAACACGTTCACGCGTACGATGGCCTTGTTGAAGTCGGGATTTGTGCTCTGGGCGATGTCGTAATCAAGATGTTCTTCATATCCCAGGGCATCAAGGCCCAAGAATACGAAGTCAAACAACGTCTTCAAATTTTCTGGACTAGGGCTCGTTACGAATATATTGGCGTACCCGTGCCCCATTGCAGCGGCAATCGCAAGGCCAAGCGCTGCAGACTTTCCTCGTCCACGAGCGGCCGTTAGGACGACCGTGCTCGACAAAGTCTTTTCTGCGATCGCTTCGACGAACGTCAGTAGCGCCTGTGCCTGGTCACGCGTCCGTGTGAGTTTCACCAGTTCGCCTACGTGAGGTGTTTCCGCTAGGCTATCTTGTAGCTCCTTTAATTCTGCTGTGCCTGGATCCGGTGGGAGTGCATCTTCTATAGGCGTTATGTCTTTGGCTTTGGATATCGGGAGGACGTTGAGTTCATCGTCGAGAACGAGGCAATCGGAGCATGCGCCGAGGGAAAGTATAAAGCGCTCATTAAACCGTGCGACTACCGCGTCGTGCGATGAAGTTCGATAGCGTGCATGAACGTCCTACAGTGAGGATTTAGCATTGGCGCAATGGATATAAGAAAAAAAGTACCATAGTCAGGGTGTATAACTGCCGCAAAGATGTCATGGTTTTGAGAAGTAAAACAACAAGACCACCACCCTCCACGGTCTCTATGGTGCGTGCTAGGAGATTGGGCGTAACAGCTTCGAAATCTTGTAGTACACACATGCCAAAGGTGTTGCCCAAAATCTTATGAGACTCCTTATAGTATCTATGGAGGATGGTCGAGTGAGCAGACAATCAGGGAGTTGGCCTGGCTTACGTGTAGCGGATATCGGTGACAGTGACGAAGATCTCAAAAGGGCTTTGCTCGTTAGGCTCGCGAATGCCGCGTTTGACATCGCGTTTTATCTTGGCTTCCCGTTTTTTTCGATGGCTGAAAGACCAATATTAGCATCCGACTGGGTGGATACGGCACACATAAAAGGATGCGCATTAAAGCTTCGAACCGTCAGCGGCACGACACATAGGAGATTGTTGCAGACGAGCGGGAAGGATCCGGCGTTTTGACCAAGGTATCCGCATATCACAGACCAAAGACTCACGTTGTGAACCCCAGTTCTTTTTTGTAGCACCACAGCACAGAGGGACGGGCGGATACCCTTGCTTGAGACAGCAAGAAATGCAAGTTCACAATCTAGAACCAGAGCGACACGCATCGTCAGCCCCGTGACATGCTCGGAGGGTTGTAACGACACACCTGGTCACGTCCCTTGTCCCCGACCAAGACAATAAATGAGCGATGATTTTCGTTTACATTGTTGTTGATAAGGATTGGTATACGTGGGTCGAGCTGCTTGCGCATCTTGAACTTGATGATCCCACAAGGGGCTGAGCTTGTCAAAAGATTCGAAAGAAGGTGAAAAAGCAGGTAGGCTATATATGGAAGTTATGTCTCACGATGTTGGTTCCCGCTTCCGGCCCGCGCTGCCCCGGTCCATGCTCAACGAACAAACCAGCATTTTCGTTTCCCCGGAGTTGGAATATCTGATTCTCATCGGACCCACAACGTGGCGCGAACGCCTTTCTCAGGTGAGCACATAGTATCTGTGAACAGTCGTGACTGCGGCGGTTACTAGGCCCCATTGGCATTAGCTTTGCTTTAAAACTTGAACCAAAGCAAGCGGCAGATATCACGGAGCTTTATCATCCATCTGCGCCTTATTGTGCGATTTCGCGTGATTCTAGTGATTGTGGAATGTCACTGAATAAATCCACCAATGTGGTCCACCTCACCGAAAGTCGTCATTATGCTTATGGGATGCTTTTCATCCTAGATCGAGATATAAACTTGCTTTGTCCCTATGGCACGTACCAAGGTATGTTTTGTGAAGTCCGCTTTGACCTAAATATTTCGTCGGGCTCATGTTGAACATTCTAGCGATCACTATTGTCGTGGTTAGGCACAAGCGATACCACCGGCCATTTAGGAGTCCCGTTTGGTTCTCCTCATTTCGATTGTATTGACTATGATGTCCACAGACGTGCGTGCCACAGGAACGCAGGAGGTGAGATAAAAAGCTCGTCCTCGGGACACCTCTCAGTTGTACCCTCACCCAAGCTCGTTTGCTCGAAAGCTATCCGTGCTTTCCAAACGTGTGCGTGCTATACCCTGCGATTACTCTTCTATCTCCAATTTCTTCGTGAAAATGGCCGAGATCTATCAACCTTTTGCACTCGAACGACTTCGTGGAAGCCTTTGTTCCTGCGGAGCACCAACCATAGCAGAACACGAATTTTGTTTCTGTTCCCCTCGATGTGCTCGTGAAGATGCCCTCCGTGCTCTTGGCGCCTCTGAATCCCATTATCGAAACGTCTTCAAACGTGCTTGTGTACCCCCGGAGCCGAGCCTCCGTCGGTTGGCATCCTCCGGGGTGCTTCGCCCCGGCCCGTCCATCCAACCGGAATGGACGACGAAGTCCAAAACCGCAAAGCCAGAGCTGCGGACAGGGAATTCTCAACCATATAGAAACAATGTTGCACATGGGACTCTTCCGACACTTGAACAGGTCACCGAAGCTGTGCTAGCGAAGAACGCTAGGAATGGGGGGCATCTTGGCTCGGATCGTGATCGCGCCAGGTGGGGCGGTCCCGGAAGCGGTCAGAGAGGGGATGTGTGGCAATCTACGGTGCACCAAGAAAAACCACGCGGAAACGTTCATGCAATACCTACACAGATATCTCTATACCCGATACCTATGCCCCAAGATGTCCAGTTTCGACCCGTGCTGAGGGAACAGCCATTGACGACAGGACTGAGGGACGCTACCAACAAGTCGGCCGTGCAGTATTCCAATAAAGGGAAAATGAAGGCCCAAGGGAACACAGCCGAGTTTGGTTCCCAGAAACATTCAAATGCATCAAAGGGAAATCAAATGTTCGGACATCCTGTTAACCCCAGTTATGCTCCTGCGACTTATTCGAAACCTCCCCCTCGGCTACTTCCTCAAGCACCTCCTGTCATCCGCCCCCTTCCCCCCCTTCCTCCTCCAAATCCCGTCATTCTCGCTCCGGCTGAGAAGCGAAGGTCACAAACTCTGCGGAGGTCCGCTTCGTTTGCGGGGTGGGATATTCCTACTGGAAGTCCGCACATTGGTGGCGACGAGGCCCTCATGCGCGCATTTGCTCAAGTGAGAGCAGAGTTGAGAGCTGTTGGAGATGAAGAGTTCGATATCAGTGACTATTTTAGGGATGAGGAAGACGACTATTGATCACACTAGCCAGGTTCCCTCGTGACGTTCATATAATTCCAGAAGTTTTATTAGCAATTTTATTCGGCCCAACTCGTAGTATGAACGGTCGTTGACGTGTCTATGATATTTAAATAATGTAACCTTCGATACAGTCCTTACCAGCGTTCAAATCATAGTTTCGAATTTCGGGGTCGCCGGTTGAGGAAAGTCTCCTAAGTTTGCGGCCGGCACTAGTACAACCGAGCTCTTAAATGCTACGTCAATTGGAAGCAGCGCCCTGCTAACGACTGCCACCATCATCCTCCACTGTCACTAAGATGTCCACTAACGACGCACTGTTGGAACAAATCCTTGCCCGACTCAACTCACTGCAGGTGTCTCAGCAGGCACTCCAGGCAAAGGTATGGGTCATGTCCTGTCGCGAACCGAACTGGTCTTCTTACCCCGTCGTCCATCGTTCTGATTTGGGTCTCGCCTTCAGTTGGACTCACTAACCACACCTACGTCGCCTGTATCACCTTCCCGTATCGAGCCTTCAACTCCAGGTCGACAACCGGGCTCGCCAACACCTCAGAGTCTTCTCTTATCACCATCTACGTCTCTAGCTCAGATTGTATCTTCTCCACCCGTCGGGACTTCTGCAGAACAGATAATTTCTGACAAAGACCGCGAGAGGGCACTATATCCTGGTCGTGTGCTCCTGACGAGTGAGCATCTCCCATCCTTTTGATATGTTATCTCCTTGCCTTCGGTAGCATTGAGCACGATACGGGCACGTGCATATCGCATGCTCCGGATCTTAGCCAGTACTTAGTAGCTGCGGTGACCTTGCTTCCTTTGTACATAAAGTTGACGCTTAAGAAGTGTCATCGAAGAAGCGATGAAATTACTAACCCCTGTGTCATTTAGCCTACCCGGACCAGCACGGCATCAAGCCGTATCCTCTTCAATGGGGAACCTCCGACCCTTCAAACCGGGGCCCCGTCATTTGCTCCCGGTTACCCACCTCCATCAAGCAACGTAATGCGATTGGAGCGCATTCTGGCTCTTACTCGATTTACCGCGCGCTTTCTATTGCAATGGGCACGTTATCTCCATCTCACAAGCCCGACTATTCTAAGACCGAACCGCCGGTGCCAATTCCTCCTCAACCTGCATGGTCCGACCCTCACAAAATTGTATCATTTGACCCATGGGGTCACCTTGTTCCCCAAGTGTTCAAGCGTGAAATAGAGGAACTCGGTCTAGATGTGCGCCCCAGTATTGCTGTTACCAAGGCACATATCAAACTGAGCGAGATGGACGAGTCCGCGAGGCGGGGTGATATCGTAGTCGATGGACACATTGTTCTCCGTACAAGACCTCTGAAGAATCCAGATGGTACTGACAGCGACATGGACCCCGGTGTAGAGGTCACGACAAGTAAGGCGGCTGTCGAGCCAGTTTGGTACCTTCCTGGTGTTGCAGAGCGCTTTGGCATGTGAGTGACGATTGGGGTTCGCTTAACTTTTGGTTTATCAGGCACCTAGTTCTGAGAGTCTCCTCCGCCGTGCTCTTTTTGAGGACACTGGAGGAATGTACCCCGAGCTCATCACTCGCCCTGACATCAAAGTTTTCCTTCCTCCCATCGGCAACCTCACCGTGTACATCTGTGCGTGCGATGGTCATTGTTTGTACTATTCAGACTGACTCGCTTTTAGTTGGAAACCCTGAATACCTGATGGATGAGAGCAAAGAACTTACACTGCGTGTTCACGACGAATGTACATATTCGTTCCCCGAGGACTTGTTTGTGGTACTGATGTTCGATGTTTCAGGCAATGGGTCGGATGTATTCGGCTCGGATATATGCACGTGTAAGCCTTACCTTGTCTTCGCTATCGAGGAATGCGTTCGCTGTGCGCAACGCGGGGGTGTCGGTGTAGTGGTATATTTCCGCAAGGAAGGAAGAGCTCTGGGTGAAGTTACCAAGTAAGTAACTTTGACCTTGAGCTACTCATTTTCCTGCTAATCCTGATATGCTAGATACCTCGTGTATAATCTCCGCAAGCGCGGTGGTGACACCGCCGACAAATACTTCAGGGCTACGGAACTCATCGCCGGCGTGAAGGATATGCGGTTCCAAGCACTTATGCCCGACGTTCTTCACTGGCTCGGTATCAAGAAGATCGACAATATGGTGTCTATGAGTGACATGTGAGGTTGACTTTCCTTTGACCAGTACTATATATCTGACAAAATGTAGGAAATACAATGCGATCGTTCAGTCTGGAATACCCATCCTCAAACGATACGATTTACCTGGTAATTTCTTTTCGAATGTATCAAGGACGTTCTCACACCTTACCTTGTTACAGAGCACCTTATTCCCCCAGACTCACGGGTCGAGATTGATGCGAAAATCGCAGCTGGCTATTTCACCAGCGGAAAGAAGATTACTGAGGCAGATTTGATCAAAACTGTAGGAAGGACTTGGGAAGAAGCAGAGCACTAGGCCGGATGCCTTGCAGTCCAGATCGTGAACCATGTCATTTGTTTGGCGTTTTCTTTTTGTTCTATTCCCTACATGCATAGCAGAGTAGCAAGAATGACAAAGCTTCCTTCCTTACAAGTACAGGTTGAGTACGTATTGCGGAGTCTGGTATGTCTTCCTTTTCTACGACCCCCGATCTAGATGACGCTTCACAACTTCGATATGCTCCACATATCACCAACACCCCATTCTGACATCGCTTTCTCCGCCGCTGCAAACCTAGCTTCTTCTTGGCTGGCACGTCCTCTCTTCTCCGCCTCTGCCTGGACAGATTCCAGGCCCTCGACCTTAATGGTACAGACCACATTACCCTTCTCATTTTTGAACTCGTAATTAATCTGCTTATGTTGTTGGGAAACCCAAATGCCAAGGCGCGAGACGGGATGCAGGACATCGACCTTCTCCCTAACGACCCGTTCTAGACAATCCATAATTCCCAGCGTCCGAAGTAGCGTCCGAACGGTCTCGATGTTACCACCCGAATCGAGGTATACAGCACCAATAATGCTTTCAATCATGTCACTGAGGAATTTGGGTGGTTGCAAACGTGTGAGTGCGGCCCACGGGAAGACTTTGCCCACACTGAGCGCCTCCTCGATCTCCGCGCTGTAGTTCTCAAAACGTCTGAATGACAACTTTTGGTCCTCCAGGACGACTGTGGAAGAATGCAGGAGACACTGGTACAGATGGACACGGTTTGTCTTGTGCTGTAAAGTGATTCGACCTCTCGCATCCGGCATAGGCATGCTGGCGTCCACCTCGACAGAGAGCTGCAGACAACGATAGGCAAGAGAGTACGTGTTAACCGTCGCAGCCTTGAAAATGTGCATTTGACCAGGGGTGAACGCACGTCCGGGGAAGTGGTACAAATAGTCAATGACGAACATGTCGAGAAGTGCGTCACCCAGGAATTCCATACGCTCGTATGACACGGTTTGGGTATCGAAGTGGTAGCTTGCATGGGTGAGTGCCTCAACTAGCAGAAGTTTGCGTTGGAAAGTATACCCAATCATCCGTTCTACGTGGACGAGCTGACCAGAGAGATCGGCCGAAGGTTCAACGCGGTCGAGGATCTTTTCAACGTTGCCCTCAAGCCCGGTGAGGCTCAAACCAAGTTGAAACAGCCGAGCGCACTCGATGCCGAGGTTAAATCCTCCATGAAGGTACGCGGCACCGATCAAAGATTCGACCACGTCAGCTAGCATCTTCGTAGATAATTGTTCAGTTTCATTATTGGGCTTTCCGCTCTCTGCAACGGGTTCCTCGCTTGGGGGTACCTCCATGCGGCTGACATCTATAGGTTCCGTGAGGTATAGGGGTGTGTATTTCCTGGGGGTAAACTTGGTTCGGATGATCCATTTGTAAAGTGCGACTTTGGTTGCTGCCTTGGCGAGGCGTCCATTATTCACAGTTTGGTCTTTACGCTGGGTGAGATAGCCCTCCGGCCACAGTGGGTACTGTGCCATAAGATTTACGGCAACAACGAACTTGAGGACGGCATCTCCAAGGGACTCTAACCTCTGATAATTTATGTGATCATCCGCAGCAGGAGCAGTGATTGCCGGAATAAGGAGAGAGGTAGGTATGCTGGCTAGTCCAGGAGTTTTCACGAACAAGGTGCGCCGAAGTGACTCAACGGTCATAACGACTGTAAGGTGACGAAGGATTGAGGGAAGCATGTAGGAATATTCACATTCTGCAGGCGAACAGAGTTCGACGCAGCAATACTTGGGTATAACGATTGTGTGCTTTCCGGGTTTTGCGACAGATCGTTGGAGTAGAAGGTCGATCTTGTTAGGGAGGGGTTCCGCGATGAGGAGTGGGTATGTCACTTGCAAATCTTCGATCCGCGAGTACTTTCGCGAAGTGCGCAATTCTTCTTCGTCTTCAGGTGACAGTTTTTCGAACTGCCATCCGATGAAACGACACGCCTTTCCATGTTGACCTTCACGGACGTAGGCAATGTCGGTTGGATAATTATAGACCTTGCCGAAGAACTCAGCATTGACTAAGAGAACCCTCTCGGAGTCAACATCTCCGTTCTCACTCTTGCACCATTCACGACGTCCTTCCCAGACAGCGGCATTTGGGTCAGCGAAGGACATGAAAAGATACGCGAAGTCGAGGTGTTCCCATGTCATCCGAGAGCCAACCCGAGTCCAAAAAAGTCTTCTAGTGTAATGGCGGGCCATTTCCCCGTCTTCCGCAGCGAGTTCAACCAGTTTTGCCGGAGAAATGGTGACTTTCAGTGGCCCCTTTATAGGATGGTAAAGGGTAAGCCGAGTGTCGTTGTTGAGGGTTGGCACTTCTACTTGCGTGAACAATGTGAGGGAAGGGAGGCCGTGGACAGTTATGTCCGCTGACCACCAGGTATCCCGAACTTCAGTTGGCTGCCAGGGATTGAGCTGCCTCGCGACAGAAGCCAGACCTGCACGCTTGTCAATAAGGGCGCGCAATAACTGTTCATCTTCATCTAAGATGCGCTCCTTTACGCACACCAAGGGGAGGAGATGATCATTAAGGAGACCGGCCCTATACAAAGCCACATAAGCCTGAAATGCAGCGTGCTGGTAGGCTGAACGTTTTGAAAGATGCACCCGCTCGACAACGTGAACGCGGAGTTTAGCATCTATGACCTTCGGTAGCGTCAGAGTGCAGCCGAAGGGTCCCTGCCAAGGTAAGATATCCCTGCGGCGCGGTTCAAAGGAGTGCCAGCCTTCAGGCATGTCCGGCGGATCTATGTCATAGAGAGGTTGGTAATTCTCATGTCGAGTAGCTGGTAGGATTGAACAGAAATGATTCAAATGACTGATGGCTGCTGAAAGAGTGAGCACCGCTCTGAGCGAGTTTATGTTAGCGTGCGCAGCAATGATATAGGACTCTCGCTTACCCTGTCGATTCCACTCTGAACACGGTGTCGGTGTCTTCACCATCGACTACCAGTCCAAGCTGATGCGCTGTCGCACCAATTTTTTCGCGTTCCTTGTTATACATCTCTTCCATTGCCCTCTCCTGTGCCTCGAACTCCCCAACGCGGCTATCATCGAACCCAGCCTCAAACATGAGCACAAAGGAGCTGCGCTTCCTTCTCGCCCGACCTCTGCTCTGAACCCAACTTGCCATGTTGGACGGGAGGTCCCAACGGATCACGTTTCCGCAGGCCTGAATGTCCAGGCCTTCTTCTGCAACCGCGGTCGCCACCACCAGATTTACGTCACCAGACCGAAATTCGGTCAAAGTATCGCTTTGTGACTTCGAAACCATTTTCCGGGTAATATCAAGAAGGGCAGTTCGGTAGGAGCTTTCGGAGGTTCCAACAAGGGTACCAATCCTAAAAACATCCCGCGTACGTGGGTGGCATTTCAAAATGCCGGACAATGCAAGGACAGCGTCGCGGCGGGTAACAAAAAGGAGGCCACTATATGGTTCGTTGGAGCTTTCGGAGCGAGCTTTCTCCTCCGCAAGTGTCCGAAGCAGCGCTTGCACTTTGTCAGAGATGCGAAAATCGATGGTTTCAGGGTCAGGGGGCACAAGGGAGAGCTTGATCTTGTTGAGGTGCTCGATGAGATAGGCTTTCTCTTTGTGCTGCCAAGCCGAGATGATTTCGCTGTATGGAGAGGCACTTTGCAAGGCGTGATCTACGACCTCTTGAACGAACCAATCAGAAGCCCAGGGTCCTAGATCATAGCAGATGTCATGTGCCGTCTTTTCGAGGTTCCGTAGTCCTTTGTGAGTGTAAGAATCCTCCTTATGTATGACTTTGGACAACTTTTGGTCCAAGCGTTGCCGCTCAGGTTCCTGAGGTCGTTTACGAAGATTCTCGCGGAGCCCGAGAACATAGGGATCTTGTTCAATGTCCATCGCGTCCACAACTCCTTTAAGGGCCTGCAGATTTGGCGAAGCTAAATGGCACGTGAAGTAATGTTCGTGCTGGCTGTACGTGACGTATCGAAAGGTCGGCCGATGAACGTAATCAGCAAGGTTTTCTAGGTGTCGCCTTGGCCTCCGAATGACGCTGTCGAGATTCATCTCCAGTTTTCTAAGGAGGTATATGAGGGAGCAAAAACCACGCGATCAGTCGGACAAAACTCCACCTGAAAGCTTCAGCTACGTCATCACCACCAAACATGGGGCTGGCAGTAAGGCCTAAAACCATAGGTCTTTCCTCCCTGACAGGCCCATGGCCGGAGGACATTGCAGGTTGGCGCACCGGGAGAGAGAAGTAATGGTCCCTCATGATACAATTCATAGGGTGATTATCGACGGCGTGGTGTGCCTCATCGAAGACCAGAAGAGCGATTTGTTTACCGAGGCTAACGTATCCGTGGCTGAGAGCATCTAGGAGAACTTGCGGGGTGGAAACGATCACACGATTGTTCTTCATAACTGTGTTCCAGAGCTCTGGGTCCGTCCATTGCTTTGGTTCAAGACCGCCATGGATCAACCCCACTAACCCAATGGCCTTGGAGATAACGTCGTGCTGTTGTTCGCAGAGAGTGACAGTAGGGGCCACAAACCATGAGACCTGTGCTCGAGGTGTTACAAGAAGGATACACAAAGAAAAGTGTGGTCAACCTTGTGAGGCTGGCGCTCGCACTCGGTTTTTATCCTGAGCACTGCGATATGCGTCTTGCCAGATCCCGTATCTTGAGCAACGATGATGTTTTCAATGAGGCTAGCTTCAAGCATTTCTAGTTGATAGCTGCGTGTCACTACGTTGTCGGAGGGAGGTGTTGATGTGGGTTCCGGCACATGTTCCATACTTGCAAGCGGATGACAGTGTGTCGATCTGAGCAACGGTTCCATCAGCCCAAGTACCTAATCAAAAGAAAAAAAGTGGTGTGGGAAGGTCCAGAAAGGTCGGGCCTCTGGCTTGGGGGCGATGGGTCAGGAATCGAGATGACTTACATGGAGATGTGGGAGCGATAACGATGAAGTGTCAGACGCTCGCAGCTCAATCGTAACCTCTTAAATAGCCATCGAGGGCGCTCCTTTGATGGTCGACTGCACCCGACCCGGGACAGGAATCCCCTAATTCGTGCATGGGACCGCAGTCCGGAGGGCCTCTGAGATCGCCGTAGTCTGAAAGAGTTTAGGGAATACATAGAAACAGACTGTCAATTTCAATTCTACAAGAACCCTAGGCTGGAAGTTCCAATCAAGTTGTTGGCAGAATTGATTGCTTCCGAATTCTATAGCCAATACTGTTTCGGCGCAGTAGATACCCTGCGGATTTTGCCTGAAATTTCCATCTTAGTCTCTTGCTACTTACATACATGTCGCAACCAATCCCGCTTCCTCGCATTCGGTCACCCATATCCAATCGGTTTCTTACTGAAGACCCTCCTTCGTCGCCTCGGAACATCGATGATGTTTTTCCCAACTCCACCTCGTTTGATGAGCCTCCTGATCCAATCAAATCACCTCACAAGCGCGCTGCCTTCGACCTGCTCGAGAGGCCCACTTCGTCTTCCTCCGCGTTCCTGGTCCACTTCGCTTCGACATCTTTAATTGTCTTTTCTGCGATAGTCACGATATTAGAAACAGTCCCAAGTTTCCACACAATCTCCCCTCGTGTGTGGTTTGGACTGGAAACGAGTCTCGTCGCATTATTCACCGTGGAATACAGTGCCCGTCTCTTTGCTTGGAGTTCTTCGTGGATAACTCTCGTCAAATGGATGTTTTGTACGTTCCATCTCATTACCCCTGGTCAGTATTCATGACGACCCATGCAGCGTTTTACGGCGTGATCGATGCTTTGGGAATACTACCTTATTATATAGAAGTAATGCTGCACCAAGATACCGTATGCTGCCAGCTCTATACATCGCAACCCAATACCAATAAAACCTCTCCCAGACTGTTATGTTCCGTTTCTCCATTCTTAGGATGTTTCGGCTGCTACGGGTTTTCAGACCCTTCAGATACAGCAGCACCATACTCTTGTGAGCCAATCTAAGTTAACCCGTGAAGAAAATTCCTCTCACACAAATCTCTCCAAGAACCATTGAAGTCATGTATTTGGCCGTCAGGAGATCGCACCATGCATTACTTGCTCTGAGTTTCTTCATAGCTATGGTACTCACTGTGTTCAGTACTCTACTGTGAGAACCTACACCTCTTCCTATACTTGGTTTGACCACCTCACAGATACTTTGCTGAGCGAGGCACCTGGGATGACACCCTAGAGACATTCATCAATCCCGACGGAGATCCATCTCAATTCCCTGTAAGCATTTGCTGGATGTTGCAATACACCTACTGACCCGTTGCAGTCCATCCCAGCTGCAGCTTGGTAAGTGCACCTAGTTGCTCAGAATACTCTATCTCACCAACTTTGAAATAACAAGGTTCGTCCTCGTTAGTAAGTCTGACCTGTGCATCTTGGGGAACGATCTCGCTTGATGACATCCCGGTATTACATAGCCATCACCACCGTTGGATATGGAGAGATCACCCCACGCTCTTTTTTGGGTCGATTGATCACGGTGCCGTTGCTCGTGTTCGGGCTTCTGCTTATCGCCTTGCCATCTTTCGTGTTGGGGAGGGAGTTTAGCATTGTGTGGGAGTCAATGACGAAGCACGAAGTAGGCCCTGTTTATCATGTCACAATCACTTCAATCACTTATCATATCTTTGGTTACTTTAGAGTGACCCACAGGTCTCGGCTTCCGTCCTTACACCTTTCATGTCACATCGCCTCGACTCTCAACTGGAGCCGCGAGATCTCTCGAACAGAAAATTGGCCCAGAATCAGACGGAGCTGAGCCGACAGATTTCCGAGTTGCGCATGACGGTGGAGCTGCAGAGCCAAATGATGAAACAGTTACTGACCATATTAGAAGGACAAGACGAGGGTAAACGAAGAGAGAGTGTCAGCACGACAAGGAATTCCATCAGCTAAACAAAAACCATCATTTCGATTAGATTTTTTTTTAGGTTCATCGGGTGCGGATACATAGGTCTCTCTACACATCCCTATCTCGTGGCTCTGTTACATGATTATGTAATAATTGAGTGCCCTGCCGTGGCGGACTGTCGAGAACTACAAAATACAGAACCGACATGGCTGATTCTTTTGCTGATCTGTGGACTTCATCTGCGCCTGTGAAACAAACGCAACAGCCCCAAAGGCTAGGCGCGTCTTCCGCTCAAAAACCCAACCCGCCGAGTCAACGCCCGCAGTGGGATGCGTTCTCCGCCCTTTCGGCATCACAACCAACATCACGGACACATCTACCCCTTCAGGCGCAGATACAACAGAAGCCAGTGACGGTTTCACAAAGACAGAATGTCTCCTCTGACGCTTTCAGTGGGCTTTTCGATGCTTCCATGGGTTTCGGGAGCGGGAGTACTAAGGAAGCTACTAACATGTCTATGGCCGAGAAGGCCACTTTGGCACAGAAAGGAAAGGCGCAACAAGTACAGCTAGAGAACGGGAGGATATCTTCACAGTCAACTATACCATCGGCGTGGGATGGCCTCGATTCTCTTGCACAAACCACTATTCCCGTTATGTCCTCTGCGGTCAAGTCCCCACCGCAAGATGATTTTGATTTCACATTTGGATGCGCAAAAGCTACCCAGAAAGTTGACTCTGGTGTCGGTCAAGATGAAGATGACTGGGGATTGTCAGACTTTTCTTCTCCTCACTCATCTGCGCGTTTGAAAGCGCAGCCCAAGGTTCAGTCTTTATGGGATATAGACGATTTTGTTTCTCCTTCCCCTCAGCGCTCCCAGACAGACAGCTCTGTTTCCTCCAATCTCGCCGTTCGGAACGACCGCGAGAATGCTCTTCTTGACGGGAATGTACGCGAAGATGATATTCTTGGCGATCTCTGCAAGCCAGTCGTACGTACCATTTATTCATGTTTATATTTGCAAATTTCGGCTTCACATTCTTTCTGTCCATGTCTGGTGCTGTATTCTAACCATCGCTAAAACCTCAGCAGAACCATTCTATTCGCCCATCGCCTCCTCCACAACTTGCCCCCGTTCCTTCTACAGCTCAACAATTATCACGCACCCCCACCACTTCTCCACCGCCTCATATAACTGGTCAATTAGTTGAAATGGGATTTTCACCCCAAACAGCTCGGTCGGCCCTGGTATCTACCTGTACGGCCGATGGTTTCGACGTACAGGCAGCCTTGGACTGGCTTCTAGCTCATGGAGAAGCGTCATCTCCCTCCGAGTCAGACAACCACCGCTCTGGGGGCTTGGACTCGGAAACGGTGAATCGTACATTCAGGGGACCTCCGACTCGCGCGACCCGCAAACCGTCTCATTTAGGTTCTCGGAACGCTCAGCAGAGACAACCCAACTCTGACACTGCAGATTTTCCCGCTTCCACTGAGCGGTTCCTTTCCCAGGCAGGTGAAATTGGGCGTGGCATGTTTAGTCGCGCAAATGCCTTGTTTAAGGAAGGGAAAGAGCGGGCCGTGAAGATGTACGAGGAACGGACCGGTGCTTCCTCTGCTCGGGTTGCTGGCAGTGCCGATGGAAGACCCCGTTGGATGCGGGAAGGCTCTGGTGAGGGGGGATTACGGGAAAACAAGCCGCAAGGAGGTTTCAAAGATGAAAACCACGAATCCAAGTCATGCAAGTCCAGATCATTACGCAGCTCCCCTGGCGACATCCAATTCCAAGCATCACCGCCTGCGACCACTGAAGAAGTTGATTTGTTTGGCAACGATGCTTCTCAAATAGTACACCAATCTCACCCCCCCAAGGGGAAGCCGAACACGGAGCTAACGCCGTCCACCTCGAATTCAACATCCTCCCGCTTACTGACCCGCAGTCCACCACATGTCCCTCCGCGCAAATTGACTGCTACGATTTCCTCCGCCGTCTTTGGGACGTACCAATCTCAAAAGTCAGCAGGCACTGAAGCGTACAAGCTCGGTCAGTATCCTGCCGCTGCCGCTGCTTACTCGCGTGCACTCGCATCAGTGCCGGAAGGACACGTGCTGTGCCTTCCTCTTCTTACAAACCGTGCTGCAGCGCTATCCAAGGTCGGCGAACTTTCTGGTGTTGCAGAGGATTGTAGTGCAGCAATTGCACTCACGGAAAGATACATGAGTAAAGCGGATACTGCGTACGCAAAGATTGGCCGGATGCATGTTATCGTTGAGGCCACTAGTGGAACAGAGGAGGGTACGGAGGTCGATCTCGCTGGCGGGCTTACGAAGGCATATCAACGTCGTGCAGAAGCATATGAGGGTCTTGAAAAGTGGGCACGGGCGCTCGCAGATTGGAAGGTGTTGGTGGGTGCGGAGTGGGCTGGTGCAGCACGATCATTGGCCACAAGTGGTATAGCACGGTGCCGGCGAATAGGTGGATGGTGGGGATCAATCTGCACCAGACGGAACTAAGAGGAGGCCCGGAATCCGACCATCTGTCTCGTCCACCGTAGTGCCCCAGCTGTCGAAGCCGCGTCCCAAACATTCCATGGTTTCTGCTCCTATTGGGACGGGCGAATCATCGGCGGTTGCAGCACTCCGCGCAGCAGCGGACGTTGCGGCCTCTGAGGATGCCGAACGTTGCGCTCACAAAGATGCTGTCGACGCGCAGTTACTCGCTTGGCGGCAAGGAAAGGAAACGAACATCCGCGCGTTACTAACTACCTTGGATAGTGTGCTTTGGCCGGAACTTGGATGGAAGAAGGTGGGCATGGCTGAGGTCGTTGGCAAAGGACAGGTCAAGGTCGCATACATGCGCGCGATTGCTCGGGTGCATCCCGATAAGGTGAGTGTCGTCGAAAACGTGTTTACGAATACTGATCTATCGTTACATAACAGCTAAACGCGAATAATACCACCATTGAACAGCAGATGATTGCGAGCGGCGTATTCGGAACTCTCAACCAAGCGTGGAACTGCATTTCTACAGCAGTAGTGAATCCTAGCTTCGAACCATTCCTACGGGCCATTATGTGACGTTAATACCCCGTCGCTATTGTTATTTTGTAGAGTGAACCTGGCAGCGGCGCTAGGGTTCTGCTGGTCAGTAACCGTCACTTGTGGGAAAATCCGAGTAAACTTACATAAGTAACTGAATTTGACTTTCAATGAAGTATTGATTCCTTTACTCAAAGTTGCAACATTCAGTCTCCGTATTCCCGTACTCGTGTCTCACACCGTAATGGAAAACAATTTTTCGTGTGAACGTGAAAAGTCAACGCCACCACCATACGTTAAGTTACGTTTTAAGTATGGCATCCGATGACTGATTCCATCAAGCCCCCCAGAAATAGTTCATATTTCCATCACGGATTGGTGAGTTGCTCGGCTAAATGGCGGTCCCTTTTAACCATCCACTATCACAGCATTAGTCAATAGTACTGAGGACGTGCGGGGTGCTAAAAGGCGCCAGTCGTGACTGGTGATTCATGGCCCTGCTGAGCGTTGACGACTCAGGTATGAGAAGCATGCAAGTGTCTCCTGGTAACGAGGTTGATTGTAACAGAGATGTCATCTCAAATATATATGTTATTCGCCCAGCTGCTTTGCGCAATAGCCCTCACAGGCTCTCACCCGATGCGTTGAAGTATAATAATTCGTTCGCAAAATTTTACGGGACACAAATCTGGCCATACCTGCTACCCCGAGTCTGGGGATCCTGGAGTGTCCGATCACAGCTTTCGTACACGTAGAAGGTCTCCACGGGGAAGTGGTGTCTGTGTGGTGATATGAGGCACATAAGTTTATCCCGCAATATTTAATCTGGCTGGTCAGCCGGCCACATCCTTTCCAACCCAACCCTTCCGTTCGTTACCATGAATTCGTTCTCCAGGTTTATCCCTCTCGCGGCTCTCTTGCTGTCCACGCGCGCGCTGGGCAGCTCCGACGAAGCCAACTTCCAGGCCTGGTCAAAAAGAGGAGATGCCGTCCGCTCTGCCATGCAAGCCTCTATCAGAACAAGGTATGTTGCAAGTGTCGTCGTTTTCCCGTATCTTGCCTGAGCTCCCTACTCAGCTGGGAACAAGGGACTGCAGCCGGGGCTATTCTAGAGTGGAATGACCCAGAATATTCAGTTTTTGCGCCTAACCCATTCGTGTCGAATAGTCAATTCCCGTTGGACTCCCTTCAGTTTGCGTACAGCGCTGCCGTCCGTCAAACTCCGGATGGTAGGCTCAGTCAGAACATCAACGATGCCCTTGATGGTGCTGCTCTGGATGGAGCATCCGCGGGGTCCGTCGTTCTTATGGGTAAGGCGTCTAAACCACATTCTGTTCTAACCAAATAGCATTAATTGTACGTATCAGGCACTTTCACGGACACTGACCGTGCCACTTACTGGGAAAATGCCGCAGACGGGGAGCTCAATTATGTATAATCATACCCTCTCCAGAATATGGATGTAAGCATGCTAATGAGCTCCTGCAGGTTCTGAACGTCGCACCTAGAACCAGGACAGGTGCTATCTCAGCCAGGGATGATAGTGCCCAGTACTGGTAAGTGTGACATACACTTCTTTTCGTTCGACCTGAAGGATGTCCTTGGTAGGTCTGATGGGGTCTACATGGGCTTCCCATTCATCGCTTATTATGGTGCAGTGAAGAACAACGGAACGCTCTTACAGATCGCATATGATCAGTGCCGCCTCTATCGAGATGCTCTCTTGATTGATGGCCCCACTGGCAAACTTTGGGCTCACATCTACGACGACAGTACCTCTTCATGGATCGACGAAGGCATTTGGGCTACCGGTATTACGGGCAATTTTCAGCCTTCCGTGTGTGCTTCCTAACTATCACACAGGTAATGGATGGGCTGCTTTGGGAATGCTTCGTGTTGCCGTCACTATTCAGAAGAGTTCTTTCTGCTCCAGCATGACGTCGCAAGTATCAGATCTGCTCGCTTGGGTCAAGGAGATCTTAGATGGCGAATTTGCTGCCCTGGTGAGCTCGTCCTTATCGAGTAGGTGTGGACGTGTTACTGACGCCGGTCCTCCTGCTTCAGGGCAGCGATAATCTTCTTCCAGACTACTTAACTGGTGGGCCAAACTTTGGCGATGCATCCTCTTCAGCAGCCCTGGCATCCGTTGCGTACAGGGTTGCGAAATTATATCCTGACCAGTTCGGTTCTAACTACACTGACATCGCTGCGAACATTCGGGATGCCGTTCTAGGTGGTGTTACCAACCTTGGGACTGTTAGTCCCGTCGTAAATCCTTTGGTTTGGACCGAGACTGGACTGTTGTCGACAGAAGCGCAAGCGTTTACTCTGATGATGTTTTCTGCTTGGAGGGACTGGATCGGTGCCTGACCACACAATTTTCAAATAAGAAGAGCCACCTGATGCTACACGACGTTGGCGTTAACATTGCTCACCTCTAACCCTCGCTCCCTCACTTCACATTCGTTTGTGAGGCCCTCTCTTTTTTCTTTATTTATAATTATACCGCTCTCGAAGTACCTGCTTAGACTAGTGCGAGGCCACTTGAAATTAGTGTTATGGCGGAAGTGTCATTTCCGGTACGCATCACTTGGTCGTCACTTTTGTGCTTGACTCAGAACAATATAACTACTATAATTTTGACAGTTCCATTGAATGACAAATGAGACAGTCTGGACAGCATGTTATTTTCTGATGGCATACAGCATTCCATGTTCAACATCCAGACTGCGAATTCCACGCTGTCAACTGAGTGACTAGGTGACGCGCATCATCGACTCACGCGTAAATTAAACGCGTGACATCAGGCACGTGACCACGGAACGCGACGTTACTCGTGTTATCACCCTCGGGCCAACTGCTACCCGCACATACGACTCGTACGCATGTCAAGCCACAGCCGCCGCAAGGCTAGTATTTATTAACCTCTCTGCTGTTTTGGATGACGAGGAGATGCCTACCAATACGCCATACCATTCCTTTGCTCTCCCGTACCCAATACGTGTGGATAACTTCACCGACACCCTAAATGGCTTACCCTTGCCGTACAATAGGCCAGCCCTGCATTTATTAACTCATACACACTCAGACCATCTTATTGGTCTGGCCTCGAAGTCATTCGGTTATCAGATCATTTGTTCCTCAGATGCAAAAGAAATGCTCCTGCGCCACGAAGTATATGCGGAGCGCTCACTCTTCGATCACGAATATCGCGCACAGAAAACCAAGACATATAGTCACTTGAAGGTCGACCCCTGTGTGATGCCAAGTGGTGAAAAGTTCTACGCAGGGTCCAGGGACCTCCTCGTACGCCAGTCAACGACTCTTACCTTGCTCACATGCTGAGACTTCCTAGCGCGCAGTGCCTCTGCATACTCCCACTGAATTTGAACTATATGATAATGAAACTGTTACTATCACGTTAATTGACGCCAACCATTGCCCCGGCGCGGTAATGTATGCAATTCTGATACCTGACACGTTCGTTCTCCCATACTTATCTGTAGGTTCCTCATAGAAGGCCATCGCGGGTCAGTCTTGCATACAGGCGATGTGCGGGCGGAGCCCTGGTTTCTTTCCTCTCTTACGCGGAACCCTTTTCTTCAACGGTACCTCGCGGACTCGGCAGAGAACCTCAGTGTCCTCGTGGCTCGTAACGAGGTAATACACATGGAAGCAACGGGACTCGTAAAGACCCTCGAAGCTGTGTACCTTGACACAGCCAGCCTACTCTCAATGACCATAGTACCAAGCAAGGCGAGTCGTGTGCCGATTCTCTTTGTGGCGCAAACGTCGAGGGCGCTGATCATGATTGATAGGAGTATGCGGTGCAAGGCCTCGTAGAACTCATCGCTCTGTTCCCTTCGACTACCTTTTTCTTCATAAATTCTTGGACTTGGGGTTATGAGGACATCTTAAAAGGCATCGCGCTTGCCTTTCACTGTAAGGTAGGATCTACTTCACCTCGGCTATTTCCATAAATGCCGGTTTCTGTAAAAATTGGGTCTCAACAACTCACCTTAGATTCATTTCGACCGTTATAAGTATGCCATTTATATGAATACCTCCGACCCCCTGATGCGTGCTCTTGGCACTCGCGATCCTTCATCTACCCGATTCCATGCGTGCGAGCGTTTTGATCGTTGTTCTTTCGTTGATGTTCCCCCTCACGAATGCGGCGGAGAGGGATTTAATCACCCCCTCAGTGCGGAGGGGAAGAATGTTGTTTATATTAACCCTGTGACTATGGGAAGTGTGCAGTGGGACAATTACAAGGCTGAAGTGAAGCGACATCTCTTGCGAGGTAAAAATGTGGATTCACTGGTAAGGGTGACATCGTCCCGGGCAACTGGCATTTTTGCTGACAAGGTTTTTCTTCGGTGTGATCGCCAATGTGATAAACGCAAAATAAGCTTGTACCTCTCAGTCGCCACTCTCCATTGCCGGAACTGATGAATTTCGTCTCTCTCTTCCGCCCGCATCGTGTGATACCTAACACTTTGCATCCCCCTTTCAATGGACTCGACTGGGGTGCTATGAGTGCAATGTTTGAGAGTTGCGTCTCTCCACTGCCAGCCCCTCAAGTCCATTTCCGCTTCAACTCTGTCACGGCCCCTCCATGCTCGATGACTTCCAGCACAATCCCCGAAAACCTTCCCCAGCCTACAATCTTCTCGTTGACATTGAATTCAGGACCTCCTTTCATAAATCCGGCACTTGGGAATGATGAGATAGATGTTACTATCCAGAATCTTGTTGGACCTTCATCCGCAGCAGAAAGGTGGGCAGACATGGGGAGTAAGCAGTCAAAGCTAGAAGTGATAAAGACGTGGTTTCCCAGGGGGGAAAAGAGCAAAGTACGAGGGGTGAGGTGGAACTTGTCGGATAGACCGAGTGGAACTCCTGTTGCTGGGCCAAGTCGAATGGCAGGCTCGAATGCTTCCAACCAGTCAAGCCTATTTCCGGGTAGACTTATTGTGCCAAAGGTAAACGAGAGTCGTCATGCCGCTGACTCCGATGGCTCCTCGGACGAAGGCGCATCATATGATCATGCACGTACTGCATGGGTGCTATTCGGGTCAGGACTTCCCGACGGAGCACCTACGGGTGGGGCGCCACCTTCGCATAGTGGATCTCCACCGAGAGCGACGGATGAAATTGGGACACTCCCTACACCGGTTGCGTCGCCGGTTCCCCACTTGTCTGCGGGTATCTCGTGCACAACAAATATCGAATGTTCGACTACCGAGCTAATTATGCAATCGGATAATCCATCTACACCCTTATCATTGTCCTCTCCATTAGTCCAGGACCTCTCCAGCAGCTCTTCTCCTGTATCACTTGACAACCTTGGGTTCGTGAGCTCCAGTAACGCTCCTAGAGATGAATTTCAACGACAGCATTCTCAAGGTGACGTGGGGCCATTTGCCTGCATCGATAATGTGCTTGCCTCCCCGAAAGCCGCGGACCTTGACCCGCCGCCAAGCGACGTTCAGACCCGAACCACTCAGAGTCGGGATATTTCTGGTGGTCGGCAGCGAAAGCGGTCATTGGAGGAAGTGAGGAAATTATCTCTTCAGTCTGACTCTGAAAACAGTTCTCGGTGCACGAAGCATCCCAGGTTGGACCGAGAGCGACCACCCTCACAACTGGAGGCGGGGAAGGAGATCAAAAGAAAGGCATATAGCCAACTATCCAGTGGTTCCCCGATCGTGACCAGGAATCCCCAGAAACCAACCGACGTCAACGAGACTGCACTATTCGTTATGACATCGAAAGTCATAAAAAGCATGCCTACATTACCATCGTCGTCGTTCCCAATTAACAGCGCAGACGAATCAGGAGAGCTATTCCCCAATGCAACACGTCTCGCTCCTCGTCTCACCAAGGCAACTTCCACCTCTGCAAGTCTTCATTCGACTATCTCGCCAGCGAAGATCATTATGGCAGAGAGAACGTTTGGCACCATGTCAGCAGGAATCCACGATTATATCACCATTTCAAGTTCTATCAGCTCGAGGACCGCAGAGCATCATGCACGCCGCAGAGAGCGGCAAGTCCTGACGGATAAACTCCGTCTCGCGAGGCCAGATCTCGCTCAGGCTCCTAAACCCGCGAAGCAGCGGTCAAAGGGAGCAACGACCCAAACAGAATCAGTACCATCTTCGCATTCATCTTCGGTTCTTCCATCTGCTTTGGTAGGAGGTCCCACGTGTAACTTGGGATGCACTGACAGCGCGAACACGAATATTGACTGGGAAAGAAGCCTGAGATTGGCAGAGGAAGTGAGAGAAGTAGTGAAGAAGGGTGGAAGTGCAAGCCATGTTTTGCCACGATTGACGTGCTTAAGGCGTTGATGGTGGAGATGTTCTCCGTATGCATCGTTCAAGATACGTGGGCTTTAATACTGGTAATCCTCAGCCGCTTGCTAGAGCCGGGAGCTGTCGTGCGCCAAAGCGGGCTCCGTATTCGTGTGTACATCAATATGGTAGATCGGATCGTCCGTATGACGCACACCAATACGATATGCAATAGGCACTAGGTTCCACCACCGCGATGAGAACGATACCTGATGACAGGTTTAGTTAATTATAATGATAGGCGGGTAAGCGCCTGCCGGTGGACACTGGGGCCATCAGTGAGCGCTAATTGTATGCATTTTCAATCGCTACATGCATCATGTCAAGGGCTCTTCGACTTGGAGCCAACGTACCGTTACAACCTATGCAGCTCACAGAAGACGGTCCGTAAGACTGTTACGGGATAGAACTACGTTGTCCCAAAAATACTTACAGGTTCAATCCCGGCATGACTTATTGGAGCAACCATTGATGCCGACTAGTGAGGCTCCTACTTGCCACCGGATGGGTAAAATATCCTGACGTTGAGCCGCTACTCAAAACTGAAGATGTAAGCCTCAAAGTAGTGGAAGACCAACACATATACACACTACCCGTCATCGAAGACGCGATAACTGGTACCAGCCATGGACGACTCGTTCAATATCGATGGTCAACTCGATAAGACGTACCCCAAACGCATTCCCAACGTGATGCAGGCGGTCACGACGGCTTTTTCCTACGCAGTGACAAGTACTGAAGGATACCGTTCGTGTTACCAACGCACGAGAGTTGAAAGGTTCGGAAGGGTACGGACGACAGTGGGAGGAAAAATATCGAGAACAATTGGAAGTCATGCCGCACCATGGAGCATGGATGTTCCAAATTTTTCATCTTTGGGAACGGGCCCGGATTTTATGGTCCGTGGAAGGACGACGTGGAAGGTGCAGCGAGCTCAACTGCGGCCAGAGTCGTGCTTTGTAAGCACAACTGACTAGGGGTTAAGGTTACGCAAGCCGTTAGTGTATAGACTTATAACCCTTCTGGCACGACTACACTGAACTGCGGAGGCAACACGGGTCACCTGCAAGACCATCATAATGCTTCCTTTGTTTGGAGATGAACGTAGGAGACGCGCGATCAATTTGGGAGGGTCCTCGTCCGCAACCTCCCAAGCTGCGATTCTGGAGCAGGCAAGGGCGCGGAGAATTGAACGTGAGGCGTTGCGGAGGAGGGAAGACAGCGCGGTTAAGATTCAGTCTTGGTGGAGGGGCAAATTAGAGACTCGGAATGTCAGACGACATATGCGACAACTATTCTTGCAGGACGTGACAAGCCTCACAGGCCTCAGATGTCTTGTGTTCATCGGACAGGACGACGACCTTCTCCAGCAGTGGTCAGCAGCGATGTCCACGGATGATCGTAAGCGTCCTTATTTTAATTGCTTGGTGATGGTTTACTTTGCATGCAGAGCTGTTATTTGGAGGTGTAGCGAGTCAAGATAAAGCTCATTGGGTTACATTGCTTCGTCGAGTCTCAGTCCTCCTGATCAAATCCGTGGCGAAGGCACCCTCGTGAGTTCTGATAGTATATTCTTCTTCGTTTCGGCTTTGACTCTCCAAAGAACATCCTCCGCGCACACACACCTGCAAGTGCTGTGTAAGCTGCTAGACCCCTTGTATGCGGCAAGGGTACTTGGGCCGGCCGAATCTGACCCACCCCGCGCGTTGACCCAATATGTCATGCAACATGGCTTGTACCAGAACGTCCGCAGTTCCATAGAAGCAATTGTACGTTCTCCGCGCGTAGTGCTGAACTGTGACCACGCTCATATCATAATAGGCTTTGGATTCCAAGGATGACCCGGCAATTCCATACCTCGTCAAACTTGTTTATCTGCCATTTTCAAACGTTCTACCGTTGACGGAACTATTCACGCAGTACCTGCATGCCCTAGCTATTCACATATTGACAATTCCTCTCCTTCCATATCGCATTCCACTTATATCTCTGTCAGAACTTTCCTCGAAACTCCCACTTGCATACCTACAAGCTCTTTCATCGTGTATAACTGACATTGTCATGCAAACATCTCCATCGGCACAGATCAACATCATTGCAAACTTACTCGCTTTCACTCCTCCCCGATATGCCGTTCTCCCGCTGTCTTCACTCGCAGCATACATCCAACTTCTACGTGCATTGCTTTCGGCACTACCTGTACACGCTCTCGATCCTCCTTTTCCCGATTCAAAAGCCCAGTCCCTGTCCTGGGAGGATGATAGCGATAGGGACGATGACGACAACGGACACGTACCTGGAGGCTTAGTTGTGTCGCACTCCGTACTGCCCGTGTTGGACGCTAGAACACGAAAGAAACTACAGACTCTACCCTCTAGTTCCCACCTGAACACATTATTGAAACTTACTCGCCAACATCCCCAGCTATTACCGGACATAGTAGCTCTACTGATGGCTCTCAACATCGTTTGGCCCGCAGCCAAAGACAAGGTACTTGGAACGCTACTTCTGTATGGCGGCGGCGGCCTAGTACGTGAGATTTATCGTGACGAAGTCCGCCCCACGCCGCTGGGCCGCGATGAAAATATTGTTACCGTCATGGGTACGGATAACTTTTATCACCTGTATTATGCTACTGAAGGTGTGGACACGCAGACCCGTCTTTTCAAGACTGGTGGCCTCCACTACTACTCTTGACGGATCTGTACACGCACACGCTTCGCACGATGGGAGACGACGAGTTCTTTTCCAATTCACGCACTCTCCTCACCGTTAACGAACTTATCCCTTTCTCTCGTACTCTGTTTAACATTGCGTTCACCTTGTATTGGCGAGATGACCAATCGACGCTGCAAGATACCAATGTCCCAGGGCTTAACCTACGTTGGATCAACGTGCGTGAGAGGCTGACGAAATGTCTGCAGGCCATCCATGCTCGAGAGTAAGATTTTTGGTGTAGGTGCAAATTCATGCTAATTGTAGTCAAAAATAGCTCCCGGCGACCATTCATGCCCCAAAATCATTGGCACGTGGACACGCAGATCGACATGAGCTCATTCATCGATGCTGCTGTGTAAGACTTTTCTCCATTTCAAACTCTACGGCCGATTGACTGGAACTTTAGACACGAGGAGCAGGAGACGGATGAAGTTTCCGGGCTACATGCTACCTCAAAACGTCATCGGGCTTACTTTTCTCACCTTTCTCCGCGTCTAGGCATCCTTAGCAACATTCCGTTTGCGATACCGTTCGAGACCCGCGTACATATTTTCCGCCTTTTCGTCCAGACTGACATGGCGAAACGAGGTTTCAATCAATTTTCGCGCCATAACCGTGTGGAAGTGTCCATCCGCAGAGGCCATATTGCTCAAGATGGCTACGACAAGCTTTCAGGTGTAGATCTTCGAGCACCTATATTCATAACGTTCATCGATCAGTTCGGAGAGCCTGAGTAAGTCCAAGGAATCCCTTTCCGTCTGATTGGTTTTTTGTAATTGTTGCCGTTATAGGGCCGGTATCGACGGTGGTGGCGTATTCAAGGAATTCTTTACCTCCCTGTGTAAAGAAGTGTTTGACTCTGACCGCGGGTTATGGTTGGAGACCAAGAAAAACGAGATCTATCCGAATCCTCACTCGTACGCTTCGGAGGGTGAGTCGCCAGAGGCTGTCTTCCGTTGCTTGTGCTAAGCAGGATGTAGCATACAACCTCAGTTGGTACCGTTTCATCGGTCGCATCCTTGGCAAAGCACTGTACGAAGGAATTCTCGTCGAAGTTGCATTTGCTGGGTTTTTCCTTGCGAAGGTGGTTGCTGGTCAGTGAACGGCGCATGCGTTAGCTAACGGCTCTCGGCAGTGGCTTGACAAGCAGAGTTTCCTCGACGATTTGGCCTCTCTTGACCCAGATCTGTACCAAGGCCTGATCTTCCTTAAGAATTACACAGGGAACGTAGAAGACCTTTCCGTCAATTTCACAGTTGCTACCGAAGGTAACGGCTCTTATGCAATTCCCGATACGATTCTAAACTTTCCCTCTAGAGTTCGGAGTTGCCAAAGTCGTGGATCTTATTCCGAACGGAAGCAACGTTCCGGTGACGCGCGAGAACAGGCTGCGATACATATACCTCGTTTCGCACTATAGATTGACGAAACAAATTAAGCTGCAGAGTGAAGCTTTCTTCGAGGGATTATCTGTGATGATAGATCCGAAATGGCTTCGGTAGGGACACCATCCTGACAGAACCGCATCAAAAACCACTAAGCTTCGCATCAGCATGTTTAATCAACAGGAGTTACAAATACTCTTAGGTGGGGTCAACTCACCTATTGACCTCGGCGATCTTCGGCAACACACCCAATACGGGGGACTCTATAATGATCAGGACCCAACCATACGGGCTTTCTGGAAGGTGCGATAGAACTGCTTGGTTGCAGAAATGAAGAGTCACGTCTATGCCACAGGTCATGGAAAGCTTCGATCAGGAACAGAAGCGGGCATTTCTGCGCTTCGTCACGAGTTGTAGCAGGCCTCCGCTTTTGTGAGTGTTTCCCAATTCCGTGCTGTCCTGCGTTCCCAAAATATGTTGACCGGGCGCGATACAGAGGCTTTAAGCAACTCAACCCAAATTTTGCCATTCGCGATGCTGGAGATGACCAGCATCGTTTGCCCACTGCCGGCACGTGCGTCAATCTGCTGAAGGTGAGCAACCACTGGTTATCATACCCTCAGTTCTGAGGAGCGTTACAACAGCTTCCGAGGTACACAAACGAGCGCGTTTTGAGGGCGAAGCTTCTCCAAGCAATTTCATCTGGTGCAGGGTTCGATCTCTCGTGAGAGTTGCGACTTCACTTACATGCATTCGAACCATTCTTTCTACATGTAATAACATAGTACATTGTTGTTTCTCTTAGAAGTATGTAACACTTCGGGGGTTTCAAGCTACTTCGATTTTGATCCAAGAAGGGCCTCAAAGGTATCGTGGGCTTTCGCATTTCCACATCGCTCTTCCTTGAAATAGTTGGAAATTAAGAACGCAAGGTCTACGGTTGCGGGTAAGCGAACTACCCGGGGAATACTAACTGGACGCACCGAGCGACTGCTCAAAGTTGAGCCTGGGATCGCAAAAAGACTAAATCGAGAGATGTTAGTGAGAAACAACAAATAGTATACGACAAAGGGGCACACGCACTTGGTATCGCAGCTCGAGTTGATCCTCACTCAGTTCCATGCTACCACCGAGACACTCGGTGACACTGAACCCTTCCTCGTTCAATTCTCCCGTGAACTCGAGGCTTACCCCTCCGAGGCGTGAATGACACTCGGAGTGAACACTGATGCAGGATGTTAGCTCGCTTATAATCGTGCTAAAGTTACGCGTCTTCAGACCGCTCGCGGAGGTGAGTGTGCTGCAAGGGTGGGTGAGGAAAGCAGGTTGATGATCATGATCCTAAGCGGAATGCCTAACGTACTTGCCATGCATGGGATCACACACCCAGGCAACTGGGTGGCCGGAACCTCTGACTGCCTGAATGTGACCGGGGAGGTGGTCGCGGACCTTCAATCAAAAACACAATAAGCTGCAGCCAAAAAGGGAAGCACAAGAGCGCACCTTGCTAGCGCCATACCGCGTGATTAACGTGATCCGACCAGGTTCCTTTCCAGGATTGACAGCTATTAAACAGAAACACTGCGTAAAATGGAGGTTGAGGACAAAAGTAGACAAACATACTTTGCAACAGCTCAACGAGTTCCTCGTTGCCGAGGGATGGTCCTACTTTGATGCCTATTGGATTTCGGATTCCTCGGAAATATTCCACATGTGCTCCATCGAGTTGACGCGTACGATCGCCTATCCACAAGAAGTGGGCCGAGCTATTGTAGAACCCTGCCTTCTGTTTTTCGGGTCCTGCTGTATCCGCGTCGCCGTCAACAAGCGGGAACTCGCGCGTCATAGCCTGCTCATAGCCAAGCATGAGCCCTTCGTGGCTATGTACGACAGCCGACCAATTAGCCACTTGGCTAGCGCAGCATGAGAAAACAGAGAAGCAAACCTGGTATAGAAGTCTACTTCGCCGAGGACTCCACGATCGCCGCCACGTTCGAATGGAACGCTCTCTCGACCTGAATCCACCCCTATCGTGTGACTAAAGTCTAATGCGTCAGCTAGACCTTCCGTGATTCGCTCGTATTTGCGTCTATGAGAGAATCACATGTCAACAGGTTGCCACGGTTGAACAATCGGTGGGAAAGCGGGGCTAACCTGAGCGAACGGGAACGTACATGGGAGAGCGACCAATCCCGCGGATGATGCAGGGATGCAAAACCAGAGGTCAGCAGCCCCCGCACATAGTTGAGTGTGGCGCTGGAATGGAAATACGCCCTACGACACGCATGAATTACATGAGGATGCGGGGAATTGAGCCGCGAACCTAAGCAAGCGCTCCGGATCCGGAGTCCTGTCGTTCGGGTCCAAGCTTGGCAATATTGAGAATCTAGTTGTGGGGACAGGAAATGGAGGATGCCATACCCGTTCACATTGTCACCCCTGGATTCCCCGTATTAGTATGGGATAATGTAGCGCAATGCATGGGAGATAATGTGCACCGGAAACTCAAGACTTGTGTGTCCCCAATTTTCTCCGTTTGGCTGCTCCTCGGCTTTGCGTACTGGCCAGCAATGCGACCGATGCGCACCTATTAACCACATGACGTGGGTGTAATGTAAGATGCAAGGATGGAGGACAACGTACTACTGGGAGACGGGCGCCCCAAATGAGGATAAGAGAGAAAGAAAGGATAAGGCCGATTTTCGCAGAAATATTTTCCTATGGAAGGGTTAGGAACTACAACAAAGCCTTGCGGTGACAGTTTACCTGCGTACAGGCATCGAAGCTCTCGGCACAATCGCCAGCATGAAGGAGGAAAGCCTCGTTCCGCTGTACTGCACTGAGCTGATAACGGAGGCGCTCGATCTTGATATCAAGGATCAGCCAGGATCAGTATTAGATAGAACGCAACGAGGTGATATAAGACAAACTTCTGCTGGAGTCACAAGGGGAGGCAATGTGGCTATCTTTGCCAATACACTAGTGCGTTGATTAGCATTGGGTCGAGATAAGGAACGTCAACGGTTTGGACCTATCAAGGTGCTTTTGGTCAGGGTACTCTACAGACTGTTACAACGGTCGTTAGCTCCGTGACAGTGCCATCACAGGTTCTCCTACCTGGACAGCTGGTTTCGATGTCCAAGAAGAGGGTGACCACATTGTGCCCGTCACCATGGGATCCCACTACGGACCCACACAATAACCTCACTCGATAGGCTTCGAGATGGTAGTTTAACAGAATACTTACAAGCGCTGATGCGACTACTTGAGTGGAGTCTGGGTAAATATTTGGTGAGGGCTCTATCGTTGCGCAAGTACTACATAAGCGGGCCGACGGGTGAGCTGACCTCGCCAGCATTACTGTAACGCTGGCTAAGGGCCTACTAGTGGTTCGCAGTGTCCAAAAGTGTCCACCGCCGGCGGTGGCCCGCGTTGGCATGTAAGTCCCAACGGTTCGGAAACGCCGTTTCACATGTATTGAACCTCAAATATGTGACTGAACGGCGACGGGCAGGGTCGCATTTCTTTCTACGTGTGTGAGCGTGTCAAGACTTCCCATCCTTCCGCGGACAAGCAGGGCCACACGTCTCGGAATGGCTGTTCCTGCGGAGTCCCTTTCTGTGATGCTGGGTTGATACTTCCACGGTAATTTCAAAACAATAACCCCGTCCACGCGATGGCAATCCATTGAACGTGCGACGACCGCCAATCGGCAAGATTTCATTGAAACCGACAAGAATGCTAATCTCAGGGCTTTGAGTATTCGGGCAGGGCACCCCCAGCGACCTCCGCGGGTTCGCATTATGGTTCCAACTCCCTATTCTTATTTTTAACCGCCGGCAACCCTCCCGCCCAAGGGTCAAAGCTGAATTTGTCTCTCATAAAAGCCCATACTCATTATTCCCTTGCCTTCAAGCTTCACCCATCGCCTCCCAATTCCTCTCCAAGTGGCTCTCACTAACATGTCTGTATTCTTGCGTCCCGCTCTCGTCCTCGTCCAGGCAGTCTTCAACCAGGCAGCATATACTCCCCCCAATAAGACACAGGAAAAGTTCCGTTACCATACGGAGGAGCCCTTGCTCTTGCAAATCGCACCTTTGATCTTTAAGGTTTGTATACCATCAATCCTTTCCAATTACTACCCTGATCATTGTTTCGCAGCTTCACACTATTGCACTGTGGTGGATCGCTGCATTCGAGCTAGTAGCCGCACTCAACCATCACGTTGGCACTTCCCTATCGCCGTCCCTCTCAAACTATCTTGATGCAGCACTTTTCCCGGCGTCGCGGTCCCAAAATCTCATCACCCCAATTTTCGTTGCTGGTACTCTCCTTCTCGCAATAGGCTCTTGCATCCGCGTCCGCTGTTTCAATGAGCTCGGACAACTCTTCACGTTCGATCTTACCATGCATCCTGAACATAAACTGGTCACTTCCGGTCCATACGCATACGTCCGTCACCCATCATATTTGGGGTCAATACTCGTCGTCATAGGGTTCACTTTCTCGCATCTCACTTCTGGTAGCCTTCTTGTCGAATGTCTTCTAGGCCACGTCGGCTCGGCACTTGTGTGGGCAGTTTGGTGGATCTGGACGGCGGCGGTAGCCAAAAGCCGCGTATTGGCCGAAGACAATGAGCTTCAAAAGAAATTTGGTTCTGAATGGGATGCTTACGCCACTAACGTCAAGTGCCGGTTCGTCCCCGGTCTGCTATAACCGCGCCAGTGCTGGGGAGGCAGAAGGATGCTTGGTTTTGCCATTTCCTACAAATAACACCAACCAATTACCTCCCAGGTTCCGACACACGGCCTTTAGAACATGCATAATTAGGTTTTTAGACGTACATATTTCCAGAGCTTATTGCTTTGTATTCGCATTCCTACATCTACTCTCGACATTCCCGGAGTATACGTCCCTTGTTTACGTTTTCTCTAGTATGATTGCCTACTGTGTACTTACTGATTTCTCTCCCGCTGGAGGCCGGATTGTAATTGAAATTATCATATTTGACCGTCGGAGCACTTGGGGGAAACGATAGGGAATGACCACTTAGCGTTCAAGATCCGGAACAAGATTGTGCACGAATATCTTCAACCGGAACTAGTAGTACGATCTGCATTCCAATATTGCCCTGCCGCAAGAGTTCCGCGGGTGAATACATTTTCAGTTATCTCGCATGGGCGCGCCACGTCATATATTGCAGTCGTTCCTCGCATCGTGGCGCAGAGGCCTTGATTTTTTCCCAACAAGGTGGGTCCTTGAGGACGCGGTCATTTTTACGCCACCTTCGTGTCAATGCCTTTGAGCTGGACGGTCCGCGGCTAATACATACAACACCAGGAATCAGCCCTGCCTTTCGTTCGGTGATGTAATCACCACTCGCCGCATGGTCAGTCACAGCCCTAAAACTCGTTGCGGGACAATGCACTTTTTAGAACTTCATGTGAAGGTTGCAACTAGGTTACCACGCTAAAAAGAAGCATCGACGAGCGCAATTGCACCGCGGGGACAAATATGGCCCACAACGTTCCTCTCGCGGTTGGGAGCGGTACACGCCCACGCTCAGCAGAGATAAGATATCGTAAATTCCAACCAAGGTGGACGTCCTGATCACGAAATCGTACTCACCTTCCAGATGTTGGACTCTTTCACAGAAAGCCGGGTTTGTACGAATCCGATCGTCAATATTGAATGCGGCGCGTTATACCAATGCTTCACACCTCACAACGTCGATAGCGACGAGAAAGGGGGCTGATGAACTTCGTCTGCACTGATCGTGAGACTGGTACCAAGGCCATGGACAAATCAGCGAGATTCTCCTAGTTGTAGTAACGTGGCACACGTGCATGACATGACGACCTATAACGACACATCTCCGAAGTAGCGTTTTCTCGATTAATTTTCCCGCAGTGCTATTGGGACTCCCAGAAACTCGTACCCGCGAAAGAAGTATGCAACTCCGCAGTGCGCTTCCAATTCTCGCACTTCGATGAATCAGAACGGGATGAGTCTTGCGGGCCGTCTCGATCGATCAAGCATATTGCATTCATTTTTGACTCGGGGTTCCAGACAGACGCCTACCCGGGCAGTGTCCAGCTCCGTGTGGAGTGGAGTGCGTTTGAATTGGGAGGTTCTACGTCACCCGCCACATACGTGATGCAGAGAAACCTGTCCCATACACACTTCGCAGCGTACGAACGGTCTAATCGCTGGGTTCATGACGTTGACTTTCATAGATCACTGGTGGTGATGACGAATTGCTAGCAACCCTCAGGCACTTTATTACGTTGCTGATGTGAAGTACACCCTGATTTAATTGGTTTAGCGCGAAATCACCTCTGCCAAGCACAAGGTATCTACGGCTACCACGGCGACGATGTCTTCTTCGTCCTAGAAAAGAACGCACTCTTCCTGATAGTACGATTAAGGGCCCCTGAGCAATGAGTTGACACTCACTGTGTGTCCTTAATAGTGAGTGGTTATCCACTTGCATATGCCCAGCATAGGATACGTGGCGGACACGACGACTCGACAACCACGGAAGTCAGCAATTTGAGGTTCTTTCCCTCGAGATGTCGATTATCGACACTCGAGGAAACGCCAGGTACTGGCTTATGTTGATTCATGTGATGAATTCAATTAAGATAAACGCCACACGACACAGTCGCAGACAACACTTTTAGGTCAAGCTAGATGGCGGGTGGACAGAAGAACAACGGAGGAACATAGATTATAAGCCGACTATCTACAAGAGGAGGACGGAGGAACTTTGGAGGACCACGATTGAGGAGCGGGTCTGGCTTCGTCATCATCAGAGGGACAGGGAATGATGGAATTATGGCCATGGCCAGTCAGTAACAGGTTTAAACCATATATTCGCTTTTTGATGGTCGATGTGATCAGGCGAGGCGGAAGAATGGGGGGCTGTGCTTCGGATATGCAAGATAAGGCGGCAGCCGATAGTACTTGTTATGGCGAGGCCGACAGGGAGTACCCCGAGAAGCCATTCCGACTGTCAAAGATATCAGAGGTAAAGCTCGGATGACAAATTGCAACAAAAAACTTACAGGAAGAGTAAGTGACACCACAAAGTAGAAAATCGCATAAAGCGTGCTCCTACGACACGTGTCATTTCATCACTCCGTCCGGATAAGGTGTTCGAGTATGTACGTACGCGAAAAAGTACATGACATTGCCTTCGATGAGAATGTTCCTCAGGCGTTTTGCTTCGCTCCTGGCCAGGCGTAGTCCGCGTTTTTCTCGATACCGATGCACGGCAGCTGAGAGAGCAAGCGAAAAAAGTATGCTCTCGTACACTGCCATAGCGCCGTAGTTGATGTAGACTTTACGGGCCGCAGTAGGAAGTGCGCTGATCTTGGTTCCGAGGACTGGTAGGCCTTGGGCTTGTGGATATCGCCCGGATTTACATAAGTTTTCATTTGATAATGGATCGGAACATGACTGACCTGCGGAAATGCTGACGAGTGTTACACACACAATCATGACGATGGATTCCGCGATAAAGCCTAAGCTTATCATGAGTAGAACTTTTTTTGAACCGTTATAGAGAGCATAAAGCCGCAATCCCAGAATAACTAGAAGATTCGATTAGGTGTTTCCTCAGATCGCAAGGATAAACTCACCTTGCACAAACCAGACGCTCAAACAGCTGACCCACATGGAAAGGATGGGGAAACCATAAAAACTACGACAGAATTAGTACTGCGGAACTTCACTTTCATACCTATAGCTCACAACTGTTGGTTTCAGTCAGGTGCGAAGCAAGATATCATAAGCTGCAACGCATAGATAAGTAAAACCACATACAACTAATACAGTTATTATGAAGTTAGCACGATATTCGTCAAGCGGGGGAACACTTGCATTGCTGAAAGTATTTGTGTTCGCGACGAATTCTAATGGTAGAGGAGACATTAATGCGTAACACGGCCTGAACGCTCTATAACCCACCTGCCAATGAAAACCCACAGTGGTTCTGAGCTCTGCAATAATAGTCGCAACACATATGTGATGGACGCACACTAGATATACAATGCCGAAGTATCGGAACTGGCATTCGTATTTAGCCCAGGTTCAAAAACGAGTTTAAGAAACTCACTATCAGATAGGCGACTGAGACGTTTGACATTCGTTTCTTCTGCAATCACATACACATCAGCATTCTAGGATCAAAGCAAGGATATTCGCCATGTACCCAAATATAGTCGATCTTTTCAACGAAACTCGGGAGTTAGCTACTATGAACCCAAGGATCGAGAAGAGGTACCGATACCTCTTTGTCCAAATAAAGGACTGACCGCACACATAGTCAGTTTTCATCGTTGCGGGGCACGGTATACCTACCACAGTCGTACACCATGAAAGTGGTCGGTACAACTGATGTTTGGTACATTCTCAGCACCACGAGGATCGCGAAACCTTGAGGGCTAATACCTTGTAGAAACCTAATCTGTTGAGCATTTCGTTCTATATAGAGAAGTTAGTTAATGGTCGTCGCGTCCATCCCCTCGAGTGCTTGAGGGTGAAACGAATGCCAGACTGGTTGGTGTGCACCAACATATATGCCGCACTGTGTTCCTCCATCAGCTGTGCCACCTGATGGCAGATGGAGGACCTCAGCCATCAACAAGCAATGGAGCGGCTCCTCACCGACATACTGGGTCATACAGTGATGGACCATCGAGTTTCTATGATTTCTCCTTGAGAGCTCCTCAGGTGTCATGCTTTCAGGCTCATCAGCAAAACCCAAGTTTGCTTATGCAGGTCAGTGGAATGTGCTTGGCACTTGGTAGTTTCTCTGCATGATTGTTGGCACTGTGTACTCGAGTGGAATGAATGCTGGGCATCAGTAACACCTGCATCAGCAAAACGTCGGAAACCTTGTAATTGCCTGATAAGGGCCGTAAATCCTTATAAGGGTACTAAGGCCTGTAAGCACCTATAACTAACCTCCCTTTCGGGCGGGAGCCTGTAAGACTTATGTACCCCCGCATGACTGTCATAAGCCTTTCATGGGTTTATAAGCCCATTGTGAGGCTTATAAGGTTGCCATCTCTGACAATGTCTTGTGAGCTTTACAAGGCCCTATAAGGCATTATATTCAACTTACAATGTGACTATAAGTTTATTACTGCACTTCTTTTGCAGCTTTGCACCTTGCACCTTACACCACTTACAATGCTTACAAGCACATTATAAAGCACCACAATCATTGTATTAGTAGTACATTACATGCAAATCCAGTGATGACATTGGTCCATGAACAGTGAAAGCAGACAGTACAGGATGAAGCAGGCAATGGGACAGCAGAAATGAATGAGAGCACTTGCATGAGCAAGAGAAAAAGGTGGCAGAGAAAAGGTGACACTCAAGTGGGTAATGGCACAGATGTGGAAGATTGCAGCATCTGCTTGAGAAGTGATGGTCAATGAGGTAGGGAGTGAAAAGGGATCAGAAGATACCCATTCAAGCCCCCTGGCAAGCCCCCCTTCCATGGCCTCTTCCTCTTCCTTTTGGTCCCCCACAAGAAGCAGTGGAGTGGGGAGGAGGATGAGCCTCAGGCTCAGGACTGGAGAGGGGTGATGGGGCAAGGTGTGTTTTGTTGTGCACAGAGGAGAGGGCACTGTTGGTGTTGACAGTGGTCATGGTCTGCATTCCATTATGTGCAGAGGAGAAGGCACTGTTAGGTGTTGATGGTGGTTGCAGTCTGCATTCTGTTATGTGCAGAGGCTGAGAAGGCACTGTCAGTGTTGATGGTGGTTGTGGTCCTGCATTCCATTATGTGCAAAGGAGAGGGAAATGCCAGAGGAGACAGTGATTGTGGCCTGAATTCATTATGCACAGAGGAGGTGCTTGTGGTGGCCTGAAGCCCCTGTGGTGATGGTTTCAGTTGAAATTGGTCATGCAGGAAGACTGATGGGCTTACCTCTCAATACAGGATCAATGGATGCAGAGTTGACTCAGTTGAGCTGGTGATGAGCAGTACACTGTACAATGATGGCTTGCCACTCCTCCTTCAGAACCCAAATCACCATGTTCAAGGTCTTTGGAAGAATTATTGCTATAAATCTGCCTGTAAGATGATAGTAAGGTTGGAGGCAAAACAATTGGTGAATTGGAGTACTCACTGGTTCCACCAGGCCAAAGTTTCCTTCACCCACAGATTGGTCTCCTTCTCCTTGAAAAGCAAGATGATCATACAATAAAAGTCTCCATAAACAAGTCTTCCCACTGCCTTCCTGAACATTTCCTCTGATGATAAAGTAAAGTATGCCATTACCACTGCATAAGTGATTGTGAATTCTGAAACTTCTTTGATACTGTGGATCTTGTTCTTGGATGGTTTTGTTGCAATCATGGAGGTGCCAACAGCAATTGAGCAACCACAGAAGATGTGTTTATAAAACTGCCACCAACAGGATGTTAATGATCAATCAATGCAACATGGGTCAACTCAGCTTACACATACTAACACATGGCCATGGAAGAGACTGTCTTGGATGTCATCTGGATTATAAGGCTTCATTTGGTTGTATAGGAATGATGGTAGTGGCCAGACTTTGAAATTGAGGTCCCCATTCAAGATGTGGTCTATGTATCTGAGCAAGCATGTGACATAGTTAGTGTGTATGCTGTAAGATAGCAACTTGGAGTGACTTACTGGTTTGAATTCTGGTTGAATTCAGAAATGTACTTGTGCAGACACAAGAGACATGCCAGTTGGGGATGGTGGAAACTGTGCAATGACTTGGAAATGTCAGTTGGGGGAATGGAAGGCACAAGGGCAGATGTGTTGGGCAGAATGTAGTTACAGTAAGGCCAGGCCATTTGAGGGAGCCACAGTCATCAGTGCAGCAGCAGGTAACACCTTCCTGGACCTAAAACAATGTGCATATATGTGGTTAGATGAATGGAGAATGGAATGACTTATGATTTCAAGGGCTTCCTCAAGCTTTTGCCTGTTTGTGTTGTCAATTGCTTTGGACAAATCAGGGACTGCTTCAAGGACAGCTCAATATGTTTGGAGCAAGTGTTCTTTGTCATCTTCAGGCCATGAAACATCAATATGGTGAGTACTGGGGCATCATTGCCCATGCAATGAACTTACAATGGGAATCCAGGAGTTCCACCCTTATTGCAAGCTATACCAACTCCAAATGTTGTCACACACCAAAGGTGTTGTGGACATGATTACAGCTGACTCTGCCTAACTCATTGATGAGTTGTGCACAATGCCCATGCCATGTATGCAGATGAAGAATAGAGGCCTCATGCATAGAAAGACTGCTGGATGTGAGCAGTCATCCTTCACACAAGAACAAGTTGTCAGTGCTAAAGAGAAAAGAGGAAGTGAGTTAAGTGTGCATTAAAGGTTTTTAGCACCCATGTATGGCATTCCAGTTTTCATTGTATCTCCACCATTTCCAAAGATATCAACTCCATTCTCACACTCACTTAAAGTGCTCAGCCATGCAATTCTGCCTTCCAAATTTGGAGAGGATCCTCACACCCTATGCATTTCTACAGCATTCCATCCATCAGACACTCATTTCACTAAGTCCATCAATAATGGCTGCCTCTTCATCAATCATCTCACTTGTCTCATTTGCCAGAGACAGTGGTTACATATATCTGCCAGGTGTTCCCACCAGCTTCTGTCCTGAAGCCCCCTGGTTCATCCCACCATTGTCAGCCCTGTCTCATCCCATGCAGCTTGGTCAGCATGTTCTCCTTGTCAGTATGACTTCCAGAAGGACATTCTTTGGTCACCTCAGGTCTGTCACTCAGTTAGAAAGGTCTTATGTGGTCATTTTGGTCTCCCCAGTTGATGAAGCATATGGATTGTTCCTCCCTGCTCCCTGCACTGTCTTTATTCCAATCTCATCCATCATTCTTCCCACATTGTGACAGCTGCAGCATAGTCTATTGTTCTCCAGCCTCCCTGATCACATTCATGATGAGTATGGTGTGCATCTTGCCTTCTTACTGCAAGATCCAGCAGAAGACATCCCCCCTTCTCCTCCTCCATCAGAGCCCCATTCATGAAGTTTTTGTTAACTTTGCTGAGAGGATGAAAGGGTGGGAGATGTGATCACTTATGCTCCCATTGCCCCACAGACCCCCAATGCCCTAACCCCTTTGACACCTGACTCATGCCCTTCAATTCTGGAATTAATATTTCCCTATCTGGAAACACTGTCCATCTGTCATGCCATCTTTGGATCTAGAGATGTCTCTGCTGACATCTGACTTGCATCACCACCCCCTAATGTGATACCAGTGCACTTACTCAGTTTCTGACTCCATTTGACTCATTCTGTGAAATTTTGACTCTCCTTGACTTGTTCATTGCCAATACTTACCAATCTTCTTTGCTTGCTTACTTTTCATTTCTCACTTACTCATCATGATTACTCAGTCCTTACTCATTACTTACTAAGTGTTTATGCCTTGTTTGTCACAAGCTGTGTTCCCCCCACAATATATAAACCCTCATGTACTTAGCTACAACCCCCAAGTGAACAAGTGAAAAAGCAATCCAGAAGCATTCAGTCAGTCAGTTCAGTTCTTCTCAGCATAACTTGTCATTGACAGTTGAGGCTCCACAAAGGGGTTTATCTGTCATCATTTGTATACTTGGTAGTTGAGGCTCATTTGGAAGAGTCTATCTGCCATCCTTCATCATCTGCAGTCCACCCCACACTTAGTCAGTAGTCTTTGCTTAGTCATCCCACTACTCCTGCATAACTTGATGTCAACTTGCACTAGAAGTCCTTTTGGTTGAACACCCTTGCTCCATTCAGCATCCCCTTCTCAATCAGCATTCATTCATCTTCTCCTGCATAACTTGTCAATGACTTGTGCCAGGAGCACTCCACTTGAAGTCCCCCCCCACATTTGTATTTTTCTGCACTCCAGGTTCCATGGAGGCATTGGGTCATCTTTGATTCTTCTGGAGTCTCATGATACTATTATATGAGTAGCATGTACTAGTACTTACTTTCTTTTCTTGCTTCAATGGCCTTTGACAATGAGGGACTTGGAAGAATTTGGGTTTGGCAGCATGTCATCCATGGGAGAGAAGAACTAAGGGGGGGAGAAAATGCAAGCCCCTAAGGATGCAACTCATGTAGGTATAAGTATGTCTATGCATCATTGTCATGTGACCATGTCATTTGAGTTCTGCCTTACAGACCCTTCCAATAGCTTCTTGCAATTAGTAGCTGCTTGCAGGCCTTCAAAGGCTGCTACTACTGACATTTGACTGATGAAACTTCTTTGTGTAGGTTGTCACAGAACCAACTTCACTAGTCAAAGGGCACTTTCTGTGCATCAATCTAAAAGCACAAGTTTCCTCCCATCAACAATTCTTGCACTTCAAAAACAATGCCAATGGGATGAGGATCTCCAACTTGAGGCAGAAAAAGTGCAGCACCTTGCTGAGGAGAATGTAGATCTTGGATTGGAGAGCCTACAGAGAGGAGATGATGACTTTGCATGGCATGACAATGTACAAGGCAAGGTAAGTGTCTATCCATATTATGCAAAAGTGACCATCAAGAACTCCAGCTAATCCCTTCACCAGATCTCTTTTTCAGAACCTGAACCTGATTGGACCTTCTGATCTTCCCAATTGTGTATGCCATCTTCCTAGGCAATACTGTGATGAACTTCCTTCACTTCACAATCCTGTACCTCACATTACCCACCTCAACAATGGCACTGATGCAGGTCCATCCTCTGACTTACCATCTCATCCTGATTCACCTCCACCAATTGATCCTTGAAGATTTTGAGTCATTGTACATCAATACTGAACCTGACAGTTATGGCATCTTCTGCTTGTACTTGGGAAATGCTGACTGGTGTTGGTGGAAACCTTGCTTGTCCTCAGGCTGCAGTCCATGGAGCTCCATGCAACACAAACATGCAATTTTAATTTCAATGGGATATTTTACAGATGTGATTAGTAGATGTTAGTGGTCTTGTAAGCAAAATGTTCAAAGCAAAAACAATGAGTGTATGAGATTCCAGAGTATGAAAATGGTCAATTGTCAAAGTATGAAAACAATCAATAGAGAAACCTAAGTATGAAGGTGGTCAACAGAGATGTTCAAAGAACAGAACTATTACTAATTTTGGTGAAACTTCTTGTTTGGACTAGTGGAAGGGTCAATGAAAAGGCTAAGTTTTTGCTTCCTGGGAGTGCCTGCCACAGTAGAATGGGGTGGTGCTAAGACTTGGATCATAATAATTTCACCACCATAAACATTAGCAGCTATGCTACCCTTTTTCTTGGCAATGGCCCAATGAGAAAGTGCAAAGTATAACTCGACAAGGGCACCTTCAAGACAATGTCAATAAGCATGAGGTTTAATAAGTTTTCCTTCAACATCATAAGCTGGGATAGGGATGACATTGTGTGTTCCCACCTGAGGCTGTATCATCATAGTTACCTTCTGGATCATCTGCAACAGTTTCAGAGTAGCTGTTATCAGATTCACTGTTGGCACTGCAAGGCTGAAGTGAAGAAAAAATGTGTCAATGCATGTTATGCAGGTATTAGAGATCCATACCTCAAACAGTGTGTGACAAACTTTAAAATGCTTGCCTCCATGAAGGAGAAATCCCTTACTTTCACCATACCCTGGTGTTGCAATGGCATTTTGAAAGTAGGTAACATTTTCCAGGGCTGTCTTGGAGTAATCCTGAACAGGTGGAATGTCAGGTTGTTCAGTGGCACAGGATGCCTTGACATCAGCCAAGGACTTCCAAATCTTTGAATTCTTGTGATACCCAGCATCTGCAGTGAGCCAAAAGTCTGAAGCAGAAATTTGAACAATAGCACAAAGTGGTGCAATGTCCACAGTACCCTCAGGTGGTGGAGTGGCATATTTGGAAGAACCATCATCACCACTGCCAGTTGGCTTGATAGCCAAACAGTTGGCATGGCCATCCCAAACCCAATGGATGTTCTTTTGAACAGACTTATTGCCAAGGTAGAAACCAGTTTCCAGACAATTTTTGTGGGCAGTAATGAGGCATGCAGGCAATGTACAGAGTGTAGGCTGCATCAAGAGTGGGTGTGGAGGGGTTGTTGGGGTGGACATGGTCAGTGGGTAATGAGAGGCAGGAGGTGGTAAGTGCACAGATAAAAATGAGGGCTGAGAAGGAAGTGAGTGAGAGAAGTAAAAGATGAGTGAGTTGGGGGGAAAGACTGACTGGCAGGGTTATGAGTTTAAATTATTTTTGGGGTGGTCCATGTGTGAACATGAGAGCATTTTCACTTTATTAGTTAAAATGGAAGGTGCAGAAATCCAAACCTGGTATGGTGCCAGTGAGGCAAGAGCAAGGAAATTTGCTGTGTTGCTGTCATCTTCACCAGTAACTGATGGCTGATGAACTTGAACCAGGTGATTGCAAGCTTATATCAAAGCTGGGTGTCAGAGAAATACTTTCCCATCTTAAAGGCACCCTCACCTTCACACAAGAACAAAGGATGAACAAAGAACATCTTTTGGACCAGGTTATGCAGGATGCATCATGGCAACACATAGAATTTCTATGTGAAGCAGGTTGTCTGAAGTTGGGGGGGGGGGAAGGCACTCAAAAGGGAAAAGATAATAGGGGACAGAAAGAAAAATGTACAGAGGGCAATGCTGGTTGTTGCACAGCAAGACACCTCAATGACAATGCCAATCATGACAGCATCAGTGGTAGTGGTGAATCAAGCTCATCACAATTCCTCATGTTACCAACAGATGAGGAGTTGAAGGCCTGCTATGCCACCTTCTATCATGCAACCTCCAATGTTGCCCTCAAGACTGCTATCTGTGGTGTTTGTGCTTGTGAGTGCAGCATTGTTCATGATGGACTATCCTGCATACCTCTGAAAAACCTTCTGAATCCCAAACATCTTGTTCCAAAGAAGAAACATCCTGCACATGACCTTTTTGATGGGAAACTCTTTGTACCAGCTGGTGTCACATCAGTTGAAATGATATCTTCATCTCTGTTTGTTGATCTTGCCATGAGGAGCTGAAGAAGAACAGTACTGATCCCCCACCATGTTCACTTGCAAGCCAGCTCTGGATAGGATGCATACCATGGCAGCTCCAAGTGTTGACATTTCCTGAACAACTCCTAATCACTCTCCTATACCCTCATGTATATGTTTTCAAACTCTTCCCAAAGTGGCATGGAGGAGTGTTGAATACATCAACATGTCAGTGTGCAATGTGAGGGAATGTTAGCACATACAGTCTTGACATGGCTGGCATAGCAGCTATGGTTGAAGGGAAGTTGATGCCACATCCACCTGTAATCCTAGCATCACTCATATCCATGACATTCATTGGGATGGGAGATTTACCAAAGAACTGGATACACTCAATGTTCTGGGTGCAGCAGCATGTAGTCTTTGAAGCATTACATTGGCTGAAAGAGCACAATGTGAAACACTATGGTGATATTGAGATCAATGCACCATGGATTGAAAGCCTACCAGAAGATGACATACCTGAAGAAATTATGTCCATCATATGACACTCCAATGATGTAGGAGTTATTGATCAGGAAAGTGATGGATACATTCCTTGGGATGACAATGAAGGTTTGCATTGTAATCAGATTTCTTGAAGTTATGTTGCTAAATTTGACTTACAGTGTGTGAAGACACAGTGGAAGCTGGAGCTGGGACTACAAGTGAGATACCTGAAGGTGACTCAGAGGGTGAGAGTAAGTAGAGATGAGTTTGCAATTGATACAGATATGTCTACACTGACAGTGAATGAGCTGATGGCATGGGGGCTTGCCAACCTGTGGAAGGAGGGTAGAGAGGGTGGATATGCCATCTGACATAGTGCATGGCTTGTCAGTGATTTTGGAAGACCCTACCAACACAAGCAAACATCCCAAGAAGTGGAAAATGATATGCCAAACTTCTTTGAAAGGGCATTTCCTTCACCCATTCCATATGGCAAGGGTGGCATGGAGGGAAAACAAGATGTTCCAGTTGAGTTCCCTGTGCATATATGATGGGCACTTCAGTACCATGATCATTGCTTCTGAAAGCACAGGACATTCCCATTTGTTGCCTTTGGAATTCAACAATGCAATTCCACCAGGTCCTTCATTCAGCATGTCTTCAGATGCAGAGGAAGACATTTGATAGGGATGTGCACCTTCTGTCAACAATTACAATTGAGAAGATGTGATGAGCTCAGGAGGAAGAAGAACATGGCCACCCCATCTCTGATCCTGCAATTCACCTACTCCACCACCATATCCATGCAACTGGTGGGCATGTAACTGGTTCTGATCAGTCTCATTATCAGCTATGCAGTCAAATCTGGGCTATATCTATCATGCTCAACCCTCCAAGCCTCTGGATTACCATCAACCCATGTGATCTTCATGATCCTATTGCACAGGTCTTCACAGGCAAGAACATTGATCTTGACAACTTCAATGTGATGCTGGGACCCTCAAAAGAGTGCTGGGCAGAGAACATTGCTCTTGATCTGTATGCAGCTGCAAAATACTTCTACTTTACCATCAAGATGATCCTTGAGACACTATTTGGAATCAGTGTTAACCAAAGTGTTCGAAGTAAACCAGGCATTTTTGGCCATGTTGCAGCATACTTTGGTGTTGTAGAGTCATGGGGAAGGGGAAGTCTCCATTTGCACATGTTAATTTGGCTCCATGATGTGCCACTGACAGAGGAGATGGATCGCCTTCTCAAAGACAATAAGTTCTGGCAATGACTGAAAGTGTTTATCAAAGCAAATATTCATGCTTACCTGCTGGGTCTTGACTCAGTGGAATCCATCCAGAACATCCCCAACAATGTCAAGGTGGCATATTCATGTCCACCTCAACCATATTCCATGGACTACAACAAGAAAGTTACTGATCTCAAGCAGTGGGTTGCATGCTCAAAGAACCTGCACACTTGCAAGTATCATCATTGCCTGGTCCTGAATAAGAAAGGTGGAGGGTTTATTTGCAAGCAGAATGCACCATTCAAAAGGTCCATGGATGACTACATTCATGAGAATGGGGATTGGGGACCAAAATGGCTGTATGAATTTATGAATGCTTGGAACCCAGGAGTCACAGTCAATGTTCATTGCAACAACAACATCAAGTTACTGACAAAATCATGGGAAACAAACAACATATCATTCTATGTCACTGCCTACCAGACCAAAAAACAAGGGAGAAACTTCAATATGTCAGTGATTTTAGCAAAGGGCTTCACATATCATTCACAATGATCATCATACCTTGATAGCCTTTGTGATCAACAACAGCCTCTTCTTTTTTGTCTCATTCACACCATCAACTGGGAGCAGGAACTGGCAGTGCCCATGGTTATTTCATATCTCATGGGATGGGGTGACACTTACCAGTCACACCATTACACTCCCATTTATTGGTCTTCATTTAGCAGTAAAATTCTAGAGGTATACCTGACCTAAAGAGAAGAAAAGTAGGGGAAGATGATGACAGACATGACATGAGGTTAGTTATCTCTGTGGATGTGGTAACCAGAGATAAGCTGATTGTTGCAATCCATAGCAGCCATGATTCTAGAGAGGATTTAGTCACAGTGGGGGAAGACACTGAGAGAATGGTGAACAATGATGAGGTATGAACTGGACATCCTTTGGGCAGGGGGGTTGGTGACTGAAGCATTGATAGGACACACACAGTGAGATGGTGACACTTGAAGCAGATAAGTGTGGGAGGGTGTCTATGAGGCCTTGTCAAGTCACAGACTATTGCTTATGAGGCCATGTGCTTTTGATGTGGAATGTCATTGACTTTTCTGTCAATTCATATGAAGCTGATATGGACAAGAAATTGAAAGCCATGTCTGTTGTTGTGGGAGGCAACAAAGATAATGATACCATGTCAGACTGCTGTTGCATTCCAAAGCAATGTGGATGACCATGTCATGAATGAGTCCTCTACCTTGACTCACACCCAAAGTCCACATGAAAGCAACATATCATCTGTGCACATCATCACAACAATTTACCTAATTTTATTGGGCAATATTTCCCTCATCATGATGACCCAGATCAGTATCCATTCTACTGCATATCTATGCTGATACTTTTAAAGCCACGGAGAAATCTCAACACAGACCTTAAGGACAACACTGAGACTTGGGAATCAGCATTTGAAACATTCACCTCTACTGCACTCCCAAAGATCAAAAAATATTGTCTCAGGAATCCAATATTTTCATGAGTGTGAGTTGTCTGCTCATCATTCTGCTGGTATTTCCAACTTGCCATTTGCTGGAGCACATCAGGGTGAACATGGAGAGCTTGACCTGCCTGAAGATCATGAGGTGCAATCAGGATTGCAAACTGCATTGTCCAAAGAAGGCCTTGCATAACTGAACACATCTCAAGTTCCATGGCAAGAAGAACTACATGGGCATCTTGCTGTTGAGGCTGCCAAAATTGTGAACTTGTTTGAGGATTGTGATGAAGTTGCATTGTGGATGGAACATGTTTATTCTGAAACCCAGAACACCAGGGCTACTAGTACAGCACATTCATCAGGAAACCAGCCCAACCTTCCCAATATCCAGAATGTGGGGGAAGAGGATCTTTGGAAACTGTTGCTGTGGAAGCAGCAGATGACTGAAGACATCAATTGACAGAATCCTGGAATGGATGTAACACAAAGGACACCATGACATTGACAATAGAGGCAATGTTGCACAACTCATGCTCCCAAATGAAACCCACAGTGGCCATAGTGACAATGCCACTGTGCAGTACCTGGACCCTATGGAGGCTTTGGAAGCCTCACTGACTCCAGTGGATCTGTTGTTGCTGTGTAATGATCAGTTTCATGCATATGACATTGTTATGTGGCACCTTGATCAAACCCTGGCTGGCCACAAGCCACCTCCACTGAGAATGATGATTCACAGTGAGGGGGGGACTGGGAAGTCAAAAGTCATTCAAACCATTACCAAGTACTTCACACAGAGAGGTGCCAGACACAAGTTGTTGAAAGCTGCATATACTGGAGTTGCAGCATCATTGATAGATGGGAAGACCACTCACACAATTGGCATGATCTTGCATCATACTGAGGTGGCAATGAGCAATGAAACAAAAGGAAAATTACAAGGATTTTGGAAGCATCTTGAATACTTGATCATCAATGAGATATCTATGATCAGCAAGGCTTTTCTAGCAAAGCTATCAAGAAACATTAGTACTGGGAAGATGGTAGACAGCGAGACAGCTCTGCTGCACTCTTTTGGTGGAATCAATGTGATCATATGTGGTGATTTCTTTCAGTTTCCTCCTGTTGCCACAGGATCCTCTGAGGCTCTCTACTTCCCATCCAATCTCAAACATGAATCACATGATAGCCAACTTGTACATGCAATTTATGAAGAGTTCATGACAGTTGTGGTCTTAAAGGAGCAAATGCAGGTGGTGGATGAGGAGTGGCATGATTTTCTACAGCACCTATGCTATGGACAAGTCCAAGAATGTCACATTGACATGCTATCCACACTGGTGATCAGTAATCCTAACTGCATCAAAATGGATGTCTCCAGTAGTCTCTGGCACAGTGCTTCACTGGTTACACCACAACATGCAGTCTGAAGCCTGTGGAATGAAGCTGCACTCTCACAGCATGGTCAAAAAGAGCAACAAACCATTTTTCAATGTCAAGCTGAAGACACCATCAAAGGAGGGCAGCTTACATTGCCTGAGCAGTATGCACTCACTACTCAAGCTGCTGGGAGTCAAGGAAATAAAAGATGCAGACAAGAACTACCCAATGAGGTCAAGATTGCAATTGGAATGAAGGTGATGGTTATGCAAAACATGGAAACTGACCTTGATATTATGAACAGAGCCCATGGCACCATCATTGACATTCTGTTAAATCCTGATGAGCCAACTGTTGCAGAAATCAAGCCAGTCATCAAACTCAAACACCTACCTATCTGCCTTCTTGTCAAGCTGGACTGTACATCAGTAAATCACTTTTGCTGGCCAGAGCTGTCCAGAGCTGTCCAGCACTGGACAGATTCCCTAGGACTACCAGCTCACAAAGTGGTCTACTGATGTACATGAGCAACACAGCTAAAGGACCTGGAGGAGTCTGTTATACCAGTGGAACCTATAGTGAAGAGGTTACAAATCAAATTGAAGTCTGCTGAAGGGAAAGTAATAACACAGCCAAGTTGTGGACCTACCTGCAAATAACTCTTGGTGGTCAGGCTTTGGGCTTGGATCATGCCTAGAATCACTGCAGGACACTGCTCAGTTGTTTTTTGCACCATTCTTAAATCCCCCTATGTTCTGTCTCATGCAATGGTTCTACAATTCTTCTAATACAAAGTCACTCACCAATGTTGATTGCTTGGTGAATGAAGTAATCCTAGCTGAAGATTTCAATTGTGAGGATCTGTGGTTTCCATGCCACTTGTGAGGCCCAGCACATGGACAAGTATCCCAACAATGCCAATACACCTTCTGTACTTTCTACTGACAACTGGAACAAGACATCTGTGAAAGTCAAGCTTCCTGCTGAAAAAGTTCAGTTCACTTCTGAACTTGATGCCCCTGAGTTTGAGGTCCCAGACTTATTCTATCACAAGCTGCTGGAGTTATTGAGATCTGCTTTCAATGAGGTTTCCACTCAGATGTTTCACATCAAGCCATTCAAGCTCTTTTGGAAATGAAGTCCTAGTGCACAACCAGAGCAAATCTATGGCAATCTATATACTGGTGATGCAATGCTAGCAGAGCAGGAGTCCATACAATGCCAAAAATCTACCAGCCAGTACTCTAGAGAACATTATTGCTGCTATCATGGTGTGGTCAGATTCCACCCACCTCGCAAATTTTGGAAATGCAGCACTCTGGCTGATCTACATGTTTGTTAGAAATCAATCAAAATATATCTGCTGCAAACCAATGTCCTTTTCCACACATCACCTTGCCTATATCCCTAAGGTAATATTGCTTCAGATACTTCATTTTTTACTGAATCACTAACTCTATTTTCACAGCTTCCAGATTGGATTCAAGAGGTCTATCAATATCTATTTGGAAAGAGTGCAAGTTCTGTGACTCTTGCCCACTTTCTCATCACATGCATGAAGTATCTGGGGAAATTCCCTTGTCCCTGCTGCCTTGTCAAGAAGGATCAAATTTTAATGCTTGGCTCCAAGAATGATCAAATATACTGTGAGTGCTACACACCCTCTGATGACCCAGGTATCTTGCAGAAGATCAGCACTGTTAGAAGATGGATCTTTGAGAAAGGTTGCAGCCTTGTTAGTCAGGTCATTGATGCCCTTCTGGGTATTCATGGTTTAGTGCCTGTGCATGTGAGTATTGTCCATCTTTCTCCATTTCTATTGTCATCTAATCTGTGGTTCAGAGCACATTTTTGGAGTGGCTAGCTCAGTTTGGCCTTGACATCTATTCCCTTCTTGTTCCTGACCTTCTTCATGAGTTTGAACTTGGTGTCTGGAAGGCCATGTTCACACATTTAATTTGGATACTGTATGCACTTGGAGGTGATAGAATACAGGAGTTGTGTTATGCCTGAGCACAGTGACTTCTTCAAATGGAATAGGCATGAAGCGTGCGAGGTGGGAGTCTATGGGCTGAACTTGTTGTAACCCCTATGGCTGAGTTATCACTGGATCCAACAAGGGTTCTGTCTACTAGCAAGTCCCTAAGGTTGTTTGCATGGAGAGAGAACAAGGATGAAGCAAAGGGATGAAGCTCAGTTGCAAGCTATTGAAAAACTGAAGATACAGGACCAAGTACAGTAGACTATATACTCCTGAGTATGAGTACCATACCAGTCATGATGCATATCCGCAGTAATCAACAATCCCATCAATGAAATAAACAAGAGTCATACAGTGTCAGTGATGGGGGTAGGGAGGCAATGAAGGCCATACAGGCTGGTGCAATCAATGTGCAGTGGGAGGCCTGACACTGGAACTATAGTACAACATGTGAGCAATATAAACGAGTCAGTGGAACAAGAAATGAACAAGTTGTCCATCAGAGAGGGCAGTGGAATACCAGATCACAGTGGCAACACGGTCTTGACAGGTATTGGAAATACCTTGACAGCTGGAGATCCAAATGTTCCCTGGAGCCTTTGAGCCCCTAGCACGGCAATGATTATTAGAGATGTGACAAGGCATGTGATGCACATGACCACAAGAAGTCGAAAAAGGAAAGACCCCTGATGGAAGTGTAACATCACCCCCCCTCTAAGGTCCTCAGGCCCTTGAGGATGGACTGGAAGTTGCATTGGTAGGGCGAGCAGATAGGGGTCAGCAAGTAGTGTAGACGTGGGAATGTGTCTGAGAGGTGACGGGCGATGGAGGTGATGGAGTTGGTGGTTCCTTGAGGGCTGGAGTAAAATGGGAGCCATGTCCGTTGTGGCAGGACCAATGTCCCAGGTAACAACACTGGTAGCATGCATATTGATAGAGGACATGGTCTGGGGGAACTGGCAACTGCCCTCCAAGGTAGAACCAAAGTTGATCTGCAGGGATGGGGACAAAGGGAGTCACAGGGAGAGGATCAGAGGAGTGGACAGTGTTGTGATAGTGCTTGTGCACCCCTGCCCATGATGCATCCTGTAGTAAAACCTCCCAGGTGGAATTATGAGTCCCTGTCCTGAGGCAAGCACCAACCTCTTTAAACAACTCCCCAGAGTCAATGTACCTGAGCTCGACAGCATGCCACCCCTTCTCCTTCTCCAGATCTGAGATGTCTTCCTTTAATTTTCCCAAAGCCAATGGTTCCTCTTGCTTCAGTTTGATGCAATCTAGGATTCGAGAAGCTGGCAGTGCCAAGAACTCTCCTATCTGCTGATTGCATAAGTGGTGGTAGGCTCCTCTGGTTACCACTTTGGTAAGATCTGAGGAAGCCTTCTCTAGCATGTCAATCATGATCACTTCCGACAGGGGTGCAGTTCCTCCCAGCTTCCAGGTATGGATCTTTGACACCAGTCTGTTGATTACATCTGACACTCTGTAGATTTGAGACAACAACCCAAAATACTCAACCTGTTCTGGTGAGCACCCATCAATGTTGTCCCTGTCGTCGAAGATGTCAAGCACCCTAACAACATCCAGGTAATCACTTGCTGAGATTGGTAGTCAATTGCTGGTCAAGCTGGGCAGAGGCAGCCATGGCGAGGAGGTCAAGGGCTGCACGTTGAGCACTGTCAGAGTAGGTGGTGAAGGTGGTGCGAAGGTTGGTAGATTGGGGAGCATGGGAGGGACCCTCTCCAGTTGTCACTCCATGGGAGTCATTGTCAGTGTGCACTTTACCCTTTCCCTGCTGGTTACTGTCTCCACTGGGGGAGACTCTGGCCTTTGGTACTGGGATGCACTTGACTGAGAAGCCCATGAGTGGACGTGGTCTGCAAGCTCTCCTGAGAGGCAGGGATAGTGAGCAGGGTTGGGAGACCAGGTGATGAACATCCAGAGACATAAAAGCCAGTGGGGGATGTTGGAGGACTGGTTGGGGCATAGACAGCGATTGGGGGAACAACCCTGTCAGTCATTGGCATCACAAAAGGATTCTGCAGGCAAGGGGGAGGTCAGCATAGTTGTTTTCAGTGTTGATAGAGCGAGGGGAGTCCATTTAGTTCTTGAGATGGTGGGTGAGCTTGTACTGGTCAAGGGCCTCTGATGCATGGTCCTTTATATGTTCCTCAGGTTCCCAAGTATTGGACAAATGTGGGAATCCTTTCCATTTGACCAAATATTGTCTTTTTCCTCTTTGGCCATCAATCTTGTGATTGATTGTTGACTTGACCTCCCATTCAATTTCATCATCTACCAACTCCAGAAGTGGTGCCATGGGTGCAGCTGCCATAAGTGTCATTTTTGGTGAAGGGAAAGATCTGAGAGGCATGGAACACAGGATGTACCTTCCACATTGGTGGTAACTCCAATCAGAAGGCTATGGGTGAGATGACCTGAGTCACTTTGAAGGGACTGAGACATCGGGGCGCAATTTTGTCACACTGGTTTCTGATATGAAGGTGCCTGGTATCCAGGAGAACTTGATTCCCTACCTTGGGTGCGACATAAGACCCTTTTGAGTGTGAATGCTGTGAGTCAAAGTGAGGTTCAGTGGTGAAAACCAACCAAAACCAACACAAAAGACAATGAAAGCAAGTGGTGGTGTGCCTATGTGGTACCTAGATGGTAGAACCTGTTCTTTGGGAGGGTTTTTGTGAGCTACAACACTCAAAGATGAGTGCTGAGGGTTGGGGGTGCTCCTGATGAAGAGGGAGCAAGAATGTGATAGAAAGCGATAGGGTAGACTGCTGTCAGCCTACAGAAGGATGGATGGTGACTTAATTTGATGTCCCAAGCTGTACTGAGCTCAGGGAGGGCTTGGAGCGAAGTATATGGATGATAGATGATGATAAGCGAAGTAGATGATAGCTAGACCCTTAATAAAGTCTCAACTATCGAAGCTGATGAATGATTTACTGAGAAATGATAAATTGCGAGCAAGAGGGGCTCTCTGATGTCTTCTTCTTCTTTTTTGCTACCTAAGTACAGTGACTTATATACAGTACAGGGGCATTGCCTATGGAAAACAAGGTCCAAACACTTGGTAAGTGATCGGTAACTGATGAGTAAGGAATGTAAGTGATGGGTAATCGTCTTGGAAAGCATTGGTAAGCATTGGTAAGGATAAGTAAGCCAAAAAGCGAAGAATCAGTAAGCAAAGTCAAAAGATTAGTGGCATTCAAAATAAATCTGAGTCAAACAAATTTGGCCCAGGAATCAGTGTGAGCATGGCAAGCAGGTCCAGTGCATGTGGTTTAATTCAAGCTCCGCTTGAAAATGCCTCCCCATTGTCCATGCACAAGATGCTCTGCATGCCTGCAGGTGAGACAGATGACTACGATGGCATCGACTCCCCCTCAGATTCCAGCCAGAAATGCAGGTTCTAATCCTCCTTTCCCTTCTCAAGTTATATCCCCGCCCCAAAATATGATCTCTATGTCCCAGAGAGGGAAGCCAAAGACCAGGGGATTCAAGTCCCAGGCTACTGGCTCTCGCAAGCAAATGATGACTACCCTGGGAGGTCCTCCGCAGGAATTGAGGGAAACCATTTTCTGGGAACGATATCCCCACCTCACTAGCACACTCCTGAGCTGGCTCTTGCAACATCCTGCCGATTGTGCCATCCTATTCAGCAGCGCTAAGCAGCAAAGTGCACAAGAAGGTTCTGCTTCCCTCGGAAAGCCCCATGGGTGAACGAAGAAAGAAATTCATGCTGTTGTTGCAAAGGTGCTTTTTGCAAATGATCCAGAATATTGCAGTGGGTATGAGATGCAGCCAGAGAAGTTCAATACAAGTGTCTATGCACGCCTTGCAACGTATGTCTTTATCTAATGATGGGAGATAGCATAACTCAATGGTCAACACAGGTTAAAGAAGAGATATCGAGAGCAACTTGATCGTTTCAAGTCCACTGGTGGCAGGATCATTCCTGGTGATGCGAGGTATCCAAACCTGCTGGGTGAGTCTGTTAGATCGTGTTCCCATTTGGTCCCACTGATGATCTGGTTTCAGTTGATGCTGTTGCGCATTTCCCTTGGTTTGAGGAATGTGATCAAATGTGGAGGGGAATTCCATCAATTGACACCCAGCCACAAAACTCTACTCCTGGCCTCAATCATGCTGGCAATTTTCTTGCGATTATTCAACCCAATTCCCCCTCTGTACCCCCCCCCCTCCCTCTGGTACTTCCCAGTCTGTGCCAGATTTGTTTGGAGAGTGTGATGACGATGTGACCATGGTCCAGCAGATGGAACATCCAGGTTTTCCTGGTGTCATCACTGATGATGACCACATGTGTATGGAAGGGGAGGAAGAGGAGGCCAGTGGCAATGAAACAAGAGGGCATGATATTGACGAAGAAGAATGTGACGATGACTGGATGCATGATTCTTCCCTCCTGACAGCAGGCCCAAGCCAATCAAATACTTTTTCGCCAGCAGTCCCATCTTTTGCTAAGGCAAGTTACCGATATCTCCTAAGTGGTCGCACTGTACAAAAACTAACATGAACAATCTAGTCTTTCAGTGGCCCAAGTGACTTTCATAATTGGCAACCTAATCCTCCTGCTATGAAGCACAAGACACCATCCTGGGAAAATTGCAGTACGTTCTGCTCTTCCCCATACCCCAAGTGCGTCCCATCATCGACTTCAACGGTCACATCAACATCGTTGCCACTGTCTATCATCACTAAGAGTCATGGCCATGGTCCTGGTTCTGTGGCATCAGGGGGAAGCTCAGGAAATGCAAGATCTGTCTCCAAGCTCGAGGTCATGCTAGCAGAGAAGTTGCAAGGACTTTCAGGAGATACTTCTGACCAAGAATACCAGATCGCTCTTCTCAAGAATGAACGTCACACCGCAAAATATAACATGCACATGCATATGAAGGAGATTGAGCACGATGAGCACGAGTGTCAGTGCAAACGTAGTGAAGCTGACAAGATCCACCATCGCATACTGGAGATGTGGAACCATGACATCCAGCTCTGCAAGCTGGATGCAGAGGCGTTTTCTAGGGAATCCGAGGTCCTCAAGCTCAAGCTCAAGCTTGCAGAGATCGAGGCTCAGAAGGCCCTCACTGCTGGTGGCCAAGCATTGTCCTCTGCTACTCCTACGTCATTGATAATTACTCCTGCAGATCTTCCTCCATCCCTTACCTGATGTCGCTTGTAGGATGAACGAGTATGTTTTATCCATTTGTCCAAGTTGTCACTGTCGCCCTTTGTTTTTTTTACAAAATGCAAAATGTATTCAGATTTGTATCCCTCTCTCCACAATCAACCTCTCCATTAAGTGCGCGTGGAATTGTTGTCCTACTGATCCTGGTTCTAGGGCCAGCAGCATATTGTTGTCATTCCCTTCATCAGGCTCCCCTTCCCTCATCGCCCAATCCATCGTCCCTCACCCCAACTCTTCACAGCAACTTTCTTCAAATTGCACAACCATATTGTGCAGGACAAAGCAACATGTTATCCAGTACACAGCCAGATCCATATTCCCCGGTTTGTTACCAATTTTGATATGGAGTTCTCTCAGTGACTGAAACTGGCCTTTCAAGGCTGCAAATGCATGCTCTACCCTGACTCGAATCTTCTGAATTGTCAAGGATGTGCCATGGAACACTTGGTAAGTACGTACCTTTGAAACATAACGATTATATGTGTTCTGATGCTTTGTCAAGTTCCCCCCTCATGGCTTTTTAAACGGCACAACACACCACTTCTCTGAGGGATATGCTGTATCAGCCCAAGTCCAGTGTCTGTGTGGCATAACACCAATTGGATCCTTGAAGATCCGCGTTCCCTGAAATGCATATGCATCATGGACACTCCCCAGATTCCCCAGCACATAATCAACAATGGCCAAGTTGTGCAGCATTATTACAACCTGCATGCCCATAAGTTGTCTGTTTCTGCACAACATCATACTCACCTACCTGACAGTTTAGTGAGAAATTTGATTTGCGGTCGTAGTAGCTGTCAGTGAATGACTTTGGTTGCGCATAAAGGTTAACAGTCATTCCATCCACAGCAAAAACTCCGTTTCTCCAAGACCAGCAAGTTCGTGACTCCACAAATTCTTGTGCATGCCTCAGTTCTGGGGATTGCACATCTGGCACATAAATGAAGTTGTCGTGCTTGTCCAGCAGTGCTGCCATTACCCGGTGAGTACAATTGATGACTGTTCTGACACTAACGCCTGCCCACTGGGCAGCATCCTCAGGTGAGGATGCATTACCATAGTGCCCCACACAGAAAAGGAAAATTGCGAGTTGAACGGCCACAGGTAATTGTTTGTTGTTCGACTTGTTCAAAAATATGTAGTGGTCACTAATTTGGTCTAAAATGTCATCGAATATCACAGGATCGATGTGCAATTTTTTCCGGAACAAGAGTGGTCGGTGGATAGCAAAATGATCAAGGAGTGGCAGTTGAGATGCATGCATCATTGGTATGCCTGGTCACTCGAAGGCTCATGCCATGTGGACCTCATCATAGAGTGCCTGAATGGTCTGCAGCGCCGCTGTATATGGAGCAGTTATCCTCTTCACAGAATGGAGTGAGCTGAGGGACAAGGACGACAAGGCGGACATGGATGAAATTGGAGATAAGATCATCGGGGACAAGGGTTCGGACAAGACATCTGTCCAGTCGCCATCTGACATGCTAGAATTGGAGTCATTGTTGTCGGCCTCCATGTAAGTCCCCAGCTGCTGCAACTGCATTTCAGCGACTCTGACTGCTGCATCGCCCAGGATCTCTAGGGTCTCTTGACGAGCAGACTTATGGACCATTGTGGCAGAAGGAGGACAGTGTTATCTACTCATATCTAATACCATATCCGAGCTGCCCCCTACAAATATTGCTTGCAAGTGAATGTTCGAACTTAGATGTTGAATATAAAAAGACATGATGTCATGCTGTGTAGCACAGCACTCCAAAAATGCAAAGTGAGCGGAGGTTTAAAAAATCAGAACTTGAAATTTGTCAAAGTCGCAGCTGAAGTTTCTGCTAGGGTTTAGTGCCGAACTCAGCCAACTCAGCTAGGGTTTAGCACCAAAATCACTCCAACTCAGTTTATTTTGAGCACCACTATTGGTAAGTATTGGCAATAGGTGAGTCAAAGACAGTCAGAATGTCACAGTATGAGTCAAGCAATGTCAGGAACTGGGAAAGTGCACTGGAATCACATCAGGGGGAGGCCGTGCATGTCACATCTCAAAGAGATCACTTCTAGGCCAAAGTGGGATGACAGAGAGGCAGCACTGACCTGATGCCAATATAGTACATCCAAAAGCAGACAGGGTGAGTCAGATGTCAACAGGGGTCAAGCTTTGGGGGTCTGTGGGGTGACAGGAGCATAGGGGATTGCAACTTTCCCCCCCAAACCATCCTCTCAGTGAAGCAAATAAAAACTTCATGAATGAGGCTCTGTTGGAAGAGAGGATGAAGGGGGAGCGTCTTCTGCTATATCTTGCAACAAGGAGGCAAGATGTGCATCATACTCATCATGGATGCAATCAGGGAGAGTGGAGAACAGTAGATTATACTGTAGCTGTCACAATTTTGGAAGAATGACATATGAGACTGGTATGAAGATGTTGCAGGGGGCAGGGAGGAAGGATCCATATGCTTCTTGGACTGGAGAGACTGAAATGACCACATAAGACCTTTCCAAGTGAATGACAGACCTGAGGCGACCAAAGAACATCCTCCTGGAGGTCATACTGACAAAAAGAACATGCTGTCCAAGCTGGATGGGCTGAGAGGGGGCAGATGAGGGTGGGATGTACCAGGACACTTCAGGACTGGAAGCTGGTAGGAACTCCTGGTAGATATATGTAGCCATGGTCCCTAGCAAAGGGGACAAGTGAAATGACTGATGTGGAGGCAGCCATATCAGAAGAATTAGCGAAATGAGCGTCTTTTGGAGGGAGTGCTGTAGAAACTGTGTGGAGTGCACAAATCCTTTCCAATCTTGGAAGGTAGGATCGTGTGGCTGAGCACTACAAGCGAGTGTGGGAATGGTTTCGGTGTCTGCAGAACTGGTGGAGATACGTCAAAAACTGGAATGCCATACATGGGTGCCTTAAGAATTTTATTGGTGCCTTAACTTGCCTCCTCCTTTTTCTTTGGCATTGACAACCTGTTCTTGTGTGAGGGATGACTGCTGACATTGCTGGCTGTCCTTCTTTGCATGAGGGCTATGGTCTTCACCTCCATTCATCAGCTACATCCATGTCCACCTCACCAAACACCTTTGGTGTGTGACAACGCATCAGGTGCTGTGCCTTCTTGTGTGCAAGGATTGTGACATCTTGGTTTGATGCCAGTCATTCTAGCCTTTTGTCCACTGATGGTACTGCTGTGAGTCAAACCTCTGGGTAAGGGGAAGGTTCATATCTGAGGAGCAGTGAAAACTGGAGTCATTTGATGGACAGAATGAATCTGGGTGTTGTGGGCAAACTCAGTGGAGGGAAGTTTGGCAGCCCACAAGTTGGGGGCCTCGGCACAGTACAAGTGCAGATATCCTTCTACCTCTTGGTTCACTTGTTCACTCTCTCCATTGGTCTGTGGGTGGTATCCAGTGGAAAGTTTTGTTTTGACCCCTATCGCTTTGTACAACTCCTTTGTAAAGGACGAGGTGAACTGGGGTCCTTGATCTGAGATAACCAACTCCGGGATTCCATATCAGGAATATATGAACTGATGGAACAACTGGGCAACCCCAATGGAGTCTATTGTTTTGTGACACAGGATAAACAGGGCGGCTTTTGTCAGCCCCTGATCAACAACCATGAGAATTGAATTGTATTTTTGTTCTCCCAAGACAGGAAGATCTGTGATAAGGTCCATAGATATTTGTTGAAGCAGGAATGCGGTTTTAGGGGTTTCATGTGGAATGACTGGCAGGGTTGGCAGATGTGTGACCACCTTTGTTGTCTGACACACCAGGCATCCTGTGACATAGGCTTTGATATCCTTTCCCATACCTTCCCACCAGACCTCCTTTCTCATTTTGGCAAACATGGCCTTTTGTCTGGGGTGACCTGTGGACTCATGGTCATGATATGAGCACATGCAGTGGCAGCGATGGTCAGGGGGAATGTACAACTGTGTTGTCCCATATTGTTTTGTTCTGTCATTTGCAACAGAGACGTTTTTGTCCAGTTCCAGACCTGTGGAGCTCTTTGACATGTTGTTCTTGATGCACTCATACAGGTCAGCTGATATTGCATACACTCCTCTGGCTCCTTTGACTGGTTCCTCAGAAGGGTGAGTGTCAGGCAGCCTATTCCCCTTTGATTTTTCCTCAGTTGGGTGGGAATATGGCTTGGAGTTAGACCTTGACCACAGTAACCAGGCCAGAAGGTGTCCTACCCTGCACAGACGGTTAATTTTTAGCTGTTTTTGTAATTTTGTAATGGAAAAGGAAGGTGAAACGAGGTGAATTTGGGGACCCACCCCCTCTGAAAGCCAAAGGTCTGGGGGAAGGACCATGGCCACCAGGGTGGGCTCTGCGGCTTCGCTTTTCTGTGAAAGAGTGTTGGCAGGAACCTGGAGGCGACCAGCCTGCCAGGAAAAGCAAATGGGGTATGACTGGACTGTAGCAGCCCAGTGGGCTTGGTGAGGGGTGAGCTGCTGAGGCTCCTGGTAATATTCCAAGTTCTTGTGGTCAGTAAAGACCACTGTAGGTTCAACAGGGGAGAGGAGGTATGGGCAGAAAGCTTTGAGTGCACGGATAACAGCTAGCATCTCCAGGTCATAGACCTGGTAGTGCTGTTCAGTGCCAACGAGGGACTGAGAGAGGTAGGAACAGGGGTGCCATTCATTGTTGGCTCCTTTCTGGGTGAGGACCGCACCAGTCCCAAGTTTGGAAGCATCTGTAAAGAGGGTGAACAGCTTCAAGAAGTCCAGGATAGTGAGGACCAGAGAAGAGCATAACAAAGATTTTAACTTTTTGAACACAGCATCGTGTTCTGGAGTCCACTGATAGGATACCCCTTTCTTAGTCAGGTCATGTAGCGGGCGCATGACACTTGAAAAGGAAGGGATGAATTTTCAATAGAAGTTGCAGAATCCGAGGAATTGGTGGAGCCCTGTTAAGTTGTCTGGGGCTTCCCAAGTACTGATGGCATTGGTCTTCATCAGCGAAGTTTCCATATGCCCCTTTCCTATGATCATTCCAAGGAACTCGACTTCTTTGGCCTTGAAGACACACTTGCTGATCTTGAGGCGCAACCCTTCTTTTTCACAGATCTTCAGGAACTTGTGAACCTGAGTTCGAAGTTCTTCCTTGGTTTTTCCATGGATTGCTATGTCGTCCATATAGCCCACTTGTTTTCCTCTTTGGGACTCAAAGGTCCGATCCATGTACCTCTGGAAGGAAGGAGGTGAGTTACACTGCCCAAAGAACATTACTGTTGGTTCAAACAGCCCATGGGGCATGATGAAAGCCCCTTTCCACTCATCTCCTTCCTTGACTTGTAAGTTGGTAAACCCCCAATGAATATCAAACTTGGCATAATACCATGACTTGACCAGTTCATCAAACAGGGCTTGAGCATTCAGCAGCAGGTGTGCATCTTGGATGGTATACAAATTGAGGTAGCAATAGTCTTGAATTAGTCACTTCTTCCCATCCTTCTTTGCCATGAAAAACACCAGTGCCACTTGAGGTGAGGTTGATGGCCAAATCTTTTTACATTTTAAATATAGTCAATTCATCATCCATAGAAGTACATTTAGTGGACAACATGGAAACAGGACTGACTGTAGCAGGAGAGATGTCAGTCCTCTTTAAAAATCCATTCCAAACTTCTTTCATTCTTCCTCCATAGCTTCACAATTTCTGATGTATGCGGTCTTGCTTCTGTCCTCCAAGAGGACTACATGAGTGCTGGGAAGTTGTTTGGTCTTGGATTTACAGTCACACTTGTAGTGACCTTTGGCTCCACAATTGAAGCATTTAATTTCCAAACTGGAACGTCTTATGTTCCATTTATGTTTGTCAATGTCCATCACATCAGGATCTTGGGAACCTCCACAGGTAATGAATGAACTTTCTTTCATACCGAGATTCCTTCCCTTCTTGGATATGTTTCATGTGCAATTCCTCTTTGAGCTGAGCCTTGTTAACAAGCCCCATAAACTCAGGCTATGTACACCCCGAGTTCTTGTTTGCCTTGTGTGATGTTGGAAAGGCAGGAGTATTGCGAGAGCAGTTTGATCTCCAGACTTGAAAGTAGCTTTAAGATGCTCCATGAACCTTTGGAAGGTATTGGTGTAGTAGATTGTTCCATCAAGAAGCTTGTTTTCGTTTTGGTAATTTTCGGCAAACGAGACAGCTGTGCCTTTCATCATGTAGGTGAGGGCGAATGAAATCTTGAGCAACTCCATGTTATACACATGCTTGTTCAGGTTCAAATACCCTTTGACCTGCGTAACCCAGGTCTGTAGCCCATTATGGCTTCCATCATATTCTCCAGGATGCCCGACATTAAACTCCTGACCTCCATTGGGTGGGCGGCAATCATATGTGTCATCAGGGTTGGCTAGGGCTTTTCCCTTACTGGACCCACTGATGGGGCCCTCTGGGGGAATTACCTTTCCAAAGTTCCTGGCATACCATTCATGTAATGCTGAGTCCATAGGTGTTCCTGTTGGAAAGGGGTCACTGTTCCTGGCATGCATTGCCTTGTGAAGCTCTTTGGCCATAGTGAGCCATTGTTCTTCCAACCTTTGTCTCAGCTCCTCTTCAGAAATGGTCCTTGTAGGCATTTCAGGAGTGGATTCTCCATGACCAAGTGTCATGGACATATCTGGTAACTTGTGTGCTTCTGGCTCTTCCCTGAGGACTGATCTGAGTGAAGTGTTGGACTTCTGATTGTCTTCTTCTTCTGAACTAAGTGTGACTTCTGAATCCCTAAAACAGGATAGATAAGATAAATGAGGATTTGTGGTGGTGACCGAGGGTCCTAGTCTTCCTAATGGGATGGGCAGTAGAGGAGGATTCCTTCTGAGCCCAAGAGGGTTTGGTCGAGGAGGGACTGGGGGTCTCAATCTTCCTGGAGTAGACACTTTAATGGGAAGTGATAACTGAGGGCTGAGGGAGGATTTATTTCTCAAAAGAAACCTGTCAGCAGAAGGGGTTGTTTGTGATGCACAAGTGGCTTTACACATAGGGAGACATGAGCGTGAGCTCTAGGGAGGTGATCTATTAAAGCCTAAAGGCTTCCTGTAGAGCGGTGGATTTGATTGAGGGTTGTGGGATGCTTCTCAATTTTGTTATCGAGTTATTTGAGTTGAGGAGCAGGAGGAAGGCGAGTTAGTCTTTGCACTGAGGGAGACCAACGAGCCTTCTTTGGTAGTGGGGGTTGGTTTGTTGAAGTTCAGTAACTGGGGACGAGTAGACTTTTGCAAAGAGGTCAATGAGTCCCAAAAGCTGCAGAGAGTTTTTCGATTTTGTTATGCCCGAGCACAGTGACTTCTTCAAATGGAATAGGCACAAAGTGCACAAGGTGGGAGTCTATGGGCCAAACTTGTCGTAACCCCTATGGCTGAGTTATCGCTGGATCCAACAAGGGTTCTGTCTACTGGTGAGTCCCTAAGGTTGTTCGCACAGAGAGAGAACAAGGATGAAGTGAAGGGATGAAGCTCAGTTGCAAGCTATTGAAAAACTGAAGATACAGGACCAAGTACAGTAGACTATATACTCCTGAGTATGAGTACCGTACCAGTCACGACACATATCCACAGTAATCAACAATCCCATCAATGAAATAAACAAGAGTCATATGGTGTCAGTGATGGGGGTAGGGAGGCAACAAAGGCTGTACAGGCTGGTGCAATCAATGTGCAGTGAGAGGCCTGACACTGGAACTATAGTACAACATGTGAGCAATATAAATGAGTCATAGACGAGTCAGTGGAACAAGAAATGAACAAGTCATCCATCAGAGAGGGTGGTGGAATACTGGATCACAGTGGCAATGTGGTCTTGACAGGTATTGGGCCTATATTCATGCCATCTGAATAGCATGCACAGATATTGACAGGTCCCTACATTTGGTTGAGATACCATCTGCAAGTTCAGCAATAACACATCAGTGATGAAAAAACTTGCTGCACATGATTTTGAAGACCTTCTGCAGGGATGTATGATTTTGCTTTGTTTTTAACAGAGACTGACACACTATGATCCTTGCAGTGCTCAATCCCTGTCTTTGAGGGTCTACTTCCCCCTCCATACAACAACACAATAATGGACCTTCTTTTTGAGCTGGCAACATGGCACACACTTGCCAAGTTATGGTTCCATACCAAAACAAGTCTTCACTTCCTCAATAGCTCAATGACAAGGCTTGGATGCCTCTTCTGGTGCTTCAAAACTGCTGTATGTGATCAAATTGCAATGAAAGACTTACCATCTGAGGAGGCTGCATGCAGTTGACATATGGCTGCATTGGCTGCAAGAGCTCAGGGAGATGGAAAATCAAGGCCTGCTACAGCACAGACTGGCCCATGACAGTGAATCTTCAATCTCTCAACATATGAACTGTGTGCCTTCAGAGACTATGTCACATTAATTTGGCTCTTTGGGACTACAGACAACTACTCTACTCAAGTGGTAAGTCACTTTGCTGGCACTGAAATTGCAGTAATGAATGCTATTTGCATGACTCAGGGTGAGCTAGACCATCAGTGCATCAAACAGTTTTATGCATGGACAAACAAGATCAAGTTCATTCATGGCATCACTAAACAGCAACAATGTGAGTGTTTACTCCACAAACTTCACAACCACCATAATGCCAGGGATTCATGTGTCTGCAACACAGACACATCCATGTCTAATCCGCACCCGGTGTGAGTCAAAGTGTGGTTCAGTGGTGGAAACCAATCAAAACCAACACAAAAAACAATAAGAGAAAGTGGTGGTGTGCCTACATGGTACCTAGATGGTAGAACCTTTGATTTGGGAGGGTGTTTGCAAGCTACAACACTCAAAGATGAGTGCTGAGGGTTGGGGGTGCTCCTGATGAAGAAGGAGAAGGAATGCAAGAGATTGCAATGGGGTAGACTGCTGTCAGCATACAGAAGGATGCATGAAGACTTAATTTGATGTCCTAAGCTGCACTGAGCTCAGGGAGGACTTGGAGCAAAGTAATTGATGATAGACAATGATAGGCAAAGTAGATGATAGTTAGACCCTTAATAAAGTCTCAACTATCAAAGCTGATGAATGAATTACTGAGAGATGATGAAATGCAAGCAAGAGGGGCTCTCTGACATCTTCTTCTTTTTCAGCTATCTGAGTACAGTGATTTATATACAGTACAGGGACATTGCCTATGGAAAACAAGGTGCAAACACTTGGTAAGTGATTGGTAAGTGATAAGTAAGGAATGTAAGCAGTGGGTAATTGTCTTAGAAAGCATTGGTGAGCATTGGTAAGGATAAGAAAGCCAAAAAGTGAAGAATCAGTAAGCAAAGTCAAAAGATTGGTAAGTATTGGCAATAGGTGAGTCAAAGACAGTCAGAGTGTCACAGTATGAGTCAAGTAATGTCAGAAACTGGGAAAGCACACTGGAATCACATTAGGGGGAGGCTGTGCATGTCACATCTCAAAGAGATTGCTTCTGGGCCAAAGTGGGATGACAGAGAGGCAGCACTGATCTGATGCCAATATAGTACATCCAAAAGTGGACAGGGTGAGTCAGGATGTCAACAGAGGTCAAGCTTTGGGGGTCTGTGGGGTGACAGGAGCATAGGGGGTCACAACTTTCCCCCCCTGACTGTCCTCTCAGTGAAGCAAATAAAAATTTCATGAATGAGGCTCTAGTTGGAAGAGAGGATGAAGGGGGAGCATCTTCTGCTATATCTTGCAATAAGGAGGCAAGATGTGCATCATACTCATCATGGATGCAATCAGGGAGAGTGGAGAACAGTAGATTATACTGTAGCTGTCACAATTTTGGAAGAATGATGGACAAGACTGGTATGAAGACATTGCAGGGAGCAGGAAGGAAGGATCCATATGCTTCTTGGACTGGAGAGATTGAAACAACCACATAAGACCTTTCCAAGTGAATGAAAGACCTGAGGCAACCAAAGAATATCCTCCTAGAGGTCATACTGACAAAAAGAATGTGCTGTCCAAGCTGGATGGGATGAGAGGGGGCAGATGAGGATGGGATGTACCAGGACACTTCAGGATGGAAGCTGGTAGGAACTCCTGGTAGATATACATAGCCATGGTCCCCAGCAAAGGGGACAAGCAAAATGATTGACATGGAGGTGGCCATACCAGAAGAAGTAGTGAAATGAGTGTCTTTTGGAGGGAGTGCTGTAGAAATGTGTGGAGTGTGCAAATCCTCTCCACTCTTGGAAGGTAGGATTGTGTGGCTGAGCACTACAAGCAAGTGTGGGAATGGTGTCAGTATCTGCAGAATTGGTGGAGATACATCAAAAACTGGAATGCCATTGTTGGGAATAAGTACTCCCTACTAAGGAGATTTAATTATTTTATCTTTTCTACTGTGGTTTTGCTCTGATTTACATTAGTGATACTTAGCCTACCTGTGTGGCGCATTTTTGGTAGCTTAGTCAGCATTTTTGTGCACTAGTGTAGGTCTACAGTACACAAAAAAAAAAAGAAGAATGAGACAGCAAGACAGTGACAAGTGAAGACTGCAGAAATGCTTCTTGACTCCACTCCATATGGCACCCTGACTAGGACCCCAAAATCCCAGCAGTACCAGTGGGAAAAGCAGAGCCTGTTGCAAGCAACAGTGACATATAGCAGTGTTTTTTAGACCCTAGCCTTGAGACACAAGCATACAATCACTTTACCTCAATTACACCACCCAGTGAGTACCCACTACACCCACTGACCCATGACCTCAACAGGACAAATGTCCTCAAGGTCAAGCTCCCATGCCACATCAGGACCCCCAACAGTACCTTGAATGCCAGGCACCACACAGCCCAGCAGAAATTCAAGAAGCAGCAGTCTTGCCCTGGAAGACATCATTGATGACCCAGATGCAGAAGTCAAGGATGCAGAAACAGAAAAGTACTACCTGGACCAATTCTATACCATCCAGGGCAAACCAGCAATGCTGGAACACATCTCTCACACCCTCTTTTGCATATCTCAAGCCAAAGGAGTATCTAACACCCTGTGCTCAGCCATACAAGCTACCATGTACCTAGTCAGGGAACTAGCAACTTCAGCCATAGCCAACTCCATCACCAAGGAGGTATCCAGCAAGATAGAATCCTCAGTCATAGTCACAATCACTCCACAAGTAGCAAAGATATGGTCAGCAGCTGATAACCTGGAGAAGACTGGCAAGAACCTTGAAATGATGGGTGAAAACCTTGCTAAGAAGCTTGACACAGTCAACAATGCTGCTGACAACACAAACCTCAGGCACCTAGAAGATCAAGTACAAGATCTAGCCATCAACATGGACATGCTGAGAATGATGATAGAAGAAATTAAAGAACACATCAAGACCCAAACACCCATTGCTCCCCACCATGCACCATACAGGGATGCCCTCCTAATGGCAGCAGTTAACCCAAATCATATCCCACTCAGCAAATGCCTCACAACAGAACACACTAAGGCCCACTCCACCATTAAAGAAAGGCAATTACTGATAGACCCTGACAGCAATCACCCTGTACTCAACAGCACTGCCATGAGGGAAAAACATCATTGATTCAATCAAGCAAGTGTTGGATACAATAGACTGTGTAGATGGCCTGGAAATTCACCTGAAATCAATCACCTGCCTATGCAACAACAGAATCCTACTCAAGCTCAACAGCCAAAAAGCTGTGAAATGGATAAAAGAAGCCAAAATCAAAGAGACCTTCCTAGCAAATCTGGGCAGCACAGTCAGGATCAACAACAGACAATACAGTGAGGGACAAAAGCTTTGCAATGTTTGTGAGATGTGAGTTGCTGCTGATGTAGCTCAGGCTTATTCTGAACAGATAATCATGATACCTGTACTATTGGAAAGAGGTGACTCTAAGCTTTCCAGAGCACTAAGGTTCAGTCCAAACAAAGAAATACATGCCAAGATACACCCTATTCTTTCTGAAAAGTGCATTGCAACACTTTTGTCCTTGACTGGTGAAATAGTGAAAAGTGACCTCTTGATGGGATTGAGGGCATGAAGGATGGGAAAATATGATTACATAATAAACCATATGATCTTCCTGATGATTTGTCAGCATGTAAACAATGACAAACATTGGATTTGTACCATTAAGCCTCCCTCTTTTAGCACAACTCATGAAATCATCTCTCTAGCTCACATGGACATTTTCTCAAGGAATTCTTATCAAATACTTGTGGCAACCACAGTGCCAACAGTATAACATGCTCTCAGAACCATCAGTCCCTTAAAAAACCTGCTGTCAGTCATTCCCTGGACTGTTTCCCCCCCATGCCTGGTGTGTTCTGGGACTAATCAGCACTTGGAATGCTGAAAATGTTATGGAGGTCAACCTGGCACTTCAGAACTGATGGACAAACCAGTCCCCTCTCAACCAATGCATTTCTGGCACAGGAATCCTGGTATGGAAGTTAGGGCAAGACAAAATCCTCTTTACCCCCAGGTGTCATCAGATGGATATGCTACTGAACTGCCATGGAACAGAATCCTGTGCTTCCATCTGGCCCTGAATATTGCCTTTGGTCACATATGACCAAATAATCCTTCCCCAGTCATCTACAGTTCAGATCAGAGCAAGATCTAGTGAACCATCTTATGGTGCTCAGAGCACAGGGAGGTTTTGTCTCACCCCAACTTCCATACCAGGATTCCTGTGCCAGAAATGCATTGGTTGAGAGGGGACTGGTTTGTCCATCAGTTCTGAAGTGCCAGGTTGACCTCCATAACATTTTCAGCATTCCAAGTGCTGATTAGTCCCAGAACACACCAGGCATGGGGGGGAAACAGTCCAGGGAATGACTGACAGCAGGTTTTTTAAGGGACTGATGGTTCTGAGAGCATGTTATACTGTTGGCACTGTGGTTGCCACAAGTATTTGATAAGAATTCCTTGAGAAAATGTCCATGTGAGCTAGAGAGATGATTTCATGAGTTGTGCTAAAAGAGGGAGGCTTAATGGTACAAATCCAATGTTTGTCATTGTTTACATGCTGACAAATCATCAGGAAGATCATATGGTTTATTATGTAATCATATTTTCCCATCCTTCATGCCCTCAATCCCATCAAGAGGTCACTTTTCACTATTTCACCAGTCAAGGACAAAAGTGTTGCAATGCACTTTTCAGAAAGAATAGGGTGTATCTTGGCATGTATTTCTTTGTTTGGACTGAACCTTAGTGCTCTGGAAAGCTTAGAGTCACCTCTTTCCAATAGTACAGGTATCATGATTATCTGTTCAGAATAACCTGAGCTACATCAGCAGCAACTCACACCTCACAAACATTGCAATGCTTTTGTCCCTCACTGTATAACCTGGTAATCCCATTCCTACCCATCTCCACTGACATAGAAAACCCAGACACTCTCCATGACATGGAAAAGGAGAACAATATCCCACCCAGCTTGTTTACCCAGATCAAATGGATTAAAGACCCCACCAAATGCACCCCCAACCAACAAGTAGCCCATGCCCTGGCATCCCTCACCTCCCTGGAAACAGCCAACCAACTCCTGAGACATGGCCTATACTGGGGCCTAGACAGACTTCAGCCACACAAAGACAAAAAGGAACCAGTACAATGCCTGAAATGTCAAATCATAGGACACCTTGCAAGAGACTGAGCCCAAGCAATGGACACATGTGGAATGTGCACCCAACCCCACTGAACATCAGAACATAACTCCACCACCCACCACTGTGTAGACTGCAAGGATGACACACATGCCAGTACAGACAGAAACTGTCCTGAATTCATCAGAAGACACAACACCATGGATGACCACACTCCTGAATATAAGATGCCCTACTTCCCCACAGTAGAGGAATGGACCCAAGTCAAACTACCCCCACACCTGATGGACCCCATTGTACTGACCATACTACAAGTGACCCAACCAGCAACCTGAACCCAACTAAGACAAATGACACTAGGAGAAGCAGCAAACTTCTGAACCATTTTACCAAGGTGTGGACAACCTGGTAGAATCCAGGAAGGAAGAGGAGGTCCCCCACCATGACCATATTCCACACATAACACACTCCCCACCCCTCCCCAAACAATAACCACAGCAAAACCCCACCAGCAGATCCATCCATCCCCAAATGATGCCTGAAAACCCTCCCTGCAACAACACACTACCCAAACTATGTATCTGGCAACAAAACTTAAACACCTCCCACATCATGCTTCACTTGCTCATAAATAGCAAAATCACAGAAGATTGAGACACACTCACACTACAAGAACCCCCAATAGATCAACTCAGCAACACAAGAGCCAATACCCAGTGGAGGGTAGTATACCCATCCACAAAACTGGTGCAAGGATCCAGACCCAGAGTGGTAACACTCATCAACTTGTGAATCAGTACTAACTCATGGGAACAGATCCCATTTCTGTCAGTGGATGTGGTAGTAACACACATCAGAACAGTATTCTTCAGGAAAGGCCTGAACAAGGAAATCAACTGGTGGATCCTTATGGCCAGCCCCAAACCAGACTCTGTCAAGGAGTGGATCCAAAGGGCTACAGCAGCACATGTGGCGATGGCTACTCTCAAGGTCTTTACTGGGAAAGCCACCTTCCAAGACTGTTCCTACTTGTGGAAACAAGAACAATCATCTTCTCATGGATCAAAATCCTCTCTGAAGACTCCATATTGAGACCCTTATGCCATGGATGTTGATTGAAAATCAAAGGTCTGATCACAGAGCAAAGCTCCTACCTGTTATGGATGCAGTAAGACAGGACACATGAATTCTAAGTATCCCTTGTCTGCAACAAACAGTAAGTCTTCCTTGGCCCAAAAGTTCCACACTCACATCCTGGCTGTGCTTGAGGAGTTTGACAAGGCAGATGAAGAAGAAGAGGATGAACCCAAAGACAAGTATAGTGGGGAGAATGACAAACCCACTGAAGATGGGGGACTGAAGGGTCACCCAGATTTTTAAATGGCTCCCCTGGTGTAGCATCAGGAAGAGAGCCTATTGTATCATGCAAGGTAGAGGATAAGATAGGAACCAAGAAAGTGTATGATTACAAACAAGATATATCAATCACTTCTATCACTGGTTTTGCTTACCTCATCAACCATGAAAATGCTACTGTCTGAATGATCCTCAACTCAGGTGCTGAAACAAACATCATCAATCCAGCTGTCATCCAAAAATATGACATCCCAACATGCAAAATTGCGAGGCCCTGAGAATCCAGGAGCTACAAGGGCAAGACTGGAGATTGGGTCACCCATATCACTTCCTTCAGAAAGAACATAACCCATAATCAACTGGACCTCTTGAAAACTGATCAGCTGGGGGGAACTTGACAAAGGCCTCGACAAGAAGAATTGCATGTGTGGAATGGACTTTGCCCAGACCATAAAGATAAACTGCACATCTATTTCCACAAAACTCAAGGCTTCACACATACAGGCTGAAGTGGAGTTACCACCAGAATATTGGGAGTTCTCAGTAGTCTTCTCCAAAGAAGAAATCCCTCTTCCACCCCACTGCGGCTTTCTTGACCATGAAATATGCTTGAAGCCAAGCTTTCAGCCAAAGAAAGGAGCCATTTACCCACTCTCACTCGACAAACTCAAAGCCCTTGATGAGTTCATTGATGAAAACCTCAAATGTGGAAAGATTTGCCCCTCAAAGTCTTTGCAAGCTGCCCCTGTGTTCTTTGTTGGAAAGAAAGATGGCAAAAGGAGACTCATCCAAGATTACTGATACCTAAACTCTCACACTATCATCGACTTGTACCCCCTTCCTGACATAAAGTCACTCTTGACAAACTAGCAGATTCCAAATATTTCACTAAGTTCAATGTCTGATGGAGTTTCATGAATATATGGGTAAAGGAGGGTGATGAGTGGAAACAGGCCTTCATTACTCCTTGAGGTCTCTTCAAACCAACCATAATGTTTTTTGGGCAGTGCAACTCACTGCCCACCTTTCAGAGGTACATGGATCATATGTTTGGAGAACTCAAAAATGAGAGGAAGGCTGTAATTTTCATGGATGATGTCACCATTCACTTGAAGACTTGAGAAGGCCTCCAAGTGGCCATTTGCCAGTTCCTATGCATCACTGCAAAGGAACATCTATGCCTGAAGCTAAAAAAGTGTACCTTTGAAGCCAAAGAAATAGAGTTCTTGGGGTTCATGATCCATCAGGGCTGGTATGAACTGTTGGAAATTAAGATTGAAGCCATCAAGACATGGCCTGCACCAATGACTCTCAAGGAGCTTCACTCCTTCTTAGGCTTCTGCAACTTCTACTGGCAGTTCATCTCCAGCTTCTCACAGACTGCCCATCTGCTTCATGACCTCTTGAAGAAAAATTCCAAGTGGACTTGGGGACCCAAACAGAGCTCCACCTTCAAAGATCTGAAGAAAGCCCTCTCATCCAAACCAGTTCTTCACCTACTGGACCTCCAGAAACCATTCATACTCCACACAGATGCCTCCAAGCTTGGCACCAGTGCTGTCCTGTCCCAAGCCAATGACTTGGGAATGCTCCATCCCTGCACCTACATGTCGCAGTCACTTACCAGAGCAGAACAAAACTACCAGGTCTATGACCTGGAGATGCTAGCAGTAATGTGCACCCTTAAGCAATGGCACCCTTACTTGCTTTTGCCACTGGAACCAACTCACATGTATACTGACCATCAGAATATCACCTACTATGCACAACTCCAGAAGCTGACTGCTTGTCAGGCCTGCTGGCAGGCTCCTTTACAGGAGTACCCCCTACAGTTTGTCCACATTGCAGGAACCAAAAATTCTGCTGCTGACACACTTTCCTGCTGCTTGGACTTTAATGCTGAGCCATCAACTGTCTCCACCCTACTTCCACAGGCATTTGGCTTGAGGGGGGGGGGTGAGACCCCCTGTCATTTCCCTTTCTAAGATTGACCAGACCATCTCTGAGATGTTGAACACCTCTGCACTGGTCCAGAAGGTTGCCTTCAAGGAGCCCAAGTCCCCAAAGAAGGCTCCAAAAGGCAGGGGATGCATGTTTCAACTCAATGCTGACCTGTTCTGAGAGGTAAAGAAAGCATCCACATCTCTTGCAGTGCCAGAAATGACAGAAGGGTCTGACAGAGTCAGGAGGAAGGGGAGAAGAATATTCATCCCCAAACCTGTTCACCAGGACATCCTTCAGCAGTATCATGACCTTCCCATGTTTGGGCACCCTGGAGTAAAGGCAATGACGAAGAAAATGAACAAATATGTCTGGTGGCCTGGAATGTACCAGTCCATCCACAACTACTGCAAAGGTTGCCCTTCTTGTCAGGCTAGCAAGGTTAATACCCACCTGACTATGCCACTGGTAACCCCACATGATGTAGCAAAAAACCCCTTCCCATTCAAGCAGGTCTCCATGGACCTTGTGACTGACTTGCCATTGTCTGGAGGAAAATACAATTCCATCCTCACTATTGTTGACCAAGGACTAACAAAAGGAGTGTTTTTCCTACCAACTACCAAAACTGTAGATAGTGTAGGTGTGGCTGACCTCTACCACACCTACATCTACCCACACTGGGGCATACCAGAGGCTTTCATCTCAGACTGGGGCCCTCAGTTCATCTCCACCTTCACTCAGGACCTTTACTGATCCCTCAGAATTGAACTGAAGGCCTCCACAGCATACCACCCACAGACCAATGGTGAAGCCAAACATGTAAACCAAGAAGTCAGTACTTACCTGTGCATGTACACAGACACAGACCCCCACAACTGGCATGCCAAACTCCCAGATGCTCAAATGGCATATAACTCTCATGTGCATTCATCCCATGACCAAACACCATTTTTGCTCATGTACAGATATGACCCCACCCCCTATCCAACTGGGCAACCCCCAGTTGAGTTGCTCATGGGAGATTGACTCAAGCAGCTGGCCACCAATTGGGATGCCACAATAGTTGTGCATAAGAAGGCCCAGGAGTTAATGAGGTCATGATCAAAAGGGAGCTATATGGAGTTCTCCATAGGAGATAAGGTATGGTTAGATGCTTCTGACCTAAAATGGGAAGTTCCATCCAAGAAGCTTGTGCCCTGACATCATGGTCCATTTGTAATTTCTGAACAGATCAGCCCAGTCACTTACAAGCTCAAACTGCCCCAGAGTTGGAGGATACACCCTGTCTTCCACATGTCCAAACTTACCCCCTTCATCAAAACTACTGAGTATGGCCTGGCTAAACCCCCACCTCCACCAGAATTGGTAGGAGACAGGAATGAATGGGAAGTCAAGGCTATCCTCAAGTGCAAACATGCATGGAAGGTCAAATTGACTGCTAGATCACCTGGGTTAAACCCTCAGCCAAAATACTTCTATCTCATCAAGTGGCTCAGCTACCCACATTCCCAAAACAGCTGGGAGAGCAAGGAGAACCTTATAAATGCCCCAGAGGTTTTGGGGGAGTACAAATGCATTCACAACCTCTGAACCACAATGTCCTACACCCCCAACACTGAGAACCCTGGTTCTGACCACTTCAATAATGACTTCCATGCCAACATCAACAAACCCTATGATCCTTCCCATCCCTACTTCTATTGCAATGCCAGAACCCCTCCACACCTATCAGAACCACCAGTATGCTCCCCTGGAGCACTATGCGCCACATCCCCTGCAGTATCTGCCCACTCCCTGCATGGTGGTGCCTACCAACCCCTTCATGACTCCATTGCCTCCACCATGTGCCCATACCTGTACCTGGTCATCTGTTTGGCTCCCACTACCCAGCAAGCCTGTAAGGACACCTGCAAGGGAAAGTCCAAGGTCCACAAGCCATCTGAGCCATGCTACAATGCTTCCTTCAGGTCCTGTAACACCCTGCCTCTCTCCCAAGCCAGTTATTGATCACCATCCCTGTCTGCTCACCCTGGCCCATCTGCTCCAAAGCCAGGTGTCATGCCAACCACACTCTCAGCCCCCTCAGTTGCCCCTGCCACCCCCACCACTAGCTCCAACAGGCTGGCCCCAAGGCAAGCTTCTTCCTTGGCTATGTGCAGCTGCCTAATGACTTTAAACACTGGGAGTCACATGGCTGGAGAGCAGGAGAGCAACATGAACATCTATGGATGCTGTCTATGATCTTCCAAAGCACAGAGGTGATTGGGAAGCATGTCTACAACCTCACTGGTGTTGCAGACAGAAGTTTTGAAGCACACATGTACAAGGACACTGATCATGTGAACTTGTCTATCCTTCAGGAGGCCCTTAAAACCCAAGAGGCCATCATCAAGGTGGTACATGAGGATTATGGCCCCTCTCTCATCTCCTCCTTTCACTCCTTTCTCAATCGACTCCCCCTTGACATTGTGGTCCATGGGCTCTTCTCTCTGGCACATCAAGCAGCACCTGGAAGATTGAGCCTACCTCCAGTCCCTGACCAAATGCAAACATGGCCACTCCAGGGTCAAGAAACCAGCATCAGAGGGACATCTCAACCTGGAGGAGGAGGAGTTCCTATGCCTGAAGGAGATGTCAAACCAAGGTGTCATGATTGCTGGGAGAAGGTTATACTGGGCCAGGGCAGAGAGCACTTCCAGGCCATCATGGATGCCCTTGCAAGTGTCCCCTTCAACAGGTCACCCCATGACTGGCTCAACTTTTTCACTCAAGCCTGAGGAGATTCAGCAGGACAGGCCATCTTCTACTCTACTAAAACAACCTGACCTTTGCCAGATGTACCCTTCATTCCAGTCCCCATTTCCTCCCTCAGCAAGCAAGAGCTTGGTGGGCTCATTCCTGTTGATTGGCAGCATCCCTTGTATCAGTTTGCCTGCTACTGATGTTCACACCTTGGACATTGGTCAACTGACTGCCCAACTCAAGGTGGCAACTAATGCTGAAATTCACTCATGGATCCTTTCTGGCCTCTACCTGCCTTCAGAGGACCTCAGGCCTTTGGGGGGGGGGGGGGGGTGATGTTACATGCCTGCTCACATTCTTTCCCTTTATAGACATTATACTTTACTGCTCATCACACTTGCGAGTGATGATGTTCTGTTGCCCTCGAGCCACCTCTGGACTCATGTTCTTCTTGTATGTTTCCTGTTATGGTATCCCCCTGTTTACCCCACATTGTACTATAGCCAGACTATGTCCATTTACCTTTCCTTCTGTGATCCACTGGTGGCTCTGATCCATGCAGTCATATGACATGGCTGACCCATCTACCCCAGGTTGTCTGTTTACACCTGTGATGTCATATACAGGGGTATTCCCTCATGCTTGTTTGTTCCCTTGCATGCATTCACCCTCACATTTAACCCTGTCTGTAGTCCATTCACCCCTGCACCCTCACAAGGGTGACTCATCCCTGCCTTGTATGGTATGTGGGTGAATGTCTAAATGTTTTCAAATGTTTGTTCCACAGGTACTCTACATATGTACATAAACCTGCATGTATTGTACCAGCTCCTCATTCAATATCTACTTTGCAACCACACTTAGCTCTGCTTGCTGTACCCAAGAGGACTTGACAGTTTTGGAGGATGATGAGCTGCAGGATTATCAAGTCTATAGAGAGGAATATACTGTAGGTAGGTAAGTAAGTGTTCCAATATAATGAATGGAAGGAGTCCCACCTCAGACTTCAAGTTGGTTGAAGCTGAGGTGCAGTACAGGAAAAAATAAACTGCTAAGTGTCCGCTTTTGGATTACATAATGCTGTGCTTGGTGAACCACAACTAAGGTAAAAGTGATAAACTCCAACAGACAGTACAACTTCACTTGGCCAAGACTAGTGCACCATTTGCTAGTGAAGTTAAATTACATGTCACTTCTCACACAGTCATGTGCCTGTACTTTGGTACTTGATTTGTGACATGATACAAGTCATCAGCATAACAGAAGCTGTCAGTTGCAGTGTCTAAGGTGGACCAAAATTCCACCTTGTTGTGATCAGCATAATGGATGGCCCAGTGGATTTTATCTTTTCTGGTGTCAAGGCCAGCTTCAACACAGAGTTGTTCAATGTCTTCAAGGTAGCAAGTGATGTCTTCAGTACAACCAGAAAACTTTGGGGCTTTGTTAGAGCCCCTGAGTGGCATGTCTCTAGCTCCAGACATGATGCAAATGGATGCAGAATTTAAGAGTGGGGCAACCAAGGTATTCTGAGTGGGAACTTGGGCAGGGGAAACAATAGTGGGAATTAAAGTGAGTGATTGTGAAGGGATAAGAAGTTGTTCAGCAGTGAGTTCAGAATTACTAGATAATGAGGACAAAGAAGAGGTTAGTTCTGAGAGAGGCAAAAGTTCTTGATGCTCTGCTGGAGGATCAAAGGGTTCATCAAAGTCAAAACCTCCTGGAAATGCTGGGTAAAATGCTGGGGACTCTGGGCTCCGAAAGATCTTGTCTAAACTGAGATCTGAGTCTGACAAGTGTGGCTCTGAAATATCTCTGGGATCAGCTACTGGGATTAAGATTTCTGATGAAGAAATAGATAGTCTGCAGAAGGGCTCTAGGAGCTCTTCAAGTTCAGTTCTTTGACAAGTGGGTCATAAGGATCTCCTTTCCAGATCTACAGACCCCTCATGGTGGGCTCCAGAACAATGTAGGACACTACCTCTGGGTAGCATGTGATTAGGGGGGAAGCTGTAGGGCAATCCCTAGGCTCAACCCAAGGGGTGCTAAGTAGGAAGGAGAATAGAATATGATGGTAGAGTTGATCAAGGAGTTGAATGTGGAGCATGGAATTTAATTCTGCAGAGATGTAGGCAAATTGGGTATGAGTAGACTTTTTTACAAAATTCTGAGTGATGACCTTGGCACAAAGAAGTAATTCCAAGACTTGTGAGACATGGAGGCAAGACACAGATATGCAGAAGACACAGTAGACACAGAGTATGCAGCAGACACTGTGAACACTTAGACATGTGAATGACTTGGATAGTGACTCCAAAAGATGGGTCATATATTTCCAACATCATGGTGGAATTATATAGTACAAGGGAAGTAGGTATGAGTTGGAGTAAGGTGGGCAGAAAAACTAAAAGACCAGAAAATAAAGGAAAGGACATCAGACATCAGCAAAATACAGATGCACATGAAATAGTCCAGTGGGTAGTAGACAAGAGTAAGAATGGGACAATGGTAAGGGGTATCTTCCAACAGAATGAGAGTATGCATACAAGTGGGAGGTGGAGCTGAGTGGCACAGGAGGGCAGAGCATAGTGTACTGGCACAAAGTCCAGCTTGCAGAATTTAGGGAAACAGGGGAAACCAGGGTTGTTTAGAGGTAAGTGGCACAGATGACTGGTGGCACAGCTGCTGAATTCTGGATGACTCTGCATGAATGCAGAATTTCTGGATCAGCATCTTGATGACTGAGCAGCATGCTGAAGGTTGGTAGAAACTCTGAAGGCAACAGGGGTCAGGAGGAAACATGAGGACACAAGTGGGAAAAATTCTGAAATGGGTTTGTCATAGAGGCCTGCAGAATTTAGTGACAGATTCCTGTTCCAGCCTCAGGGTGTATATGGCTCCCTACAGCAGGTGTCAGGTTGATGGCACCTTTCAACTCAGCATTATCACAGAAATATGACTTGTCCATCTGCCATGCCTGTGGGGAAGCCTTTATGCTCTCCCACAGTGGTTCCCTCAGAAGATGAAGGCAGTTCCATATGTCAGCCTGCCATTGCATTAAGTCAGTAGAATATGAGATTCTGCATTCCCTTACCCTTCTTTTTGGGCTGAGAGTGTCCAGCAAATACCAAATGCAGATGGTGTTTGAGTCAGTCACCAGAATGGAAGGCTCAGTCACTTCCATGCATCTCTCAGCAGCTTCTGCATTGCAGGTTTTTCCACCCTGATTTTTCCCAACATTGACTGTGGAAAGATGAAAACTTCCATCACACCATTATGATGGACTTACTTGGGCAACAATAGGCCTGTGAGATTACTGACGATATGTGATCTGCTTCACATAACACCAGAAACAGAATCAATATATCTGGAAGGGTGCAAGGTCTGCTGAATACCTCCTCTTGAAATCTGGCTTTTGTGTATGATGCAATGCAGTCTGTTAGTTCCATTCACCATCCATGGGGGGTTTTAGACATGTCTTGTGTAGTATTCATGCTTGGGGTGGATGAGGTTGGAGTTGTATAGTGGGCAAGCTGCTTGCAGTTTGTTGGAAAATTTATGACATGTCGGGATGCTTGCCTCAATATTTTACTGTGATCTGATCAATATGTTGTGATGCTATACATGCTATTGGTGTTGGGCCCATCTTATGTTGCAACAGGGGTGGATCTTACTAGATGGACCCATCCTTGTTTTATAGCAATATAAAAGATATTACTGAAGGGCCCATCCATATGTTATGACCATATAAATAATACTGCTGAAGGGCCTGTCCTTATGTTGTGACCATATAAATGATACTGCTGAAGGGCCCTTCCATATGTTGTGATGCTATAAATGATATTACTGATGGGCCCATCTTTATGTTGTGACAGGGATGCATCTTACTAGATGGGCCTGTCTATGTGTTGTGATGCTGTCAATGATATTACTGATGGGCCCATCCTTATGTTGCAACAGGCATACATCTTGCTATGGACAGGCCCATCTATATGTTGTGACAGGGGTATATTATCCCAAAGACAGGCCCTTCCATATGTTGCCAACTCTGTAATCTATCATAGAGGGGCCCCTCTTTATGCTGTGACCCTATAAAGCATATGACAGGTGGGCCCATCCATATGTTGTGACCTTCTTCATGATACAATAAGTGGGCCCATCCTGATATTGTGACTGGGGCACACCCTACCATGGATGGGCCCATCCATGTCTTACAGTAGCTCAGCATACTTACTTGGTCACAGGCCTGTCTATATGTTGCAGCATCCTTACCCTCCACAGGCCCTCCCATATGTTGCTCTCACTATAGGCCCTCAGGCCTGTCCATGTGTCATGGCTAATCTATTTAGACAGGCCCATTGCAGGGTCTATATAAGTGTTGGCATTTTGGCATGCAGGCTACCTATATGTTGTGACTAAATGGACTACATGGGGTCTACCAGAGTGTAATGACAGGATGTGTCCTTGGACATGGGCAGTATGAAGGAATCTTCTGGTCTGCCCCTGGAAGTGGTAAAACTGGATTCAGGTGAAACCCCTGAAGTGAGAATCAACAAAACTACCTTGTCCACAGAACTCAAGGCTGCTTTGGTGACAAGCAAGGAGGAAGTCAAGCTTCTGGAAATGTACAAGGAGTTTGCCAAAGTGTTCACCAAAGATGACATACTGCTCCTGGCACATTGGCCAGGATTAGATCACTGAGATTAGACTTTGTGAAGACTTCAAATTGAAGAAAGCCATGGTATACCCTATGCCTCCTGACAAACTTAAAGTTTTAGATGAGTTCTTGGACAAAAACCTCAAGTGCAAGAAGATTCAACCATCAACTTTACCACAAGCAGCACCAGTGTTCTTCGTAGTGAAGAAGGATGGAAAGAAGCAGTTAATTCAAGACTACTGCTACCTTAATTCATTCACCATCCTGGATGCACACCTGCTGCCAAACACACAGGCTCTGTTCAATGAGCTAGTCAAATCAAAATACTACACCAAGTTTGATATTCAGTGGGGTTTTACTAATCTCAGGGTGAAAGAAGGAGACAATTGGAAAGGAGCATTTATCACTCCAAGAGGGTTGTTTGAACCCATGGTGATGTTCTTTGGACAATGGAATTCACCTCCTTTGTTTCAGAGATATATGGACAAAACCTTCAAATCTCAATGAGGAAAGCAAGTAGGATATATGGATGACATCACTATCCATGCCAAGACAAGAGAAGAACTTTGGGATCAAGTTTGTGAGTTCCTGAAGATCTGTGAAAAAGAAGGGTTGTGCCTCAAGATCAGCAAATGCTGTTTTGAGGCTGAAGAAATCAAATTCCTAGGAATGATAATAGGAAAAGGGCATATGGAGACTTTGCCAACAAAGACAAATGCCATTAGTACTTGGGAAGCCCCTGACAACCTAACCAGGCTTCATTGATTTCTCAGGTTCTGTGACTTCTACTGAAAGTTCATCCCTTCCTTTTCAAGTGTCACACAACCCCTTCATGACCTTACAAAGAAAGGGGTTTCCTACCAGTGGACTCCAGAATGCGATGCCATGTTTGAGAAGTTGAAATCTTTGTTATGCTCCTCTCCAGTCCTCACTATCCCCAACTTTTCGAGGCTGTTTGCACTGTTCATGGATGCCTCAAAGCTTGGTACTGGGGCAGTCCTTGCCCAAAAAGGAGCTGACAATGAATGGCATCTGTGTTCCTACCTCTCTCAGTCCCTGGTTGGTGCCAAGCAATGCTACCAAGTCTATGACTTGGAAATGCTAGCTGTCATCAGGGCCCTGAAGGCCTTCCAACCCTACCTCCTTTCCCCTGTCACACCCATGGTGGTCTTTACTGATCACAAGAACCTCAAATACTACTGTGAACTGCAGCAGCTTACCCCACACCAAGCCCAGTGGGTGGCCACTATCCAGTCCTACCCCATTTGCTTCTCTTGGCAGGCTGGTCACCTGCAGGTTCCCACCAATACCCTCTCACACAAGGGCACTGCCAAAGAGCCCACCCTGGTGGCCATGGTCCTTCCCCTGGACCTTTGGCTTTCAGAGGGGGTGGGTTCCCATATTCACCTTGTTTCCCCCACTTTTTCCCTGACAAAAATACAAAATCAACTAAAAATTAACCACTTAACATGAATAGAATGTCTTCCAGCCTGGATACAACATTCTAAAAATAACTCAAAGCCTTACTCTCACCCATCTGAGGAAGCACCAAAGGAGAAAAGGCAACCTGATGCTCACCCCTTGAGGAAACCAGTCAAAGGAGTGTGGGGAGTTTACACAATATCTGCAGACCTGTATGAATGTGTCAAGAACAATATGCCAAAGGAGTTGTCAGGTCCAGAACCTACAGATAATGTCACTATCACGGAAGACAGAACAAAACAATTCAGAATGACACAGTTGTACATTCCCCCAGAAGACTGCCAACACTGCATGCACTCTTATCATGATCACAAGTCAGCAGGGCACCCAGGTCAGAAGGTGATGTTTGCAAAGATGCAGAAGGAAGTCTGGTGGGAAGGTATGAATAAGGATATATGAGCTTATGTCACAGGGTGCCCTATGTGTCAGACCACCAGGGTGGTGACTCACCCACCAACACTGCCCATCATTCCTCACAGTACATCCAAAACTGCATTTCCATTTCAACAGATATCAATGGATCTCATCACTGATCTCCCAGTCTTGGGAGAACAAGAATACAACTCTATTCTCATGGTTGTCAATCAGGGCCTCACTAAGGCCACCCTGTTTGTTCCATGCCATAAAACCATTGACTCCATCAGGATTGCCTGACTCTTCCATCAATTCATTTATCCCTGATATGGCATCCCTGAATCAGTGATCTCCAATTGAGGACCACAGTTTGCCTCTTCCTTTATGAAAGAACTTTACAAGGTGATAGGGGTAAAACCAAAACTCTTAACTGGCTACCACCTGCAGACTAATGGAGAAAGTGAACAGGTAAACCAAGAAGTAGAGGGCTATTTGCACCTGTACTGCACTGAAGCCCCCAATTCATGGGCAGCCAAGCTCCCCTCTGCCAAGTTCACACACAACTCCCAGGTTCATTCCATTCATCAAATGACCCCTTTTTCATTACTCTTGGGCTATGACCCATCACCATATCCTGAAGTTTGGCTAACTGTGGTCCCCTTGGTGGATGAAAGATTGGAAAAGCTGGCCTCAAGTCAGGATGCTGCCATTCTTGCACACAAGAAAGCACAGGACTTGATGTGTTTGCGCTCAAAAGGGTCTTATGTGCTGCCCAAGGTTGGAGATCAAGTTCTCCTGGATGCTGGACACCTCCACATCAAAAACCAGTGTGACAAGATTGTGCCCTGACATCTTGGGCCCTTTGAAGTGACTCAGGTTGTGTCTCCAGTGGCCTTCCGATTGGACCTACCCACAACTTGGAAGGTTCACCCCATCTTTCATGCTTCTCAGATCTCCCCATTCACTGAGAATGATACTTATGGGGCTGCACCTGCAGCACTGTTGCCAGAACTTGTGGATGATGAAATTGAGTGGGAAGTTGAGTCAATAATCAATCATAAGATTGATGGGCATAGGGGCAAGTGCAAGTACCTTGTAAAATGGAAAGGGTTCCTGCATTCATCCAATACCTGGGAACCTGAAGAACATATAAAAGAGCACACTTCAGAGGCTCTTGATCAGTACAAGCTCACCCACCATCTTTGTAACTAATGGACTCCCCTCAATCTGTTAACACTGAGAATGACTACACCAACCTCCCCCTTGCAGAATCCCTTTATGACCCTGTAGCTGACAGGGATGACCTCTTCATCCCCCCCATCACTGTCTATGCCCCAGTGTCACACACCAAAGGTGTTTGGTGAGGTGGACATGGATGTAGCTGATGAATGGAGGTGAAGACCATAGCCCTCATGCAAAGAAGGACAGCCAGCAATGTCAGCAGTCATCCCTCACACAAGAACAGGTTGTCAATGCCAAAGAAAAAGGAGGAGGCAAGTTAAGCACCAATAAAATTCTTAAGCACCCATGTATGGCATTCCAGTTTTTGACATATCTCCACCAGTTCTGCAGACACCGAAACCATTCCCACACTCGCTTGTAGTGCTCAGCCACACGATCCTACCTTCCAAGATTGGAAAGGATTTGTGCACTCCACACATTTCTACAGCACTCCCTCCAAAAGACGCTCATTTCGCTAATTCTTCTGATATGGCTGCCTCCACATCAGTCATTTCACTTGTCCCCTTTGCTAGGGACCATGGCTACATATATCTACCAGGAGTTCCTACCAGCTTCCAGTCCTGAAGTGTCCTGGTACATCCCACCCTCATCTGCCCCCTCTCAGCCCATCCAGCTTGGACAGCATGTTCTTTTTGTCAGTATGACCTCCAGGAGGATGTTCTTTGGTCGCCTCAGGTCTGTCATTCACTTGGAAAGGTCTTATGTGGTTGTTTCAGTCTCTCCAGTCCAAGAAGCATATGGATCCTTCCTCCCTGCCCCCTGCAACATCTTCATACCAGTCTCGTCCATCATTCTTCCAAAATTGTGACAGCTACAGTATAATCTACTGTTCTCCACTCTCCCTGATTGCATCCATGATGAGTATGATGCACATCTTGCCTCCTTGTTGCAAGATATAGCAGAAGACGCTCCCCCTTCATCCTCTCTTCCAACAGAGCCTCATTCATGAAGTTTTTATTTGCTTCACTGAGAGGATGGTTTGGGGGGGAAAGTTGCAATCCCCTATGCTCCTGTCACCCCACAGACCCCCAAAGCTTGACCCCTGTTGACATCTGACTCACCCTGTCTGCTTTTGGATGTACTATATTGGCATCAGATCAGCGCTGCCTCTCTGTCATCCCACTTTGGCCTAGAAGTGATCTCTTTGAGATGTGACATGCACGGCCTCCCCCTGATGTGATTCCAGTGCACTTTCCCAGTTCCTGACATTGCTTGACTCATACTGTGACATTCTGACTGTCTTTGACTCACCTATTGCCAATACTTACCAATCTTTTGACTTTGCTTACTGATTCTTCGCTTTTTGGCTTACTTATCCTTACCAATGCTTACCAATGCTTTCCAAGACGATTACCCATCACTTACATTCCTTACTCATCAGTTACTGATCACTTACCAAGTGTTTGGACCTTGTTTTCCATAGGCAACGCCCCTGTACTGTATATAAGTCACTGTACTTAGGTAGCAAAAAAGAAGAAGAAGACATCAGAGAGCCCCTCTTGCTCGCAATTTATCATTTCTCAGTAAATCATTCATCAGCTTCGATAGTTGAGACTTTATTAAGGGTCTAGCTATCATCTACTTCACTTATCATCATCTATCATCCATATACTTTGCTCCAAGCCCTCCCTGAGCTCAGTACAGCTTAGGACATCAAATTAAGTCACCATCCATCCTTCTGTAGGCTGACAGCAGTCTACCCTATTGCTTTCTATCACATTCTTGCTCCCTCTTCGTCAGGAGCACCCCCAACCCTCAGCACTCATCTTTGAGTGTTGTAGCTCACAAAAACCCTCCCAAAGAACAGGTTCTACCATCTAGGTACCACATAGGCACACCACCACTCGCTTTCATTGTCTTTTGTGTTGGTTTTGGTTGGTTTTCACCACTGAACCTCACTTTGACTCACACTGGCCTCACCTCCAATGTCCACTGCCAGCTTTTCTGGATCATACCCCTTGTCCCCTGTCTTGCAGCCTTGTGTGACATTGCCCCTTATCACCCGCCCTCTCTGACCATGTCCACACACATCCTTCTCAGGTTAAGAGGGTCCCCACCCCCAAGGCCAGAGTCTCCCTTGGAGGGGACAGTAACCAACAGGGTAAGGGAAAGGGTAAGGTGTGAGCTGATGATGACTCCAATAACAACAAGCCAGCTGGCAGGGATTGCACCAATGCTCCTGAACCTCCCAACATATGCACCACCTTCACCACATACTCTGACAGTGCACACTGCATGGCCCTTGACCTCCTTGCCACAGCAGCCCTTGCCAGGGATGACCAGCTGAGACTACCAGTCTCAGCAGTTGACTACCTGGATGTTGTTAGGGCACTTGACCTCTTCAACAATGGGGACAACATTGATGGGTGCACACCAGAACAAGTTAAGTATTTTGGGATGCTGTCTGAGATCTACAGAGTGACAGACATAATCAACAAGGTCATCTCAAAGATCTGCACCTGGAAATTGAGTGGCACTGCTCCCCCTCTTGGAGGTCATAATGGTCAATATGCTGGAACAAGGGTCTTCAGAACTTTTAGAAGCCATAACAGGTGGCACCTATCACCACCTTCTTCATCAACAGATTGGTGAGTTCCTTGCTCCCCCAGCTTCTTGTCTTCTTGATCAAATTCACCCAAAACAAGAGGAACCATTGGTTTCCCATGAACCAAAAGGAGATGCAAAGACAGAGCAAAAGAAGGCTGATGAATGGAAAGTGCTGGAACTGACTTATGTTGATGGTGTGACTTTGTATAAAGAGGTTGGTGCTCACCTTGGTACTGGAACTTGCAATTCCACCTGGGAGGTGCTTCTGCAGGATGCATTGTGGGCTGGAATTCACAAACACTACCATAATGCCATCCATGCCACTGATCCTCTCCCTTCAGCTCCCTTCATCCCCATCCCTCTCAATCAACTTTGGTTCTACCTTGGAGGGCAGTCTCCCATCCCTGCCAACCATGTCCTTTATCAGCATGTGTGCTTCCAGTGCCATTACCTGGGACATTGGTCTTGCCACAATGGATGTGGCTCCTGCTTTACTCCAGCCCTCAAGGAACTGCCCTCTCCATCACCTCCATCACCTGTCACCTCACACACTTGTTCCCGTGTTTACACTACTCACAGAGCCCTTTCCACACACCCTGCTAATGCATCTGGGCTGTCCTCAAGGGTCTGAGGACCTTAGAGGGGGGGTGATGTTACACCCATGTCAGGGGTCTTTCCTTTTTCAACTTCTTGTGGTCATGTGCATCACATGCCTTGTCATGTCTCTCATAATTGTCACTGTCCTAGGGGTTTGTATGCTGTGAGGCTCCTATGGATCTCCAGCTGTCAAGGTATTTCCAATACCTGTTGAGACTGTGCCTCCTGTTTGATCCAGTGTTCCACTGCCCTCTCTGATGGATGACATGTTATGTTTCCTCCTTCTGACTCATTTCTGACTTGGTTATATTGTCTTGATGTTGTATTATGGCTCCAGTGTCTGGCTCCTTGCTGTGCATTGATTGTGCAGCCAGTGTAGCCTTCATTCCCCTGCCTACCCCCATCATATGACACCATATGACTCCTTCTGACTTATTTATTTGATTGATGCTTTTGTTGATTACTGTGGATATGTGTCACAATGCATCTTGGTGTGACTGGTATGGTACTCATACTTACAGGTATATAGTTTCATGTACTTTACTGTGTATCCTCAGTTTTTCAATTACTTGCAACTCAGCTTCATCCCTTTGCTCTTGTCCTTGTTCCCTCCCTGCATGATTCCTTAGTGGCTCACCAGAAGGAGCAAACCTCTGTCAGACTTTAGCAATAACTGAGCCATAGGGGTTATGACACATTCAGCCCAGAGTATTCCCCTTGCATGCATTGTGCCTAGTCCACTTGATGAAGTCACTCTGCTTGGGCATAACATGCATGCCTTCTGCTTAGTCAGTGAATTTGCAGTGGCTGTGGGCACAACCACCTGCAAATTTTTTGGAATAAATGTACTTTTTTTTTTTGACCATATACAGCATTTTGAAGAATGAAAAGAGAACAGAATCTATTGAGACAACTATGTGATGATATATCTAAGTCAAGAAGACTAGAAAATGTCTGAAAATTCAGAGATATTGAGCCATTGGTGTGATGCACACTGTCTGAGAGAAAAATCACAATATCTCTTTGGAACCTCCAACAGTGCAGCCATGCCTGCAGGACATGGGTAATGATAGTAGATTCCTTCCCAAAAAGTCACATTAGTTACAAAAAGTCAAAAATAGTAAAGTGTTATTTTCCTGATGTAGCAGGATGAGTGCATTCTTTTCTAGGACATCATTGCCATGGTAGCAGTTGGTACTTTGTTTGGAAAGCTGGAGCATCATGCTCCCCCAGATTTTGGACTTTGGTGAATTGCATTCTACAGTTGGGAGTTTGGCATTTGAGGACCTTGAGTACTGCAACTTACATATTTGACTTCAATAGTCATCAGCTGAGTTACAAATAATCTAATTCATCTGAATCATCTCACCTTAGGCACCACTTTTCAGTGGGATTAAGGGTCTATTAGATATACTTTTTGTGACATAAACAATGTATCTAATAGACCCACCATCTGTGGCAGAATCACCTGGCCAGTACTAATAATAGGTTTGAGAATCACTTCAAGAACCATTTTCCATTTTTGGGTGGTGCTCTTCCTGCCCCTATGCTTGCCTCACCTTCCCCAAACCTTCATCCCACCATATCCTGCATCTCTTCAACCCTTGTACTACCATCTTGCAAACTTGCTGGGGATGCTCTTGGGGAGCCTCCTCCAACATTGGCTCTGTATGGCTTCCATGTTTCATATGTCCCACAGTATGTGTCTTTGTCTTCATATTTTCTCTGAAATGTGCATCCCCATCCTGGGACTCACTGTTCATTGCCCAGCACAAGTTTTGGCTTGGGCCAGCATTTCTTGAGTCCAGCAAAGCAGCATAACAAGAGGAAAATGCAGACTAATGTTGTATATTCTGTCTTTCACATTATACTTTCATCTGCATCTCACTTAGTATTATGGTATGTGTTTAGCCATATTACATAATCACATTCATTTTTGTACTTGAGTAGCATACTCACACCTCAGTTGGCTACTTGACCCAACTGAGGTGAGCACTTTCCACCTTTCCTACAAAATAGTCACTTCCTTTGGGATACTTGTAGCCATCATCCCAGCAAGTGATCTTGCCAGTTTCCCAGTTCATTCTTGGTTTGAACTCCTTGAGGAACAGCATTCCAAGGAGGATGTGTTCTTTTCTGACAAGGGGCCCCACATAACACTTGACTTGAACAATGCACTCCTTGATCTCCATCTTGAGTGTCACTTTTTGTGTGACCCATTCTTCATCTTTTCTGGTGAACAAGGTCATCTTGAACTTCTTTTCAACCCAATAAGTCAGGACCCTGAGTTTCTGGACCATTTTCTCTGAGATGAGGGAGACTTCTGCACCTGAGTCAATACAGGCCCATATTCCTCCTTGTAGTCTGGCAAAATGACCAATCTGAGAGGAGAATGAATTTGCATATTTGATTCATCATGTATAGAAGTACATTTAGCAGACAAAACTGAAACAGGACTGACTGATGCAGGAGATTTATCAGTCCCCTTTAAAAACCCAACAACTTCCTCTCTTCTGCATTAGCCTCACAATCTCTGACATAGGCAGTCTTTGCACCATCTTCAGCCAACACAATGTGGATGTTGGACAGTTGAGTTTTGACCTTGACTTTACAGTCATGCTTGATGTGGCCATTGGCTCCACAATTGCAGCATTTAATTTCTGAACTGGAACATCTAACATTCCACTTGCATTTGTCAACATCCATCACATCAGGATCTCAGGAACCTCCACAGTAATAAATGAATTTCCATTCATACCAAGATTCCTTCCCTTCTAGGATATGCTTCATCATGATTGCAGTTCAAGCTTCTCCCATGCACTGTATCCACTCTATGACCATGGAAGGGGCACATCCAGAATTGAGAACCCAGTCACAATATTCTTTGTTCAATCCTTTTCCAAAGAAGATCCCTGCTTCACACAACTCTTCTTTCAGCTGAGCCTTGTTTACAAGTCTGGTGAACTCAGCAATGTATGCTTCAAGTTCTCACTTGCCTTGGGAGATGTCTGAAAGACATAGGATTGCTAGGGCAGTCTGATCACTGGACTCAAAGGTTGCCTTGAGCCTTTCAATGAACCTTTGAAAGGTGTCAGTATAATAGATAGTACTGTTGAGCATCTGATTTTCATTTTGATAGTTCTTGGTGAAAGAGACTGCCATGCCTTTGGTCATGTATGTGAGTGCAAATGAGATCTTGAGCAATTCCATTTTGTAGACATTTCTGTTAAGGTTCAGGTACCCTTCGACCTGTGTAATCCAGGTCTGGAGCCCATTGTGGCTTCCATCATATTCTCTGGGATGCCTGACATTAAACTCCTGACCTCTATTGGGTGGGCAGCTCAAGTAGTCATCATCCTCATTGGTCCTGGCTTTCCCCTTACTGTTGCCACCAGCAGGCAACGCTGGGGGTGTGGCCTTTCCAAAGTTCCTATGATACCAATCTTGTAAAGCCAAGTCAGTAGGTGTACCTGTTGGGAACAGGTCGTTAGTAGCTGCATGCATTGCCCAGTGGAGCTCATCTGCCATTGCAACTCTTTGTTCTTCCAACCTCTGTCTCAGTTCCTCTTCTGAAATGGTCCTCAGGGGCATTTCAGGAACCAAATCTCTGTGATTGATCATCATGGACATTTCTTCTGTATTTCATGTGACTTCTGAATCCCTAAACTGGGATAGATAAGATAACCAGGGATTTGTTGCAGTAACTGAAGGACCAAGTCTTCCTAAGGGGATGGGCAGCAAGGGAGGATTTCTGCTGAGCCCAAGAGGGTTAGGTCAAGGTGGGACTGGCAGTCTAGGTTTCTGTGGGTTAGACACTTTTACAGATAGTGACAATGAAGGCTGAGGGAGGATTTATTTTTTGAAAGAAACCTGTCAGCATGGGGGTGTGTTGATGGTGCACAAGTGACTTTACACATAGGGAGGCATGAGCACTGACTCTAGGGAGGTGATCTATTAAAGCCTAGTGGCTGCCTGTAGAGCAATGAATTTGATTGAGGGTAGAGGGATGCTTCTTGATCTTGTTCAAGTAGTGGGAAAAGAGGTGAGTCAGTTCTTACACATAGTGGAACCAACAAGCCTTTGTTTGGAGTGGTGGTTTGTTGAAGTTCAGTAACCAGGGACAAGTAGACTTTGTGCAAAGAGGTCAACAAGTCCTGAAAGCTGCACAGAGTTTTTCAATTTTGTTATGCCTGAGCAGAGTGACTTCATCAAATAGACTAGGCATGATGCACATGAGGGGAATACTCTGGGCTGAACATGTCATAACCCCTATGGCTCAGTTATTGCTAAAGTCTGACAGAGGTTTGCTCCTTCTGGTGAGCCACTAAGGAATCACACAGGGAAGGAACAAGGACAAGAGCAAAGGGATGAAGCTGAGTTGCAAGTAATTGAAAAACTGAGGACACATGGTAAAGTACATGAGACTATATACCTGTAAGTATGAGTACCATACCAGTCGTGCTGAGATGTGTCACAACACATATCCACAGTAATCAACAAAAGCATCAGTCAAATAAATAAGGTCAGAAGGAGTCATATGGTGTCATATGATGGGGGTAGGCAGGGGAATGAAGGCTACACTGGCTGTGCAATCAATGCACAGCAAGGAGCCAGACACCAGAGCTATAATACAACATCAAGACAATATAACCAAGTCAGAAATGAGTCAGAAGGAGGAAACATAACATGTTGTCCATCAGAGAGGGCAGTGGAACACCAGATCAAATGGGAGGCACAGTCTTGACAGGTATTGGAAATACCTTGACAGCTGGAGATCCATAGGAGCCTCACAGCATACAAACCCCTAGGATGGTGACAATTATGAGTGACACAACAAGGCACATGACACACATGACCACAAGAAGTCAAAAAAGGAAAGACCCCTGACATGGGCATAACAATGCACAGATAGTAGGTTCCTTCCCAAAAAGTCACAAATAGTCACAATAGTCACAAAAAGTCAAAAAGTCACAAAAGTAAGAGTAAAGTGTTAATTTCCTGATGTAGTATGCACTGAGCCTGTGATTAAGAGCCTCTGAGTGACATGTTGACACTCGCTGTGTGTACTCAATAGTTAGTAGTATGCTGAGCATGGGACACGTGGCAGACATGAAGACATAGAATCCGGCAATTCGAGGTTCTTTCCCTCGAAATGTCGATTGTTGACACTCGAGGAAACGCCAGGTACCGGCTTATGCTGATCCATGTGATGAATTCAATTAAGATAAACGCCACACGACACAGCCGCAGACAACACTTTGAGGTCAAGCAAGATGGCTGGTGGACAGAAGAACGACGGAAGAACATAAATTATAAGCTGACTATCTACAAGAGGAGGACGGAAGGACTTTGGAGGACCACGATTGGGGAGCAAGTCTGGCTTCGTCATCGATGTGGTCAGGTGAGGTTGAGGAATGTGGAGCTGCGCTTCGAATATGCAAGATAAGGCGACAGCCAATAGTACTTGTCATGGCGAGGCCGATAGAGAGTACCCCGAAAAGCCATTCGGACTGTCAAAGATATCAGACGTAAAGTTCGGATGACAAATTGCGACAAAAAACTTACAGGAAGAGTAAGTGACACCACAAAGTAGAAAATTGCATAAACCGTGTTCCTACGACACGTGTCATTTCACCACTCCGTCCGGATAAGGTGTTCGAGCATGTACGTACGCAAGAAAGTACACGACATTGCCTTCGATGAGAATATCCCTCAGGCGTTTTGCCCCGCTCCTGGCCGGGCGTGGTCCGCGTTTTTCGCGACACCGATGCACGGCAGCTGAGAGAGCAAGCGAAAAAAGCATGCTCTCGTACACTGCGATAGCGCCGTAGTTGATATAGACTTTACGGGCCGTAGCAGGAAGTGCGCTGATCTTGGATCCGAGCACTAGTAGGCCTTGGCCTTCTGGATATCGTCCAGATTTGCGTAAGTTCTCATTTGATAATGGATCGGAACATGACTGACCTGAGGAAATGCTGAGGAGTGTCACACACACAATCATGATAGTGCACTCCGCGATAAAGCCTAAGCCTATCACGAGTAGAACTTTTTTTGAACCATTATAAAGAGCATAAAGCCGCAATCCCAGAATAGCTAGAAGATTCGATTAGGTGTTTCCTCAGATCGCAAGGATAAACTCACCTTGCACAAACCAGACGCTCAAACAGTTGATCCACATGGAAAGGATGGGAAAATCATAAGAAACTACGACAAAATCAGTACTGCAGAACTTCACTTTCGTACCTATGGCTTACAACTGTTGGTTTCAGTCGGGTGCGAAGCAAGGTATCATAAGCCGCAACGCATAGATAAGTAAAACCACATACAACTAATACAATTATTATGAAGTTAGCACGATATTCGTCGAGCTGGGGAACACTTGCCTTGCTGAGGGTATTTGTGTTCGCGACGAATTCTAATGGTAGTGAAGACATTAATGCGTAACACGACCTGAATGCTCTATAACCCACCTGCCAATGAAAACCTACAGTGGTTCTGAGCTCTGCAATAATAGTCGCAACACATATGTGATGGACGCACACTAGATATACAATGCCGAAGTATCGGAACTGACATTTGTATTCAGTCCAGGATCAAAAATGAGATTAAGAAACTCACTATTAGATAGGCGACTGAGATGTTTGACATTCGTTTCTTCTACAATCACATACACATCAGCATTCTAGGATCAAAGAAGGATATTCGCCATATACCCAAATATAGTTGATCTTTTCAACGAAACTCGGGAGTCAACTACTATGAACCCAAGGATCGAGAAGAGGTACCGATACCTCTTTGTCCAAATAAAGGACTGACCGCATAGATAGTCAGTTTTCATCGTTGCAGGGCACGGTATACCTACCACAGTCGTACACCATGAAAGTGGTCGGTACAACTGATGTTTGGTACATTCTCAGCACCCCGAGGATCACGAAACCTTGAAGAGCTAATACCTTGTAGAAACCTAATCGTTTGAGCATTTCTTTCTATATAGAGAAGTTGGTTAATGGTCGTTGCGTCCATCTCCTCGAGTGCTTGGGGGTGAAACGAACGCCAGAGTGGTTGGCGTGCACCAACATATATGCTGCACTGTGTTCCTCCATCAGCTGTGCCACCTGACAGATTGAAGACCTCGGCCATCAACAAGTAATGGAGCGGCTCCTCACCGATAACACCGGGTCAAACCATTGAACTTCTATGATTGCCCCCTGAGAGCTCCTTAGGTGTCATGCTTTCAGGCTCATCAGCAAAACCTAGTTTGCTTATGCAGGCTCAGCGGAATGTGTTTGGTACTTGGCGGTTTCTCGTCAAGTAGCTGCATGATCATTGACACTGTGTAGTCGAGCGGAATGAGCGCTGGGCATCAGTAAAACGTGAGAAAGATATTGATCCCGACCAACAACCGACGGGTTTGATGGTAAGGAACGGGGAACTCAACTCAATTCCGAGTCCGACGGGTCGGGACGTGACGAAGAATTCGGGGTTGTGCACATGCAACAGGCACAGGGCAATCAGTCATTGATGTTGGGCTTCCCTTCCGCCCCGTTATTATCGTCCGCTGCAACAGTACCTTACAATGTCCACGAAGACATTGAACTTATCCCGAGATCAAACAATTGTCTGGACCAAAGGTTTAACCGCAACACAAGAGATACGTAGAATGCTCACAGAAAACTACCGGGTCGTTGTTGCCCTCCTGATCAAGTCAACATTCTCCGACATTTTGATATCAGTGTTGCTATTGTGCTCAACAAAGTCCAGACGGCCATCGTCACCAGTACGATGACAAGAACTCGATACTCCTCCAAGCGGTCCTTTTCTTTGCCTTTTGTGATGGTCTCACAGTCTTGCTATGTTATATAAGACGACGTTGCCCACCTTACTAAACCTGATGCCATCGATGCATCATCGCCGACTCAACAAGTGCCGCATTGCCCCAGCGCGCACCAGCGGATTGCGATTTATCCGCTGGTCCGAACCCGTAAAGCCCAATCGTCGGCTTGTATCTACCACCCGGCAGTGGTGCAAGTGAGTGTCAGTGTTATTAGAGGTCGAAGGTTAACCCCACTGTATGCGTCCATTCCGTCAGGAACCTCACTGCGGCACAAGCCTTGTGAAACTGAAACAGATGGACGTGACAGAATGAACACGAAATCGGAGAAAGGTGAGAAAATTGCTCGACTCGGATCATGTTTCATGTAGAAGCGAAACCGTCCGAGAAAATACATGAAATTGACATGCTCTCAGACAGTCAAGGCAAGTTGAAATCTCCAAGCTTTTAAGATCCCTTCGTCCGAGGGGACCTGGTCTGGTGACCACCTCGTCTCTGAAGTTCGTCATCCATAGACAGTGCCAGTCACCAGACTAGGTCGAGTTATCCAAGCTACCTCGCATAGAGGTACAGTGTGTGGAATAAAACCTGGTGTCCGTAGTCTTGCTTCCAGTCCCTTTCCTTCCCGATGTCTATCATTTGGCGCGCAGCCCTCATCCTGGTTCAGGCTGTCTTCAACCAGGCAGCCTGTACTCCCCCCAACAAGACCGAGGAAAAGTTCCGTTACCACACACAGGAACCTTTGCTCTTGCGAATCGCTCCCGTAATATTCAAGGTCCATAATCCACCAGTATATTCAATTTAAGAGACTTATCCACCCATCATAGCTCCACACCGTTGGACTCTGGTGGATCGCCGTGCTGGAGGGAGTAGCTGCAATTAACCGTGTCATCGGGACTTCGTTGTCACCTTCGCTCTCAGCCTATCTTGACGCAGCGCTGCTTTCCCCATCTCGTTCTCAGAAGCTTCTCACACCCATCTTTGTCACTGGTATCTTCCTTTCTGTTATAGGTTCATGCATCCGTGTCCGCTGTTTCCAGGAACTCGGTCAATTCTTTACGTTCGACCTCACCATACATCCTGATCACAAGCTAATTACCTCGGGTCCTTATTCATATGTTCGCCACCCGGCGTATACGGGGTCTCTGCTTCTCCTCATAGGCGTCACTTTCTCCCATCTCACTGCTGGCAGCCTTGTCGTCGAATATCTGTTCGGCTCGGATGGGGCAGTACTCGTGTGGGCAATCTGGTGGATTTGGACGATCGCGGTTGCGCAGAGTCGCGTGGTCGCCGAAGACCAAGAACTACAAAAACGCGTGGGCTCCGAGTGGGATGTGTATGCTGCTAAAGTCAAGTACAGGTTAATCCCTGGTGTACTGTAACCATTGGTACTTACGTTGAGGCGGTGGGGCGGTTTTCTTTTCGATGCGTAACTCCCCGAATTAGACTTGCCCATCTCTACGGTGTTTTTAGCATCAGCATGGCAATTCATTTTCACATTGGCTTCGGACGATATGTCATTCAGGGCATTCTCCCTTCAGTGTTCACATCACGCACAACCAGTGTTGCGGTTCCTCCCATTTTCTAAACTGGAATACGATACGTGATCCACTAATGCAATGAGCATAGCTCGGCGCCGCACTCGACCTGGTCCCCTCGTCGTCAATCAAATATGTGAATACTATGTAAGTACCATCAAAACGCCTGCCAGCTTCGTTATGCACCTATTACACCTAACACTCGGAGACAGCCTTGCTGAGCATCATATTATATGTTTATTTACACTGTAGTCGACATTGAACTCACGAAGTACCATAGTGTGGTACAAATTACAAATCTTTATAGTTAAGACAAGCAACAGAAAGGTGAGGGCCAGCGCACGTTTGTAATCAGAAACCAGAAGTCGATATAGACGAAGTTAATCGTCACCGTCATCCCAACCATACCTGGGATCATCACGTTGTAACTTGCCCAGGTCACCAAGCCCCGCCCTCAGCGAAGCAAGCTCCTCTGATTTGATCGAGGTTTCCTTTATCAACTGAACAATCATCTCCAGCGTATGGTCCCGGCCTCCCAGTGCCAGAACGTTGTGAGGGTTCTCATAGTGGTCCCTGATGCGCGAATGGACTTCATTGATTCCAGCCATGCTGTACGCCGTGATAGCTAATTTGATAGTTGGGATAGTCATATGACCTTGCGGCATCAAAAGGAAGAGTATTTGCATAATGGCCGTTAGGTCCACGATGTATGCGATGCATTGGGATGACGCTGTCCCACTGTTATGGAATATCGTGGCGAATAAGCAAACGTGCTCTTGGGGGCGGAGCACACTTACGAGTACTGGTACAAGTCATGCGCCCATCCCACTAACATGATGTTCGCTGTAATAGGCAAGACGACCCGAACGGCTGTCCCACGGATGCCTATGATAGCTGATGCTACAGCGAGTCCGAAACCACTTCGGATAGCGTCGTTACTTCCTGCGATGCAAACCCCGAATGAAAGACTCACACATCCTCCACATCTGAATCAGGAAAATCTCTCGTATCAGTGTTTGCCACCACGTTCAGCATCAGCGTCTTGAACTGGTCGCTAACCAAATACTACGATCACCTATGAGAAGTAGTCTGTCGCGTGCAAGAATGTGACTCACGCGATTGGGGTCCTCGAAATTCCAGCAAGAGACGATTTCCGTGTGAATCACATCCAAGCAATCTTTCAGCGTGTAACCCAAAAACTTTGAGCCTGAGGCAAGCCCACGCCAATGTCCTAACCCGCAGAGTAAGTTTCGCCCAGCGACAAGAAAACTGATACTGACGCTTCTTTCCGGCACTACAAAACGATCAGAAGTGGAGGGGAAGGGCACTGGAGGTAACGCACGAAATAGAATTGCTAAGCTTCAGAGATATACTGGCCCTTTGAGCCATAAGAGCGGCCATTGCTGCCTCGTTGGCAACATACTTGTCCACCTTCCCGGCCGTGACCTCAAGCAGCTGCTCGATGGTGCTCTCGTAACCTTCCTGAACTGTGGCGGATGTTATCAGGTATCAGGTGACTCGAGATCAGAGAACGGTCGTTACCTGAAATAGCAACGTTCGGTATGTCCGTCCCAGCTAGTCGCTGGAGGGGCTGTATGCAAGACTTCTCCAGTTCATTACGGAGGCGCTCTTCCAAATACCATGCTTCTGGGTCTTCCCCGTTGCCAAAGGCTTCATACTCAATTCCTCCAACCACTAAATCCAGCTTGGTAAAAACGATGACCAGAGGTACTTGAGATTCACCATCAATCAAGATGTCAGAGTACCAGATGTTTTTGTCTTACTGTCACCCAGAATCTGTCTCCGACGTTCAATGAATTTCTTCGTGTCCTCATCAAACAAGGGCTCGTTGGCACGAGGAATCGCTAAGCACAGCCTGAATGGGAGTGTTGTCAACGTGCTTCAATGCTGCGGAGGGACGTCTTACCAAACAGCATGAACCCTGTCCTTTAAGTCAGGCATACTCCGTCGCCGTGCAAGGAAGGCCTCTACATTATTACTCGTTCCCGGTACGGGATTACGACTGTTGTGGAGAACGACCTTGTCGTTTTCCTGAAAGATAAGTTCGGTGTCAATGCCATCCTGGCGTTGACATGCTTCGTAGAATCGCTGTGGTCGCACGTATTATGAGCACCAAATGGACGGAATCAACGGAAAAAAGATGACTGAACTAGACTGCGTATCTTGAATGCACGGCCTATCAAGGACGATTTTCCTACTCCATCCTGGAATCAATGTAAATGACGTGTCCTGTGCAGCTATTAGATGAAACAAACCTTTCCCATTATGAGTAGTCGAAATCTTGTAGCAGTTAACGTCGCATCCAGGTACATGAAGTGACCATACGACTTACCTCGGACAAGTTCGGAGGATGCTGTCGCTAAACGGGATCAACTTTCCTGTTTCCGGCCGATACTGAGGCAATGCTATCAGTGTACCGTAAGGTACACGGCGGAAGGGTTTTGTGCATACAAGTGTTTCGGAGGCGCTGACGACAACTTGCAATTTCCCCTCCGCCAACCGCAGGGCTATACACAATCGTCGATGATGTCCATTCAACGGAGAAAATCGACTCGACTTACTTCTCTTTCCACTTATCGCGTTTGGGCTCAACGCTATGTCCTGCGGCGCAAAGGAGAGATCCACGACGGTCTTCTTATTAATACCGATGATACCGATGACACGGTGACAACAATGAACGGAAACCAAGCACTGCTCGTCATCCGACACCTCTCTTGGAATGGCTATTTAAACAAGAGAGCTGTGAAGAGCTGTGCGACTCACATGCCGGGAATGAAGGTTTCACTGAGAGACTTGCTGGGAATGGGTACATGACGGACTGCCAGTGTTCGGCTTCCCACCCTAAGTTCGACGTATTCAACCTGCCTTCTCGAAGTCTCAAGCAGGTCTACATTGATACCTTACAGTATCATGTGAGTCAAACAACTGGAGGAGAACTGAAGGAAACTCTTACTTGTGATGAAGAATTGTGTGGGGCGAATGTCGGTGGTGTGGAGACTGGGAGACATATCTACAAGCAGAATAGCAGGGGAGAGGCGAGATGTGGTTAAAGGAGCTTTGGGATAGGGTTATCAACATGAAGCGTGTTAGCTGCATGGCCACCAGGGCACCGCGAAAGTACGCATTCAACGCTGCCGGCGTCTGGAGATATCCTCGCCCTTCGGGGTTCCGTGGGTCTCCAGTTGGCTTCGGTCCGAGTGGATGTCGTATTCGCAGCCATGTACGTAGCTACAATGGCCCAGTTCAGTCTTTCAGACACTCGAACTTGGCTGGCCAATCGGCCTTCCGAGTTCCTTGAGTGCAGACACGGAAGGATAACCAAACTAAGCACTTTAGCAGAACCATCAGTCCACATCCACTGATTACGCAAAGATGGAATTGAGTACTAACCCTCTACCCATAAGTTGCAGTTGGGACATGGTGCATGGTGACCAGTACGAACGTGCCAAGGCCACCAGTAGTTCATCTTCGTCACAACAAACAATACTCAGCAATTGTCCAGCAATGCGTCATTCATTTCACTGATCCGATCCGATTCTGCTGGTACATCCTGGCACATACTGTAACCGAGACAAGCTTTGAAATACCAAAACTCTCTGCTAACTTTGCCCCCGCATCTCGCCGAAGGAAGGAATCATGCGTCATCACCCGCAAGTTCCGTGTTCATCGATGTGTCTTCCGTGATTTCTATTTTTATTATTTCCGACCACGCTCCTTGGGTTTGCCGTTGAGTACCCCATGGGTTCTCCAGTTGCTCTTCAAGTCTTGTAACATTTCCTGTGCCGGAAATATCTTCCTGGGCTCTTCAAAAAGGGGATACCGGGTACCACTGCAGGAATCACGGCGACCCTGTGGAAATTGCCTGATGAGCACGGATTGGCCCCTGATCTGTCATCTATTGCTTTCTCACCGTAGCGAACATTCTTGCGCAATGTCCACTCATCACCGGAGGGTGAGATGTGGAGGATCGCCTCGGGGGCTGATCGGGAGTAACGTGGCCGATCTTGTCATATTTTTCGCCCGAAGGCCGTTGAGGGGATGAATATTGGTTAGCGCTGCAAGGTATCGCGGCGACCCTGTACGACCCCAAGCGCCGATATGACCTAGATCAACCTTTGAATGGTTATCCATGCAGTGGGTATGCTTACCTGGAGAACCATTCTCGAGCAGTGTCCGTTCATTACCGGCGGGTGAGATGGCGAAGGTGAAGTTGCACGGAACTTTTCCTCAGGTGACATAGCATCACTCGTACGCCGCCCACCCCTGGTCTCTCTCGCCACACTCCCTTCACTCCCCTTCCTTGACTCCTGTCATGGGGTTGGATGATCGGCCACCCACTGAAGCTGGAATTCCCTACCTTGCGGAGATACATTCGCGCCTGATACCCGTTCATGTTGCTGACACTGGGGTTGTATTGGATGGGCAGTCTATGCAGATAGGAAAGGAGATCAGAGATGGGTGTTGGGGACCAAGTGGGTGCTCAGGTGCTTGACCTTTATCAGTGTATGGCTCACGTCGATACGTTATCATCGGAACCAACATGTGGTTCGAGCGCTTCGTTTCATGCAAGATGCCACTAGCAATCGCTACTTCTGTGAGCCGTCCCAGATTATTTGTCGAAGCAGTTGTTTGCTACATGCCCTCCAAGGCTTCGTACTGACCTTGCTGCAGTGAATCAGCGTAGTCGTCCTCTCGAGGGTGATATGCCAGGACACCTCCTTCGAGCGCTTCGCGCCGTTCACGGGCCGGAGCACGCTATACAGCGCACGTTATACAGCTTGGAACGTTGAAACTTTTTGACAGACTAACGCCTTGTGTCCCTGTGCCCCTTTTTGGGTGAGCAACGACCTACCAGTGAAGATCACAATGAGGAAGGGTCCTAAGGGTGGGATGCCGTCTTGTGTCCATGGCAACCCGCAACCCACCCCCTCTGCGCAACTCGACCTTGTACACAGTTCCAGGTGTCCACAGATGCAGTCTTGTGTTCGTGGCACAACAAAGTTAAGTTTAATTTGATTGAGACGGGCAACGTGCTATCCACAACACATGGTGTGGCGCGGTCAACCACAAGAACGCCGTCTGTTGTCCAACTTCGCCAGAACCAAGCCATCTTGTTTGGTGGTAACATATCCCCTAGCCACGCACGCGCACAAAGCCTACGATAGGGTAGTATGGGCCACAGTGTACCTATGACGATCTTTACCCCAGTGACTCACCAACAAGTTGCGACTTTGTAGCTTGTGAGTAGACGAATACGTCTTTTCGGTCTGAGTACGAAGATGCTGTTTTACCTGACCCTATAAGGCAACCGAACGCAATAGCCTGACAGCCGAGACCACTATAATCTCAGGCTCGGCTGCCCATGTTGACGGCCCGTTACTGGGAAAGGGCGACCAAGCCTACTAATCAGCCTATGATCTGCTTTCGAGGAATAAGTGTGTACCAGTTGATACCCATGGTAGAAGTATCCTTCATTTTGCCCTTTCAAAGTATAAACCATCACAGGGAGCTGGGACCGTCTTCAGCTTAATTTATGGCAGAGAGCTCGTCCCTTCACATAATTCCGCTTGGGTTCTAATGCTCACGGGGTATATGCATACCGCGGATCGCATAGGTATGCACAGGTGAAGTTTCAATTGTTGCGTGTCCTGCATCTACCAGTCACACCTTCAACGTCTTTCAAAGACACTTGCAGGTTGTGTCGTCCCGCATCACATCAGAAACCTTCACTTTTCCAGATCCGGATTTGTTAACCTCGTTTCTGTACTCCACGCCCACGCCTTCCAGGATTCGAATGACGGGCGGCGGCTTCGCACATCAACAGCGAACCTGTAGTACTTCTTCGTTCGGGGTCATAGTTCGGTCAACCGTGCCTTGGCTTGGTTAGACTGGTCTGGATTGAGCACGGCAAAGGTGTGTGCTTTCCTTAGGTGAGTGGTACCTCACACCACACCATGAGTGTGGTACCAGGCCAGCCGAGCGCAGGGTCACGGAGACCTCTGCATCTTTATATGTATATGAAAAACATCCGAATGTGGAGAAACCGGCTGGGCAGTCCCGTGCTGATGTTCTCCTTATGACAGCGTCATTTATTGACCTGGTCTCTGAGACAGCGAAGCGTTCATGCAACTCCATCAGTTTGTATAGGGCTCCTATCTGTGCTGCGCCAGTGCACGTGTTATGTGAACACGGTGGCGGGCGTAGCAAGGTGACTGCCATGTTCGGCCGTCCAACGGCATTAACTCTCCCTTAGAAGACATGCCATACCGATCTTTATAGCTCATCCTCGTTGCAACGGTCTGCGAGCTGGCCATTTGCCATGTTCCATGGCGGTGATGAAAGAATGATCGTGCAAGAACCAGGTGATTGCTGGACGGAGGCGTTGGACCCGCGTTATAAGTTGGGCGTTGGACCAACATGGGCACGTCTCTGACCATCTTTGACTCGACCTTTTCCACCTTACTGGTACCTCCTCGAAATTGTCACCTCGGCAATTATGGTCGCTCGTGGAAGAGAATGTCGTATTGCGTACTTGAAACCTCTTTTTTCGATTGAGTATCCCTCTAAGATGACTCTTCAGAATTATGGGAGCCACTGGGACTGGAAAGTCAACTGTGCGTGTACCCACATGTGTCCCCGGCCTTGCTGATGATTATCCCACGTAGTTCGTCAACCTTGCCAGTGGGTCCAAACTGCCTGTTGGGCGGGGTCTCCAGAGCTGCACCAGCGATGTAATGACTTCCAAGCCGTTCATTCTGAATGGAAATATCGTCACCTTAATCGACACCCCGGGATTTGATGACACAAACCGTAGCGATACTGAAATCTTGAGATCCATCGCCGCCTACTTATCCAACACGTGAGTGAATTTGCTCTTGTAATTCCCAGTTTTGATGACCAAATTGCGAAGGTACGAACAGGGTGCAAAACTTGCAGGCATCATTTATATGCATCGTATCTCTGATACTCGAATGGGGGGTACATCTGCCCGGAACTTCCGCATATTCCGCGAACTATGCGGCGAAAGTACGCTCCGGAATGTTCTTATCGTAACCACTATGTGGTCAGAAGTCAGCCCCGAACTTGGGGAGGAGAGGGAACGAGAGCTTGCGAGCAATGGCAAATTCTTTAAACCCGTCCTCGACAAAGGTGCTCGGATGTTGCGACACAACAACACTCGAGAGTCTGCCCATGCTATCCTTCGACACTTGGTCAATGCACAAGCCCACACCTTACAAATCCAGCACGAGCTTGTCAATGAACAAAGAGATCTTGCCCATACCTCGGCAGGCGTGGAGCTTGGGCGTCTGCTGAAAGATCAGGCGGATCGTCACGAAGCCCAGCTGAAGGAAGTGCGCAGAGAGATGGAAGAAGCTATGCGCGTCAAGGATGAACAGTCACGGAAAGAACTCCAACAAGTGGTCGACGAAAAATTATCTGAAATAGAAAGAATACGTCGAAATGCTGAACAGATGGCCGCGGACTTCGTCGCTGAGAAGGCGCGGCTTGAGGCCAGGATCGCGGACATGGAGAAAGAAAACAGGGAGCACCTGCGAAACCTAGAAGAACATGCTCAACGAGAAAGAGAGCTAATTGCCGCGCGTGATGTGGCGGAAAGGAGGGCTAGCGATCTAGAAAGAAAACTGGAGTATGCGTCAACCGAACGGAGTACTAAGGTACGCAATGTAGCCCCTTGTCGGCCATTCAAAACATCATTCTCCTTATAGACAGATATCCCGGAACAGAGTGCACGTCCGAAGGAAAAGCGAAGCAATCACGGGTCCACTCCAGATGCGAAGGAACGCTACGCACCTAGACCCAGTCCTAACCCAGGGCGTACTCGCGACTCGAATTCCGAGCAAGGGGAGAAGACAAGGAAAGAGAAAAATCAGGAGACATTCGTTGGATCCCTCTTTTCCGGTGTTATCAGTATTAGGAAGGCCATACTGGGGTTCTGAGGGACGAATCTGGTAGAGGCCAGAGGAAAGCGGCACGCAGTTCTATATATTACTATACTACAATCGCGTTGGTCAACGGACGGGATATGGGTTATCTATGTGTCCTCAGGATAGTGACAATAGTCTCGCTCTATGCTCGCAGTCAACCTTGAAAGGCACTGCCGTTCGAGTCTACACCAATTCCCTCTGGACCCTCGCTAACATCCATTCTCGGGCCGTATTGTCCGATAACAACACAGGGACTTTGGCTTGTCCGGAACCGGCGTTGGCCACTTCGATTTTCCATTGTCTGTACTCTCCGAACGTTCCAGGCTTCAGCACCCGGATAGTCGGTATCTGCATTCTCTGTAGATCAAACTCCTCGTTCAGGCGGCAAAGTTCGTTGTGTAGCTTCATGGGAGTTTTGGCAGCCTCGGGATCTTTGAAATTGATAGTAGTGAGAACAATCATGAACTAACTGGGAGATAATGATCACGTACTAAGTTCGCCATGAACTTCAACAAGATACCCCAGAGTGGGAATCCCGCTGTGGCTATCGATGATGGCGGTGAACTCGACTATCGGGGCAAGGGTATCTTGCACCGCTAAGATAGCAGCGGTGATATGCCTTTTCAGTCAGCTCCCCCCCTGCCATCCACGTAATGACACTACGCATTTCCTTTAGTCAAGAAACGCAGTGAGGTCATCAGCACACTGACTTGCGTCGTTCGAAGTAACGAATGATAGGTGAGCCATCGGTCGGATCAAAGCCCGCAATTTCGACGACATCTCCAAGACGGTAGCGCCACAATCCGTCACGAATGATGCACATAATCTCATAATGTTTTCCGACCTCAACTAGCCACTTTCCTTTGAATCAGATTGGACCGGGTGAAAGAAAAAGCGGACAAACTTACGGGGGGTACAATACTAGACGCATTTTCTTCCTTGACCACGTCAAGGTATTCGATAATGTCTTGTGATGTTACTTTGAAAAGGTTCATATCTGAAAGGGTCGTAGACTGCAGCAACAGTAGGCTTCGGAAGTGGCAATCCCGAAGTTACGCAACTGCACGTCGGGGCCCAAGTAGAATCGTAACTAATGCAAAAGCTGGGTGTGAGGGTGTCTGTCGATGTAATGAAGCTGACCTTCGGAACCCCGACAGAGAAAACACCGCTACCGATACAAATAATATTCTTGAGCATTGGCCAAATTTTCAACAGCCAGCCCGGTCGGTCCGTTGCTTTACCGACTACACGGAGCTCAGCAGCGCGCTCTGGGCGTAGGAGAAAAATGGAGCTGAAATAGAATATTTAGTTCAGCTTGCTACAATTGTAACTGGTAAAGAAATGATTACTTGAAGGTACTCCCGAACGTCTTTGATCCCATCCCAAGGGGGAAGTTCACCTGTCTCGATGGAATGCAATTACGGATCTCCCACTCTTCTTCCATATATCGTATCATATCGACTGCGGACGTAGAAAAGAGCATAGATATCCGTTTCAACCTTGCTATTCGCGAGTGCAAAGAGTGTGTGCGTAAGCAAGAAGGTCCGATAGTCGCGGACGAAGCCGACGGCGATCGAAGAAATGGCCCACTCCGCTGGTAAGCGACGATTTTAATGCAAAATGCAAAATTTGAGCTTGGAGTGGCGAAACGTACTTGCTAAGTTAATATTCAAGTGATCGTTTTCTACTTCCAAACCGTGCCGCATACGGATCGCTCCAGACGACCCAATACCGGCGGGGACTGTTCTAACGATGTCTCCATCGCGATTTTGGATGTTCACCAACTGACGGTAGTGGAGGGAAAAGGTCCAGAAGGTTTCCCCTCCATCGCCAAAGGCATAGGGCATCGAGCCCTGATGCTGATACTTGCAGAAAATCTTTGGCTTTGGACTCGAGGTCGAACTCGTGATTGCTATGTTATGAGGCAAACCGGGCGAGAACATATCTCGAACATCGTCCTCCTGGCAATTTTCTGCAAGGAACTGAGCTGCGAATGGCTCGTAAGCGTTGTAGGTCGTTAATGGAATTTTGGTGCGATAGGTTTCCAGGGGAATATCATCCGAAATGCCACCATAATCCTCCCTCTAAAATTGCGTATCGCACTGTGAAATGCCGCAAAGACGGGACACTCGGAAAAACAGCGAGTGTCTCTGTTCTTCTTGATAAGAGCTACCAGTGTAGCCTCCACGCGATTCCTGAGTAAACTGGCAAGATCGGGGGACAAGACATGGACGGGCTGGGGTACCTGCGAGGGTGACATTGTGGACAAGCAGCTCGCCTGAAACCGACATACTGGCTTTAAGTATTACTACACATATGCGCTGGCAATGGCACCGCGCAACCCCCGATGCCGGACGAATGAAACATGATCTTGTAGTACCACCCTACCAACAGAATTAGTCAACAAGTTCGAGCTTGACTATATCTAGCCCTCTACGCTCACAACTGAGCTCAGGTGACCTCGCCAAGTATGGAAGTACTTACATCCTCCATGAGGGCTTCCAGTCAGCAGGGGGAAGAAAGGCGGACCGTGTCCTTATCAAACCTAACAGCTCGCGATCATGAGATATCGAATCTCCCTAAAACGTCATATGAGGTCGTTGACATCCCTTCGGCTTCGAATTCCATCGCGACTGATGCGGGATTCTTGCTGAAGAGAACCATACGCAGTCGCCTTCAGGACTGCAGAAGATCAATGTGGCAATACTCTGTTCACTAATGCTAACTGTGAGCCAGTGGCGAAAAGAAAAGGAAAAAACCTCATCAAAGCCACGAGAAATTCCTGCTCCCAAGTTTGATCCTAATCAGCCACGTGAGCACTCGTCGTTCGGGATTGAATGTTAACCATTCCCTGCCGGCAGTTAAATATGACCAACATCGTGTCTGTCAGGCACCTTCACCGGACCTGAACCGAACCCTAGAACTTTGACCTACGTTGCTTATAGTCCGCAAACCCATTCAAAATCTGGGCGGGTTTGGGACCCCGTCAAAAGCCGCGTCAATACCACGAGGGTGGGGTATATTGTTACCAGAATGCCACGTCGGGTTCATTCCGCTGATCGACGAGGGTGGATTTGCGGAGGTGCACACCGACAGGTATCTTCTTTAAAGAGAATGTTATTAATGAGGTCCAAATATGTCGCTCTTGCCGAACATGTAATGAACTGGCTTGGGGCATAGGAGGACTGGCTAATGCAATGGACCGAGCGCCTCATAATTGCGCGACCCAGGTTTCGATCTTCGGCATGGGACACGACCCCAGGAAGCATCATAACCTGCCATGATGTGGATGATCAATATGACTTGTAGATCTGACCCCAACACCCCGTGGGGTTCCGAACTGATCAAATGTTGAGAATTTTATATAAAAAGATGAAGAATGCCACCGGCAGGCGGGCAGGGAGAACGGGTGCAGTCTGGTGGTCGCTTCCCGCGCCCGAACCAGTCATTGTCCAGCAAATTCGGGGGCATGGTTTACATTCAGTGGCTTGCACCAGAGTACAAACGAACGGGTAAGGAATATGTGCAGCTGAGTCGCCTGCTCTTCACCTTCTCCCACGCACGCCCTTCGCTGGCCACCGCATTTGCAGTGGCTGTGAGCACAGCCGCTTGAAATACATTAAACGTGCCCTGCTGAGTCAGCCCTGAAGCAAGTCGAAGTCATCGTTGCATGTGATATTCATTGACCTGACCAGCGATGGCCACGTTCGAATACGTGGACATACCTGCAGAGGCCATCCGACTGGCACCGTCCTCGCAGGGAGAACATTCTGTGAGACCAGCACCCAAGATACCCACCACGTTCCCAGATCCGTCATCTGCGTCTGGCTTTTTCTCATGGCATTCGTATATCGACAGCTCGTCGTCGGAGAACGATGCTACTCCGTTGAGCCTATCCAAAACTTCCCTCTCAATCATCCCACAGATACTTCTATCGACGTCCGTTCCGACCGCTGCTACGTCCGCCGCGACTAGCGCCCCCTCCAGCACAGGTCTATCGTTGTTCACCACTAGTCCAAGGTCAGGACAAACTTCACAAAAGCTCCTAAGTGCACGCGACCCACTTTCTCTTCCCATCATGACAAACAATTTCCGCCGGTTCGTGGCAAAGGTGGGACCGGTATTTTGGTTGCAGGATAGAATAGAAGAAATCATCCTATGGAAAAGGGGCTGGAAAAGAACTGCCGTCTGGTTAGCTGTTTATGGTTTCATATGTGAGCGTGTGTCCAGTCGTGACCTTGCTCTCGATCGATCATCACCTAGGCTACTACCCCAAGTTTATACTGCTCTTGCCCCATGTATTGCTATTGGGCATCATGCTGGCTTATTACCCTGCGCCGGGGTCACCACCTATCCCGCTAAACATCAGTGAAGGAACGGTCGATTGGCAAGCCAATATACAGGCGATACAAAACCTCATGGGAGCTTTGTAAGTAGTTGCCGGAGTGTGACGTCTTGGTACCCACCTTACTGTCACCCAATTACTGACTATTTACCTATCCTTGTTCAGTTCCGATGCCCACGACGCAGTCCTTCCTCTTCTCCCTTTACTCGGCTCCTCAAAACTGCGATCTTCCACTTCTACTCATTCTACTTCTACTTCTACACCGCCGTCTAAGTCCGCGCCAAAGTTCGCCTCCTCGGCCACGTCCTCTCTTTCTGCCCAGCAGAAGTTAGGTTTATCATCGACGCCAACAACGCAACGTCCAGAAACCGAACCAGCCGCTACACTTAACTCGAGTTTGGAACAGAAAATTAATGGTGCTCAAGTGCAGTCGACAGTGCAAATATCTTCATATCCGCCCCATCCCACATTGATGCTCACTCTCACTTCCTTCCTCATCCTCCTTCCAGTGGTGATGGCTGACATTCTCCCAATGAGACTTCTGTTCTTTTTCCTGGGCGTCGGGCCAGTGTGTGCCCTGCATCCAAACGTACGGAATGCCCTCACTGGTGCATGGGTTGCACGCCACGCGGTACTGTCTTCCAACGTCTTGTTCTCGGTATCCATTCCTTTCCCCACGTTACCTCGACCTCACCTGCCTTTGTATTTTCGTTACGGTGACAATCGAAGATCGCTCACTCATCAAAAGAGGTACTTGCATTTCCAGGTTACTCGGAAGAATGTCCGTGCAGTGCTGCGCCGTTTCGTAGACAACGACAGACTATTAGATCAGGTATGGCCGGCGCCGATGTGCACCGTAGAGCTGTGGGAGAACGAGCGGTGGGAACCAACAAGCGGCGCAGCCCCAAGCGGAGGTAGACGAGCGTCGCTTCTTGGTGGATCCGGAGCTAGTGTTTTTTCAAGCTCGAGCGGCGGTAGCGAGGGCGGTGATGGGGAAACTGAATCTGGGGGTGTGAAGCCCAAGTCCACTATACTACCTGTGGGTTCATGGAGCAAGACGCATCTTCGACAGAGTGAGCGTGCCCCATGGACGAAGGGTCGGGACGGGTGGAGTGGAGTCGGTGGGGAAATCAGGTGCGTCTCGTCGATACAGGTTTCCCCGATCCATGGGTCGCGCGGACCTTTCCCTGTGTCCGTAGCGTGAAGTGAGCTGATGTTGTGGTACCCCAGCAGCAACCTCACGTTTTCCCTTTCACCTGGCTGGGCATTCGTCGAGACGGAAAGCTGGAGAGCCGATTTGGAGGGCTGTTGGGTCCTCGAGGGCCAACATCTAAGCAACGAACATTCGAATGTTGAGGCGGACCGTGTGTGTGCAGACGAAGGTGGGCGCACCCGACTTTGCACAGCGCTCTCCATTGACTCGTGGTACCTAGATGGTTGGGTATATACTACCGATACTTGGTCTAATCCCCGCCCAGACCCTTGTCCGATGGAAGGATGGGTCACGCGACGGCGACGTTGGATTCGGAGGGTGTATTGGAAGGGCTTGTGAGTATTCGCCGTGGTATGTGCATACGAGTGGTGTACAGCTGGTGTATATACTGGCAAGCTCGTAACTCGCGACGCCAATCTCCAAACGCGGATAACTCCAGATGCATCCCAGACCGACGGTGATCTTTCTGTAGGCGTTTCCGTGCTGCTTGACGGAAGCCCATTTCGGTGGCTTTCTCCCTCACACGTCATCGCCTGCGCAATATTGCTGAGGCAAGCCGGCGGGAATATATGGCCAGATGACGCACGCGTCTTCTTGCTAACAATCATGCTGAGGACAAATCCATGAGTGTGGGACTCGCTGAAACAACGTTGGGTATGTTTGTTCCTCGGATCTGAGAGATTAGTATGTTACTCTGTGTGCACGCTTCTCGATTGCATCAACGAGAAACCTCCATTGGCGGGTTACAACCTGTGTTGACTTTCCCGCAGCTACATAGATAGGAGAGCGGTGATCATTACGTAACACAAGTTCGATGCGTCATCGAAGCCGACGCGCCGCATACTACGCTTGACTACACGCTGCTTACAAGCGTGCTGACTCTGAGTTCCCATCCTACGTCGACTGGCATTCCCTCAGTGATTCAATATTCAGGTGCGTTGCTTTTACAGCGTCATGAGGTAACGACCATGGGCGACCTGCGAAGTGGTTCCGAACATAAATATGCCGGTGTGTACTGGCGTGGTTCTCCACCATACGGCACTCCCCCCTCCCCTCTCTCTGCGAGCACCCGAACTCCTGCTAGGTTGAAAATCGGCAATGTCATCTGTTCCGAAAGTCTGGTTCAGTGCGTCCGCCCCATACGTTCGATTTCGTTATTGACTCAACGTATCGTCAGTCACTGGTAGTTCGTCGGGTTTTGGCCTGGCCTCTACCGAATTAGCTCTTCAAAGAGGCGACAAGGTGGTCGCCACTCTGCGAAAACCCGCCGTTTCGGCCGACTTGGTTTCAAAGTACCCAGATACGCTTTTATTGCTCAAACTAGACGTTGCACAGCCAGAGGAAGTCAAATCGACCTTCGCGACTGCCCGCGAGAGGTTCGGTCGCATCGATGTCGTTTTGAGCAATGCAGGATATGGCGTCATCTCTGAGATTAAAGGAGCCTCTGAGAAGAACGCGCGTGGCCTGTTCGAAACGAACTTTTGGGGAGCGTCATACGTCTGTAGAGAGGCTGTCAAGTTTTTCCGTGAAGATGAATCGACCTGTCGGTGGCAGATTGATACAGGTCTCAGTCAGTGTTTGGTATTGCATCGAGCCCGGGATCGGCATGGTATTGTGCATCGTATGTAGTGTGAATATTCTCTCTAAGGCAGATGGCTAACCCTCACTGTAGGAAATTCGGTGGGTTACCTGCCCTCTATTTAAGCGTTGGAACTTGACATAGTGCAACCAATAGCTATCGAAGCACTGGCGGAAGCCCTCGCAGCTGAAGTCTCCAAGCTGGAATATCAAGGTACTTGCTTTGGAAACGTGTCATCGAGCATACCTGACCCCGGTTTACAGGTGACCATTGTAGAACCTGGACCGTTCTGTACCAACTGTCCGACCACGAATATGGTCACTGAGCCCATCCATCCGGTGTATAACGATCCTGTGCTACCTTCGATGCAGCTCCGAAATGTGATGTCGAACACAGATACAGCATTTACGGGGGATCCAACCAAGCTTGCGGAAGCTATCTACAAACTAGTTTATTTGGGAGATCCTCCTTTGAGACTGCCCCTCCACAACATTACTGTGGAAACTCTCAAGGAAAAGGGTCACCATTTAATCGATACCGCAGATACATGGGCCTCTTGGTCTGAAGATATGTATGTGAAGGAGTGAAAGAGGTTGCAGACACCCCTAACTTGGAGCTTGGCACCGCAAAGTACAAAGTGTTCAGTTCGTGCCTTAGAATTATGTTCCATACGATGGCGTCAGGTTCCCCTCCTACAGAGGGTGAAGTCGACTTTGAGTCGTGACATTTCCCTGCAATGCATGTTTCATTCATCTCCGAAGCTTACGAGGCCCTCTATCTTTGTGTTGAGCTGGTCAAAGAGGAACTGCGAGATTTTGATCACTCTGATAACGAGACTACACCATCGGTGCCCAGAGGTGGCGACCACAGTGAGTGATGCACTAAGTGTTGCAGCACTCCAGAACGAAATGGTCTCGATGTCCAGAAGACATTCGCGACTTCTGCTTACACGAGCAGACAGCGTCGAGAGTCGAGACGCTGCACCAGAGAAGGATGACGGTGCTACTGTAGTCCAAGATGCCGGAGTGTCGAGAATTACGTCTGCACCTGGGAGACTCCCTCTCAGGATCATCGTGTAGTGTGCCAGCAAAGTAAGCGCCAGTATCCAGAACTCAAGACTCGGAGGAAGATTAATCGATAAGCGTAGGCCACTTCTGGACACTTCCAAATGGTTGCATCTTGCTCAAGTCTAGGTTGTTAGTGACTGCACACTGACTCCGAGTTCCATCATACATTGACGTTTCCAACGTCCCTGCCTTGCTTTTACGGCGTCACTCACAGAACGACCCCGGTCAAATCCGCCTTTGCGTCTATCTCTACTCTCAGCCTTTGCCTCTAAGCATTCTTACTCTTCTCGTTCAAAAGTACGTCTCTATACATTTCTACCCGACCTCTCAAATACTTAGTTAGCTCTCCGATCTATTGACTCTACTTCTCCTGAAAACAAAGAAAACTCCGAAAAAAAAAGGAATCTGTCTGTGAACAAGTAAGCCCCCTAGTCCGCTTAGATCGATCATTACTCGTTGCTGACCTTTGGCTGCTTTCATTCTATCCTTTGCTGCCCTCCTATTAACAGTGTCGTCCCCTGCTTGAGCTTTAAGCACGACGACAACAAGTCTCCTATTTCCCCCGCCTAGTCACAGTCTGTCACCGTTACTCTCGGAAATCTCATGCACTCGGAGGACGGCAGCGAAGTGATGGCTACGGCCGATGGTGGTCAGCTAACCGACAACTACGCCAATGCTTGGAGTGACTTCTACCCCAGCCGCGCTGGCTGTGTCTATAAGTCTGGGCCTGCTTGGGAAGTCCGCAACGGCCCCGAGACGCAGGGAATCGTCCGTCAGGCTCGTGCCGTCTACCGCCCCGACATCGCGCCCAAGTGGGTCTCCATCCTCCAGAAGATTATCGCGTGTCTCGACTCTGTGGGCGTAGACTTCACGTGCATCAACCCCTTCGGCTGGGCCAACGAAGGGGAGGAGGAGCCCTTCTGTCCTTTCCTCCTTTCTGTCGGTGTAATGCCCTATTCGCTCGCCTACGGTGTCGCCGTTGCTGCTGCTGCCAGTGTTAAGGAGATCCTTGCCACTTCTGGCCTCGCCGAGGTCGAGGTTGCCTTTGTCGAGATGGTCGTGAAGCATTCCGCCAGCGGACCCAGGCTGCTCCCGCTGGACCCCGTCCTCGACACCGTCCCCGAGTATCGCAAGCACTTCAGCTCCGCGCTTGGCCTCCCCATCGCACCGCTAGACACACCCTACTACGAGGGTACAGGTGCGCTCTACTTCCGTCTCAGTAGCCAGACCAAGGACATCGCCTTGCTGACGTGCGCGCACGTCGCCCGGCCGCCTCCCGAGTTCCCCGACAACAAGGGTATGACACGTACCAAGAACAGCCAGCCCAAGGAGTTCATCGTCGCGCTTGGTTCTGGGGGCTACAACAGAGCCATTGCTGGCATGATGACCGAGATTGCCAAGCTTACTCGCGATATCGATTCGTGGAGGCGCCAGCTGGATCGTATACCAGCTGCTAATGCCGCGAAGCGTCAGGAGCTCACCGTCGAGGTTGATAGGGCGACGAATCGGATCTACCAGCTGGACGAGTTCCACACCGCGGCCACCAAGTTTCGCTCCACCCCTGAGCTGCGTACTGTTGGTTGGGTGCTTCACTCCTCGCCGATCCAGGTCTCGGGTGCGCCCCTTGGTTACACCGAGGACTGGGCCCTTATTCAACTAGACCCCAAGATGATTGAGGAGACGTTTATGGGAAACAAGATCTTTTTCGGTACACTTTCCCCTTTAACCCATCGATTCTTCCCCTGACTACCACCTTTTCCCTTCACAGGCGACAAGTTCACTTCTGGCGACTTCGCCGAACTGATGTACCCCCACCACGAAGACCGCGCCAACTACAAGATCCTCGACGACCGCCTCCTACAGGCGTTCGGCGTCGTGTCTGCGGCCGAGATTAGCAACCCGCCGCACCTCGAAGCCAATGGCCAGCAGTGCCTGATCGTCATGAAGAACGGTGGCACGACCGGCACCACCGTTGGCCGCGCCAATGGGCTCGAGTCAGTCAAGCGTACGTACCCGGAATATGGCATCGTGAAGCAAGACTCGCTTGAGATTGCGGTGGTGTACTACGGCAAGGGGCACGGCAGGTTCTCCGACGGGGGCGACTCCGGGTCTATAGTCGTCAGCAGGGATGGCAAGATCCTTGGAATGCTCAACGGTGGCGCTGGGCCGACCTGCTGAGATTGACGTTACGTGGCTCACGCCCTTCCATTACCTCGACAGGCAGATTAAGAAGAAATACCCCGACGCCTTCCTCTACGGCGTTAAGAATTAGGTATCTCTTGCTGCCTCTGTCCCTTCTTCTATCCCCCTCCTTTTTCCCCTGCCACCACTGTACCACTTTTTCATTTCTCGTTTTTTCTCCATTCCCGCCTTCTACGGCAACCTCGCCTCGTCTTTTGTTTTCCCGTCTTTTCTTTACCTACACTGTCCTTCCCCCCCTTATCCCGTGCTTCTACTTTCTCTCTACTCGTTGTCGGTGCCGTCGGAGATTATAACTGCTTGTGTTGTTTACGTATTGTGCGCACTTTTAATTTGTTTGCGATGAACAGTGTTCACGCATGGCGTGCTTAGAAACTTGGCTGCCATGCGAGTGCGTTTGAGTTCGATACTAAAAGGAGTCGAAGACCGGATGATCGTTACGTAATACACGCTGCACGGCACTAAAGCACTGCTAGTGACTACACGCCGACTCCGAGTTCTCATCGTTTCTAACGTCCCTGCATTGTTTTTACGGCGTCATGGGATAATGACTATGCCAGGTGACCGAAGTGGTTCCGACTCTCCGAGTATAAATATATCTGTACGGAACTGGTGTGGTCTTCTACAATAACAGCACCCCCCAGCACTCGAATTCCTGCTAGGTTGACCAATTGAAAATGTCATCTGTTCCAAAAGTCTGGTTTAGTATGTCCACCCAATACTAACGTTCGGTTTGGTTATTGGCTCAATGAATTGCCAGTCACTGGTAGTTCATCCGGCTTTGGCCTGGCCTCTACCGAACTAGTTCTTCAAAGAGGCGACAAGGTCGTCGCCACTTTGCGAAAACCCACCGTTTTGGCCGACTTGGTTTCAAAGTACCCAGATACGCTTTTATTGCTCAAACTAGACGTTACACAGCCAGAGGAAGTCAAATTAACCTTCGCAACTGCCCGCGAGAGGTTCGGTCGCATCGATGTTGTTTTGAGCAATGCAGGGTATGGCATCGTCTCGGAGATCGAGGGAACCAGCGAGAAGAACGCGCGTGGCCTGTTCGAAACGAACTTTTGGGGAGCATCATACGTCTGTAGAGAGGCTGTCAGGTTTTTCCGTGAAGAGAATCAACCTGTAGGTGGCAGATTGATACAGGTCTCGTCAGTGTCTGGTGTTGCATCGAACCCTGGATCGGCATGGTATTGTGCATCGTACGTACCATACATTATAATTAGCCAAATGATTAACGCCCAATCACAGGAAGTTCGGTGGGTTACGTGTCCTCGATTTTTAGGCGTTGGAACTGGACATAGTACATCTAATAGCTATCGAAGCATTGGCGGAGGCTCTCGTGGTCGAAGTCTCTCCTAATTGGAATATCAAGGTGCACCTACTTCGGATACGTGAAATGGAGTACGACTGACTCTGGATACAGGTGACCATCGTGGAACCTGGACCATTCCGTACCAACTGTCCTACCACGAATATGGTCATTGAGCCCATCCATCCGGCGTATAGCGATCCCGCACTACCTTCTATGCGAACCCGAAACATGGTGTCGAACCCCAATACAACGTTTACTGGGGATGCAACCAAGTTTGCAGAGGCCATTTACAAACTAGTTTACTTGGAAGATCCTCCTTTGAGGCTACCCCTCCACCACTTTGCTGTGGAAGCCGTCAGGAGAAAAGGCCGTCATTTGATTGACACCGCGGATACATGGGCCTCTTGGTCTGAAGATATGTATGTGAAGGAGTGAAAAAGGTTGTAGACATCACCGATTTGAAGCTTGTCAATGCAAAGTGCAAAGTGCATAGTCCATTCCTTAGAATTGTGTACCGTATGAGGATCGCAAAATTATTACAACATTCCCCTCGAAAGCATCCTTTCATTTACCAAGTTTCCACAATCCATCTTTAACAGTCACAAGGCCCTCCCTCTTTGCAGCTTCCATGAAGCTCCCTAACTGTTCGATGGTTCGGTCATAACCACGGGCTAGCTTCAGCATGGCTTGTATGCGGTCCAATCCAAGCGGTCCTAGGTTAGTGAGCATGCCTTCGATGAACTATAGCAAGAATGTGAGTGAAAATACCAGAACTCCTTGAGTCAACTCACCTTCCAATATACCCTCATTTGTTCGGCCTGTTGTTGCTGTACGCTTATCACGGGAGGCAAATCTTCCCCTCCGACAGCTGGGATAACATGTCGCGAACATAACAAGTAAATACAGAGACTGGTCATACCTAATTTCGGGGGAGCGACTTCTGTACCATCTTCTGCCACAGAGAGCAGACGGAAGACATTCTCGCTATCTTCCTTGAGGAGCCGCATATCAACCCAGGTGCCAAGCGCCTTCAAGGCTGCACTGCGCGTCACCGTGCCTACGCGCTCAATGAGTTCGTCTACTGTCCACGTATCTGATAATATCCAGTCTGTGAGCTTGGACTCAAGCGAGTCACAGGATTGAACACACCCTTTTCAGAAAAAAGTTCAATGAACGCAGCCTCCAATGGCGGTACATCCGCTTCGACGGTTCGATCGTCTAGCTCGAGTTCTAATTGGATTCTACCAAGATGAGGATGCCAACGAATAACTTTGTCTGGTTTAAAGGCCGAGAACTCCTTAGCGTATTGCTCCTGCAAGCTAAGCATATCCATGGTCAACAGCGAGCGAGCGGGCAACCTTTCTCGTAACATACTCGTGGAACTGGCCAGGCATGACCATGTCACTGGCTTCCAATGCCGGCCAAAAGTGACGAGAGATGATAGTCGGATGCATGACACTCTGGGGTCAGAGATGCTTAACAGCCAAAGTAATCCTAGATCATAAATATCCTACTCACGGGTTTCTGTGACTGAACATGCTGGTCTATCCTTCGGGAATCTGTCATATCCCGAAGCATGACCTCACACACTTGTAATGCAGGTTCGCCAAACCGTATCTTCAAAATTTCGACGTTGCGCCGCTGTCATTGCAACAACAATTGACGTGTTGGAGGGCTATGCAATACTGTTTCCGGCTCACCTCTCGATCAAGATTCCCGTCTTTCAGAGCGAGCAAGCGTTGTGCCAGCAATACTTGCAGCTCTTTAATGAAGAGGTCTTTCGAGTCGTAGATGCTGACCAGTGTGCTTATTATATCGCTCGTCTTGTTCGCGCGGAAATCTTTCAGAAATCGTTAGGTCGAACCGATCATATACAATACATGCTTACCGGGTCCAGCATCAACGGGTTCTGGGGTCCACTCGGGATCTGCATAGTTCTCCGCCTCGGGTTGTTGTAGGGGATGAATGGGCTCATTGTCATCGATCAGTGAGTCGCCGCTCTCACCGTCACCAACCAAGCTGGCAACAATACATCGAATGGTATCGGGCCGCTCGCTTGATTTCCGTTGGCTTACTGACAGCACGGACGCAATCACGAACGCACCGAAGATATCGTCGTATGGGATCTGCCACCTTAAATAAGAGCACTCCGGGAGGATCTACGATTCGCAAACATTTGATCGTTGACACGTATTGCAGTAGAATGTCTTTCGTATCTGCACCAGGGTGGAGAAGTCGCATTCGATTTCTAAGGAAAGTGTGGGCGAGCAGTAAAAGCATTCGATCCAAGCTACCCACGCTCGTCTGAGAGACTGCACTAATTCTGCACGCTGGTCTACGCGTTGCAGGCACTCCTAAAACATAAAGTAATCACAAGAAAAACCGAAGATTGAGAAGAATCAACTAACTTTCAAGTCATGAAGCGCTGGTACAGAATCTGGGAAATCCACGATGATATCAAATATTTCCTTGGTACTGTTGCGAACCCTCAGATAGCGCTACGGGGAACAGTTGCTAATATCCGTACCGCAGATCGCAAAGCGTTTTGTGCATGTGAAAGTCAAACCTGGATCCAACACCTTGCATCATGGTTTTGGCTTCCTCAGCTGTGCCAAGTTAGCTGGAGAATAATAACCTCGAAAATTCATAATACCGTTCGTTGCGCCCCTCGCAAAGGGCCAAATCATCCATGGCACTATTTTTTCGAGCATCCACGAACGCAGTTTGGGAAGCATGGGTTCAGACCATGCCCCTGCACACGTTTCATGTACGTGAGATTCGACATATTCGTACCCCACACTGGTTATGAGCGTTTCGTAGCGTTCAATTAAGCTCAATGTGTCAAAGGCGAGCCACAGTGCGCTATCACGTTGATCAGAGGATTGGGACACGGTGCCAAGAAGCGTTGCAGCAACGAGCGACTTGATGCCCTTTGCGAATGACGCAGGAAGGATGGAAAATAAGTGTGTTTGGAAGGCCAAGGTGTAGGCAGAGATAATAGTTTGTCCCAACCTGTTGAAGATTTCATTATAGACCGGGGAAAGATAACGAAGGGAAGGCTTGCTCTGCTGGTGGTTTCCACGCATTGTACCACTCAACCAGGCGAAAGATGAGGGCTCGTACCATTTCAGGATCAGAGTTTCCCTGATACAGCATGAAAACTCCGCGCAGCACCTGCAGAGATTGCTTACTGAGTAAAGATTCATGTGGGACTCTACTTCACGCGCGATCAAGTGCTGGCTTTTATGCAAGTCCTCTAGGATGATATGTAGGATCATAAGCAGCGTATCTATCCGGCACCTTACCGAGAAAGATTTCCATCATGACAGGCAAACGCCTGCACTTGTTGATGGTGTCAAAAGCCATCCTGACCCGGCGCATAGTCTGGTAACCTAAGTAAAGTCAAAAGAGACCACGGCCATGATACCTTTGCGCACCGTATTGGCGCCTCGACTTGAGGTCGTTCAAGTCGCAAGGTTTCAAGAATTCAGTTGCCAAGGTCCATGCCTATGAGCGTTGACTCAGTTCCACTGCGTGACGCCCCCGAGAACACGCACATCGCTGAAGGCCATGAGACCCGATATTCCTGGTTCCGAGCGGTTGAGACGCGCGAATGAGTCCTGCCATTTTGCAGCTACTTGCGCTCGGACGGCGCTAGACACCATCACGGCGAGCTCGCTGTGCAGTAATTTGACAGAACAAGTATAATATTCAAGATGGTGGCGCGTGTGTGGTCACCAGATCCACCGAGGGCGCCACTCATCCTACATATGCGCTGATCGGCTCAACTGCAGTACTGCTCGGTTGCCTGGCAGGTCACCATCACTGCTAAGATTGTTGAATGGACGCCGTGCCATTCATCCCAACGCAAGACGATGTTCCGGCATCTCCAACCTCTGACGTAGGTCATCGCAACCAAATCCTCACCATCAAGGAAGCGTTTTCGTCGTCGTAGCTCGAGCTCCATCACCATGGATCAGCCTCTCCCTTCGCAGGCTACTTCTTGTCCGGATAGCAGCAGCGAGCCACGCAGAGATGATAAGTACTACTTCTGTGATGGAAGCTGCATATTACAGGTCGGGAACACCCTTTTCAATGTGAGGAGATCCGCTGTTCCGTGCAGGCCAAGTGCTCAGTAGCCGTTCTTGCAGGTGCATCGAAGTATCCTGTCTCAAGATTCGTCCTCATTCTTCACACTCTTCACCCTTCCTCAAGGTGACATTCCTGAAGAGGGGACTTCCGACTGAGAGACCGATCATCCTCCAGGGTGACACCCCAGACGAATTCCGCAACTTCTTGTGGTCCCTTTATGCCTTGTGAGACACGCTTCCCCGCCTTTCGCAGTCCCTTACCCTTTGACAGGCCACACGAAATTACGATGGTCCGGTCCTCCCAAATCGACCTCAACCGTCTCATAGACGTCGCAAAAGTAGCGAGCAAATACTCCTTCAGATCAACAGAGTCTTGGGCTCTTGATGCCATCCAGAAGTATATCGAAAGACAACCATCCCCCTTATTCAACCCCATTTCTCCGAGCACTTCCTTCTCGTTCAACTCAACGGTATTTGCACCACCCGACAGCAAGGCCCAAATATCGCGTCTCCTCCGGTTAGCTGAAACATGCGGTCATCAGAAACTTCTCGAAACGATGGTGTCTCTACTTCGTCAGCACATGTCGACGTCCTTGCACTATTCCTATCTGGCTATGACCCTAGCCGATGAACTTGACTTGCGGGAGCTCCGCGGCCTGGCATACATGGAAGTTTTGCAGCGTGCTGTCTTTATCTCTGTTCACGGAGACGGCAGGGCTGAGGCGGAGGGGGAAATACAAGAGACTCCCGATGGGCTCGAACGCCTCGTCGTCAGTCCCATACAGCAGCATCGTCTTCTGTCTGGACATTATCGTCTTTGCAGGGTATGGGAAAAGCTGCGAGCCGTACCCCTACCGTTTGACCACTCGTCATCGTGCGGAAGCAACTGGACTCAGCACTCCTGCATGCAAAACTGGATAGACTTTTGGAAAGAGAAGACAAGGGCAGACGGGCTCCTTTCTCTCGACAGCGCAAATGTCCTTGGGAGATTGACATTCATCTTGAAGGAGTTTGAGAAGTGGGGATCAGTCTCTTACATGCATCCAGACTGCAAAGTTGTGGCGAAGCGTACTATCCACGAGAAGATCAGGAGCATTCAGGAGTCGTTGCCCGATTATTTTTATGAAGGAGGAGAATATTTGTAACAAATTGCCTATGTTGTTGTTCTTTCGCTTGTTATTATCTTCCTTTACATAGTGTAGTAGTTCCTCCTGATAGATTAAACCCTTTGCTTCCCCTTCATTGCGACTTCGTGGCTCAGAGTCATGTCAAAGTCATCGTGTTTTTTGTTCCATGGTCCATCGGAAACCTGAGGATTGGTGCCATGCGTGGGCATCATGCTACGCATCAACGCATCAATGTCGTTGTCCGAAGGTCCTTCTAATCCGACTTTAGAGCCGCTCATGATCAAGTGCTGGAAAACGGCATCCTCTTCCAACTGCCGGACCCGCGACCGCAGGCCAGTTAGAATGTTCTGAACCAGTACTGCGAAGAGAAAGCGTTGAGATTAGTCTACATTCATAAACAACCAACTGACATTTCTCCTCTGGAGAGTCTGGAGGGGGCCGCGGGTCTATTAACACTGGGCGTAACTTTTCTTCTTCCTCGATCTTTAGGTCGTCGAGGTGCAATTTAGCCAACCATGTCTGTTCAAACTCCTCCTTGCTCAACTCTACGTCTGACTGAGACGTCTGATCTGGCTCATAAACTGTCCCTACAGAACTAGCCGGCGACGGAGGTCGGATGACAGGGGGTGCATATGCCGGATCGCTCGCGTGGATGAGCTGAGCGTGATTTGGCATGGCTGCAAAACAACACGACCACAAAACGCGGTGTGACGTGTGTGACTTCGTTGATTGGCGCGTTTGTGACATGTCACGCGTCCATTAGTCAGAAACACGCCACTTAAAAATCTCGCGTTCGCGTGCCCCACTCCCTCCTTAGTACTCTCATACTGTAGTCTCATCGGCATGGCGTACGTTTTCAAGAGAGGTCAGTATCCGTTCTTTCTAAGATCTCAACGACTGTCTTATCTTCTATCCAGATGGGTAAGGATCTTTTTCTGGACGCGTCTCATGCGTGTTCATGGCCATCGATATCACAGGCGGAAGGAGAAAGTGCAGTTCGACAAGGTACTCCATGTCTAGTCACTTGCAATTACATCATCTCACTCGCGTAGATTACTGCTAGAATCAACAAGCTTTGTTACGGGCTTGACTCCGATTATGTCGATCCCATCGAGTAAGTTCTCTTCCCACACACAGAGGATGAGCTTGACGTCCCGTAGGGTTGCTAAGAAAGTGATCGCTGGCGTATATCACGGCGTCACCACCGTCGAGTTAGATGTACGCCATTCTTGTCGACATCTTACAGCAGTCTCACAACTTTACTCCCTCAGAACCTTGCTGCTGAAACCGCAGCCTGTCTAACGACGAAACACCCTGATTATGCCGTGCTTGCCGCGCGTATCGCCATTTCTAATCTCCATAAGGAGACAAAAAAGAATTTCTCTGCAGTGATGAAAGATCTCTATGAATACGGTCAGTTAAACCGTGGTGGTATTACGCTATTGTTAATCTCGGTGCAGTAAACCCAAAAACTAACAGTCCAGCCGGTTTGATATCGGACACGACATACGGTGTTATTAAACAACATGCCAATCTTCTTGATTCAGCCATCATCTATGACCGCGACTTCAACTACAACTAGTAAGTTAGATGTAGTCAGGTGCGAGCAAGTACTGATGTCTGTAGCTTCGGTTTCAAGACCCTCGAGAGGTCATATCTCCTTCGCCTAAATGGTCGTGTTGCCGAGCGACCACAGCACATGATCATGCGTGTTGCAGTTGGGATTCATGGCGAAGATATCGAACGCGTTCTTGAGACTTACAACTTGATGTCCGAGCGTTACTTTACCCACGCATCTCCTACACTTTTTAACGCAGGCACCCCTCGCCCACAGCTCAGTTCATGCTTCCTTGTCTGTATGAAAGAGGACTCCATCGAAGGTATATATGACACTCTGAAGAACTGTGCCATGATTAGCAAGACTGCTGGTGGTATCGGATTGAGCATTAATTGTATTCGAGCAACTGGGTAAGAGGAAATGAGGTCGTGCTTCGTATGCTGGCTAATCCTTTGCTATCCACCCAGGACCTACATTGCTGGCACTAATGGCTACTCGAATGGCATCGTTCCAATGCTACGTGCCTATGATGCCACGGCACGCTATGTTGACCAGGGAGGTAACAAGCGCCCGGGTGCTTTTGCCATATACCTTGAACCATGGCACAACGATGTATTTGATTTTATCGATCTGCGAAAGAACCATGGAAAGGAGGAAGCCCGTGCTCGAGATCTCTTCTATGCTCTCTGGATTCCTGATCTATTGTGCGTTACTCGATCCGGTTCTTTTGCAATCCTCTGACACAACGCCAGCATGAAGCGCGTGGAGGCTAACGGAGATTGGTCATTGTTCTGTCCTCATGAGGCACCAGGCCTACATGAGTGCTGGGGCGAAGAGTTCGAGGCATTATATGAGAAGTACGAAAGGGAGGGTCGCGCGCGACGTGCCATTCCTGCACAGAAGTTGTGGTATGCAATCTTAGAAGCGCAAGTTGAAACAGGCGGTCCTTTCATGGTCTATAAGGACGCCGCCAACAGTATGTCATTATACCAGACTTTCCATCACCGGCTGACCTTGCCTAGGAAAATCCAACCAGAAAAACCTTGGAACCATCAAGTCGTCCAATCTCTGCACTGAAATCATCGAATACTCTTCACCGGACGAGATCGCTGTCTGCAACCTCGCATCTCTAGCACTGCCAACATTCATTTCGAGTGGTAAATACGATTTCCAAAAGCTTCACGACGTGACCAAGGTCGTCACCCGTAATCTCAACCGTATCATTGACACCAACTACTATCCCGTTCCCGAGGCTCGTAGATCTAACATGCGACACCGTCCGATTGGTATTGGTGTGCAGGGTCTTGCGGATGCTTTCATGATCCTGCGCCTGCCGTTTGACTCGCCTGAAGCGAGGGAACTTAACCTCCAGATCTTCGAGACGATCTATCACGGTGCTCTTGAGGCAAGCTGTGAATTGTCCGTCCAGGAGGGCACGTACGAGACGTACCGTGGCAGTCCTGCAGACCAAGGAATTCTTCAGTTCGATATGTGGGGTGTTGCGCCCACCGACCTTTGGGACTGGTCATCCCTCAAGGAGAAGATTGCTCAGTGTGGATTGAGGAATTCTCTGCTCCTTGCACCCATGCCTACTGCCTCGACCAGTCAGATTCTTGGCTTTAATGAATGCTTCGAGCCCTACACAAGGTAAGCAAGCGAATTATCTGGTGGTAGGTTAGAGTTGATGATTCGCTTTCAGCAACATTTACACTCGTCGCGTGTTGGCTGGTGAATTCCAGGTTGTCTGCCCGTGGCTTTTGAGGGACCTCGTTGAACGTGGTTTATGGAACGATGAGATGAAGAACATGATCATTGCCCACAACGGTTCCGTAGCCAACATCCCTACTATCCCTGACGACATCAAGGCCATTTACAAAACTGTCTGGGAAATCAGCCAGAAGAAAATCATCGATATGGCGGCTGACAGAGGCGCATTCATCTGCCAGAGTCAGAGTCTCAACATCCACTTGCAGGCACCCACGATGGGCCAGTTGACGAGCATGCACTTCTATGGCTGGAAAAAGGGTCTTAAGACTGGCATGTACTACCTCCGCACCCGCCCTGCTGCGCAAGCGATCCAGTTTACTGTCGACCAAAGTATTTTGAAGGTCGCAAGGACTCAAGATGCTGACAGCAGGAGCCGATCTGCTGCCGCGTCTTCTACACCTGCACCTGTTCGTCCCTCAGCTCTCGCACCAGTGCAGCCACCCGCCGCAGCGCCGTCTTCGAGTGAGAATGGCGCCGCGTCGAGCTCATCGTCTACTGCGCCTTCCGCGTCTAGTTCGAATAGCAACGGGGAGGTTGACCCGGAATATGCTGCAGCTCTGCAGCGTCAGAAGGATCGTGAGCTTGCAGAGGGCCAGCTTATGTGCTCATTGGAGAACAAGGAGGCTTGCCTGATGTGCTCGGGCTGAAGGATCTGTGAAACAACGCCTTCAAAATGTCTGTTATGTATATGCTCCATTTTTTGTGTTGTAGCTGTCTCATGATACCAGCGCGTCCCTGTCTGTCCCCATGCCTTGTAGTACCATGCATCTGTTGTTGTATGTCCACAGAATGAATTGAATCATAATATTTACCTACATGGTCTCCAGAACCAGTAGTTGTCGAGCTAGGTGATCAAGGTATACAGAAACTGTTTGGGAAGGTATACAGAGGCCTGCGGTCAATTAATGGCACACCTGGAATACATACCATCCCTACAACCATCTCCGAGGGAGTAGCATACTTGATACGTCTACAGTGTCTTGACGAAGAAGAAAATACATACATACAAAATAGCGGTGGTCGGAACTGTCTATATCAGAGACGGTGGATCGTAAGAATGGCGATACGACCGTCTTGAGCGATGGCGTGATTTATGCCTGGGCAGACGGATGAGAGATCTGCTAAACATCACAGCAACACAGGTGGCGCTGACCTCTGTAACCGGGCTCAAGCAAGCCTTCACGCCATTCAACGTCGGCCCGCCACCATATGTTACCCCAGTAGCTGCCAGTGATAGCGTTCTCTACCAACATATCACGACCGATGTTGTACCCGTCTGGAACGATCATATGGTTTTTGGTAGAGTCCTAGGAACTGGAAGGTAAATAAGGATGTAACGGAAGGAAGTTATGCCAAGAGAGACCTTCTCCTTTGATACGCTGCCCGAAGAAAAAAGAAATGACATGAAAATCACGAGAAACGTGGACAATTGATGTAGAAGCTTACGCGAGGAACCATGCGCCAGTGTTCGCCAACGTCCCGTTCTGCTTCCAAGCACGGAAATGGTTTCCCCCTTAAAAGCGGCCCCTTATACGGGACATAACATGGATGCCAGGATAGGAGCTCACCAATCAGGCTCTCCCAACAGGTACCCCATCTCGGGAAGTAATGTTGGCGGGCTAGGATATGTTCCGACTTCTTTCCATCACCATCGCCGAGGTCGGCCTTATGGACATGACCATAGTGCAAACCGAGACACTCCTCGGAGAACCCGATGGATCTTTTCCGAAGGAAAGTCAACCCGAGACGGATGATTTGGAAGTGCTAGCTAAGACATACTTATAATAGAGACGGAAGCCAGCGTCTGTAAGAACGAATGGGTCTGACTGATTCGATATAATGACGTTGAGTGGTTCGCCATATCTCGGTGTCGTGAACTACAACCAAGGACCACGTTCTCATAGCAGTATCGCAGGAGTGGAGACGGTACTCACGTCGATGAATTGTCCTCCCAAGGTCCGTGGATCAGCCCAGCCAAGTTCCTCCGCTGGCGCCTTTACGGAGGCAGGGAATACGAGTGGCCGTTGGCCCAAAGGAGTGGCCGGTGCCAGAGAAAGGAGGCTGGCAAGGCAAAGGAGGTTCTTGAGCATGGGCAGCGAGGAGGGAATCGAAGGGAATCGTGTTGGAGCGCTCCGCTCTGTGAAAAATCCCGTCAACAGCACTGCAATGTCGTGGGCCTGGCATGTCCGTCTCTTAATCAGGACCACTCGGGGTTAGATAGTGACCCGGTCACGTGCACCCCATCACTACGCGCCTGCCTGGATGAGTTTTCAATTGGGACCGTTGCAGCAACAACAAGACGGGTGGAATGTCAACGACAGACAGACTTGATGCCGCAGGTGGCTACACAGATGTTGACTTGAACGACGAACGGCGTCGTGAAGACAGCGACCGCGATGCCGAGACTGCTTCCCAGCACTCGGTGCCGCTCGACTCGGCTCACGCTTCGCCTCTCCGTGCACTCAACACACCTCTGCGTACACAAGAGTTCTTCGCTCGGAGGGACTCCCAGGGAGATTCAATTGAGATCGACTTCAACTCAGAACCAGATGACGTGAGCGATTCCAAGAGTGAGCTCGATACACATCGCAAGAGCTCTTCGGTCGCTTCCCAGACTCAGTCTGCGGCCATTCCACCGCTACAGACAAACGAAGAAAAACCTCGCCCTGCGTCCATAACCTATCCACCCACACCCTCCTCCGGTATTACCGATTCGGACTCATTCGCCTCTGCCGCTTCGTCCTATTCGAAGAAAGCAAGGCCTGAATCCATGCTGCTCCAACCCCCTGAGGGACCATTGATTCTCGGGATCGCTCTAATAGATTTCAACCATCTGGTAAGTGTACATCCGTATACGACATGTTCGTAGCCTATACTCCGCGCAGGTCGGTCCGCGAATCGAATTTAGCCAAGGCGATATCTTCGAGGACGATGAAATTGCCAAAATGCTTCCATTTCTGGCGCTTCCGGATGGTGCTCATTTGGTACATCTTTTTTGATGAGTCGAATGAATCACCATCCTTACTTCTGTGTGCAGTCGATGGAGGACTACTCGTACTTCCACCTTGTTCCGAGTGCGCCAAATCCCAGCACGATATTTGGTATATCGTGAGTCATTAGGCGTAAAGCCTGGCGAGAATTAAACCTTCATAGGTGCAACCGCCAAATAGCTACTTCTGCTCTGCTCGTCAAGGACGTTGACGTAACGCGTTCTATCGTACAAAAGGCGGTCGTCGTTTTGGCAAGCAAACCGGTATTTGGTCCAATACGGTGGGTGTTGATGCCAACCTGATACTTTTCCATCACTAACTAGAGGTAGAGATCGGCTGGGAGTTGTTACCAGGGCACTCTTTCAACAACGGTATGTTTCCACCCGTGTCCTCTATTGGTCGCACTACTTACCTGTTTCAGAGATTTCTCGGATACGAAAATTCTGATCGAGTTTGGAAATTCTTTGGAGGTGTCGTTGCGGACTCAACTTACAGAGAGCGGTCTTTACATTGGTCAGTTAGGAGTCATTCCACAGACATGTCCATACTGATGGCGCGGTAGGCACGGGTTTGTGAGTGACATTCGTATGCTCGGCGTTCTTTAGGCTGCACAGATCGGCAGGAGAGCGCTCGTTCATACCTTCCGACAAAAGACGCTCGTAATGCTGAAGGCTCTCATTCTTCAAAAGAAGGCTCGTTTTCCGCTGTTATGTGACATTAAAGTTAACATTATCCAGATCATGTTCTTCGGCCACCCAGTCGAAAGGCTTTGCACCTACCAGTATTCTTTAATTTCCCTCATACCAAGTGAGTAACACGCGAATTGTGGAAGGATAATCTAATTTTTCATAGGTCTTCTCCAGACGCTTGATGATTGTGGTTCCCCACCTCTGGCAGCCCGAGCGCCCTCGCTATCCCGTCCGAACTCACTCAAAACATCTGACCGTAAGAGTATGCTGACTTACATGGGTTTGCCATTAGATCTATTTGGGAAGGTGACCCACAGTTGCTTTTACAAAAACAACGATGTTATCACTCATTCGATTATTGTTTTATTTTTAGGATGCTTTTTTTCAACCCTATTTACCCCTTCAACAACTCGATCTTCTAAAAGATTCTCAAAGTTGGTTATGCGGAAGCACGAATACTATTGTCACACAACAAAAGGAAATCGATTTGCTCATCAACGTTTGTCCTTGGTGCATGGATTCATAATCTTTAATCATGCTCGTCTCACAGACAGAGACTGCTACTCTTGAATTCCGCAATCCCCGCGTCGAGCGGCTGGTTGCACTTACACCAGCCGACCGTAAGTGGATGGATGAAATAGTCCGGGATGTCAACGATGCTTGGGACGATGCGGAGCCCACGAAGCATACTTTGTGGTATGTTATGCGATCCTTCTCACCTGTGGTTCGACTACAGGTCGCTGATACGAAGTTCCACCTAGCTTCAAGGGGAGTGATGATTATCTTAGAGCCAAGGTATAAAATGGACTCGCTCAGGGAATGCCAAGACTGCACTACTTATGGTTTCTTAGTTTGAAGAATACGTGTCTGCAGCATTGGCTTGTGTACGATATCGGGAATTCCTTCTGAAGGGGAAAGGAAGTAATGTTATCATTGCCGGAACAGGTGAGCTTTCAGATACGAAGGCACACTATCTTGAGCAGGCTAATATGAAGGTTTTTTTTCCGGAAGGGGATGTCAATTCTTTTGAGGACTTCAACGCTGTCTGGTTGTCAGAGTTTACGAAGACCAATGCATACGAGGTATGGGATCGAGCAACAGACCCAATGTTATTCGACATCGTAGAACCACGGTTGGTCCTGGTTCCTCTTACACTGCATTTTGATGTGCTTACCTTTCATATGCAAGACATCCTTGTAACGAGAGACCATCGGTAGTGGCTGACTTGGGATTGAGGCTCTCCGAAGGTATCCAAGACCTCAAACTGGAGCAACAACTTGCTCCAACCCGTGAAGCTATCTCAAAAACATTCACCGCGAGCTCGACCAATTTCTTTAAAGCTGTCGAAGGTGTTCGCGGCCGCTTGCAACAGCGTATCGTCAGTTCGACGTCCGTAGCCTCAGACCTTTCTTCTTCAGGGTCACAAAACACCCCTGTCGAGATTTCAAAGTCCGAGGCTGACATGACGCAATTGCCAGATACGAACAAGAAAGACGCGGAGGTAAGGAGTCAGACGTCAAGGGATTCCGTCGCAAGCGTCTCTTCGAGCTCTGTGGTGCAAGCGGCAGCAGAAACAAAGGCTGTGCTGAGCTCCTGGGGGGCTGGGATACACTCACTATGGACGAATAGGTCATCGCGGTTCTCAATGGCCCGCTCGAGCGTCGTGAGCACCGCGTCGCGGGAATCAGTGGCCTCCCCCACAACCCCTTCGCCCCCTATTCCTGGTACTACGCGCGGAGCAACGTCACCGGCATCACCGGTACAGCAACGCTCAACGGTGGGCACTGTTCCAGAGTTATCAGAGCACGATGTGGGACAATCCGAGGATCATCCGGATCATGACAGTGGACTTAGCGAGCCAACAGGGTTGGCGCTATGATCGACGATTGGTGGTGTAGGGTATTTTTTGGCTTCCCCTCTGCACATGTTACACTACCACACACATATGTACTTGGCCTGCGTACCACTAACGCTGGTGTACTCTGGCGTAGGTCAAGTCCCACAACTCACATGCACTTACCGTATCATGCACTGTCGGACTTAGTTGTTTGGTTATACTACTTACCTTGTGATGTGTATGGCAAGACATGCCCGAAGACCGCACTGCATCGGCGTCGAGGCGGCCTCTTGAGGCCTGAGAGTCCATATTGCACATGGGGGAGGTACAGCTGCCTCCCTGAAAGGTCAAGCCCAAAGAATCAGTAATACAATGACATGAAAGATACGCGTACAAATGCCGCATGCAAGATTGAGTAAGAACAGAGCAGACGATAACGTAGGATAATCAGTCCATGACCAGTTTACTCGCGACACGTAAGTACTCCACATGCGGCACAGGGTTAGATTGTACACACAACCTCTGAAGTTAGAGTTCCACGATGCATAGATGAGTATACGGGCCTGCCAAGTAAGTAGCGCCACGCAGGTATGCCTGCACGAATGATCATCATTCTGTTCGGCTCTCACCATCTGATGCAGTGCGTACACCCAAGTGATAGATGCCATCATTTCGAAACAGAACTTCACTAAGCACTGCACTGGGTAGCCTCGCGGCGTCAGCGGCAGTAGCGGCCAGTTTTGGCCTTCGCCGTTAGATAAATTACATTGCAGCGGGCACGTGCAGATATGTGCCGTAAGGACTCGTAAAGTTTGCTGTAGGTGGAGAATGCAGGATTTTGCTGTGCTGCATCGGTAAAAAAAATGCAGTCGCCCCGGACTCCCGACATTGAGGCAAGCGGGAAACTTGAAAAGTCTTTTGTCTTTTCCATGAGCCGTGCGTGCCTAGTAGTATCTATTTCAGTACTGAACGGCTGTATGTGGGGCAAAATTACCATAGTACGCGGCCCGTGCTGTATGTACTACTCAGGAACTTCTCCTTCTCCTACCTCCCAAGAGCAGCAGCTGAAACGCATGTAAATTTCAGACTGTTCAGTGGCTGGTACGGGAAGCGTTGCATCTTTGAATTTCAGGGTATCTCAAGTTGATGAAGGCCACCATATCAGCGACACGGTGAGTAGGACGTAGTAGCGTAGCAAAGTTTAACTAAGTGCAAGTGGACGACCTTCTTACATAAGACAGGACCTACGATTTCAGGTTCAGGCCTTTTCTCTCTGCGTCCCCTCGGTTGAGGTCTTCGTGGCGCGCATTTGCTGAGATCGATTGGACTGTAGTCTGCGATGGCAACAACGATGGCAACCCCAATCCGCAAGAAACGCAACTTCAAAGCTCTTCAGCTCGATGTTTCCTTGTCTGCGACGCCAAAGGACCCTGAGCCAGTTCCAACGAGAGTCGCACCACCGACGAAGGGCAAGAAACGTCCCCCACCCATGACATTGAATGCCCCCAAGCTTGGGCAGGTACCTGCTGCCAATGATGCCGACGGATGTGTATTGCCGGTTGCGAATAGCCTTCCATCTGCACCGGGCACTGGTTCTGCGTCCGCACGCAGAAACAACTATCATACAACCCTCTCGAACACACTTGCAAACCTGGACATGAACGCGGAAACGCGTTTTGACCTCCGCAACGAGGATCTCAAGGACTTGACGGAACTCGGACACGGTAATGGTGGGAGCGTCAAGAAGGTCGAACACATCCCCACTAAGACCATCATGGCCAAGAAGGCGAGTATCATCCGCCGTGCCACCGTCTCTGCTGACATTTGCTGTTTGGTATATCACTAGATCGTCCTTATTGACGCGAAACCATCCGTGCGCAAGCAAATCCTCCGTGAACTTCACATTATGCATGACTGCAACTCTCCATACATCATCTCGTTTTACGGCGCGTTCCTGTCCGACCCCAACATATGTATTTGCATGGAGTATATGGATAAAGGTTCCCTTGATGGAATCTACAAACGAATCGGGGCAATCGACTTGGATGTGGTTGGCAAAGTTGCATTGGCCGTGTTGGAGGGGTTAACCTACCTTTACGACGTTCACCGCATTATACACCGGGGTGCGTATCATCTTTTGCACCAATCCTGCTTCTCTTTGACGGGATATCAATCTAGATATCAAGCCTTCAAACATCTTGTGCAATTCGCAGGGCCAAATCAAGATCTGTGATTTTGGCGTTTCTGGAGAGCTCATCAATTCTATAGCAGATACGTTTGTGGGCACATCAACGTATATGAGTGTGCGCACCTCGTCACTTCATCTTCATTTTATCTCCTCACGTCTACACAGCCCGAGCGTATACAAGGCGCTCAATATACTGTCAAATCCGATGTCTGGTCACTGGGCATTTCTCTAATAGAGCTTGCATTGGGCCGTTTCCCCTTCTCCGAATCGGATCCAGACGACTCTGATTTGTCAGACTTGGAGGGAACGCTGTCACCGAACACGATTGGCATACCCATGAAGAAAGACAGAGATCAGACTGCGAAGAAGGACAAAAGGAAGAGCAAAGGTGTCAGCCTACAAGGTGGTGGCATGATGATGAGCATCCTCGAGTTGCTTCAGCATATCGTCAACGAACCTGCTCCTCGATTGACTCCTGAAGGGCGGTTCCCGAAGGAAGCGGAAGACTTTGTGGACAGTTGTCTATTGAAAGATCCCGACGCACGAAAAACACCGAAAGATCTTCTGGTATGTGACCATATATGTTCCCTACCACACCAACTGATATTTTGAAAGAAACATGCCTGGATAGAACAGGCACGGGCGTCGACCTTTGACTTGGAAGCTTGGGCAAGCACGTTCTGAGCCGGCCTCCCTATCTGTTGTACGGTCCCTTATTGACATCCATCTTCGATTACAGTAATTGATTCCCCATGTCACTTATTATTTGGTACTTGTCGCTGTTGCACGTCTTCATCCCATCCTGTCAGCCTTTTGTATTATAATGAGACCATGGAAACCTGGGTACAAACTCGCTGGTTGACGCCTTCCAAGCTTCCTGCTTGTTCTTGTGGCAGACGTCTACCGTGGACATTTGGAGGACACAACCAAGCCACTTGACACAAGCGTCGCTGCAAGTAAGTCATCTCCGCAAAACAAGACAGCTGAAGTCGTAGATTTGGCAGAAGTAGAAAAATAAGAATGAAACAATACAACTAAAGATAGACCCGTCGGTGTTCTTTTGGACATGGTTAGTGAAACATATGTCAAGCACACAGATTAAAGGATACCACCCACCTCAACCGCCTATCAAAGAGCCTCATGAGCTATAGCAGCACCAATACTCGTACGCCGTCTGGCCATTGATCGTGCAAGGTCTACGAGTCTCGAATTGTGGCGCGTCAGAGGGACATAGCTCCCCACAACCATTCCAAAACCCATCGCACCACACAGTTTTGGGCACTAATAGGTTACCTGCACTGCGCTCCACCGGCGCCGCTGCACTGTTCGTTATTACGGGGACTGCCAGAAGCGTTGCGGCGAGGGTTATCAGCGTGCGCAGCAGGGTCGCTTTCATCCTGAGTTTCATGCACGGGATCGTCCTGCTTGTCAGACTGCTCCTCTGGCACGGTCATATATTAGTATGCAATGATCTCACCTTTAAGCCTGCCAGGGATTTTGTGGGACCCCCAATGCTGTCAAGGCTGTTAATAAGTGACGTGTAGGAGACTAGGCTAACCAATGCGAGCGTCGCTAGGCGTTACCATGAGGGCGTACGGGGCTTATAAAACAAAGCATGCCATTTAAATTTGCCTAGCATGTGAAGATGGTCCCGCTAGTACGGATCTGGAGGTGGTTCTGTTGTCAATTCGTAAAGGAAGGATGAAGGGAAGCGACTTCTGAACGCCTTTTGAGATAACCCCTACCCTCACACTCCACCACACGTTGTGCCGGTGCGGAGGTGAGCTCATACCTCCAGCTCCAGCTCACCTGATTCGCGACCGTTACTATTTACAAGGTACTAACTCTGTATGTACATATGTAACCTAGTTCATCTGATCTCAGCATATTGCTCCGCGGCACCTAATCAGATATCGAATGCGGCGTCCTGTGTGTACTCATTCATGACCGATGATCACCCAATCATCAGGGAGACAGGGAATGGTGGAATCACGGTCACGACCAGTCAGCAACAGGTTTAAACCATGTATTCGCTTACTGATGATGGACGGCTCAAAAAACTCAGATGTGCATGCATTTACATCAGGATCTCCAATGACAAGCATATTTAATGTACAAATGTAAAACAGAACATAATCTTGCATAGTGAAGACTGTAAGGACGTAATAGAATTCGTGCAGATGAAAATAATCGTGCTCTACGTCGCGGTATTCAAACGTAGGTTTCGTCGTGATTGTGTGTGGCGCGTGGTTTGTACTTGAGTGGCGCATGGTCCATGCGCAATTACACAGTATGATGAAACATGGGTCGTTGGTGTTGTGGGATTATTCGGCCCTTGCCTAAATTGATGCTGGAGAACGATAACGATCAACTTCTCCCATGAAAACTGACCCAGGGAACCCACCTCCGTCTTTCGTGCCATTTGCCGCCGTGGTCTTGCCAAAGCCAGGGAATGATTTCGAGCAGCCACCAGGCCTTGGTGATCCGAAGTTGGTGAAACGAGGGTGCGATGGTATCCTTGAACTCTGGATCGGCCTCACCCGCCGGGAGAGACGGTCCCAGAGAATTGTCAGAGGTGGACGTCACGTCTTCCACGTCACCTTGTTTAACAAGCAGAGGCAACAGGTCCCGCCCCATTCTTTTCTACTTTCCCGGGCACAAGGCGAGGTGTGATACCGAGTTCTTTGAGACCCTCATCTTCAAACAGGACGCCACATTCGGAAGCAATGACTTGTTCGACCATCCATCGTAACGTAATCTAGGCTAGAGAGACTGTCACCTCATCCTCTACATTCCCACCCCCGATATCTGAGCACGCGATCATCAGTGATGTCAGCATTCGGATTCTCAGGCTTACGCACCGCAATGACACCCTGCGAACCAAACCTCTAGGACGTCCGTTTCTGATGGCGCAGGTTGCTCTGGGCCTGGTTCAGGTATCTCATTTTCCGCTGGGTTATTGCCTTCGGAGGAAGTACGATGTTTGCCGCGCAGGAGGTTGAACACTCGAGTGACTCCCAATGTAGCCTTTTGAGCTAAACTGGGCCTCTGATTCTTCAAGGATGGCTGATAGAGATTGGGTCTGAACTTGGCACGATGCTTTAGACTACATTAAGCCCAGTATTCGGAGGGCGATAGTGAGGAACCCTACCTCGTCAAGTGAGAGAGCGTGTCTGAAGGTAGTGGCGAAACGTGTTTGAATCCGTGAATGGCAGGCTTCGGCTCATAAGGATTCCAGTGCTCTGTACCGTGTCCCTGAGGAAAGGGGTTGATTCAGACGAGCGCAGATCCGATGTACAACGGCTCATACCACACGCCAACGAATTCGACATCGACTTCCTGGCAAAACTCCTCCTTGAATTTCTTGGCCAATGCAATGCCCTTCTTATCTTCTCGTTTGTAGTAATTGTACACAAACTTAACGGGTTGCAGGTTATCACGTGGGAGTAATCCAACCTTTCAGGGTAACGTGAATCAGAAACGAGCTACGATGCATTCGACTTGCATGCTTACTTTGGCTAACATCCCGCCGAGTGCTCGGGCCGTATAGGCACCGCGAGAAAACCCTGCGTAGGTCATGGTTTAACGGCACAGGGGTTGTTTTTGGAAGAGATCATCCTCACCGAACAAACATATCTTGTCCCCCGTGCGATAATTAGCCATCAAGAACTTGTATCCATCCATGACATGCCCGTCGAGATACCTGAGCACTCTGGTGCGTTTAACATTCATGATAATCACTATGTACACGTACCACGCAATGGCTTCGTCCATGATTTTTGCCCACCAGGAAATCAGCGGGGAAACGACCCCAGGCTCAAAGTAAGTTCCTATCCCCGGCTGCGAAGTGGAAAAGTGGAAATTGGACTCCTGCACCATGAGGTATAATTGCATCTTCCACTAACCTGATAGTAGCACCGCTGTTTGTCCATCGCATCCTTGCGAAGAAGACCAAATAGCTTGACCACATTCGTATTCTGGAATTCGCTCAGCAGTTGTGATCGACATACCGATCCCAGGAGAAATGGTTCACATTCGAATCAAACTGTCCTGCAGTACCGTCGAAGCATAAGATAAGCATTCGAGGCTCCGCTGCATCAGAGCATTGGTTGTCCACTTCCATGTTACCTCGCAAGTCCTGATGCCTTGGGTGTGTCTGGAGAAGTTCCCTGAATGGAACTCACCACAGTGGGGGTGAGTACACTCAAGACGGATCACGACAACGACAGAACGTGGACAGGCGTATGGGATTAAGCGATCAAGCGTATACGCTGATACAGGAGAATCAACAGAGAGAAAGAGGGAAAAGAAGAGATGACCCGTGCATACAGGCAGCACCAGTATATATCCCCCCAGGGTCCAAACAGCACAGCACAGCAGGAGGAATCGGAAAACCCAGACGAAGGCGAGATAGCGGTGTGTTAGTGATAAGCACACACTTACACTGAACAACCTCGATCCTGGTGATAAGCGATGTGAGGGAAATGGGGGGTATACGGGTGTCGTGTCTATCTTCCCAGCACTCTTTTGTAGTGGAGTCATCATATGAACGTGGCAGACCGACACTCACCACCTGCAAGGCTTGGAGTCCTTCACCGCCTGCAAAAATGTCCACATGGCTAAGGCTGTGGCGTAAAATTCTGTCCTGTTCGGAAAAAAGTCAAAGACCATGATAGATGTCAGAATCTGCGGATCTGAGCAATCATATATGGCATAGCTCTCCAGCAGTGTCTGGGGTGGAGAAACGCCGCTCCAAACACAAATGTATCTGCCGTCGAGCGCTTGCTTTGATGTAAGTCTGCTCAGCTAGCGTGTTGAAGATGCTTGCCATTTCTGGCCAACACTCAAGATCCGCCATGTACTTACTCAGAGGATTGTACTGTCGCCAAGCATTGCACTACGAAGAAAGACAAAGATCAGACCGCGAAAAAGGACAAAAGGAAGAGCAAAGGTGTCAGCCTACAAGGTGGTGGCATGATGATGAGCATCCTCGAGTTGCTTCAGCATATCGTCAACGAACCCGCTCCTCGATTGACTCCTGAGGGGCGGTTCCCGAAGGAAGCGGAAGACTTTGTTGACAATCGTCTATTGGAAGATCCCGACGCACGGAAAACACCGAAAGATCTTCTGTCACGGAACAGCTTTTGAGATAACCCCACCCTCATAAGTACTTCACCACACGTTATACCGGTGCCGAGTTGAGCTCATACCTCCAGCTCACCTGATTCGCGACCGCTACTGTTTACAAAGGTACTTACTACAGTCTGTGAGTAAATATGTAACCTAGTTCATGTGATCTCAGCATATTGCTCTGCGGCGCCTAATATGAGATATCTAGTGCGGCGTCCTGTGTGCACTCGTTCATGATCATGGACGGCTCAAAACGCTTAGATGTGAATGCATTTACATCAGGATCCCCAATGACAAGTACATTTAATGTACAGATGTAAAACAGAGCATAGTCTTGATACTCCAACAGTGAAGACTCCAAGAACGTAACAGAATTCGTACAGATGAAAAATAATCGTGCTTTACGTCGCGGTATTCAAACGTAGATTTCGTCGTTGTATATAGCGCGTGGTTTGTATTTGAGCGGCACGTAGTCCGTGCGCAACTTCACGGTATGATGAAACAAGGGTCGTTGGTATGGGATTATTCGGCCCTTGCCAAAATGGATACTGGAGAACGGTAACGATCAACTCTTCTCATGAAAACTGACCCAGGGAACCCACCTCCATCTCTCGTGCCATCTGCCGCTGTCGTCTTGCCAAGAGAAAGGCAAAGGAATGATTTCAAGCAGCCACCAGGCCTTGGTGATCTGCAATTCGTCAAACAAGGGTGCGATGGCATCCTTGAACTCTGGATCAGCCACACTCGTTGAGGGAGATGGTCCCACAAGACTGTCAGAGGAGGACGTCACGTCTTTCACGTCACTTTGTTTGACAGCGGACGCAATAGGTTCCGCCCCATTCTTTCCTGCTTTCCCGGGCATAGGGCGAGGTGGGATACCAAGCTCTTGGAGACCCTCATCTTCAAACAGGACACCACAGTCGGAAGCAATGACTTGTTCGACCATCCATCGTAACGTAATTTGGGCTAAAGAGACTTTTACATCATCCTCTACGTTCCCACCCCCGATATCTGAGCATGCTGGCATCAGTGACATCAGCATTCGGATTCCCAGGATTACAAACCGCTATGACACCCTGCGAACCAAACCTCTAGGACGTCCGTTTCTGGCAGCGCAGGCCGCTCTGGGCCTGGTTCAGATGTCCCGTTTTCCGCTGGGTTATCGCCTTCAGAGGACACATGATGTTTGCCACGCAGGAGGTTAAACACTCGAGTAACTCCCGATGTAGCCTTTTGAGCTAAACTGGGTTTCTGGTTCTTCATGGGTCGGTGATAGAGATTGGGTCTGAACTTGGCACGATGCTTTAGACTACATTAAGCCCAGTATTCGGAGGGCGATAGTGAGGAACCCTACCTCGTCAAGTGAGAGAGCGTGTCTGAAGGTAGTGGCGAACGTGTTTGAATCCGTGAATGGCAGGCTTCGGCTCATAAGGATTCCAGTGCTCTGTACCGTGTCCCTGAGGAAAGGGGTTGATTCAGACGAGCGCAGATCCGATGTGCAACGGCTCATACCACACGCCAACGAATTCGACATCGACTTCCTGGCAAAACTCCTCCTTGAATTTCTTGGCCAATGCAATGCCCTTCTTATCTTCTCGTTTGTAGTAATTGTACGCAAACGTAACGGATTGCAGGTTGTCACGTGGGAGTAATCCAACCTTTCAGGTCAACGTGAATTAGAAGCGAGCTACGATGCATTCGACTTGCATGCTTACTTTGGCCAACATCCCAGCGAGTGCTCGGGCCGTATAGGCACCACGAGAGAATCCTGCCGTAGGTCATGGTTTAACCACCGTCCAGGGGTTGTTTTCGGGAGAGATCATCCTCACCGAACAAACATATCTTGTCCCCCGTGCGATAATTAGCCATCAAGAACTTGTATCCATCCATGACATGCCCGTCGAGATACCTGAGCAGTCTGGTGCGTTTAACATTCATGATGATCACTATATACACGTACCACGCAATGGCTTCGTCCATGATTTTTGCCCACCAGGAAACCAGTGGGGAAACGACCCCAGGCTCAAAGTAAGTTCCTATCCCTGGCTGCGCAGTGGAAAAGTGGAAATTGGACTCCTGCACCATGAGGTATAATTGCATCTTCCACTAACCTGATAGTAGCACCGCTGTTTGTCCATCGCATCCTTGCGAAGAAGACCAAATAGCTTGACCACATTCGTATTCTGGCGTTCGCTTAGCAGCTGTGATCGAAATACCAATCCCAGGAGAGAGGGCTCACATTCGAATCAAACTGTCCTGCAGTACCGTCGAAGCATAAGATAAGCATTCGAGGCTCCGCTGCATCAGAGCATTGGTTGTCCACTTCCATGTTACCTCGCAAGTCCTGATGCCTTTGGAGTGTCTGGCTAAGTTCCCTGAATAACCTCGATCCTGGTGATAAGCGATATCGGGGAAATGGGGGGTATACGGGTATACGGGTGTCATGTCTATCTTCCCAGCACTCTTTTGTAGTGTAGCCACCACAGGAACGTGGCAGACCAACAGTTACCACCCTGCAAGGCTTGCAGTCCTTCACCCCCTGCCAAAATGTCCACATGGCTAAGGCTGTGGCGTAAAATTCTGTCCTGTCGGGAAAAAGTCAAAGATCATGGTAGATGTGAGAGTCTGCAGATCTGAGCAATTATATATGGCATAGCTCTCCAGTGTCTGGGGTGTAGAAACGCCGGTCCAAACACAAATGTGTCTGCCGTCGAGCGCTTGCTTTGATGTAAGTCTGCTCAACTAGTGTGTTGAAGACACTTGCCATTTCTGGCCAGCACTCAAGATCCGCCATGTACTTACGAGGACTGTACTGTTGCCAAGCATTGCAAACACTGGTAGTCTGCCTGAGCCAAGACCTGCCGGGGCTGATGGGTTCTTATAACAAGGATACAAATCTGCAAGGACTGTGATGGTGAAGCCACATATATTTAGTAAAATTTACATAAGTTTCAAGAGGACGAAGCCCAGAAACCGAACATTCAAGATATGGGAATGCCAACCTTCTGGTTGACCAATTGCAGCTCCTCGACCAGCGTCCGATGACGGTAAGCAAGGCGAGTGTTAGGAACGTTCGTCTAGTTGGCAGGGCGTGAGTATTTTCATATCAGGCACGTGCATCAAATTTAAATAGTAGATGAAGAACTGTACCTTGTGAATGTCGTTTCCAGCAGCTCCAGGAAGGTACCATTCCTGGCCAAGCCAGTGGCGCTTAACTTCCATTTCGAAACCGCTTTGTATGACGGAGTTGCGGGCCAATTCGGCTAAGGAACTTTGTGGGAGCTTGTAAATCTGTTTGACAGGAATTGATTGAGTTATTCCGCAGCATTCTCAGATCTGAAACTTACATGGGCTGCGACACTGTACTCCTCGAGCAGCGGTTCCTGAAAACGCAATTACATGCATTCTAGGTATCCGCACTAAGGGTGCGCCTACCTTAGTGAAATGGAACTGCAAAGGATCATCCGTACTCAGACTGACGTTGAGTCCCACCTTGAAGAAGTCAGGGAGAGGGTTGCGTTCGTAAGTCAAAAACAGGGCATTATTGCTGAGAGGGCTCATCGCCAGGCCGATCTGCCTGAGGTAAAAAAGATATTGTAGTGCGGGGACCTTCCGGAGAAGAATTCCATGAGAGATCGAATGGGATGTAAGGAAGGCGGCCGTAAGGTGGTCTGTGTCCCCGGCCTCCCCAGCATGCGGCCGGAACACGAAGGTGTCTCTTTGAAACTTAGACTATTTCACTCGTTGGAGTTGCGGAGGGACACTTACTAAGCCCGCGCGCCTGCCGCCAGTGATTGAGGCTAGCCATGTTGGCATACATATAATAGATCCTGGATGCCCGTTGATGACGACGTTCAGGGGGCTAGGATTAAGCTTCACACGCACCAATACGAGAACGGAGGGTTCTGGTCCAAGTCCCAAAGACGGGGATATGGAAACTTACGATGAATTCGGCGTTCGGCCTTTGATTCGTCATCCACGCTATCAAAGCCGACTACTCGTTGAAGGAATACATGGAGTTCCGGGTGGGAAGTTGGGTCTTTCGTCACCTCGAACAAAGGCTTGAACACATCTGTCAGGGACATGAGGCAGGAACCCAAAAACAGTAAGCAGACAGCCCACTAATGACGACGTCCTCGAATGTTTTCACAGAGCCACTTTGTTTGTAGACATGATACAGTCTCGGCACTTGGATGAGCCAACGAACGTTGTGGGAGTACAGCTTGTTGTTCACTACCCATCTCGCAACCTTGTCCCACTCGTCCTCGGATCTGCCATAAATACTAACACGCCATTCGCAGTTCTAGTTCGCGAGGAGTGAACTATCAAGCGGCGTAACCTTATCAGCGAGAACTTGCCTGATACTTGCTCTGTTCTAAATCTGTCATAACCTCTGATATCATAAGCTGATGGCCGACGTGACAAGTTAAATATAGATAAATCTCACCCTTCGTGAGTTCGGCGAAGTAGCGACCGTCAATCTTATTGTCAATCTTCAAAAATATTTCCCGCAACCGTGACTCTCCAATAGGGTTATATTTTAGATTGAACTTGTCAAACCGATGGAATGAATCTTGGTGTGCATGCATATCAAGTGTATCGATGGAAAGGTCGTATGCGCTTAAATTCAGTGACTGGAAAACTTGCTCTAAAGTTAATTCAGCGCCGTCACGGAAGATGACCACGTCCTAGTTGCACTGGTTAGAAGTGTTTGCCTCAAACTGTTAATGCTCACGTCTGGGTTGCGCTTCATCTTGGATTTGATGAACCTCAGAAGATGTTTCTGGTTCATGCAACTCGCGAGATGCACGTGGGTATCAACTTTGCGAACGTTGTAGAAATCTCTGAGGGAAAGCAATGACGTCAAAGGAGTCCACGGCGTAATACTGGTGATCGGACCTATGGGGCACACTCTGGATCACAAAGTGAATACACATTTTCGGGAAGGGAGAGATTCTCCTACTTTCATCTCTGCGAGCTCCTGAGATTCATTAAGTAGGCTGTACATCTCGAATTGACTTGCAAGGTATTTTAGCCTGCGGTACGCAATGCTTTTGGCAGGACCATCGGAGATGACTGAGAGCACGAAATCAAGGTCAACGAAGTACTCGCGAATGGTTGGAATATCAAAGATCGGGGTTTTCTCTGCTACATGAGGCGGGTTCAATCATGTACGAAACGACATGTACGCCGCAACGAACCTCCATCTTCAGGATATACCTGGTATACGCCCTTGTCGTCTAGTTTAAATGTCCATTCATGGGGACCTGAGAGGTCACACTTATCAAACTCGAAATCTTCCTCCTCGAAGCTGTCGAGGCCATCGGCTGTTGCCGCGGCTCGTTTCTTGGGGCTGAAGCGCCAATGCGGTGGCGGAGGTTTGGGGTAGATTTTCCAGGGTTGGTAAGTGATGTGCTCTGTTCGAGAATTTGCAAAGTTGGCATCGGGTTTAACTCCGGCGACATCGGCATATCCTTCAGTGATACCATGGAAATGGTCGTCGTGATGTCTGGGATCATCACCTAGCCTTTGGAGTGACTTGAATATGTACTTGTCGCGCAACTCCAGAGCCCTCTGGAATAGCTGGAAAACCCGTGCATACTCGGGCGTGATATGTACTGAAATGACATCTCAGCACATTAGATCAAGTAAACTCGAGGATCCGCACTCTGGGCCTGGGCCTCGGCAGTACGAGTTCTATCTTCTCCTTTGTAAAAGGGGGGTACATAGGTGGGTTCTCCAGGCTTGCGTGGTATCTGCGGCTCCGGAATAGCAGTCAGTTTGAGGCTTCCGGCGACCTGTGCACCACCATCTGTGACGACGACGGAAACGTCCGAAGCACGGCGGTGCGCCCATCTCTTTTCCTCCATCTGTCACCGGATGATAATATTACGACTGAGCGATTGGGTGAAAGGCGGCCTGCGGCAACGTACGTGTTGCAGGCTCTTCTCGTCAGTGTACCCGTAGAAGCCGTCTCTGGATTCGGGGACGTGGATGTGATCGTTGGAGAGGGGTGTGTAGGGAGGAGATTGGGACTCGTCGTCAGACTGCATGGTTGGTCTTATAACAAGCTATGGAGTGGATCTTCGAGATACAAGGTGGTAGTACGAACCGAGAAGGAGAGCCATTTCATCTCCTGAAATCGCTCACAGCAACTCCTGTCTCTAGACGCACGTGATCGTGCTAAGTCAGATTTGGTAATAATTACTTAATTTCGGATTTTACTTATCAAATAACTTGGCTCAAAAAAAATTGATCTGCTTTCGTTTACGTCGTTTTAGAGGGCAGCAAGGTTTGGGGATTTGGAGGTGAGCTTGTGGAAAACACACAGACGCAGACGACGAGCACGACGACGACCAACGATGGGCAACACGGCGTCGTCCCATGCAAACCAGTCCCGACCCTCGCCGGTGTCCGCCAGACGCATCGAATCATCCGCAGGCAGACACTCGCCATCTCCTAACCCTCACCAGCCACACCGTTCTCTGCGAACCAAGAAAAAATCCCTCGAGTTGCCAGATCTCGCACTTCTCACGTTGACGTCCGCACCGTCGGGCAACGCTTCCCCCTTATCGCAGCACCGTCGCGTCCCGAGGGCAACTTCTCCGATCCCGATCCCAATCCCCGTATCTAACAATGGCACCATGAACAATGCTGACAACACTGGCACTTCTCCCCGCGGACGACAGCCCCATGTTAGACCCAACATCCCCAGAGACTTGGATTCGGCAAACTGCTCCGCCGAACTGCTTTTTGATCAACCCCCTTCGACCCATATCCCCATCAATCATTACCATCGCCGTCCACGCGATGGTGCTTACTTCCGCGGCGCCCACCTTCGATACAACTCAACCCATTCATTCGCTTCCCGCGGTCAATCCACAGCTCATCAACCTCGCATGCAGGAGCTATACGTAGAGAGCCAGGTGCCAGTGTCACCCCAACCAGAGCAGCTGGAGGAATTTGTCCAGGAGACTGTTCACTCTACGCTCCCCCTCGTTTTGCCAAAGGCAGAAGAAGAAATATTGGCCACAAACGCGGACAATCTAGACGAAAATGGACAACCCATTCATAGCCGTCCCACTCGTCCCCCCGACGAATCAAAAGAACCCGTCAGTGTCAAGATCACTTGGCGCGGTGGTGGGAGATCGGTCGCCCTTGCACGCGCAGGTGACAACAATTGGAAAGGCAGACAACTCATGGAACCCGAGTACGTACGCACCCCTCTTTCCTCTGCATGGCGTTGATATTGATCCGAGTCACAGCGACCCGCCGGCAGATACTATGTGGTCAACATGGGTATCCCTCATGCCTGGCACTCATCACATCCGCTTCATTGTTGATGACCACTGGCGCATTTCCGACGACCTTCCAACTGCTGTAGACGACGAAGGCAGTCTTGCCAATTATGTTCCCGTTTCTATCCCACATACACCCCCTCAGACCGCTGCACTTCCTGCTACCCCCGCGAAGCAAGTAGTCAGTCACCATGTCCATTCGTTCTGGTCAAGCACGTCAACGCACGACTCAGCCACTGATGCTCCGTCGACGTCGGATATAGATGTTTCTAAACATAAATGGACAGACGAGATCCCTCCAGAACTTGTCGCAGCTGCGCGCGAGGAGGAGGCCTACCTTGCATATACTTCCGCTTTAGAATATGATCAGAATCCTGATGGGAACCTAACACCCGTTCCTGCTCCAAATATTCCACCCGCTCCGGCCCTCCCAAGGCATCTAGATAAGCTAATCTTGAACACAAAAGCCGGACAGCCCCCGGTAACGAGGGGACGTGATCGAGAACGTGAGAGGGAGCGTGAGAAGGAAAGGGAACGAGAGCACAGGCGGAGGCAGGGAAGATCATTGCTTGGTATGACAAGCACCCTCGCACGAGACCTCCACAAAGAGGGCAAGGAGAGTGAAAATCCTCCGATTCCCATCACTACGGCAAGTGGAACGGATGTCACCTCAGCTCACCTGTCTTCCCCGTCCCAGCATACGCGACTGGGATTGGATGGTCCTGGCATGACCGATGACGCCAGCGTGCTCCCCGTCCCCTCTCATGTTGTTCTGCATCATTTGAGCACCAGCGCGATACGCAATGGAGTGCTTGCGGTAGGAAACACTACCCGCTACCGCCAGAAGGTTGTCTTGCTTCCGTTGACGTCACGATTTCTTATTGACATATTTCCAATCACAGTATCTCACGACGATCTACTATAAGCCTACTTAGGACATGCGATGGACAAACGGGTGAGATGGATTCTCACTTCTGTCCTGTGCAAGATCAGCGTCGCCCAGGGCGGCGTCATGCTACCATGTTGTAGTGTGCCTGAAGAACCTCCCACTCTTTTTTCTTTCTTTCTTTCTTTCTTTCTTTCTTTCGGGACCGCCAGCATTATTCCGTCTTAGGGTATGACTACATGATGCCCCTTCAACAGTAAGTACAATACGCACAGCTGGGAGGAGTATTACACCACATTCATCTATGTCACAAAGTTCAGGTTCAGGTTCATGCATCATGTACGTCATGCTTGTATACGTATGTGAATTCTTGTTTTGTTTCGCCTGTAATTCCTGCTCAAAATTTTTTCGCCTACACTTCATCATGGACGTGTTTGATTGTTAGACATCGAGTGCTGCATAGACACAAAAATGACTGGTATACTCGTCTGCAGGTGCCAAACTTGGTAAGAGATTTGAAATGGTATAAAAAGTATTAGCCCACCGCGAGGGTCGAACTCGCAGCCTTCAGATTCCGAAGGGAATCACCCCCGCCGTAAAAGTCTGACGCTCTGACCAATTGAGCTAGGCGGGCGACATTGTAGAACCATAATCGAACAACTTGGCCCATTCAAATGTTCGCCTAGCAAAAAACCTCAGCGACCTCCGGGGCCGTTATCAGCTGACCCCGCAATGTAACTCAACTCCACGAAGGTTCTCTGCCAACCAGGCAGAATTGCCCCGTACCGTGGAGTAAACCTCACACATACATCTCCTCGGGTACCCTGGTGTGGCAGTATCTGCACTCCACTACTGTCTATTATAGGACCAGGTATCCCTTCTCAAGCACCGAACAACCTGCCACATTGGATGTCACTACGTGTTCAGGAAGCACGTCATCCGAACGTTGACCTTGTTCAAAAGTAATTCAACGCATCCGATACGCCCGACAAGCAGTGAAGCTCCGTTCCTGTAGGTACATACGTGGTAAGTGTAACCTATGCTAGAGAATGTCCCTTGCGATGCTCATCGACGAGGCGGTTGCTACGAGGTACGAGCACAGGAAATCAGCCTTGTATTCCAAAGAGGGGCGAGGATACTTGAACACGTGCCAAACCAGATGCTGTAGCAAAGTATCTAAATTAATGCAAAGGACCCGCGTGCCGGAGGCACCGATTGGTTGATCATGGGTTATGCAGTTCAATGAAGTAGACGCCTATCTATCGAACTATGCATGACACGAACGGGAGTTCCCTCCACTAATATTATATCTTACGTCTCCCTTTAATCAACGCTAACCGGTTATAGCCCCATAGTACAACACATTCCTATCTCGTCAATCGCCCTTCGTGATCAGTTCAATTACTTTGGCAAGCTGGGCCTCCCAGACTTGAGTACCCCTTGCCTCCGGACTTCCCCGTTCTGATCCGAAGTGTCCTGATTGGAGGCGTCTACGCATTTTTTGCTACTTCTCGATGGAAGCGACAATTTGACTAACCACGGGCGCATCTTGCCACAGCATGAGCGGTTTGCGCAGGTTTTCGTGTAAGAACGAGCAAACCCAGCATCAGTAACCTCATGCATCGAAGAGTCCTACTTACACTGTCTCAGCAAGCCTCAAATCCTGGCGCTTGGCGGAGCACTGCCTGGCGTTCCGGAGTGAGCGGTATCTATGTAAGCCGATGGGCCTTGATTTGCTGCCAAGTTCGTGGCACTGAAAGCTTTCACGCCCCCACCGCATTGCTAAAGATATGACCTTGCGGATCAATCTCCTTTTTTTTCTATTACCTCACCCTACAGGTTCGCGCGAACTACTTATAAGATGGAGCTTCATCATAGAGAACCCATCATCGGTCGACCCTCGGCTCATCTGTTCCGTCATCTCATCTATCGACAGGACGATCGCAAAAACCTCCACGTGCTGCATAACACTATAAAATGCCGAGCAAAAAAGAGATGCAACAGGCCTACCGATCTAAAGAGACGCAAGGGTTCCAGGACCTTCATTGTGCATTGCAGACCGTCGATCCACACTCGCCTATCCAGAGAGACGTTGCACGATACCAGCTTCTGAGTATGGGTAAGCGACAGAGACCATACACGCGGATTTCAATCACTGATGCGTATGTATATGTACGCTTAGCTGCAAAGCGACTCAGGGAGTTGGCCCACGAAAAGCAGCTTCTTTCACAAGAGCTTAGTTTGCGCCGACAAAGTCAAAGTCCCCGACCACCACACATGTATGCTCCCAATGAGCTCCTATGTTCACCTGACCAAGTGTTTCCATGTATGTCTTGTCGTACTACCTTGTCCAGCTAAAGCTAACGTCGCTCAGTGGGTACACCTAGTGTGGACTCTATGTACGACGATGGCTACGTGCCTTACACTCCGGAAATGCGAACTGTCACATTCAATACCAACGCAAATGTACATCCTGCGTACTATGGCGCACCGTATTACACAGGGGGAAGGGTTTGAGGAGGTACTCTCAAGTAGAAAGGAGTCCATTGCCGCTTGTGCTATTTCATGCATGTATCCTGCGGATGAGGCTTGTAAAAAAAACAAAACAATTTACACTAGAGATTCTATAATATTCGTAATACTAAATATTGCTTTATTGGTGCGAGTCTTTAACCGAAAAGGTGGTCCGGGTGGAATGTTGACGGAAGCCGTGCTGGCAGTATGTAACCGGACGAGCGCGATATGTAGGTTAGACGCCGCAAGAGGTTCACCAAAAGCGGTCTAAAATCGCTAAGGCAGATACGAATCAATTGATGTTGATAAGAAGAGAACATGGAAGACAGGCCAGCTTTGCGCCCAACGGTATATCTAGATAGTCGGGAAGGACGTTACCGACAACCGGCTGCGGTCTATGCGCGTAACGTCGCTAGCGTTTTCTCCCCAGTTTCCGAGGAGCCTGCCACGAGTCGGTAGTATTGCTCTGATCGCAGCCATAATCTCCTTGATAACGAAGGCCAAGCAGCCACCCAGAGGCCGCCCTAATGAGGGGACCCCCTTATCTCAGAGTGGACCCACGGCAAACCGATTCTCGTCGTGAGAACAGAAGCGAATATCTCGTCTCGATCTGGTACCGTGGCGCAAATGACAGAATGGACGGAAGTCTCGGTCCTGACTATCATATCGAGGCATTAGCAGCGTCAACGTTCAACCGCATCCTCCATATGTCCGCCTGTTTACATAAGGCAGCGCGTCCGATTTGGGAGGACACACATACCAAGGAACTTCGAAGGTGTGAACTTCACCAGAAAGTCATACATGAAGTCATCGACCTCGGAGTTCCTGTGAACGAAACGAGGTGAAACAGCCTGTTCACATGCCAGCCTGCATCACGCCCACGGCGACCTCGAAACACGAGGTATACCTATACAAAAGTTTACCTCCGCGAATATACAGCATGGCGCAGGCAAAAGGTGAAAGCCGGAATTATGGGCGTTTAGACTTGACAAGGGTAGAATTGACTGTTGATTGGTGCTTTTCAACAGACAAGGATACTAGCCCCTAGCCTCCAGCGTCATTATGAAACCACGTTTCAGAGCCGTGGATGGATACGGGCTGCTGCCCACGGACCGCAAAACGTGTAAAGTACATAAGACAGTCGCGTTCACATTCCCTTGCAGGTCGGATCCAATGGAGCTCCAGACAGGACTCAAGGTGGTGCATGGAGATTAAGCCGTAGGTCCAGGGATGGGTTGGATGTGGGGAGGCACAGGTAGCTGTCATATTTAAGCCTCCTGCCGTGCCATCCTCCTAGCTACCAAGGAACATATATCATCAGCCCCTCGCAATTCTGCTACTTTGCTGTGGTCGCGTGGACCACCAGAGAGACGAGCCTCTGCTCTGTTTACCTATACTGTTGATTACCTTTCCGCATGTACAGCCCTGCGCACCCTCGTGGCCTACACACCACTTGCGAAGTGACGATGTCGATTCTGGTGAGGACGTGGTTTTGCTGCGACGTATGGTGGCCTAGAAGCTGATGTCCCAATTCCTAGGAAATCATTCGCGAATTCGTCACCCGCGCAGTAGAGATACTGAAGGACCCAGGACGATGGAGAAGACGATCGGAGAAGAAGACGAAGGAGGACAAGCGCCACGAGACGGAGTTTCCAAAGCCAAACACGGTGGTGGTCGTGGAGAGACAGATGAGGATGAGAGAATTCGCAACCCCAGTGAACCGAGTGCAGAACGCACCACAGCCAAAACGAGTGGTTGTTCGGCCACAGTGTACGGACCCACCCAAGGTGACCGTCCGTGCACGTCTGGCTGTGGTCCCGTAGTGACGCTTTGAAATAGTATCCCGGAGAAGAGATTCAACAGCAACAACGCATCATCCGGAGACGAATTATGGTCGTAAGTAACCCAGACCCCATCGAGAGCGACAGCGAAACGGACACCGCACCAAGGAGGAAGGTATGTCAGTACATCTGTCGTCTGTTCACAGTCATGTGGGCCTCTGCTATCCCTCTGTTGACACCGGCCCTTTTTGTTCCCCCTAGAGCAGTGACATCCAGCGAGAGAACGGAAACGGGATAAGGCATATTGCAGTTGTAGGGACTTGGTAGGAACTCACCATCGATGTCTCTAAGTACACGAATCAAAATGTGCAAGTCTACCTGCACAAGTCCTCTGACAATACGTCGAATGTACGCCAAGAGCGCCGACTGCCGGTCTTCTCCGCGAAAAGTTCACACAACCGGCGACAACGTCATAACTTTGCGAAGTTCTTGAACTCTTCCAGTTCTTCCCAAAAATCAAACCGACACGCAAGCTGTCGTGTCCAACTCCTATCAGTTTCTGACTTAGAATCGGCTCCGTTCCTCTATTTACTAGTAATTTTTTCCTGAAAATGGTGAGACCCTCACAACGTCTCTGCTCCGGTCTGCGCTCCGGTCTGCGGGCCCACCTCGTCGCCCGTTCAGTTCCACGCTCACCCGTCGGCAGACGGATGGCAAGTTCGCATGCTGGTCACGGTGACGGTGGAAATGAAAAATATTGGAGGGTGTGTGATACCCTTGACTACTGTCGTCCCCCGCAAGCCACTCATTAAGGTCCTTACTCCCTAGATAGGTGCTGCCTTGACATTTGGGCCCGCAGTAAGAAATACATATCAGAATCAACGGTGTTCATCTTTACAGATATCTCCGGTCAGCTTCTATACCTTCTCTCGCCGGCCGCGCGTAAGACCGCACATAAACATACCGTTGAGCATATCCATGAGGTATGAGTATCAAATTTGGAAACGCGTCCGTGTATCTTACCCCGTCGCTACCAGCATGAAGTACGTTGACTGTTGCACATAAAAGGTGTTGTGGTAACGGGAAGTATATAGGCCGAGCCGGCGTCAGCGGAAGCAGCACACACGGATGAACCCCCGATGACGGACGACGAGGGTACGGCGGTTTCCGGCGAGGAGATTAAGGAGTCGATTGAACACGCAATTGTACGTGGAAAACCTTCGGTCTAGTCCCGAGTTGTACGCTGACCGTTGTCAGGCCGAGGATTCTCCCACACATGCTCAAGCACACGAAGAAGAGGTAGTCGCGTCATCCTCTGCATCATCGAGCCAGCCCGAGTCCGTCTCGGAGGGTGATAAAGCCGCCGGACCTGAACCGGACAGTGATACAACACAGGAATCCAATCCCGGGCCAGCGGAGACGGACGCTGAGACGGAAGATTCGCAAAATGAGACGCCTGCAGAGGTGCAGAGTGAACCAGAAAAGCCTGCTGTGGGTTTTGTTCGCGGCTCGCTTTAAGGGAACGGCACTGACATGTCCGTTCACCATAGCAACCCTCAGCTGGGGAATCGTGAGGCCCATATTTACAGGCCCAGTTTGAGTAGAGGCGTCGTACAGAGATGTGATAGACGAGTGCCGACATTGCGTATTAGAGCAATCGATCAATGGCTTGAGTGATGAGTGACATGTTTTTGCTTATCTTGAGCTGTCATCGCTGGGACCTTCGAGGGCCAGGGGCAAGGACCCATACAGTGGTAACATTCGAATCTCACGGTTGTTGATCGGTTGTGAGGTTTCCAGGGGGTTGAAAAAAAGCACACAAGTATGGTATTGCTGTGGGCCATAGAGGGGTTTTCATACCGCTGATAATAGGTTTCCCTCAATAACCAGTTTGAATGCGCGTTGCCAGCTAAGTTACCTGAGTAATTTCCGTCAGTTCCTGCACATATGTCCTTATGGACTACCACCAACTGACTACATGTGTAGGGTCCACCACTGACGTGAGACTGGTGCCTCCCAGACTGCAGACATTTTCTGGAAGGGCCATGCGTGCACACTGCACTACTAACGTGAGTTGTTTGACACAAAACAATACGCCGAAGAACAATGTTTCCAAAAAAGGAAGGTAATGATATCATGCAAACAATAGCTTCCCGTCATAAAAAGCTTTTGGGCCGCCCGAGGTGGACTTGTTTCGTCCCCCGAGTCGCCCATTCCCGACGCCAGCAAGTTATACACCAGCGGCTGCGCCCTGGTCAGCCATTCTTTACCGTCTGACATTCGTTAGAAATGTTCAACCTCCTCCTCGTCCTGTTTACCTTATTTGGCCTTACCTGTGCAGTCCCCATCGATCTTCCCCGTTCGATCCACGATATGCGTACTCAACACTTGTCCAAGAGAACCAACTCCACGAAATTCGTGGTAGCTCACTTCATGGTTGGAAATTCCTACCCTTATACCGTCGACAATTGGCTATCCGATATCCAACTCGCCCACCAGAGCGGCATCGACGGATTTGCTCTCAACGTCGGAACTGATTCCTGGCAACCCCAGCAGGTCGCCAATGCGTAAGTGTTTTTGAATTCTTATTTACGTTCCGCGTATCGACCTTGCTAGATACGAGGCTGCTCAACAGTCCGGCACGGGCTTCAAGCTGTTCATGTCGTTCGACATGAGGTGAGGATTGACCTCCTTGCCCCTTCTCAATCACTGATTTGCGATCAATAGCTCCCTCCCCTGCTCTACCGCTGCAGATGCCGCCACTCTCCGCAATTATATAACCACCTACGCCACACATCCCAACCAGTTCTTGTATAATGGCCGCGTATTTGCCTCGACCTTTTCCGGCGAATCCTGTACCTTTGGTCAAGGGTCCGTCGTATCCGGATGGTCATCCCAATTTATTCAGCAATTGTCTGGATCAAATGCTGTGTATTTTGTCCCTTCGTTTTTCGTGGATACATCCACTTTCAGCACCTATAGCGGTGTAATCGATGGCATGTTCAATGTAAGATCTACTCCACTTTTCCATCGAGCTGATAACATAACGCGGTGATCAGTGGAACTCTGCTTGGCCCGTCCAAGTGACTACTTCGTACGCCAGTTCGATCTTGGGTGCTATCGGGAATATACTACAAAACCCCTCATCTGCTTTGAATTCGTTGTCGTCCCTGGTGGGCTCAACGACTCCTGACCAACAGTACATCAATGCGTTGAACGCAATGGGGGATACGAAGACCTACATGGCCGCTGTATCCCCTTGGTTTTTCACTCACTACAGCCCTCAAACTTACAACAAAAACGTACGTGTCCCCTTCTTACAACAGAAAACTCCTCCGACACGGAATTTTTAGTGGATCTACCTGAGTGACGATCACCTCTATGCCAAGCGCTGGGAAAGTTTGGTTCAGATCCGCGACCAAGTTGACATCGTCGAGTGTCTAACCTGGAACGACTATGGCGAGTCACACTACTTGGGACCTATCGAAGGCGATCAACCCAACAGCCAAGCCTGGGTAGACGGCTTCGATCACACGGGTCTGTCAATCGTTACATATTTCGTCCGATTCGTCCCTTACGTATTCACAGGGTGGCTTAATCTGACCTTGTACTATGCCACTGCGTTCAAGACTGGATCATACCCTTCTGTGACTAAAGACCAGATTGTCATGTGGTCGCGCCCCCACCCAGCACTTGCCACTGCACCTGACCCGGTTGGGCAACCTCAGAACTTCCAGATCGTACGTTGTGTCTGTTATCTTTCCACCGTTCCCCGGCTAACGTAACTATTAACAGACCGAGGATAAAGTCTGGGCTGTTGTTCTCGCTACCTCGTCTGGCACAGTCACACTTTCGACGTCCTCCTCCCAGTCCCAAACGTTTTCCGTTTCCGCCGGTGTTTCGAAATTGACCATCCCGATTACTTCTGGGGGATACATGGCCGCGACATTGTCGCGCAACGGTCAAACCGTGATCAACTTGAAGTCAACCAACTTTACGTTCAACCCCAATCCGCCCTCAGTACAACTTCAATGCACTTGTCATTTCTTCAGACTGAGCAGCGGTTCCGGTAACCACCCGCATGCGCGTCGTGTTGACTGCGATCGATCTATTTTTTTCAGTGAGGAGACGTGCTGGTTATGTATCACGCTACAATTTGTTTTCTGTAGGAGGGTAAGGATAGGTTGATCTAATCCTCCCCCATCGACTGTTTTTATAGCCGTGTACTTTTAGGCATTCGTTTTTCAGTGTCTCGTGTTGTTTTTCTAAGGTTGCAAGATTTGGTGGAAAGGAATTTTGTACTAACACAAACTTCGCATGCTTCCTTGTGTATGATATCTTCTTGGATAGATGATAGAACAAATGAATTCCATTCTCGGCCCGGAGTCGGAGACTTTCTACTGAAGATTGACTAAAGCTTGCATGTGCAGAAAACCCTCTTCGTGGTTCGCGATCCACTATAAGAATGGCACTAGCCTAGAGTCCGTTCATGATCGGCGACCCTCAGCTAAGGACTCAGATAGGGCCCCATGCGTCTTGCAGTATTCTGATAGACAGATTCCGATGCTAGCTACCCTGCTTTGAGTCACCAGTGATATATTTTGGCTCATCTTGAGGTATTACTCGAGAGTCGATGGCGGCGACAGGAAACTTGCTGGAAAGGATCAGTCAGGACTCCTTCCACGGGAGAGCGGATAAGTCCGAATAGCTGTGGTTATATTCAAGGACCGCCAACTTGAGTGCTTGTACAGTTTCGCCCCGACTCTGTGAACCTGTGTTACACGGTCAGTTGTGTGGGAGGCTGTTACGTGTGGTTTCTGATCCCTTTTCCTTGCTCCGGAAGATGTTCGGACCTGAGGAAAAGGGAACAAACACCCCAAACAATCCTGAGGCAGGAACTGGTAGACAAGTTCATATGGATGTATGATCCTGCCCCTTGTATGCTGAGTGAGTAGTTCTACAATCAGTTACATAGTCATCTGGACCCCCTTCATGGGCTATTACTGCCATGGAGCGGAAATGACTGTCATTGACGCCTATGGCGCCTCAAGCCAAGCCCCAAGAGAGGCACCTAGGCTTCATGATATGATCACTGCTGATTTGAAGATCGCATTGCCACTGCGTAGCATCTGATCTCTCTCAATAGTTTCTTCATCTGCTAGCTAGTCTTGGAACTAGCTCCTTTTAATGATTTTGGGGGACGTATGAAAAACTGTTGTCGAGTTGAACGCTATTTACCGTGCTCGTGAATGTGCGTAATACTGCACTAAGGATGAACATTATACTTGTTGTGATTGTCAACGAGAGTCGAGCACACTGTCGAGAGAAGCTGCAGACATCTTGGTCACTGTCAGGCTATTTTTGCGGCCACCATCATCTTGCAAATGAGCCAAGTTCACAGACACAACGCTCAAAGCCCGTCAATCCACAGCAGGCTCTCGAAAGAAGGGGAAGAAGAAGCGCGCCGAACCGTCAGACACTTCCCGGACGGTGGCTGCGGACTCGATAGACCCAAATGCAGACATCATCGTGCCGAAATCCAAGGAACAGAAGGACGATGAGAGGAAGGAAAGGCTCTTAAAAGAAGTGGGTTGGGCAGTTCAGGTCAGCTTGTGTAACGTCCGGACTCAAAATGCCTTTGCGTGTTATGCGCTCGCAGCTCGTCGCGCAGTCCGAGTCCAAGGTGTCCAGTAAAAGAAAAAAAGATTGGAGAAATACATCGTGAGTCTATCAGTCGATTAACAGCCCGTTCACTGAACTTATGCCCTCAAGGACAAAAAACTCAGGCAGGAGGAGAGATTACAGCTGTTCGAAAAACTAGGCGTACGTCCTCTCCACTGTTCCTCGATAGGTAGCGCAGTGCTCACACCCTTCTCACAGCCAAACGCAAGCGACGATGCCAAGCCTGGAGTTGCATTCTTCCTCCACGCTTGGGACCGGGAAAGTGACGTCAAATCGAAAACGGCTCGAGAAGGCCGAAGACCTTCAAGTTCAACGCACAATGGACGGCCGGACGGGCAAACGCAGGCGGCGGATCACGGACTATTCTGGTGCAGATTCCGAGAGTGGAGATTCTGAACTGGATAGCCGTGTTGACGGCGAGATCGATGCGTCCTCTACCCAAAACTACTCCAGCACCCATGGTTTCAGTCATGGACTACTCCTCCGGGATAACGGTTCCGAAAAAGGATGTGCAGCAACCTCCATCCATTGTTGGAGGAGCACTCAAGCGAAATGCGGATGGCACCGTCGTCCAGCCGCGCGTCGTCAAGAAGGAAAAGGGGAACAAGGTTGCTTTCCATCTGGAAATCGTTGATTTTGTCCTCATGAGCACTTGTGATGGCTTTTTAGACGACATTCCGAAGCTGGAAGTTGAAGGCATCACAACCTGTCTCTCAACAGGGCGAGTGCGACACGTCTTTCGACAGCTCAGATTCCGCGTATGATACTGACGAAGGTGAGCACAAAGTCGAGGGAAGTGTCGAGGAAGAGAGTGGTTCGGATTCCGGAAGTGAATTGCAGTCAGGGAGCGAGTCAAGCGCGAAGGGCTCAAGTCCCGTTAGGGAGGAAGCGAAGAAACCGCCTCTGAGCTTTAAAGCATGGGCAATGAAACAACTCAGTGCTGTCAAGGGTTATGTCGCACCCGCCGATGAAGAATTACCGGTCTTCACAACCAGAGCCCGAGACTCCTAGACAGCCCCCAGCTAAGAAGCGCAAGGTGTCTCATCCTCCTGATGGCGTTATCCGTGGTCCTTTAGGCGAAGAAATTAAACTGCCTGCGACTGCCCTCGCGGAACATCTCTCCAAACAGTCTTCGGATCCGTCAGATACCAAACCATCAAAGCGAGCCAAAGCCGTGTCGGTGACGCGTCCCCCTGATGTCGAAGAAGCCCGATTGTTGCTGCCGATCGTAGCGGAGGAACAGCCCATCATGGAGGCCATTCTTCTTCAATCCTGTTGTCATCATATGTGGCGAGACTGGAAGCGGTAAGACAACACAGGTACCTCAGTTCCTCTATGAGGCCGGCTTTGGTGACCGTAACGGAGGTAGGACTTTCAAGAGCCATCTTCTATGACGTATGCCCTGATTGTACCGCAGAGAATCCAGGTATGATCGGCGTAACCCAGCCGCGGCGAGTTGCAGCGGTTTCAATGGCTGCACGAGTAGCACATGAACTCTGCTCTAACATCCTCGCGGGTCTCTTATCAAATCCGCTACGATGCTACCGTTTCACCTTCGACAAGCCATCAAATTCATGACCGACGGTGTGCTGCTTCGTGAGCTTGCCACTGATTTTCTACTTTCTAAATACTCGGTCATTATCATCGACGAAGCACACGAACGGAGCATGAACACGGATATCCTCATCGGCGTGCTGAGCCGTGTACTCAAACTGCGTGAACAAATGTGGAAAGAAGGCAAGGAAGGTATCAAACCTCTCCGCCTGATCATCATGTCTGCCACCCTCCGTGTTAGTGACTTTGCAGAGAACCAAACACTCTTCGCTACGCCCCCGCCTGTGATAAACGTGGATGCCCGCCAGCACCCTGTGACGATTCATTTCAATCGCCGGACACCTTCGGATTACGTCAACGAGGCGATCAAGAAGACGGCCAAGATTCATGCTCGGTTGCCTCCTGGTGGAATACTAATATTCTTGACTGGTCAGAACGAGATTACTGGTGTGTGCAGGAAGTTGGAGGCGCGCTTTAGTAGAAAAGCTATCGAGGCGAAAAAGCGGAGACGGCAAGTCGTTGATGCTTTGTCGTTCTTTGTGGACGAGCCAGAGACTCCTGTCAATGTTGTGGCTGCAGCCGAGGGTACGCATTTTGGCTTCCCTGTCATCCTGACACTCCCTCACCGCTGACTTAGTCGCATTGGAAGCGGAGGACGTTGACTTGGGGTCAGGTAACCACGACTTGGCGTTGGATGTTGACGCTGGTGACGTCCACGAAGATTTGGAGGCCTTGGATAGTGAAGGTGAAGACGTGATGGCGGTTGATATTGAAGAAAGCGATTGTGAGTTGGCCATTTTCCCTGCATCGTCGATGCACGTCTGATGGCTTTCAGCACCCATGCACGTCGTTCCGCTATATTCATTGTTGCCCAGTGATAAGCAAATGCGTGTGTTTGCGTCGCCGCCACCTGGTTGCCGTCTGGTGGTCGTGTCGACGAACGTGGCAGAGACTTCGCTCACAATACCGGGCATACGATACGTCGTGGATTGCGGTAGAGCCAAAGAGGTACTTGCCTCTCTTCAAGCTCGAATTCCCCTATATTCATTGACCTCCATATAGCGAACATATGATGCTACGAGTGGTATCCAAAGCTTCCAGATTAGCTGGGTATCCAAGGCTTCGGCAGCGCAGCGTGCCGGAAGAGCAGGACGTACAGGTCCAGGCCACTGTTACCGCCTGTACTCATCTGCGCTCTATGAGCACTACTTTCCATCTTTTTCCGAGCCAGAGATTCTTCGCACGCCTATCGAAGGGATTGTCTTGCAGATGAAGAGCATGAACATCGATGCGGTCGTCAACTTTCCCTTTCCGACGCCCCCAGACACGCATGCGCTCAAGAAGGCAGAAACGACGCTTACTCACCTCGGCGCGCTCAGCAGCTCACCTGCAGTAGTGTCTGGTAGCGCACAAGCAACCGTATCGATGTCAACCATTGGTGGCAAGATTACATCCCTAGGACGGTCAATGAGTTTGTTCCCGCTTGCCCCGCGGCATGCCCGTATGTTGGTTGTTGGTCGGCAGCACGGGTGTCTGCCGCATGTAATTACGATCGTATCTATTCTATCCGTTGGAGACCCGTTTTTGCGGGAGGAAGTCTTGGCCGAAGCAGGGGGTTCCGATGGCGAAGATGAAGAGAATTTGGATTATGATCAGCGTGGTTGTGCGAGTATGAAGGAGGCACGGAGTGCTCGCCGTCGGGCCTTCTTTGAGAAGCAGCAGGTAGGTTTCATTTTTGGAAATAGCGAAGCCTTGTCCGTATCTCACATTTTTACGCAGTTGCATGCCGGGTTAGGCAAGTCAACCAGTGATATTCTGAAAATGCTTTCGGTTGTGGGTGCATACGAGTATGCGGGAGGTGGACTCCAGTTTTGCAACGAGCACTTTGTTAGACCTAAGGTGAGAAAAATGCATTTTAGAACTGTGATCTGTATTCACTAACTTTGTTCCATTAAAGGCGATGGAGGAAATACATAAGCTCCGGGCACAGATTAGTGGCATTGTTAGCACCACATTCCCAGGTGTAGATACAGGTCACCAGAGGTACTTGCAACCCCCAAGTGAAAAACAGGTTCGATGACTCTCGATTTCATGAAGTTGGCATAACACTAATCCATTTATAGTTGAAAGCGCTCCGACAATTGCTTGCTGCAGCCTTTGTTGATCAGGTTGCTGTAAGGAAAGACCTCGTAGAGAAGAAATCCGCGACTGGTGTCCAGTACTCAAATACGAAAGGCGTAGCGTATCGCGCGCTGGGAGTATCCGAAGATGTATATATACATCCTTCATCTGTCCTGTCGCAGAAATCACCTCCAGATTACCTGATTTTCACGGAGGTCGTACGGACCACAAAACCTTGGCTAAAAGGTGAGTTGTTCACCAATCGTTGCCTACAGGGACTGACATTTCTCTAGGTTTGACATTGATCAACCCGGCCTGGCTGTCGAGCCTCGGAAAACCGACACTCTGTACTTTCACAAAACCTGCAAAGAACAGTAAAGGTGAACTTGTGACAATACCCAAGTTTGGTCCAGACCAATGGGAGCTTCCCCCGATAAAAGTACCACAGCAGTAGTAATAATAATACGTAGAATAATGTGTACAGTATGCGACAGACTAATGTGTGATGTATAACGGATGCAGCGCGGGTATGCTGGTGTGAAATCAAGAAGACATAATATCCTTATGGCTTGTTCTTCTTTGGAATGAAGATGCTAGCTTTCTCTTTCTTAGGCTTCTTCAGCGGTGGGAGGTTTGGTTTACCCGTGCTGGGGGCAGCAGATGAGTTATCTTCGGGGGCGAGTGGTCTCTTCTGTCCCCCCTTTTGCACGGGAACATCTTTCCGTCCCTCCGATCCAGAGAGTCGGCGGATACTTGCAGGTTTAGCACGCACTGACTCCACCAGGCTCTGTGGAGTAACGAGGCTGTCTGGTGGCTTTGGACCGCTGGGTGGTTTGACGGGTTTACCGGCCTGCGCTTGCACTTTTGGCTGGGAAGGAGACACGGCACTCCGCTCCGTGAAGTATGACAAGTCGACCTACTTATGCCTCAGTAACGGAAACTGATCGTTAAACAGCCGACGTACTACATCAGTTAAAACTCCCCGAGATCGGGCATTGCCAACAATTTCTTTCCAGTCCTGGTTACTTCTTTCAAGTGTCGGGGCGTTTCCCAAGATGAACAAGGAGGATTTAGCACGAGTCAGCGCTACGTTCATTCGTCGGACGTCTACATCACCAGTCAGTCAGATCATACAAGCATGCAAGGTGCGGATCGTTATACCTGCCAAGAACCCCACTGTTTGTAGTCCTGGTCCAGCCCTAACGCAGGAAAGGATGATAATATCTTTTTCCTGGCCCTGGAAGCCGTCAACGGTGTTGAAGTGAATTTTGCCACGAATATCGTTGCCAAATCGCCTTTCGAACGCTCTCTGCAGTTCGTTGACTTGGCCTCGATACATCGAAACCACTCCAACACGGAAGTCAAGGTCCGTGGTTGCATATTCTTTACGTAGTCTCATGTACAGGGCCACGGCAACTTGTGCCTCAATAGGATTTTTTAATGAGTGTCCAGGCGTTTCCTGTTCTTGACCACGGTTGACGTTGAAAAATCGGTACGGCCCGAATTTAGGATGGGAGTGCCACGGTTTCGCTGTCTTGAGTGCCATATCTGGACCGTCAAGCAAGCGCTTTTGATAAAATAAGTGGCTCGGGAGTTGGCTGATCTCTGGGTGCATACGATACTGAATGCTAGAAGAGATTCAACAAGCAGGAGCAGTGAAGTAGATTCAGAGCTTACCTTAATAAATGAACGGCATCCGGCCTATGTTTTTGTAATCGAACAAAGAGAGATTGATTGTACTGGAATTTGCAGGCCTTCAAAGAGCCCGAGTCAGCATTTACATATTAGCTAATCACGAGTCCTCACCTCTTGTGAAAGGACAGTAGGAGGAAGTTGTTGTGGGTCTATTGGCCGTGTCAGACCTCGACATGCATAATCACCAGATGTACTCACCTCCAACCATGATACATCTAGAGGAACGGAATTTCAAGGGTATCAAAGAACTGAGTTCTATTGCCTGTGCGGCCTCATCTATGATGATCATTTCAAACTCTAGTTGCTCAATGGATTCGTGGCCTGAGCCTGCAAGCGTAGCGCATATGACATCCGCTTCTTGTAAAATCTCCAAACGATACCGCCTCCGTACGGCGTCAAGGGTTCGATTGTCAGACTTTTGCTTATCCTTCAATCTATCAAATTGCTGAGTTAGAACCATTCGGCGGGAGTTAAGCTTTTTGATCTCTTCCTCGAGTGCCGCCGTTCGTGTCGTATTGTTCTGAATGGTAGCTAATTCCTCCAGCTTTTCTTGTTTTGCACGCTTTACCGAATCAATTTCCTGACGAAGGGCTGCTATGTCGTTGCCCGCAGTCTTGGATGAGACCTTAACGTTATCGCTGTTGATCTTCTGCTCGACAAGGTAATCCAGGGATATGTCCATCACGCTGACATCCAGGGACCTGTCGTGGCCAATACGAACCACCTTGATGGGTGTACCACGCTTGTGCGTTCCTCGGCACCCCTCTTTCAGGCGACTAGCGACCTCGTCGATAGCTGCATTGCTGGGTGCACATAGAAGGACTTTTTGCACGGGTCCCTTGTCCGCTTGAGTAGAACTCCGACCAACGTGGATCGAGGTGGAAGGTAAGCGCCGTTTCAGGAGGAAAGCTTCCACTAGTCCACAAATAGTGGAGGTTTTACCAGTTCCTGGCGGACTTGATCGGTGTAAACAACAGAATCACAAGTAGGGTAATCTCGTCAATCTAATCTACTTACCCTTGAATCAGTGCAAAACCCTCTGTCTGCAATGAACTTAGGATAGCTCGTGCTTGTGGCTCGTTGACACGATAGTTGGTCATGGTTTCCTGCACATCGTGATGGTCCAAATGAGGATGCCCAGATAAGCGAGGTTGCATAACCGTAGGAAACAAGTCGTAATACGGCAAACCCATCAAAGTAGCGTACTCGCGATGGAGAGTACTCAAGCTAAGTAAGAGTTAACTCACGCAAATCTCAAGGTGAAACACTTCACCTGATGACCTTCTTTAGATTCCACGTGGTGTTGATCTGTGGTCCCTGATCCCCTGCATTCACAAGCACGAAGCAACGGAGGGTCACCTGGATGCCCGCTACAGTTTGCCTGTAGGACTGGGTTTTAGCGAGATACGATTTCTTCCCATCGGGCTGCCGAAGCAAAACCACGTCCGTCTCACTTAGGCGCCAGTCTTTTTGAACGGCTTCTGAAATACTGGCATCAAGATCGACAAAATCGTCGGTAAACTGCTTCGATCCAATCTTGCATTCAACGACGGGAGTAGCTTCCTCCTTTGATTGCAAGATTTGAGCCCAGCATTCCAAAAGTAGCAATGGTTCGAAGACGTTCAAATATTGGCGGTGATCAATGAATTTGTCGGGAACGTGGAGCAGCCGTGGCTTTTCTCCCCGGTTCGGTGGATCTGGTCCGGCGTGATCGTAGTCCCAAGACAGGAGTGCACGATGAAGACCGGAGATGTCGGGTTTTAACCTCAAGGCTCGACGACGAGCATCATCTCGTCGATTGAGTCGTTCCATGGTGGCATTCTTCGCTTGATTCGTGACATCCATCATTTTGACCTGACGGCGCTCAGCAGGCTTCTGAATCTTGGGAGATTTTTGGAATTTCCCGAGCGCTGCTAATCCACGCACCGGTCCTCCAGCATCAGAATCAGAATCACTGGAGGACGACTCGGGTGGAAGAACCTCGGGACGATCTCGAGGGGCGAGGGGTTTGCGACTCGGTCCTGACGTAATTGCGGGTTCTGCTCTCCGGAATGTGGGAAGGACCGGAACTTCTGATCGTGCATCCTTCCGATCGATCTGTACGTGTTTCTCAGGAACCTGGGGTCCACGAACTACCGGAGCTATAGAGGATTCCTGTTTCACGGGTTTGGACTCTGTAGACTTTGTTGCGGGTGCCCGGCGATCAGTTGTCATCGAGACGAACACCACGTCTTCTTCACCATCCTCCCCAAAGGATGCGAGAGCAGCTTCTAGCTTTGATATTCGACCTGCATCCAGTCTAGTCTTAGGAGCTCCCTCAGTCTGCATTCTCCCATCCTCGATGTGCTTGTTCAGTTTTGCAAGCCCTGCCTCGGACGGAGGTACCCCAGTCGTCCGGAAGCATTCTAATGATGTTTGTACGAGTGCGAAAGATTGGTGGAGAAGTTCCTCGTCAGACAGCCGTAACCAGCGAGCGAGTTCCGGCAGAAAAGGCTGTAAGTCGGTCATCATCCGCTTCCCGACCCTTGAAAGCTTTGGGGTCTTTCCAGGGCGCGGAGGCGGTTCTCCTCCAGAAGCTGATACAGCTGCTCTCTCTATGACACGCCATTGAGCCAGCATATCCCGGCCAAAGATCAGTGCATCCCGCATCCAGACAGTCATGTCCGGTATCTCGAAGTATGCCGCCCATAGTGGTGTCCGTTTAAAGATGACAGTAATGGACTGGGTCATAAGCGTCCATAATCGTGGGAGCTGAGCTGCCGGGCCCTGTGGATCGTCGGAACGCAGATATTTGTTGGATAACAGAAGGCCATCCGGACTAGAGCAAAGAACCTCGACCACATCGGTGAGACATTGTACGAGAGACTTTGACAAGCTGCAAGCTTCAGTGACGAGGGGTGCATAGCGGGTAAATTTCTCCAAGAATCCCAGAATACCAGCGAACGACGGGTCCGTGAGATTGGATAGGAGAGCGCGAAAACAATCGAGACGAGCGTCCGCGTCGAAAGCTTGCCCAACCAAAACCTTGGCGGCTGTTTGCAGGTCATCAATGGGGGAGAACATCAGTGTCATGACATCCTTCGCCACACCCTCCCTCTGAAAGAGGTCACGGATAAACTTCTGTTGGTTGTAGTTGGCCAACTTTGAGATGGCATCAACGAAGCCCTCTCGGGTGACAGATAGTGACCGGTTGATAGCGTCGAATGCGAGTAGGGCATCTGGTTTGGATAACACCCGCTTATACGCCAGCTTGTTCAAGACATCCAGATGTGAGAACTGTGCGACTACCCCTAGGATCACGGCAGCACCGTCAGAATCGTTGATCTGTAACGATTCGTATGTCTTTTGCCACAACTGCTCCCGGACTGAGCACACCGGGAATTCGAGTGCCAAGCCTGCAAGGTATTCGCACGATCGTAAGACTGCGTCAATCATCTCCCGCACGTCTCCGTTAAGGCTCGTAACGATAAGTTCACGAGCAACGACTCGGGCAGACTTCCACTTTTCGTCCGCGTACTGACGACCAAATGCAACCGCCACGAATGTGTCGGAGTGGATGTCCAAAACGCCAGATATAGCACCCCGATGACGAGCCCACTCGTCAGTTTGTGCCTTACGTAGAAAGCTTGCGAGTAACTGAGGAAAGGTAAGCATCCGCGTCAAGACATGAGATCCGTAAGCTCACCCGCGCGGTCATGAACATTACTGTCGGTCGCCCCTCTCTGAACCTCTCGTGCTGCAGTTCTTCGCAGAGTAAATCGGCGACCTTGGCAAGTACGTCACCAAAGGCAGGAGTGTCGTGGAGTGAGATGAGGTACTCTCCAAACCACGAGAGGAACCATGGTCTCTCTTCAGAGGGCTCTATACCTTCCACGAGCTTCGTAAAAGATGGATTGTCTTTGATGGCATCAAACACGACTTGGGGGTACTCAGGACCTTCCCCTTTCCACAACTGAAAACGAAGGCGCTTCAGTAGAAATAGAAGACACCGCAATACATCCATGAATTCTGATTGGATACATTACACTGCCTGAAGGTGTAGACAAAATCAAATACTTACGAGGGCCTACGTCGTGTAAGTGTCCGATCACCATCCGCCGGCAGTCAACGCCACCGTAAGATTTGAGTAGAATACGGTTCGGTAGCAACCGAAGAACCTGAGAGTATCCTATCCAAAGCTCACGGGGATCTGAGACAACCGTAATAGACCGAAGAACTTCTGGCACAGTCTCCATTGTGAGTACAGTAAACACAGTAGAATCAGAGGTAGAAGCGTCTCCTCTTGTTTTTGTTAGGAGGTTGAAAATGGCTTGCAAAGCTACTTCATGACCAGTAACGAAACGTGCCTCCGGCATTGGGATCTCGGTACAAGAGGAGATGAATGACCTCGCCCACTGTCGTACCTCCTGAGATTCGTCAAAGAGAAGGATAAGAAGCCCGGGAGGGGGGACATCCTTTGGCCATGACGAGGTAGAAGGACGACAACGTATCACGTTCATAACCATCGGGTCACGTAGAACGCGCAAATTTGAGACCATGTGGTACAGAACACCAGGTGGCAGTTTGCGCAAGGCATTAGGATTAACGTTGGCGCTGTTGATACCAGCGCTAGTCAGTGCGCCTTTGACGAGACTCAGCTCCCATTCGTCAAAGTTGCTATAGAATCCTTTCACTACTTGATCAGAGAAGGCACCGAAATATCTGCGTGTAAACCATCAGCGATATATAGACACGAGAGGAACGCGAAGACGCCTGCGTGCAAGACAATTACGATTGACTGCCCGCAGGAAGCACAGAAGACACGTTTACTCACGTTGAGCGCGAGCTAACCTTGACCTCTCCGAGAGCCTTAACACACTCGCTACATCCTGCCAAACAGCTCCTCAGCCTAGCTTTCCATTTTTCCACCTGGGGGCTGTCATAGGCAAACAATCTCAGCAGAAAAGCAGCGGCATCCACAGTAAGGGGGTCCGCGCGGCTGCAGAACCAGTGATAACATTTATCTGAGCTGTTGGATGGGACTGTCATTAAATACGTGTAGACGGGTGCTAGCACCTCGTCGGTTGCCTCTGAGGTGCTGAGAGGGGTATCGCGGACGCTGGCGAGTATGCCATTGATTTTGTCGACATCGTCCCCAGAAGTCATGAAAGAATGCGTCTAGATGATAGCAAATTCACAGTCGAGGAATGGGAAATCTAACACGTCTATGGAACGTGAGGTGACGATAAGAAAAGTAACGGGACGTGGGTCGGTGATCGTTGTTGCACTCAAAGAGTCGAAGGCGAGTGAATTGAATGGGTTGGCTGACATAAATGGAACTTGACTCACTCCGTAAACCGGTACAGTCTTATCATAATAGTTCATGGACTCACACTGGGACCACGTCAACAGTCTCCTCGAGCAGGATGGCGAGCTCAGAGAGGTGAAGCGTTCCCAGGTTAGAGATTTTGCTGACCTGATCTTGCCGACCAGAAAATCAGAGAAGAAGTAGCGGATCTGGACAAGAAGGCCCGCGATATGGCTGGGATCCTCGATAAAATCCATTCTACTCCATCTAACTCAAGTCAGTCCATTCTGTACCTGTCTTGGCAATGGTATCCTAAGTCTTTCGAGTTAACCCGTTACTCGATGCCGTGCGTCCAATCTTGCATAGTTGCCACGAGCCATTTGCTGCTCTTGCTGCCATAGTCCCTCCCAATCAATTCTGGCGCTGGAAAGATATGTGGTCGCATTCACTCAGAACAGTGGTTTATGCTGCAGCTCTCGTGGAGTACCTCGCGAATAGATCTCTAATTTCACTTGAGCAAACTAGCGAAACACTTGGAAGTGAGCTTTCAATTTCTACGGGTCATCAGCCATTTGGATGTTACCCCGCTTTCTAGTAAAGGAAGAGTGGAAGGATAGATTTTGTATAGCAGTCGAGGACTATCTCCATGGGCTGATTACTATGGTCAATGAATTGGTGAGGTCCTGGCTCGGGAGTTGTCGGTCGGTCGCTACTCTGGGCTTACCATCCCCTGTTGTCCTAGTCACGGTTGGCAGTCAACTCAGTGACTCTAGGGGATTATGAAGCACCCATCCAAATTTCATTCTTTGCCAAAAACCTGTTCGCCGGATTCACCAAGGTGAGATGCCTGCCTTGAAATATTCCATGAAGTTTGTCAACTATTCTGTTGACGCAGCTGAACTTGAAAAATGACATGCTACGTCGGCGTTTTGACAGCTTGAAGTATGACTTGAAAAAGATAGAGGAGGGTCAGCTATTGTTCATTCATCGTTGCGCTTCTAAGCTCTGATTCACCCCGGACTCTAGTGGTTTACGATGTAAAGCTGCGGAAGCTAACTACACCGAGGACATAAGGTTGCTGTAACTGAACACAAGGATCTACTTTTTACATGTACTGCTTCGTGCGCTGTAGATTAGAACTTGGTTGTATTTGTCAACATTGCTATTCGGAGACAATGTAACGGCTGCCTCGTTTAGGTCACGACGCCATAAACTGTCGTCCAGTGGATTGCATGATCATTGATCGTGCTGTATTGGAGCCACACTTGCTGTTATTAGTAGGTTCTGTCGCGGTCACTAACTTCAATAGTAGGTGTTAGAAACATATTACGATGGACAGAAGGCGAGGGTCAACACGACCTGCATCTTCAGAAGGTCGGTTCTCAGACATTCGATTCCCTCTGTCCCCTATTGATAGCGTATGTATAATTTAATTGTCACGGTACAGAGCTAGACTGTTGGTCTCGCGCGAGGGAATCACTTGCTGCGCTGTCCAGCAACTATGCCAGCCCAGATACCGTTGGGACCATTAGGCGCGTCAACGGGCTAATGGCCATGTGGCCAACGGATGACTCCTTTTCAACTGAGAGCTATGAGAATACCAAGACGAATTATAAAAAATTGTCCTCCGCACTCAAAGACGTCCGTAGAGACGCAGAAGAGGAGGCCAGGCGAGTAATAAACCCTCCCCTTTTCGGCCCCGAACCTCCTAATAACTTCTCAGGGCACTCGAGGCCGCAATAGAACAAGTAGGAATCCTCATAGCGCTTCGGAAAGCATCAGAGTCCTACCCACAAGGTTCTTCGCAGCACCCCTGGGAGTCGATGTCGCATTCGCTGACTCATGAAACAGAGAAACGGAATAAGCGCCCTAGACCCCCGTCACCTTCACCAACCTCTATGGCTGCATCCGCTGCCGGTCCGCGTGCCACGCAGGTTGCACGAGGCTCGGCCGGACCTACACCAGCGATACCATTTTCACGCGAACCGAAGGCCCGTAGGGAGGCTCTGGCGAAGCAACTACCTCTGCAAGAAGGCCGTAAGGTGGCTTTCCGTCCGCCCATAGGGAAGACTGCGGATGGCAGCAACGCAGATAGCGATGAGAATACATGGATACTGGCTGTTATCACCAAGTGTATTAACCAAGACAAGAATCGGTACGCAAAACTTGTCAGCACGTAGATACATGTTTCGCTCAGTGTTCCGCAAGTTACGAAGTCCAGGACGTGGAACCCCAAGAAGATGGACAGCCTGGCCAGTAAGAAGCATTTATTCCCTTGCCTACCATGACTCACTACAGAAATGAAGGTGTTATAACACAACGCTTCGAGCGATCATGCCACTTCCAGACCCTCATGCTCCGCCAAACAGCGCAGCACATCCAAACGCTTATCAAGAATTCCCAGCAGGTTCAACGGTGATGGCTCTCTATCCAGACACGAGCTGCTTTTACCGTGCCGAAGTAGTAATGGCCCCCAGTGACCTTCACCCTCCTGGTCGTGTGAGTTTTCTTTGCGGAGAGATGCCTCCGAATCTCACGGGATTGGTATGCTAGGGTGTTTCGTCCAAACAGAATATATCTATGTATAAGCTCAAGTTCGAGGATGACGATGATCAGGAACATTCTGTATTAGCACAGTTCGTCGTCGAATGGCCTGGTTCATAGCTATAACTTGTTTTTAGGGTAGCTTTTACTTCGCGGGAGGAATCACTGCGGAAACGGGTTTTTAATCAGGTCCGGAGGTAGTCGGGTCAATGACAATAACCGTTGTATATCCCGAGGGTAGCTACTCCTAATAATATGTCTGAATATAGTGCCGAAGTGTTCTCGTTTCGGAGCATAATCTGGTTGGATTTGCATGCCTATCACCATGACGATTTTTACCTTCGCGACAATAATCAGATCAGATTCGAATGTGACTATGAGCTATGTACACCGAGTTAAATCGTATAAATGCAATTGATCCTCCCGCCTTCAGTTGTGTTTTTCAGGATAACCAGATCAGATTATATTCGATGAGTGCCTAGTACAACGCATGCTTCCAAAATGCCTACCCAGCGCCCCCAGCTGTGCAAAAAAATCGCCCATGTTTGCTTGCTCCCCTCCTTGGTGAACGGCAGGATATGATGCATTCGCAGAGGCTCACAGGTGGCGCCCCACCGCTGATGCCTGGGTCCCAGTTGATGAGCCAGGAGGGAACTCATCGCGGTCGTCATGTACCACAGACCCAGACACACATGACGCCCTCCAGCTCCTTGCACCTTCAATGCCAAAGACTTCTGAGTGGTGGAGCAATACCTGGATCCCAGTCGTTGAGCCAGAATATTAATAGCATCACGTGTGGACATCACGTACCACAGATGAACATGGCGCCCTCAAACACCCTGCAGGGCACTCACCTCCCTTCTGCGCCAGGCCTAGATGATCCATTTGGCCCTGGCCCTGCTCAGCGAAGAGACCACGGTGGACCATCGGTCAGTCACTACTAATTGTTGTTGTCAGTCGATCAACTCACCCTATCTGCCAAGCTCTTGTCACCCGAGTTCTCCTTTGATATGATGGAGCCGACCAGTGCCGTTGATTCGCAGGGATCGCAGGACGAGGCATCCTATCCACACTGAGGAAACCAACCAAGCCAACATCTTGGCTTCACTCCTTACCATGGGGGTGTCAACGGTCGTGACGAAACGTCCTTCTCGTATGCTGGAAGACCTTCCCATAGTCAGTCGAATGGCAGAGGACGTAGTGAGACGCCAATGGAAGACTATCAGACTTTATATTCAGCATCCCGCTCTCGAACTGGATCTTACCAAGGAGACCAGCTTAGCTTGCATGCTACAGTTGCACAGCTCACGGCTCATGTCAAACACCTCAACGAGGCCAACACCAGCATGGAAGAACAGCTTACCAGCGTCAGGAAGGCAACTGAATCTCTCGTTTCGCGCCTTGAAACCGTCGAGCAAATGCTTAGAGAACTGCAGGAGAAATGTGTGGATCAACAGAAGCATACTTCGTCGAGAACAAACTCAAATGACCATTCTGTTCTCAAGGTACGTTACGCTATCATTCAGTATCGGAGTGCGCACTCACCGGGCACTAGTCTATTATCCAGCTGCTCTTCTCTCACATGTGTGGAATCGAGTGTGAAGGGACGAAAAGAAACCGCATCGCAGCCCTTGCTGCTATCAAACCACTCGAGAACGACGAACCTTTCATATCGACAAGTGACAGCACACATCTTTGGCGCCCCAACTGGCTCGGCAACGTAGATGACAAACTGAATGACATGTTCATTAAAGAAGTCGCCGAGCGTGTCTTTAATAATGAAAAGGTATCATCTGGTAGCACGTGAATAATATGAGAATTGCAAGTGCTCACCCGACATGCAATAGAGCCAGAGGGAACAGCTCCAATTAAAAACCATACCCGACAAGTCTTTCGACCTCCAAATAATGAAAGATTGCGCGAAAACATACTTCCGCACGATCCACAAAAGGGTAAAAGAGGAAACGAGTGATCAAGGTGCACACAGGACTAAGGAGAGGCTGGGACAGAATCGTCAGCGAGCTCGGCGTGTTACGGTACTTGAACTCTCACAGATATCGTGCCCGAGTGTGCCTGACATACTGGTAGGTTGCAACAGCTAGACGCAAGGCAGCGTCACAGTACGAAGCGGAAACTGGACATCAGGGCGCAGAAGCCCTCATCCTTACCGACCTCGGATCTGATATTATCAGCTGCAACGATGATGAGGTTAGCGATGACATGCTCCAGCAAAGGAAGGATGCAGAGGTTGGGCAATCTGCAAACTGGGTTGTAGGTCAGGCTTGGCGCTCAGTCGATGTAAGTTAAATTCATATCTGAGCGGCAAAGGTGACTCACGAATCCGGCCATATTAGTATGTTGCATTTCTGTGCTATCTCAGCATGCGTGCCACGAAGCAGCAGCAAGATGTAACTGAGGACCTGAACACGAATACTAGCAATATGAATCAGGAACCACAGCGTAAACGTTGCAAAACCACGAAGAAGGTGCACAAACAGGTCTTTGACGTCGCCCTGAAGCATTTGAGTCGTGACATGCCACCGGCAAAGGCCATGGTCTTCAGGGCAATGGTAGATGAGAGGTGGTTAGATGAACACCCGGGAATGGTGGTGCACGAGGGCATCAGCTGGCTAAAAGGCTTCTATTCTCGCATCAACCAAGAAGAGCTTTTCGAGGCGGATGCCACCTACCTCAAAGAATTGGATGAATGGCTCAAGACATCTAATGAAAATGGGTCATTGGATGACGAAAACAAGTATTGAAACTTCGCTTTGCTGTTCGCATTCTGAGCAACACATGTTGTAGGATTTGTGACGCTCTGTTACAAAATTAACAAACATCATGTTTAATTTACCATCCATCCTTGTAATACATGAACGTCTAGACTCCAGTTACTGAGTATTGATTGAGTAGCGAGCTGGGTATCAGTAAACAATAACGCTACGCACCTTTGCAAGGTCTACTGTTGCCCACACCTTGCGCTGATCCTCTCCAAGTGAAACAACAGTTAATGCCAGTAAGTTACCAATCCAGTTGAATTCCACGAGCGAAGGGAGGCGTGATTCTTGCATTTGGTATTCCCTGAGCTCCCATAATCGGACATCTAAGGCAGAACTTCATGATGTTAGTGCGAACGATGGTTAGTAGGTCAAACAGGACGACGTACAAGTCGTCCCAAATCGTCCTTTGGTTCCCGTGGTATGGCTTGAACCATCGCATGCGCGCAAACCATAAGCGTTGCTTCCCATTGTGTAAGGGTTGATCCAGCTGAAAGATCTCCAGTATCTCTCCATAGCCGTGTGTAGGTACCTGACCTGGTATCATGACGTGAACTAGGGAAGACCGGTGAGTGCCGACTGCTCTTGAAGCATGAAATCGCTTTCCGTTTATCACAACATAGTCGTAGAAGATGCCATTGGGATTGAGAGGAATACTGTGGGGAGTAGTTGGCCACTCGTGTTGGCAGTGCACTGGTGAAAGCGGAAAGCGTGCATTGAGTGTACGAGTGAGTAATCGATAAGTTTCTGATGAGAAGACATTTTCATGACAGCATGGACTTAGGGAGTAAGTTATCCCGGCTATGCAGTCTATGGTCAGACGGCCATCCATTCGTTCTGTGCCAAGGGTAACTCACCATCTGCGCTGACCTCATCAAGATCGTTGCAGAGGGCAGCAAGCCCTGCGACGGTTCCACGTTCCTCATGCGTAGCCTTCTGCATGATTCGTGCAGCTTCTGAGCCGAGGGATTTCACGGGATTGGCACGCAGAGAATAGATCTAGAGTTCCGTAGTCAGTAAAATAGTATTTGTATTCCAATTTACAAATGCATTGCACTTACCACCCTTGAGCTCTCACATGCGCGATGGAACTCCTTGAAAAAGGTCGTCTCGAGTTTGCTGTTTGCGTGGTTGTTTGCTTTGAAGGACTTCAGAACCTTGTTAAGGCGCTCGAATAAAAACGTCCAGAAGTCATGCAGCGGTCCGAAGTTGCGAGCGCAGTTGCTGACATGTGTGGAATAGTGATGATTTGGCTTTATGGCACTCGATCCATAGAGCTTAAGTTCAAGCACATTAGTGTCATTAATATTGATGTATAGTCTGGGCGATGACATACCTTAATCAACTCAACGTTGTATTCACGTAGTAACCGATCAGCCTCAGTGATATTGTGGTCGTTGATTGTGTGCTTGATGAGAATACGGATGGCCAAGGACAGCTTAAGAAAGTTCGCCGGATCGGTAGGATGAAGGTTGAGTTGCTCGTTGCGGTCTTCAGGAACCTCGGGTGTCTCTGCATCGCCTGGAGGGGGAGGTGGGCCACGTATCTGACCTTCAGGCAAGTCTTCGACAATCTGGGTCGCTGCCTTTCGTTTCTTCTGCGCCTGGGACGGAAACCCATATGTAGTACATAGAAGTACACGAAGATGTATGTGAAACTCACTCGTTTGACTTCGGCCTGCCACGCCTTCTTGGCTTGCTTTACTACCAGCTGTTGGAGCTTTTCCTGCTTCTTTGCCTTGGCGATGGCCATATTCTCCTGCGCAATATGGGACTTTTTGGTTTCAAAAGCTTCCCTTCCACGTTTCTTGGCTTCTGCGAGGGACGTCTTGTTGTTAGCCTTCTGGGAAGCTTCCCGTTGTTTCTCGGTTTCGGCCTGCTCAATCATGGAGATGCGGCGAAAGGGTGCTTCATCAGACGTCTGGTGCGGTAGATAACTGTCCCAAATCTGAGGTACCTATGCCTGTATAAGTTGTGAGCTTGATGTCAAGCGTTGATGAAACATACGATGATCAGGCCATATACGGTTGCCAAAAGCAACCACTGATCGGCCATAAGAGATCCACCGGCAGGGGTCCCAATGTCAGTTGGCAGTTTGCCGCACGAGCCTGGGATGATAAACTAGTAATGTTTTGAATGTTAAGTCGCTCTTGGAAGGGAAAAATAGGACACACATACATCTGCGAGCATGCTGTGTAGCGTGGCGAGCTCATGATTCGGCCGTAATATCTTGCTTTGAACCCAGATATTGTAAAAGTGTGTCTTCACTAATCCTGAGAATAGAAGACATGTCAGTTTTATACAGACTCGAAGTAGATATTATGATGCACCCAGGAAGAGATTGTGCATCGGATCTATGACGATTTGTGCGACCAAGTCGAAATATGGTAGGCGGGATAGCTGCGAATATTGTGTTGCATACTCTTTGACGAAGATCTTCTGTGCATTCGGCGTCGCAAGGTTGCGATACTGATCGCCTAAACGGCGCTGCTCAGCATCTGTTCGTGGCGGAAAAGCTGATATGGATAATAAGTTATTGTATACTGTCTGTGCGAGAGGCGGAAAGACATACCTCCTTGCTGAAACGCATTTGGATTTGTCTTGTCTGCCACAGATATCCAGCACTCTGTACAAAAATAAGTATGAGAGTGCAATGCGAAGCCTCCAATCTTGTGCGCTGCAGGCTTGTCGCATACGACCGCAACAAGGGCAACACGGACAAGCCATCCTAAGATAAGTCAGTAGACACTCACATAAAATAATATTAGACATACCTTCAGGCCGCGATTCAGTGGGAACTTTGATACCATGCTTCCAAAGCCGCAGTAGATCAGACACGATAGGCCAAAGAAATCGTTGTACCTGGTCCGGTGATTGCTCCTTTGGACCAGGCATGATACTCGTGCACATTAGATTTGCTGTCCGATACCTGCAAGGAAGGACAAAGCTGTATGAGAAGAAAGATGCGAGGATATCATAAAACTTACCTGTATTCTGGTGGCAGGTTACAGATCGAGAACGATGTTGGAGCCGATGAATGGGATGGCACGATATTGCTCCGAATGTATGAAAACCTGTCGTGAAGTACGTTCAGTCAAATCATAAAGTCAGCGGGAAGAGCGTACCAGTCCATGCCCAAGTTCACACCTAAGCGAAGCTCGCCATTTGGACCACCGCATTCATTCGTCTGGTTTGAAAAGAACAGATTGCCGTTGGGACCTTTAAGCTTCATGCGGCAGATATTGCCATTGAATATGTCTGTATACATGCCAGGTTTTCGTGGTTTGTCTCGCCACTCGTCGAGAGTAGCCTCGATGCCAGGAATCTTGAGGATTGACACAATTTGCTCAGACAGTGGGAGATAAGGGTACTTAATAACTGGAGTCTTCAGCGTGCGAGTGTTGCCACGTAGAGTCTGCCCTGGAAGAAAAAGTTCAACGTGGCAGGATGTGCAGGTATCATGACAACGCGGTGACGAGGCCGGAGGGTATACATTGCGACAATTCGGACAGACCGGTAACGTATGGATGGGTCTATTGACTCCGAGAAGGCGATTTCCGGACTGGAGTGTTGTGAACGGGGAGGTAGCAGTTGGGTTGAGAAAGAATAGTAGAAGAGTGAGGATCGCCAATAGTGCATTGCATGCAATGCGCGGGAGATGGAACTGGAGATGGAGCCATGATACGAGAGCATGTATGACCGTGACGTGCTCTGGGATGTCAGCGAGGTCTAGGTTATCTGATCGCACCTCTTCATCGATAAGGAAGGGATCGGGATCATCTTCATTGACGCTGGGGTGGGGGAGGCCATCTACTACCTCTGCATTGTGGGCATGATCAGTTTCATCAGCATAAGACCAGGATCCATTAGCGTAGGACATATCATCATAATTGAGGGGCAGGGCATTGTTCCGACTATTGTTCTGCTCGTCACAAAGTTCTTCTGCAATATGTCGGAGCTGACGTTCCACGGCGCGCTGTTCTGGGTCAGGAGGGAGATGGTGGGCACGAAATGAAGTGAGAGGGCAAGCGCCAGCAGACGTCCTTGCGTTGTACTCTTGGAAGTAGTCCACAGCGGAAAGCAAGGCCTTGGGGCTATGGAAGTTCGGTCCCAGATTCGGTAGTGCACTGCCAAAGGTCAGAATATCAAGGTCCTCGCCACTGAGAGTACCGTGGTCGAGCATCTCTTGTTCTACAGCGCAGGTCAAAGTATGCAGTGGGTCAGCAAAAGAGACATCAGGTGAGAGGGGGGGAGCAGGCATGCATATAGGGTATGGAAATAATCGTGAGACGGGCCCTGCATCTTTAATGACCGAACGGATGACCCTATGCCCTGATACACGCAGCTGTGACATCTGGGATGCTTTCGTCCTCGCACAAAGGTCATATCGCATATGGGCGGCGGCCATATGTGCAGGCACTAGCGCTCCATTACACCTGAAAGATTTGCAGTTGCATTGCCGGAACCCCATTGGAGGCGTGTTCTTAGTGAATAGAGTGTGAGGCCTTGAGGAGGTAGCAGGAGGACGTGCACGACGTTAATGATCACGTGAACATTATATTAGTTCCAAAAAAAGACAAGTACTACTTGCGAAAGCGTTTAGCGGGAGGGGTGGGGGTACTAGCTTCAGAGAATATGGGCATGCGACATCTTTTATTATTTTCCTGGCCAGCGATAAGTCCCTCTCGAATTTGGGCCCATCTTTCCTGAGTAATGATGAGTATGTGACAACACAAATGATGAAGTTTACTTACACACAACAGTTGTGTACTCACAGTATCAAACATCTCCGATCCAGCAAAACTGTCTGGGGTAAAAGTATGCCTAATGGAGGGGCCAGAAACCTGTGTGGGAAGAGATGAGACTGGTATTTCTGAAGTAGTTTTCTAGAAAGAGGTCAATATCAAGAAAAGAACGGTTCATGAGTCACAACGTACCTTGACAGCCGCAGTTGGGGTCTCCTCCATACTTTTGGGCTCAGTTTCACTCTCATCAATGAGAGGAATGCGAGGGGCGATAGGCAGGGCAGTACCACCCTCAGGGTTTGTCTGGCTTTTGTCGGCAGGTGGGAAATGGTCTGGAATACATCCGAATGGTCCTTGCATGGCAGGAAGTGGCTCGACGTTGACGAGTAGAGGATCCTATGTAATACCATCAGCAAGGAAATGAATTATGCGATGACTTACTGAGACGGCTGAAACATGGGCATCTGCAGACTCCAACTTAACCCCACCAGTACCAACGTTAGCACCGAAGTCGACAACGCACGCTTGAGTTGCACGAAAGGTATCATTGCCAAGCTCTGGTGACATCGTCGTTAGGGAGATTTCTATGGTCTGGTGTATGGCTGTGAGTGGAAGACACATGAACGGTAATTAGCCACATGTACCACAGGGCCTTGGGAGTTTGGCTCGAAAGAGAGCGTAACATTTTGGATGCTGGTTGGGACATGAAGTCGAAGGATGTGTGGCCTACGTTTGATGACTGTCGGGGGACCAACAAACTCGGTTTCGTCGGCTTGTGAGGTTGGAACCACTTGGTTAGCATCGATATGGAACTTTTGGAGGTGAGTGCATAGGCCAGAGGACTCGAGTACCACATACCTTGGGTTGGTTCATGGTGTACATGGCAAACCGGTGAACTTGGAGACCAAGGAAAATTTTCGCAAAGTCCATTATTTTTTCCGAGGGGTGCAAGGGCGGCAAGAGCCACTCTTCCGATGGTATTATAGTTGGACTATGGCCGATGAAGTCAAGCATAGTCAGAGTGGGGAAATGCACGTGCAAGAGGTCAGGCTATTGGTGTATTGACTATATTCAGATCTTGCCTACGTCAGATTATTTGGATATGTTACTCAAAAATCGTGGAGTCGGACTTTACTCAGACTAATAGCTATATCTTACAAAAAAAAATCAAGGTCAGATTATCTACATTTGGAGAATCCGGTTATGCCCCCTGCTAAAATCTCGTTTCCGCAGTGAATTGAATATTCTGCACCAGTGTAGAGGACCCCAGGCACTCCTAGCATCTTCCAGAACTTGCCAACGTCATAGGTTACAGTTGTTTTCCCAAACGGCGCAACGCTTGCGTAGTACGCCGGCAAGATTTGGAAAGTAAGCTTGCTGTTTTCCCGTCGTTTCGCGTGGTTTCGGTCACCGCAATCCCCGTGGCATAAAAGGGAAATGAGGAATCGTCATCGTTGTAGTTTCTTGTCCAGTCGCCCTTAGCACTCGAAAAACGCACGATCGCAATGTCCATTGCCAGACAACTTCTCCGTGAATTCAGGCCTCTCATGCAGATGTTTGAGGAGCCGTTCGGGAGGTCTGCCGTTAGTTACGGCTTCCCTCATCACCACTCTCTCTTTTCAGACCCTTTCTTCGGATCAGTAAATGCCCTTCGTCCAGCGGTGGATGTATCTGAGGAGGGGGACAAGTATGTCGTGGAGGCAGACCTGCCGGGTGTGAAGAAAGAAAACGTGGAGATTATTGTGGGTGACGGAGGTCGGAGCATCACTATCCAAGGGAAGACTCCGGCCAGTCGGCGTAATGCACCTGAACCCCAATCCCAGGAGGTCGACAACGATACAGCGGCCAGCGAAGGTGCGTCGGTCGTATCTGAGTATCTACTCTCGCAGCTAATCCCGTAGTCGTCACAGGAACAGGGGCCGTCACCACCACTGACCAGAGCCAGAATCAACTGACTACTGAGCGTTTGTGGTCTGGAAGCTCGGTCTTCACGAGGACGGTCTGGCTTCCCCGACCTGTTGATCGCTCTAAAGTGAAGGCTAAGTTGGAAGATGGTATTCTGACGCTGCAGGCTGCGAAGGCGGAAGATCAGGAGACTGTAAAGGTGCCAGTGGAGTAGAGAAGAAACCGATTATTGTATCGTTGGCTTCTGTACGTTGAGGACGTCCGAACTCTCTACTCAGTCATATGTAGCACTGTTTAAAATCATGTATTAGCACGAAATTGTATACGTTACACCCATTGCATGGTATCTGGTCGGAGGATGGCGAAGGGCAGCAATTCACTAGTCTGAGAACTCGACAAGACAGGTTTCCTCTCGACTGTATGAAGTGACTCGTCGCGGATGACGTTCCCCTCGAGCGCGTGAATGAAGTGGGTGGAAAGAGTGGAGTTGTCCCGGGATGTACGTGGGTCGGGTGGCATAGCACTGGGCCAGCGGGTGGCTAACGTATGTACGCGTCCAGAGGAAACGAATCTGGGCTCCCCACAAGGAATATCCTGCGCCCGTCGGAATAGCTGTGGTTGGGGTGGCGGGGTTGCCAGTTGGGACTTGGGACTTGGGGGAGAGAGTAGCACTAGCAGCCTCGTTCGCGTCGCTACCCTGCAGGCTGCAACCCAAAATCAACCGCTGCCAACAAACCTGTCAGTCTTCTTCCCATCCCATCCCCCATCGTGGCCAGGGAATCCGAAGAACAACAACAAGACCCCCGTACTCGGCCATAACAATCGTCGCAAACTCATGGCTGCCTATTACGCCGATTCGTCCATCTTGGCACATACAGCATCCCTCCAACCCTACGGGCGTTTCAGTGACCCCAACGAACCAAACACAAGTATGAGTGTATACGATCTACCAACAGACTCCGAGGGCGACGTTGAGATAGACGAACTAGTATCAGACACGGAAGACGACGAACAGCTGGCGAGCGCGTCTGCGGCCGGGCAAAAAAAAGGAGGAAGAAAGTTGGGAGAGCGGGTACCCGGAACGACCCTACTTCCTGCCTCCAGAGTCGAGAATATGATTCATGCTGATGGTGCGTCCACACAAAGATGCGTTTAGCTGCCTCGTCATACGTTGATACATTCATACTTTTAAAGGCGTCACCGGTAACCTTTCCATGTCCAAGGAAGCCGTGTTCATGCTATCAATCGCAACAGTGAGTCTTGACCACGCTTGAGATGTTCGAACAGGACCTCAGATGCACTCGTCGTTTGCAGGAAGAGTTCATAAAGCGCATGGTACAGGCCGGTCACCGGTCGGCGGCAGCCGTGCGGAGAAACACCGTACATTACACAGACATGGGTATGCTTGGACATCTTAATCTGTGCTTAGTTGCTCACTCCTTTTTCCCAGCAGCGTCAACGGAACAATACCAGGAATTCATGTTCCTGCAAGGTGTGATGCCCCCGCCCCCAAATTTCTTGCGCTGACCGCGTTTTTGCTCAGATACAATACCCGAACCCATAAGCCTTTCAAAGGCGCTAGAAAGACGCGAAGCCAAGCTAAGAGAGGACCTTGCAGCCAATCCTGCCGTGTCCTCCTGTATTCAAGGACAGTCGATATCGTCAGCCCCTATCCCTTCCGGTCAGCACGCCAATGGGAAGGCGAAAAAGAAGAGTCGCGCTCCACAGGAAAAGGAGAAGTCTGCGCGTAGCAGTCCAAGTGCACACCACGGAGGGTATAACGAAGAAGTGGAAATGGAGGTAGATGACCAGGAGGTCAACCACGTTCCTCCCTCAAGAAGTTCAAGTGGCAGAGTCATAAAGGCATCCCGAGTAGTGCGAGAAGGCATGCAGGAAAGTTCGAGCGGGAGTGTAGTCAATGGCTCCGCTCACCACCAATTGGAACCAGTAGAATCTTCGTCTGGATCGGCTTCACCACCCGGGGCGACGTCGGCTCAACGACCGACATACGACTATCAGCAACCGCTCCCCCCCAGTTGGCCTGGCCAGTATACTGGTCCAGCCAGCGGATTTCTTCAGGATCCGTCTCACGCGTGGGCGTACGTCAAGCAAAATCCGGGCCGCACAATATACTCGCAACAATCGCGGCACGAAAATTCCACATACCGTTAGTATGTGGCCTTTCCGACTTTGCAAGGACTTCCGCATGTACCACGGTCATTTGAGGACCGACGTTCTTGTCTACTACCCGCTTCACACATTTATCGCCTACATTAGTTTCGCAGAGATTATAGGGCAGCGTATGTACGCGTACATCACCATGCTGCCGATAATGCGAGGTTCGTTTAACCTTGCGCCGGGGTCCCGCTTACCAGTTACCGTTCAAAAGAAAGAAGTAGGGTGTCCCTAGTAAACTTGTATAGTTCAGGTGAAGTACTTGTAAGGCCAAGGCAAGTGCTCACCTTATCAAGCTAAGCCCCTAACGCTATCAGGCGCGGGAGCTCCTTGCTGCTGCGCCACGTATCTCGAATCGTCTACGAATTCTGGAGATGGGCCTCACCGAAGCACCCCTCCGACTGCCTACAATCGACATCGCACCTTACCTCGAAACTACGCAGTCCAACAGCTCAGAACGAGCAGCGGTCTCCAAAGCTCTTCATGAGGCTTGCGTAGAATATGGTTTCTTTTACCTCGACATCTCCAAATATGTGGATCCTGGCGAGCCTGAAGAGCTCACTCGACTAGCTCGCGAGTTTTTCTTCCTACCACAAGAAGAGAAGGACAAGATATCTATCACCCTCCAAGATAATGCCCGAGGTAGGCACTGGTCAAGACCGTCACAAGATACCACCCCTCTAACGTAGTACGTTGCAGGGTACCAGAGACTCAAGGAAAATGTTACTAACGGCAAGGCTGACAACCATGAAGGGATTGACATCTACAAGCCGGTTGAGAACCCCGACAAATCGAAAACCCTCTGGGGTGAGAACCAATGGCCAACGATACCCGGCTTTCGAGAGAAATATGAGCAGTGGATTGAGAAGATGAGGAAACTAGGAATGATCGTCATGGAAGCGTAAGTCATTCTCCTTCCTCGTAGCTGCAGCCCCAAAAAGTGATGTGTCAGGATGGCCGATGGACTTGGTTTGAAAGAAGATGAATGGAAGGAGTTCCGCTCTCAAGTGGAAGATAGCTTCTGGTATATGCGGATTATTGGTGAGCTGTACTTAGAATATTTCCCATCCTAGTCGGAATCCGTTTCATGGGGGATTTCATCTAGGTTACCCCCCTTTACCAAATGATTACGACGGGTTCTCGGTCGGAGCACACAAGTAAGCTAATCGCGCTTAGCGTACATTAGAAAGTGCTGAACACATATCCAAGGGACTATGGATGCTTGACGTGAGGATCAAATTGTCCGGCTAGTGCACAATATTGGCCAAGTCTCAATGAATTTGTGCCACACAGCCTGCTTTACGCGGATCCCACGCGCTCAGCTTTACAAGTGTTTTTGCATAGAAGTGGACACACAGTCACAGATATAAACGGACTTCCAGATGAGCAGGACGGTGAGGAGGGGGTATGGATCGATGCTGACCCTATTCCTGGGTGTATAGTTTGCAATATCGGCTCAAGTGAGTCGAGAAGAGCAAGGTGCTTAACAGTACCAGTGCTGACTTCAGTGTGTAGTGTGGGAAGTATGGTCGAATGGATTGTACAAAAGCACACTGCATAGGGTAATCCACAGGGGTGCCAACTACCGGTACGTCTTCCACGTTTGTTTCCATGCTGCTCACTCGACCGTTCCATTGCAGCGTCTCGTGAGTGCCTCTAGTCCAGTGTAACTAATACGTAGCTATTCAATCGACTGACTTCCCCACAGGATTCCGTTTTTCTTTGAACCCAACTTCGATGCGAATGTGAAACCACTGCCTGCTGCGATAGCACAGACTGGAGACGTGCAGGTCTACAAACCTGTGGAGTATAGTAAATTCCTGCTCAGTAAAGTCAGCTACAACTTTTCTTTGGAGGGTATGTAGTTTGTAAGTTGTACGTGTTACGGGAAGTCAATTGCTTTCGATCCTGCGGCGAGCCTTGTATGTCACGTGCATCTACGGATCGGACCCGGCAAGTCATTTCCGAGTCAAGAGGCCATGATTAATGTTCTGACATCGATCAATCGACATTGGATTCCTTGGAGGCATTTGAAGACCAGGAAAATGTCCTACGAAGCATCCCTAGCGAAACTAGCCTCCCCACTCAAGGAACTCGTCTCGAACGCGCAATCTGACACGGGGACATCCGATGCAGACAAGGCAGAGGTAATCAGCTGGATAGATAAGGTTGCAGCGGGGGATGTCGCGAAGGCCGAGAACTTCCAGGTCAGCCAGCCTAGCTTGCGCGTTGTGTGCCGTCTGATATGATGATTTGCCTATAATTTCAGGATTTAGACGCGCTTCTGACGCCTCGAACCTACATAGTGAGCAACTACTTCACTGCGGCTGACGTCGCGCTCTATGGCGCACTCCATCCAACAATGGTATGTAGCACGCTTCCTCCCTGAAAGACACGTCCTATAACGTGAGAATAGTCTCAACTCCAGCCTTCTCAATACTACGCTACCCCTGCGATCACCCGTTACTTCGATCATATCCAATTGAAACCCTCGGTTTTGAGTGCAGCACGGGCGCTGTGTCCAGCTTTCTCACTTATCACGTTCGATTTGGACTCTGCCCCTAAGATCGAGAGGAAGGCGGAACTACCGAAGAAAAAAGAGAAGGCGCCAAAGCCTACTGGTCAACAGCCACAGGGTACTGAAAATGCTGAAAGAACAGCTGCTACGGAGGTTTCCAAAGGAGAGGGAGCGACCGTAAGCAACAAAGAGCAGAAGCCCCAGAAAGAAAAGAAGGAGAAGAAGGAGAAGAACAAAGATACCGCTGTCGCTCAAGCCGAAGGCAGCAAGAAAAAAGGGGGTGCAGCTCCCGCCAATAAACCTGCGGAGGATGATGGCGAACCGGTTCCATCTATGATAGACATGAGAGTTGGACACATCATAGACGGTGCGCCACACTTCGCACCCTTATTTCTTACAGCGTTGAGCGTCGACTTCTAGTGAAAAAGCATCCTGATGCTGACAGTCTGTACATCGAGGTTCGTATCCAGAAATATTTTTGCCACGCTACCTATTAACTAAGTGTTCGACCAGCAAATAGATCTGGGCGAGGAAACGGGTCCTCGGACAGTTGTCTCGGGGCTCGTCAACTACATACCTATAGAAGAGATGCGTGATAAATACCTTGTTGCAATTGTAAGTGTGCATTCCTGCTACTAGATGCAACCGCCTACTTACGCTCGGTCAGTGCAACCTTGAAACCTGCAAATATGCGTGGCGTCAAAAGTTTTGCCATGGTCCTTGCTGCACGTGGTTTGTTCTTTCCGTAAGCCTGACTCCGCTGAGATCTCTGCTAGGCTACATCGAAAGAAGGTAAGGATGGTGGGGTCGAGCTGATACAACCACCGCCGGGAGCCAAACCTGGTGACCGTGTTTATTTCGAGGGACCAGAGTACGAGAGTTGGTGCCCTAGCAATTCACAGCGCGTTCTGGCCGCTGACGCCCTCTACAGACGCACAACCACTACCTCAGTTGAATCCAAAGAAGAAGATCTTTGAAACTATCCAAGCAGGTATTGCCGCCCATTGCTTCATTATAAACCAGGATTATGACTGTGTCCCGCAGGCTTCACCACACTCGAGACGAAGGAGGCGGTATGGATCAATCCCGTTACGAAGAGTGTGCACAGAATTCGTACCTAAAGACGGTGTTTGTCTCACCCCGACGTTCGTTGGCGCCTCCTTGTCGTAGTAGACATACTTGCGAATTGAAATAGTGTACTTTACGGTGGCTGTGCCAAAAGTGGTTGTAATAGGCGAACTAAATTTCCTGAGCGGATGTCATGACGCTCCGGACAAGCTTGGGGCTAGCCATCCGCCAGTTCAGTTCAACAGCTCGAGCGTGCGGGCACACGTCCAACATCGGCAAAACGCCTATACCGATTCCTCCCAATGTCACGTTGACACCGTCTCCAGCGTCAGTCGCTGTTCAAGGACCGCTGGGGTCGACCTCCGTCCGGCTCGAGCCTTACATGCGACTTGCATTTCCTCAACCGAATGTCCTAACGATATCCGTGGATAATGCAGAGGAGAAGAAACAGCGTGCTATGTGGGGACTGACGCGGACTCTCATTAGCAATGCGGTCGTTGGGATGACCGAGGGGTTCACAGTACCCATTTACTTGGTCGGCGTCGGGTACAAGGCAGTTTTGGAGGAGGACCCAAGAGGGACTATAGATGGTGGAGGTGGACAGAGACTCAGCATGAAGCTCGGTCATTCACACAACGTTTATGTGCCCATCCCTCCGTACATCAAGGCCGAGGTTCCTTCCCCTACTAAGATAGTGCTCAGTTGCACGGACAAGCATCTACTGGGCCTTTTTGCTGCCAAAATACGGAAGTGGCGGCCTCCTGAACCTTACAAGGGAAAGGTAGGCGCTATCTGCGCTCCTCTGTCTTCAATGCTTGCTTATATGTTTGCCTTGAGGGTGTCTTTGTCGGGAATGAGACCATACGTTTAAAAGCTGTCAAAAAGAAGTAGACTACCGTATACCTCGTCGTATTTCATGTTCGTCTTCTGTTGGGGTCGGCGTCTCTGGTTGTGCATCAAAAGACATCATATATGTGATAGCAAGAGTCTTAGATCAGTACCACCACCTGGTCGAGTACCAAGCTCCTGCATATGTGCCCACTACTCCCCGAGAACTTTACGAGCAAGATCTACTACTAGGAGCTTGAACACGAAATGCGGCACTCCGTTGCACCAAGTCGCATGTCCCAGGCCGCATCCCAGGTCACCAATGCCGTTGCGATGAACCGTCTTCTGGAGAAAAAGAAAGAATATGATGCTGTGGACCGCTCTCGAACGCGTTACAACACTCTTTCTGAATCGCATCGAAGGCCTCGCTGATGACTGCGAAGTGATGGCAGATGCTGGTCAAGGTGGGATCTTCCCTTGAGCACAAATAGCCGTTATACACCGGCCCATACACTGACACGTATGCTGTTTCAGTTCACGGTCAGGTACTCGAGCAATGGCAGAATATGTTCCGTATACTCGACCTCTTCCGTGAGTCCATTTCGTATTCCATCGTCCATATAACTAGTCCCAACTCCTTGGCAGTCGCAAACCGACAGCCGCATGGAATAGACGACTCTGCAGTAGTTGAGTCGGCTCCGGGAGAGCGCCTCGTGCGGATTCCTTTGGATGAGCTGCAGGTAGATGCCACGCATCCCTCGTGAGGGGCATAATAGACCTGTTGACGGGCCAAGGAGGTTATTTTACTAACTGAGAGTAGCTGCCTGCTTTTGTTGCACGGTTATGCAGATTGGTGTTGGCGTCCAACAGTCCTTCAGATCACCGGTACTTGATTCGTTCAGGTTCGCTGTATAGCCCATTTTCTTTTGACGGATGTTTCACCCTCAACAATTCCGAATCACCAATTATTTGGTCTTTCCATGTCCCATCTTCTTGCTCCGAAGGTACGCGCCTTGCGTTTAAAGTGTCTGGTCTCCACGCACCTGTGGATACACTTGCACATACGGTCATGCTAGTACACAGAGATCGCCACGAGAGTAAGTAGCTCAAATGCAGTTGAATAGCAGGTTTGACGTCGCCGCACTTATCAGCTGAAACGAAGTAGAACCCGAGAGAAATACGGTAACAATGTCACAACGCGACGCTCCACACTCAGGAAAGCGCTAAGCCACCATACACTAGCGCAGCCATCTCCCCAGCTAATGATAGATTCGCAGAACAGCCTGCATTCGGTGTCGAGTATGAAATAATGTCTGTCTTTCCGGTCATGACGGGTTCTGAGACGGAACAAACATGATGACAGGACCTGCGTATACGAAGGTATCGATGTTGGACGTGAAACGTGTCCTATGTCTCGTCCCACCACAACCAGCATGTCATCTAATAAGACACCCATTGTTCACCGATTCATCCATAATAGATTTGAAGAACGGAGAACCACTGCAGTCCACTGCCTTGTACTGTGTTGACCCTGTTGACCCACTCATTTATTGCCCCGATCTGGTTGTCCCTGGCACATATGATAGTCGGTTGTCGAGGGAATGAAGTCGTACAACTCTGTAGTGCCATTGATGCTCACAGTCCCGCAATCCATGTGTCAAGCTTCAAGTTGGATAGGCACCATTTCACCCACAAGGATGGTATGGCAGGTAAACTGAAAATCGTTATCATAGCCCGAGCACCACAGACTCGCTGTGGAGGTATAAAATCAGTTTCATCTGTCTGGTCCCACATCAATGAGCTTACGTATCACGTGACTTCAGTGGTACCGTGTGCCCAGCAGTGGCTGTTACGCAGTTGCATAAAACATTGACGTTCGAAGACGACTGCACCCTCCAATCGAATTGCAATGTCTACAGATCTGTGTCCACCATACGCTCCTTTCTTTGGTTTCGCGGGGGTGGCCTCGGCGGTTCGTTTCAAATTTCCCGGAAAGCTATACTCAACTGACGCTGCGTCTGTCACTGGTTGCAGATGATCTTTAGCAGTATGTCTGACGTTAATGGGCAACTCGTGACGGTACTGATCTGGAGGGATATCTAGCTGTCGGTGCAGCATTCGGGACCGCCAAGTCTGGCATTGGTATCGCCGGGCTGGGTACATTTAAACCAGAGTTGATTATGAAGGTACGCATTACCTTCTCCACTTGTTCGTAGTACCCGTCGACTAACGAGAACCACTAGTCCCTAGTACCAGTCGTCATGTCTGGTATAGTAGCTGTATACGGATTGGTAGTGTCGGTGCTCATCGCAGGGTCATGTGAATGTTCCTATTTTTCTTGTTGCTCGTCCACCCACTCACCTTGCTCGGCTCAGTGCACCCTTCTAAAGACTATCCCTTAGCTGCCGGATTTATACACCTCGGAGCAGGGTTGTCGTGTGGAATGACTGGGATTGGGGCTGGCTACGCAATTGGCATAGTGGGCGACTCGGTGGGTCGAAAAACTACCCCCACAAAGCTGACTTGAACTGAACCAAGCATAGTGTGTACGCGCCTATGTCTACGAGCAACGAATATTTGTTGGGATGGTCCTCATTCTCATTTTCGCAGAGGTACTTGGGTTGTATGGGTAGGCTATCATTTATGTTGTCTTCGTCATCTCCACTGACCGCCTGACTGCTCGTTAGGCTCATCGTTGCCCTAATCATGAACACGCGAGTGACTTCTCTTGGTGGATGTAATTGATGTTACCCTTCCATGCGACAAGTATCGTACAAATAGCCTCATGGCATACGACGTAAGATATAGTGATTCAAGACAGCCATTCGTCCATGAGCCTATCTTGACAATGAAGATGAATATGAACGACCGCGACTGCGACTACGGCTGCGGCGCCCGCGAGGAACACGTCTCTTTCTGTCACGTTCTCTGGAGCGCGATGAGTTGGAGCTTGAGGACGAACGAGAATCGGAGTCGGAATCATCACTGTCATCACTGGAGTGCGAAGTCGTCGTGGAATCCGAGTTTGAATCCGAGTCTGATTCAGAATCAGAATCAGACGTCGAAGAGGAATTCGAATCCGGGCTATCTGTGGTAGATCGGCTAGACCTGTGATAGAAAATGGTTTGTAGGAGCACAGCTGCGAGAGGTCCCCATACCTTCGTGCTTTCTTCCTGGTATCGGAGGTGGACGCGGAGGTGGCTGTAGACGATTTTTCTTTTGCTCTCTCTTTCTCTTTGGCTTCCAAGATACGGTTTGCCGTCCCACTCCTACACGATTGGCCATCAGACGTAAGACTCATCACGGTTCACAAAACACGTACTTTCTCGTAAACTCTTCTGGCACCTCTACGGATGGCTTTCCATCTGCCTTGAGTTTGGCGAGTAATTTAGGATTTTCCATCATCTGCGTCCTCGATGGACGAGATACATACGGGCGGGGCGATTTACACTCGTAAGTGAAGTGACCTGTGTATTAATGAGCTGTATTCCTGTCATGATTTGCCTAAGATTTACCTGTTTGTAGACATTTCTGACAGATCGTGGACGACGTCGCACGAGGTGCGGACCTGTGATGAGGCGCGTACTTGGACATCTCAGTGGGTCGCACTCAACAAGTATTGGAGTCCGACCAGAAAGTCATTGTTCGTGATTACATAAGGTGATCCTTTTTTGTTCATCGTAGATCATGGTCAGCGCTTCGGGAAACCTAAGAGAGGCCTTATTGAGGGTAATGTATTAGCACATGTTGCAGCGGTCACATCTGAAAGCGTCCATCGATGGGGGGAAGAGCGTTCTCAAACGACTTTCCACCAGGTTCATTCCCGAGGCTCCCACCAAGGCTGTACCAAGATCTCAAAGATCGTCTCACCCCCCTGTTACAGACAATCTACACCCTCGTAGAAGTACCGCCCGAGGCTCCAGGAAAGAAGGATCACGGGGATATCGACTTCGTCGTTGCTCAGCCAATTCATGAGAGTGAGGATGCATTAACAGCTCTGGTAGCACAGGTCCTTGGAGCAGTCAAGAGCGTGGAGATGGACGGCAATCGAACGTCTAACTACGCTCTTGAACTGAGTCAAGAAGACTGCGAGCTCTTGGCATCTAATGGTTCACTACCCATCCAAAAATTATACCTCCAGGTCGACATCCATGTTTGTCTAGACGCAGAGGAGTGGGAGTTACTCAAGTTCATGCATGGGTACGGCGACCTCGGAATCATTATAGCTGGCATTGCACGGTGCCACAACTTGATACTCGGAACCAAAGGACTCAAGGTTCAATTGAAATTAACATTACGGACCTATCTGTCAATTGACGTTCGAACAGGTCTCGAGCCCACCAGACCCCCCAATATACCTGAGCAAGTCAACCCATGCAATAATGGAGTTTATGGGTCTTTCCATGGATAGGTGGAAAGAAGGATTCACCGCAGTCGAGGAGATATTCATCTTTGCATCGACGTCACGCTTCTTTGACCCTCGACGTTTCCGCAGACCTCAACTGCACTCGTTAACCAAGTCGGCTGGGGGCCGCGAGATGTATCATGAGTTTACCGCATGGGCACAGGGTCTGCCCCCCGCTACACATTGCCTTGAAGCCGGACCGGAAGCAGTCGAGGAAGCATTGGTGCATTTTGGAAAGAAGGGGGAGTGGGATGCGGCTGCCCTCGCACGTGATAAAAGGTTGTGGTCAAAGAACAATTTTAGCGGAAAACTGGTAGCGGAGTGGACGGGGCTCGGGTGGAAGGGAGTGAAAATGGTCATGGACAATGTCAGAGCATCGGTTGGCGGAGAAGATAAGCTCTACGGGCGACCACTGCAGGACGTCAGAAACTTGGTTTTGGCGACCAAAGATGCTTTGAGCCTCTGATAATACGGTGTAGTGGAGGAAATTGGGAGCAACACGATGATGCCGGAGAATGATACCATGACTACGAGGATCAAATGCGCATCATTTCTACATCCAATTGGAGATTTTGTTTGTTGTGCGGTAGGGGGCGCCTGAGGAGGAGCATTATTGCCTTCGTAGGTGTGCCACTGCACTCACAGTACTGGTAACGCTCGAGACCTGTGTTACCATTCAAATAAATCGGAACCCTTTCGTCGTTATTGTCCATCCGTTCCCTATCAGTTCAGTAGAATCCAAAAAGCTGGGGGATGTCATACAAACCAGTAGTTCCCGACAACCGAAAAACAGCGAATTCAGTTACACGTGGGGTCTTCGTTTCCCAGAAACCTTGATGGCGTCCAGTATACCCCTCACCAAGCAGCAGGAAGACATACTAGAACAATTTCGTAGACAAGTATTCGAGGAGGACATCCTTCATGAAGGTGATTCGATAGGGACTGACGATCTGACCTTGCTGTGAGTAGTACCTTTTTGGTCGGCATGCTCCCCGGAAACCAACACGTTCCACTGTACACAACGTAGTCGGTTCTTGCGAGCAAGAAAATTCAATCTCAATGAGGCGAAGAAGATGATTAGAAACGCTCAGCACTGGCGCAAAACTGTCGCCGGTGTTGGCATAGACGAGTTGTACAACCAACTCGATATATTCAATGTGAGCGTCGGATGTGTCTTTGGCCACGCTACTACTGACACCCAGCGTCCGCCTTCGTCAAGTACCCTGGTCGCGAACATGTCTTCAGGTCTTGGTCAATGTATTTCCACAAGGCATGTTTCTCACTCCACTGCGACCTTGAGGGGTTTTGACTGTCTCGTGCTTTAGACAGATAAGGTGAATGATACAGCACGTTTTCATTCGCCTTCTTCCTCTGAAAGGCATGGTGGCAGATTGGACGACCTTTGAACGTGCAGTTCCTTGCCGGCTGCGACTTATCTGAGCTCTACAAATATATTACCCCTGACAAACATTGGGAAACAATCGTTGTATCAACGGAAACCCTCGCCCGTAAGGTAATCCCCGCTGCTAGCCATGCAGCAGGCCATCATATTGGTGGGGTACTCGCTATCGTAGATCTCAAAGGATTTGGGTACGTGTGTCACGGGCTTTTCAGGCTAATTGCTTGTCTTGAAAAATGTTTGTGTCAGCCTGTCTCAGTTTTGGCAAGTGAAGTCTTTGACACAAGCCTCTCTTCAGATGTCGCAAGATTACTATCCGGAGATGTGCGTCTCATCTTCAGTGCTGCTAATCACCCGCCAACATGCGTGTTTGCTCAAAGAATGGCCAAGCTTGCTATCGTCAACGCCCCATCTTCGTTCACGTTTATCTGGTCCATCATCAAACCATGGCTGTCGAAAGAGACAGCCGAGAAAGTCGATGTGCTAGGGTCGGATTATCAGAGCGTTCTTCTCGAACTGGTCGATGCTGAGAACTTACCTACCACTCTTGGCGGAAAGTGCACCTGCGAGAACGCCGGTGGTTGCGATTTGAGCGGGGCGGGTCCATGGATGGATGAAAGACTTGCACAACGAAAGCAGGAAACAAACGGTACTTTCACCGTGGACGCTAGAGCAGAACCTGTGTCCGACCTGTGGGAGACGTAGCTGATGGGCCTCAAAATGTCAACCTCAGGTCAAACACCTTATCCGATGATACCACCCTGTGACATGTACTGTCCTTCCTCGAGCTTATCACTTGCCGTGCTGATTAACGACCTCATGAGGGCTGGTTTTGGCTTCCATTTGTAAAAATGATGAGACCACATGAAATGAGAATATTTGTCATTGGTGTGGGACTCACAGCAGACGCAGTCTAGCTGGAGGCGGACGCTGGGAGATTCAACGAAAGACGAAGAACCTCCCAGATCTAGCCGGGCGGTGTGAGCATGTACACTACAAGTCAAAGCCGTCAGCGCGAGTCGCTCGCTTCTCCGTCAGGGACTACAGCAATAAGGAGAGAGAAGGGGCTAGCACGAGGATAAGGCCATGATGGAGACATGATTATGGCAATTGGCCGCTGTGGCAGGTTCAGTGGCGTTAGCTCCAGCAACGTGTCCGTCTGGGGGTGACCGCAGATCTAATAATGATGGTGCAACGTGAGCGGTTTTCAAAGTGAGCATTCAGGCTGTGTGAAACCTTGAGTGGCTGTACAACTTGCAGAGTCCAGAAATATTTGGACAAGATACTTGTCACTATATATTTAAATTGAAAAATACATTTAAATGCAGAGGAATCAATACAGAACAATCCTCAATAGGGAAGATATAGAAAAATGTCGAAATGGTACCACCAAAGAAGTGCCGGCTTCAATCCAAATGACATATGCGTTTTGGCTGCCGCATGTTCCGACGGCTTCTCCGCTTGAATGCGTCATCAGTCACACCAAGAACACCTGTGCTCGGAGTTTAAAGTATGTCAACTCAGATTCTAACTTGTATCTAAATCATATGATTTGATTAAGTCGGTAAGTTACTGCGAGAAGTTACTGCGAGCTTTGTTAAGCTGTTTATTAGATCCTGTTAGGTTGGGCAGTTATGTTTGGTTAAGATCTGGCAACTATATTTCATTCAGAAGTTCAGTTAGGGGTAAAGCGGAGCTTGAATTATCTCGGCGCTGACTCTTCCACAGTCTAGTTACTGTACTGACAGAATCTCGTTTCCGCAATACTCAACTGCCTAACTCACAAATCATCGATCATACACTGTTATATCACTTGCGCACCCCGGAAATCCAGTTCACAGGATCACATTGCCATGGCCCACAGCTGCATCCGCACAGTCGACCCTGCGAGTAGTAATACACGCGACTTGCACGACTCTGACGATCGCCGTGCAAATCATGGTATGACACTACCACCTAAAGAGTCCGTCAAAGACTCATAGCCCCCGCCATAGATGTGATGGCAACTAGGACGCTTCGTTCTGGGAACCTACGGGAACTGCCGCACGGTCTCCGAGTCGAATAAGCATATGCTACCATCTGGCAAGGGAAGGATGGTTTCCTGCGAGTGCCCAGAAGGTTCAATCAAGCGTGAATCGTTCATATTCCACGCAATCCTTCTATCCCTCCCTTCCATATCTATCCATGTTCTCGAGGAGTGGCCCATTTATGGAACTGTAATCAGCAACAGGATGTTAGACCCCTCGTTTAACGTGCGTGTGGCGCTCATTCGGAGGGCCATTCGACTTGGAGCAGTAAGTTAGTCGCAGTCACCCTGTGGACCGGTGATGTGGCGATGATAGAACCATGCTTACAAGGCTACCAACAACTTGCACTGCTACGGTAGACTCCCGTTCAAGTTTCGATATATTCAGCAGCAAGTTACCACTGTTACATGTTCATGCTACGAGCATTGGAGTCAAGACAGCTGTCCGTTCCACGTTGTGTGCTACCGACTTTCCAAGCGTCTTTTTCCTCGGTGCATCAGGCTGTGCGTAATGTTCATAATATGGAGGTCTGGCACAGCGCCCTCCCGTTTATAGCAGCAAGGCGTGTATTTTTGCGTGTATTTTTGCGTGTACGCGGTGCTTGGAAAACGCGCTGTAGGATTCCATTTCCTTCTCCCTGTATTTACCGTTTGCTACTTCAACAGGGGACTGTTGGGCGCAGCCAAGGGTAGCGGTGCATTTTACCCACCCACTATTGATCATGATCCCTTCAGGGTCCTCAGCGGCGCCTGCGGAATGGTCGAGCTCGCATGGTCCGGACTGTATAAAACGCATGTACATGGCGGGATTTCTTCTACAAAGTAAAAATGTACCCCGACCAACCTAAGCTGACCTTCTCCCTTTCTACCCTTTTAACATGTTCATGTGATGAATCCAACATGTTTAACGGAGCCGTTAGGGACACTTATTTGGCGCCAACTCAACTTGCGTGTTCCCCTGACCCTACTTGTTCGGGGTATGGCGAAAGGAGGGGCGATTCATCATCACAACTGCATCACCAAGGTCAGCCTTTTGTCTTTCTTTCTTTGTGGTCGCCGCCTGACAAGACTGAAGGACTCGTCGGCAACGACCCGTGCTCGTTCAGTGACTCTGTCAGATATACTTCGGGGCAAAGTCAAAAAGGACATTCATGCACAGTATTTACACCTGATACTATCACTTGGGATGCAGAGTTGGATCTAGCCCGAGTGGGTGATGCTGATACAGTGCTTCCTCAAAACGCAGTACAGGAAGTGACCCACGGATACCGAGCGAGCTACTGCACAGGAACCCCAACCAACGTAAGCAATGTTTATTTGATTTGTTACCACGACCAGTTCCTCACATCATGCATCCATTCAACATTGTATTTCTAGAGAGGCCAGTATTCCAACTGCCCCTCGACAAGTTGCCTCCATTTATGTGTAGATGGGACTTTGTGTTTGCAAGAGATCAGCTGTGCTACAGTTCCGAGCCACTTTGTTGGCCATGGCGTAAAGAAGAAGTCTCGCAAGAAGGCGGTCCGCTGTATGTGGGAAGGGTGTGTCAAAACAGTTGCTCGACACTCATTTGTCCGCCACGTTCGCGAGAAACACCTTGGACATGTCAGGGAACGAGCGTCCACAACTCGGAGAACGAATCGGGCAACAAGCCTAATCCCCCTTCCTTGGGGGATGGTATGCGGGGCCATCCCAGCTGAAAGTGAGTACATTTGTACCAGACAATACTTCGAGACTACCTCTCACCTTTGAATGACAGAGCACAAGTTATGAGTTGGAACGGACTGTTCATCGACAGGATTGTTGGGACTTGCCCCTTTATATATGTGTAGTGATTCAAAACAAACCACTCTTGAGTGGACGTAGATTTCTAGTGGCCGTCTTTCTTAACTTTTCAATTTCAGTCTCTGTTGCTTAACTTAGATCCCGAACAGCGTCCATGACGGCCCTAAGTACTCGTGCGTCTGGTCGAAGGTAAAAAGACGGCTCTGGGAGTACCGCCGTTGCCACTGCTATCGGCTCGCATGCCGCTATTCGTTTTCTATGAGTACCGACCTCATCATCTAAATAACCAGTCTTCAAACTCGTCCAGTTCACTGGACTACGTTCAAGCTCGAGTTGTCGTTGGCTATGAACATACCCTGACTTTATCGACGCTGGTCACCTGGCCCGAATTGTAAATATTTTAATTTATGACCATGATGAGGGGGTTACTTTTACACGGTGCACGGTAATGATAATTACCACACGTGTTTGCCCAAGTTACATACACCAGCCCTCCGAGCAACCCAGGACCGCGGTTTGAATCGGATTAACAAGTTACAGCGTTCCCAGAATTGCCTGATTTAGCAACAACCAGCACACCTGTAGAGCCCCCTGATCGAATGGTGACGAGGCAACGTTCCATGCCCAGAACAAGTTAATCACAACACTGCGGTCACTGCAGCTAGCATGTAAATAGGAGTTATAGTTCAAATAGTATGTAGCAAAAACCTTGGGTGTGATTCCACAACAATGAATGAGTTCCATACAATTTCCGCAGGTGTTTTCACAGGTTTATGTCTCAGCGTCGGCAGGGACGCCGACCACAGGATTGATATTGGAATCAATACAGTCACCAGCAACAGTATGCCTGTCTCGGACAGTTTTGGCATTGCGTTCAGGGTCGAACAGCCTCATGGACACCACTGATCTTCTCAGCTGAAAGTCATGTAGGACTGTCTAGCGAGCTTCCTGATCTGTAGTCCATCCTGGTTTTCAACGCACGTCAGTATTGCTGTCTTCTGGGGAAGACACCTTGAAGCTTCATCAGCAAGTAGCAGTGCATGAGGATTACTAAAGTCCCCGTCGATGATCGCTAGTACACGGCAGAGAGAAGAATGGCTAAACGCTTGGTTAACTTCGATCGGAAAGACTTCCGGGATAAATGGAACATACCTCACTATGACATTCCGCCCATCTACATCGCTGTGTCGCAACACGAAGGGGTGTCCGCGTATCGCTGGGCCTTAAAATCATCCCCCCTGCTCTTCGCGAGCTCGAACGCCTCCTTGGATATCGAGTTGGAAACTGTCTCTTCCCTAAATTCTGCTTCGTGAGTCGTAAGTGTGCCTTTGTGCAACATCTGATCCGTGTAATGATAGGTCGAAGGCCGACTGAACGTATTCTCGCATGGATTTGTACCTGTTTAAAATGTGAGTGCACAGTGCAGATGGTCGTCGTCGAAGCGCTGACCGCCCCGATGTTATATAGACCAAAAGTCCGGTAAGCAAACCTTTCCACTCGCGGCGTCCCATTCACTGTGGGCCACAGGATACCATCTAGGCTGATCGCCCCGATCAACTTTAAGTTCGTCTTTGTCCTCATCGTACGCATTATTACCTGTGCGATTTGGTTGGCTGCATTTAGCTTTTCCTCCTCTTTCTCACACACAACACAGGGTATTTCCATCGATGTATTCTATGGCTATGAATTCCGATCTACAGGTGGAGCTATAAGCGTAGATAACCGGATTGGGTATGTTGAGATCGAGGTGGTGTTTACTATACAGCATGCACCCTACGGCGGAGCACGTCTGCCATCGGAAGTGGCATCGGAATCAATTGGAAAGTGCAGGACAAAGCGAAAGCGGCGGTCGGATTGACTAGTGTCAAGGTTAAGTATGTGTACGAAATTCTAACATCCTTGCTCTATGTCACTTCGTCCGTCCGGGGCGAGGTGAATGCCCATCATGTGGCATGGCAACGGAGGTACCATAGCTGGTTGAATCCAGCGTGGTTACCACATGGTAGCGAGGAAATCCAGAAGGTTCTCGAAAGAGAACCACCCTTACTCGAGGGCTGGTCGCTGACCTGGGTGCGCATCACATCGCAGGCCTTGAAGGCTGGGGCAGGAAGCTTCCCTGCCCCCCTCTCGTCTTGATTCCCAACCCGTGTATACAAGACCTGGGATGGGTCACCCTTAGCACCTCAAGCATCACGCCTCGTCGGTCGCCCCACTGGTGTAAGGGCAACACCCATCGTTGGTAGTCCTACTGGTAGCTACCTAGATGGCTCGGGATAGGAGGTGGTTGGGGTAGCGGTCCTACGCTTACTGTACACGGCCCTGACCCTCGGGGAGGGGTGACTGACGGAAGTAGTAAGTAGATGGACAGCCCCGATACCTCCCTAGCACATAGATCTAAAACTACCCCCCGAAGGGGGGTAGTTGGCCAATAACCTCGGTGGCATCTACTCTGGAAACAAGTTTTGAGGATAAAGTCACGGTGGGACTCGCTATGGGGGCGAAAAATGTCCCCTTTGAGAGAGAATCAACGACCTCAGCGAGTCAGAGGGCGGAGTTTTGAGAGAGATGCCATTGTGATATGGCAGTTAACGTTGAGGCTCCGTACAGACGAGGTACGTGCGGGGTGGCGTTCTTTAAGGAGTTCACGCGTCCGGGTCGCCGTGGTACGACAGAAGCCCTAGACGGCCAAAAGTATAGAGGGCATGTGGTTGAAAATCCTTGAGGTTGCCCTGCGATCTTGGTCCACCAGGTCCGCAGTGATGTAAACACCTAGCACACAGCCTTTGTACAATAGATTAGATGTCACCACCGAATATGTTACAGAAATTTACTGCACGAATAGAAAAGCACCACCTAAATCGCTGGAGTGAAGCGAGGCGTCTCTTGTCGGTATATAGTCATGTATCCTGTCCCTCGCGTCTTGAGCAATACACTCCGCTATCCACGTGAGGTTACGAATCTCCTGCTCCTTCAACTTCACATAACAAGGTAATCCCCACTGCTAGCCATGCAGCAGGCCATCATATTGGTGGGGTACTCGCTATCGTAGATCTCAAAGGATTTGGGTACGTGTGTCACGGGCTTTTTTCAGGCTAATTGCTTGTCTTGAAAAATGTTTGTGTCAGCCTGTCTCAGTCTTGGCAAGTGAAGTCATTGGCACAAGCCTCTCTTCAGATGTCTCAAGATTACTATCCAGAAATGTGCGTCTCATTTTCAATGCTGCTAATCACCCGCCAACATGCGTGTTTGCTCAAAGAATGGCCAAGCTTGCTATCGTCAACGCCCCATCTTCGTTCACGTTTATCTGGTCCATCATCAAACCATGGCTGTCGAAAGAGACAGCCGAGAAAGTCGATGTGCTAGGGTCGGATTATCAGAGCGTTCTTCTCGAATTGGTCGATGTTGAGAACCTACCTACCACTCTTGGCGGCAAGTGTACTTGCGAGCACGCCGGTGGTTGCGATTTGAGCGGGGCAGGTCCATGGATGGATGAAAGACTTGCACAACGAAAGCAGAAGACAAACGATACTTTCACCGTGGACGCTAGAGCAGAACCGCCGTTATCATCCCCGCCTGGGTCTGCTTCAGGGCGCGATGGCAACCACAGAACCTGTGTCCGACCTGTGGGAGACGTAGCTGATGGGCCTCAAAACGACAACCTCGGGTCAAACACCTTATCTGATGTTATCACCTCGTAACATGTATCATCCTTCGTCGAGCTTATCACCTCCCTCCCTGCTAGCTAATGACCTCACGAGGCCTAGCTTTTGCTGCAGTATGCATAAATGATGGCACAGCACATGAAATGAGAATAATCGTCGTCGATGTGGGACTGAAGAAACAACCGCTGCCCTTACGCTCGGTCACAATCTACCAGCTGGTGCTGTGAAATGAGCGTTGTGTGGCAGGCAGGCAACTTCTTATCTAGGCCACCTATACAAATGACTGGAAAAAATATGTGCGAACCTCAAGATACAAATTACCTGCTCTTGGTGCCCTTCTACCGAGTTGTGATCTTTTTCTGGGACTATGAACTCGCTAAAAACGGGTACGCGACAGGGTCAGCTGTATATAGCTATGCATCGTCTTAGGATGGGGGTACACTAGAATTGCCGCTCATTATTCCTCACCATTGATATTATATTTGCTGTCCAGCCCAGAGTGGAAACTCGCTAGCACATATGCAGGGAAGCGTGAAACACGACATGGTCGAAACAATACGTTTATATTACCTTTTTGGTGCGAACAGCCCACGCCCAAGTCGGAGGATTGTGGGCCGAAATTACGGCTCTGTTCTGTTTTCATTTCGCAAGGTCTGTTTTGTTTGAAGGGTCTGCTCTGTTTTCATTCGCAAAGGTCTGTTCTGTTTCAAGGGTCTGCTCTGTTTTCATGTCGTAAGGTATCTCACGTGCTGCTATGTGCCGCACCTCCTCATTCCTCATGTTGGAAATATGACTATATGTTCCGACGTCTAGATTGATCCAGACTAACACGTGTATCAACACGTTGTATGTCACATGACATTCCTTAGCAATCAGCTCCACAATGATGTCATACTGACATCATATTATACGTCATGTTCCATGACCTTCTGCACTATTCTTTACTATACTGAGTAGTAGTTTCCTTTTACGCTCTTGGTCCGTGCGTATCTACTCATGTATATAAACTCGGGGATTTCTTCCTCAATCCCCAGTTCGAATCAAGTATTCGTTCTTCACTTGTCTACTCGACAACTGAGCCCTCAAAGCTTACCTCAACTTCTTCAAAAGCTACTACCTTTCTGAATAAAGGCAAGTGTTCGTGCCTCGCTCTTTTATTGCTTCCCGTTCCTCTGCGCAATAGGTTATGAGCCCCGCCTATTACTAGGTGGTAAGCTATTTACGGTATTTGCATAGAGCGATCACTGCCGACGGGCAATATCGCTATGGATATCGTAGGCCTAGAATGCGCTAGGATCGGTAGTAGTAGTCTTCGCTGTCGCATGTAGTCGCAGGCCTTAATCAGGCCGTTTTATTACTTCATTATGGTGGACATGACCCTGCTTATCTGCGAGAGCTGGCTATCCGCTCCATCGCATTTTGGTTCTCATTTCTAGGTCTCTCCGCCTTGGTGGCGAAGGCGACAACTTCTTGCTCCAACAGCAGATTGTTCGCAGGCTGCTTTTACAGCGCCTTGTTCTTCGTCCGCCGACTCCTCCGCCTCACTATTTACATTTTCATCTTCCTGATATCGATCACGATGCAGATCTCGACCCAGTTCCGCCGTATGATGAGGTTGAAGCGCGTGATCCGCCTTCTCCTCGTCGTGCACCGACTCCTCTTCCCGAGGAAGTAGCGGCTGTCAACGAATTGTTGGAACAACCGGTCGTTCTCGCTGTCGCTGACGACATCGCTGAGTTCGATCTACTCTAACTTTCGTTTGCTTTGTCGCACTGGAACTGATCTAAAAATAAAAGATGTCTCTCGTCGTTGCAAAGAAAACCGAACTCCAAATCGCTGAACAACGTGACGGGATGTATGATGTAAAGTGGAGGAAGTACGCGGTGAAAGAGATTATAGAATATACTGAGATGTTATATGTACGGGATTGTTCGTCTTGGAGAGAGGCTGTTCCTTCGAGCGTCGGGTTCTTCAAGAAACCCAATCCTGCGACCTACCTCGTTCCAATTGACACCGTGGAAACAGCGTGGCAGACTATGCCCCACTTTCCCGGGTTCGAATCGCCGTATTTTTATCCAGGGATCCATCTAGCCTACCACGGCTATCTTACCGACTTCTTTCCCAAACTCTCCCATACCTCGTCTCCACACGCAATAGCTAATTTTAACGGTTGCGATCTTCCTTCAGCATACTATGAAGATCCTGCCCTCTACTCTGTTCCCGCCTTTACCGTTACCCATGACACATTCGTCTACGTCTACTATAACGTCCATCCCTACTATGACCCCTGCTTTAACGGCCTCATCCCTCCTCTCCTCGTTTGGAACCAGCATCTTGAATATTGTTTCCGAGGAACTTGGGATGACGGGTCAACGGATGTCCGATGTGTCCCAAGATGGTACAGGGAACGACGCCGCGGAGGAGACCGCTTTGATAGCAGTCTCGCTAGGTTTATACGACGGTATAGGGATGAAGCTGATGTGGGAACTTCCCTGCGATATAACTCTTCTAACCGGCATCTTCAATGGGGTCTCGACCCCATTAACACAGACTTCGCTTACTGGCCCGGAACAGAAGAGATTTTATGCGATCTCGAACGTGTCATGGACGACACTTCTTATGACTATCTTGCAGCTCCCCGACCTCGAGGAATACGCACCACGGCTCTTAGCCGAGCTCGTGAAGCTCAAGCCGTACGTCAAAAATTATCCTCTTCCAAGCTCTCTGGACGTACCGTACACATCCGGCGGCCGAAACCATTCGGCAACTAATACGTGTACATTATATGAATCATACAATGTTTTCGAGGTACTTGTAAAGGACAAACATTTTCGTCACTCTTATGCCATAAATGTACCATATTCTTGCGCCGAGTCCTATTTAGGATTTCGATCGGATGGGATTCCATTGCACGATTGCAATTGGAGTTTTTTGTCTTATCATTATTTCCCTCCGCTAGACTTTTTAAGTCTAGAGCGCAATAATTCTCACATCTCATCTTGGAGATTCGCTGAGAAAGGTACTTTGGCACCACGAAACAAGGTGGAGAAAAGACGAAATCCACGTCCTTATTACAAGAATACCTGTACACATATCCGCTGCAAATCTCAAAAGGCTAGAGCATCCGCTCGTCGAACCAAAATCAGGGATCATGAACTCAATCCTCCATCCATCCTTATTCATCCGACTCATTCGTATCTGTTCGAACACCTGCTTATGGACTTTTAGATGTCCGAAGGTCTTTCGAAACAGATCCCCAAACTTAACGGTCTTAACTGGGCCTCTTGGTCGGTTCTTATGAAGGCATATATGCAAACCCTTGGTATTATGGGAATTGTTGACGGCACCACGGCTTTACCGGCTGCTCCCCAAGCTGCTATAGATGCCTGGCATGTGTCTGACACACGTGCACAAGGTATTCTTACCTTATACTGCGATCCGATGATCGCTATGTCAATTGATGGACACGCGAGTTCTCATTTGAAATGGGAAGCTCTCAAAACTGCATACGGAGCTCCTTCGGCCATGACTACGTTCATGGAATTCCAGCGGCTCATCTGCATTCAAATCAAACCGAAGGACGATATTATGCAGAAGATCGCGGAGATCACTATGTTAATTTCCGCTATCAGCGCTCAGGGCATTGCCCTAAATGACAAAATGAAAGCGCTAATTTTGGTCCATTCAATGACTCAAGCTTGGGAACAAGCACCGGTTAATATCTTATCTTCAATTGCCGCCGATCAACTTTCCCCTGATACGGTCATACCTCGTATGAAAGAAGTCTGGGCCCATAAATTGGGCAAATCTATGCTTCCACAACAGGATAAGGCTGGGTCGTCGTCGACCACAGTCAAACAAGAATCAAATTCACTTCTGGCACGAATGAATAAGCCGCCACTCTGTCAAGTATGCAGAGGCGCACATAATACTTCCGATCATCAATCTGGATCAGGATCAGGATCCTTTCGTGGTTACCGTGGAGGTCGCGGAAGAGGTCGCGGTAATCGTGGACGTGGACGTGGAGGTTATACTCCCTATCAACAAGCACCGCAGTCAGGCTCTGGTTCTCGTGGCCGAAACCAGAACCGCCGCCGAGGCAAGGGCAAAGCCCGAGCCCACAACGTAGAAGTCGAAGGCGCTGAGCCTATCGACGCTGCCTACATAGAAGAAATTCCTGAGGACTCTTACTATGGGCAAAATTCTTATGAACCTGAGTACACTGCTCAAGGTCAAGAATTCTACGAAAATGCGGCTGCTTCTTTTGAAGCAGGTGATTTTGATATCACTGCTATTAATATTCCGTCCCGACAAACCTCTCCTGAATATTCTCTCCCGGATCAAACTCCGGTTGAACGAGTCTATTCAACCGACCTCAATACTTATCTCGGATCTCATGTCATAACCGACACCGAGATGTATGATCCTGATTTATCTCGCCAAGATCTTACTATGGCGATGGAAGCTGTGGGGGAAACCCCTAATTATCCAGTTGATGCTACAACCGGAAACCTTGCTCCTTGGTATCTGGAGGAAATTCAGAATTTCCAACCGGATCAAGTTGAGTCAGTACTGATTCGTGTAAACATTCCCGGCTCTAATACCTGCCAATGTTCTATCTGTCGTCGAACAGCCAAATCTTGCTTCCGACTGGGTCTATCCCTTTCGGAACCACAACAACGGAGCAACTCGGACTCTCATCCGAGGACGATTTCCCTTCCCCCTGCTGAGCAGAATGGGATATGTCAGAGTGGTTCCTTCGAACCCTCAGTACGAATGGGAAATTCCGTTTTGGCTAGCGAGGATATGGTGGTTAACCGGGATGCAGAGGACCATGGCAATGCGTCTGCGACGCAGTCACGGATTATTAATCTCTCTTCCCCTCGATTTCGAGGATCGAATTGTAGAGATGGAGGATCTCTCCAGAAATCCGTATTATTAAAAGCCGCTAAAAAGCGTGCGAAACCAATGTCCTTGTTTACTTTTCACGAATCAGTGCCAGAATCTCCTGTTGTAAAACCACTTCGTATAAAGCATAATCCAGACATCGAGTATGATCCCAACGAATCTGCTTCTGGGTATTTACCCATGCAGTTCGATGGTCATGCCTTCGATTCTTATGACTGTTACCCTTTTGGAGTGACATCATATGCTTATCTTAAAAAGAACCTTCCAAAGGGTGAGTCGTTATGGATGTTGGATTCTGGAGCATCACATCATGTGACTCCTTTCAAAACTGATTTCTTGACTTATCGAGCTTTTAAAAATCCACCTTTGGCCTCTACTGCAGGCTCTAAAAAGGTTCAATTACTCGGTCAAGGAACAGTGGTTATTCGCCTGGAAAATGGCAGTAACCTTCCACTACATAATGTTGTTTATAGCCCTCTCTTTTCAAAGAGATTATGCTCGCGAAATGCGCTCCTCAATAACGGGTATAGGAGCACAGCAACTTTATCTGGCGAGACTATCAGAGCACCAGATGGCCGGATTGTCCTTGAAGCCAAAATAGCTTCACCAACTTCGCCTCTTCATTGGTTTGTGGGCGTACCGCTTCCACCTACCACTGCCTATGGGGTCCTTTGCCCTCTGGTTAAGGAATCTCAAGAGTCTCTTTGGCATAATCGCATGTGTCACCCTGCTAATGCAGTTCTCCGACACATTCGCAGATTGGGCCTTCCACAAGATATACAAATACAGGGGGAGACTACCTCTTGTAAAGGATGCGCACAGGGCAAATTGTCCTCAGAAGCATTTAAACCTTCATGGAAACGAGCAACTAAACCTCTCGAGTTGGTTCATGCCGACTTACTTGAATTACCTGTCGAATCCTATTTTCAGTCCAAATATATCTTAACCCTCTTGGATGATTTTTCATCCTCCTGCTTTTGCCAATTGGATGGTGTCCATGCAAAATACTACTGGGCATCATCTTCTTGCGCTCCGTTCGGATCGAGGGGGAGAATTTATGGGTCATACTTTCAAAGCGCTCCTTTCTTCGCGCGGAATTACCCATCATTTATCAATAGCCGACCAGCCTCAACAAAATGGTCGTGCTGAACGATTTAATCGAACGATTTCCAAGAAAGCTGGGACCATTCGACACCATGCTTGTATTCCAAAACGCTTCTGGAATTTCGCTTTTGATTGTGCACTTCATGTGTATAATCGAACTCCTCTTAAAAGGATTGTATTCAAGACTCCGGTTGAACTCTTCTTAGGAAAAGTCCCGGATATTACCTATTTTCGCACCTTTGGCTGCAAAGCCTTTGTATGGGTTCCCAAGGAACAAAGAAAGGACAAATTGGAACCACATGCAGTCGAAATGGTTTTTATGGGATATGAACCCAATACCAAAGGATATCGGTTTCTTTCTGGACAAAAGATTATCCTTGCTCGTACTGCAAAATTTGTAGAAGACTCTTTTCCTTTCTGCTCTGGTCAAAACAAATCCGAAACCTTTGACCCCGATACCGAAGACGACCAGGATTCAGATTCTTCCGACTCTGAAAGCCTACATTCACTTCCGGATCCTGATCAGATCCAACCGGCGCCTCATCATCGCCAACCACCTCGTCCTAATACTCCTCCACAACCAAACCCACAGCAGAGACCTCCGGACCAAAACATTAATAGAGGTCAACAAAAAAGAGCACCTGCTGCTGTACCATCAGTCGACCCTCGTCATCTTAGGCATCCTCATCAACCTGAATTTATTCAAGGAGACTCGCATAATATTCGCAGAGCTCAACCTCCTGCCGATGACAGAGAACCTCGTCCAAAACGTCGTTTCATACCAGTATCTCGTCCTGGGAATCTCTATGGAGACAGACCCCCAGTCGAAATTGAAAGAGATATTCAAAGAAATCGGGATCAAGCACAACAGTGGATTCGAAATGCTGAAGAGCATGCTCGACAAACCAGAGAGTTTATTCGTTCACAACAGGAAAATAGGAGACCTCCTTCTCCGAGGTTACCTCCTACACTTGTTCCTCCTGAAGTTCCTCGTCAATGGACTGAACATCCACAAGGAACTACACCACTTTCTCCTGGTTCACCACTTACTCCACTTCCGGATACTCCTTCTTCTCCTAAAGGCATGCCGGACCAACATGCACAAATGCCAGGTCCTGAAATGCATCCTTTCGAGTTTGCATTGGCTGCCAGGATAAAAGAATCACCGGAACAGTTTAAAGATGTGCTAAAACTATCTCCCGATTTACAAAAGAAATGGTTTGATGCTATGAAAGACGAAATAAAGTCTATCGAGGAAAGACAAGTTTGGACTTTGGTGGATCCTCCCAGAGATCGGAAACCAGTCAAGTGTCGATGGGTTTTCGCAATTAAAAGCGATGGTCGTTATAAAGCTCGTCTTGTGGCAAAAGGCTTTACACAAGAATTCGGTACCGACTTTGAAGATACCTTCTCTCCAGTGGCTCGCTTTGAAACTGTTCGCATTTTACTTGCATTCGCTGCCCAAAGAAATTGGGATACAGAAGCCCTGGATGTTAAAACCGCTTTCCTATATGGAAATCTTGATGAAGAAATTTATATGGAGCAACCAGAAGGTTTCAAAGTTTCGGGTCAAGAACACAAGGTTTATCGGTTGCTTAGAGCCTTGTATGGCTTAAAGCAAGCTGCGTTGGCATGGAATAAAGCCCTCCATCAATCTCTACTTGCAATGGGCTACATTCGTTCTAAAGTGGATGCTGGAATTTACATTCACACTTCCAAAGCTGGAATCGTCATTTTCCTCGTCTATGTCGACGATGGACTCTTTCTGGGATCGGACAAACGTCTTCTTAAAGCCAAGAAAGAACAATTTATGAAGAAATGGGAATCTCGTGATCTTGGTGAAGTCAAGGAATACCTTGGCATTCAAATTCACCGTGATCGATCCAAAAAGGAACTCTATCTCGATCAAATACCTTATGTCAAAAAGGTTATCAAAAGGTTTAATATGGAGACTGCTCGAAATGTTCGCACTCCATTACCTTCGGGATACCAACCGGAAAAAGCACCCACAGATTATCAAGCCACATCTTCTCTTCGGTCACAGTACCAATCCATCATTGGATCGTTGCTTTATATGGCACTCGGTACTCGTCCCGATATTGCCTTTGCGGTTATTCGCATGTCGCAATATATGGCAAATCCAACCGAAGATCACCGAAATAAAGCCTTGCATATAGTTCGCTATATTGCATCAACTCCTAAATTGGCTTTATACTATTCGGGACTTGAATCTCGAATCTATGGCTTCGCCGATTCTGATTGGGCTGCAAATAAAGACACACGTCATTCCACTACCGGATATGGCATGTTCCTCGGATCATCTCTCATTTCTTGGCGCTCTCGTAAACAGAAGACTATTGCACTCTCTTCCACAGAAGCCGAGTATATGGCTCTCTGTGATGCTGCACGTCAAATCAAATGGCTTTCAATGCTATTTGATGAACTTAATTTGAAGACCGAGAAAACTATTCTCTACTGCGATAATATGGGAGCTCGCTTTATTGCTGAGAATCCTGTATCGGATGGTCGATCCAAACATATCGATGTCCAATGGCACTTCGTTCGCGAATGTGTTCAAGATGGTTTGTTCAGTATTGAATACGTTCAAACTGACAAACAAAAAGCAGACGGTCTTACAAAATCTTTGACGTGGCAAAAATTTGAAACTAATCGCTCGTCAATGGGTCTTGTTACCTTACCATTTTAGAGCGAGGGGGAGTGTTGGAAATATGACTATATGTTCCGACGTCTAGATTGATCCAGACTAACACGTGTATCAACACGTTGTATGTCACATGACATTCCTTAGCAATCAGCTCCACAATGATGTCATACTGACATCATATTATACGTCATGTTCCATGACCTTCTGCACTATTCTTTACTATACTGAGTAGTAGTTTCCTTTTACGCTCTTGGTCCGTGCGTATCTACTCATGTATATAAACCCGGGGATTTCTTCCTCAATCCCCAGTTCGAATCTCATATTTGTTCTTCTGTCTACTCGACAACTGAGCCCTCAAAGCTTACCTCAACTTATTCAAAAGCTACTACCTTTCTGAATAAAGGCAAGTGTTCGTGCCTCGCTCTTTTATTGCTTCCCGTTCCTCTGCGCAATACCTCAGGCCTCAGGGACCAGCGGTGAATGGGAATCATTCAGTGCAGCTCTCAGTCGGGACATGAATTTCTGAAGCAACATGCCATTTCAGGTTGCAGTTTATGTCTGCAAGATCGCAACGTGTAGAAGGTTACCAACTGCTTGGATCACTACAGCCGTCAGATGTCATAGTGGATCTGCACTTCGAGTCATCGCACCGATCCACTTGGGGATGCCGCAAGCCAGGTTCGCGTGTTTGCTAGTCACGGCCTGAAGACCTGATTACTGGATCCCGTCACTCTGATGTAGCTACTTCACAATATCTAGTCGATGTGTCCAGTCGTAAGTCACCACTTTTATATGTCAGATGTCCGGAAGCGCTACAAGTATAAGAGTTGTTATTAGGTGCTACCGACTTTCCAAGTCTGTTTTTCTTCGGTGCATCAGGCCGGGCGTAATATGCATAATATGGAGGTCCGGGACTGTGCCATCCTGCTTGCTGCAGCGAGGCATGTCTAATGGACGTCATCTCATGTACGTGGTGCTCTAAAAACATGCTGTGGCATTTTATGTCCCCTGCTTATATTTACCGTTTCCTACCTCCGCGATGAATGGGAGGGCGCTGCCAATAATAGTCGTTCATTCTACTCATCCACCCCTGGCCAGTGGTAATAATGGTATCAGTCATTGATCGCAAGGGAAACTCCCTTATCTGGGACGAGGGGAAAATAAGTGCCGGGTTACCTTCTCCGCGGCTAACTTTTGATGTGTATCCTGGCACATTCCCAATAAGTGTGGACCCTAGCACATTCCGACTCCGGGCTTCACCCACGGTGCCCTCCAGTGGCCCCTGTCGAAAGTTGGGTTGGCATGGTCTAGACCATATAAGAGGCATGTAAACGGTGAGGATTTCTTTCACGAAGTAAAAATGCCTCCCAACCCGCCTAAACTGACCTTCTCCTGCTCGACCCTTCCGACCTGTTCACTCGATGAATTCGACATGGTTGAGGACACTTACTTGACGCCGACTCAACTCGTGCGTTACCTTGACCAAGACATCTTGTATGTGCTCAAATTCAGCATAGCAACCTGCCTGGCCCAACGTAGAGCATCCTGCTTATCCAAGGTACGGCGAAGGAGGGGGTGAACCATCGTCGCAGCTGAGTTACCAAGGTCAGCTTTCTTTTCTTTTCTCATGGTCGCAGCCTGACAAGATAGAAGGACTCGTTGGCAACGAGTCGTATTCGTTCAGTGACTTTGTCAGATATACCTCGGGGCAGAGTCAAAAAGAACGTCCATGCACAACATTTGCACCTGATACTACCACTTTGGATACAGAGTTGGGTCTAGCCCGAGGGGGTGATGCTGATACAATGCTTCCTCAAAACGCAGTACAGGAAGTGACCCACAAATATCGAGCGAACTACCCTGCAAGAGCCCCAACCGATGTAAGCAATGTTTATTTAATTCGTTACCACGACCAGTTCCTCACGTCATGCATCCTTCCAACATCGTATATCTAGAAAAGCCAGTATTCCAACTGCCCTTCAACAAGTTGCCTCTGTTTATGTGTAGATGGGACTTTGTGTCTGCAAGAGATCAGCTGTGCTACAGTTCCGAGCCACTTTGTTTCCCATGGCGTAAAGAAGAAGTCTCGCAAGGAGGCGATCCGTTGTATGTGGAAAGGGTGTGTCAAAACAGTTGCTCGACACACATTTGCCCGCCACATTCGTGAAGTACACCTTGGACACGCCAGGGCAACGGGTCCACAGCTCGGAGAATGATTCAGGGCAACAAGCCAAACCCCCCTTGGGGGATGGTGCAGACGCCCCTGCTGATGGGGGCATTCCGGCCTGGAAGTGAGTACATTTGTACCAGACAATACTTCGAGACTACCTCTCACCTTTGAATCACAGAACACAAGTTATGGATTAGAACGGACTGTTGTTCATCGACAGAATTGTTGAGGCTTACCTCTATATATGTGTAGGGATTCAAAACAGTCCACTCTTGAGCGGACGTACATTTCTAGTAGCCGTCTTTCTTAATTCTTTATCTGTCTCTGTTGCTTAACTTAGGTCCTGTACGACATCCATGACAGGCCCTAAGTTCCTCTAAATAACCGGTCTTCAAAGTCGTCCGGCTCACCGGACCACGTCCAAGCCCGAGGCTGTCATTGGCTGTGAACATGCTCTACTTTTATCGACGTAGCCAGTCGCCCGACCTGCATTGTAAATAATTATGATTGAAATTAGGGGGTTACTTATGCAGTCACCATAAGTAAGCGAATAGATGGTTTAAATCTGTCACTGCCCGGTCGTGACCATGATTCCACCGTTCCCTGTCCCCCTGATGGTTGAGACTTGGTACTGAATCGGATTATCAAATTACAGAGTGGCTGGGGAGGGGGAAGAACGTGCCACTGCGAGATCTGATCACAAATGTGTTCCCAGACCAGGACTGCTCCGCGTCCTCGAATATTAGCTGTTGGAACTCGCGCCACTATCAGATTGCCTGATTTAACAGCAACTAGCGCTCACCTGCAGAGCCCCCCGATCGAATGGTAACGAGGCAACGACAACAGTCCATGCCTGGAACAAGTTAATCACACCATACATGTCCACTCCTTGTTTGCAACGCACATCAGTATTGCCATCTCCTGGGGAAGACACCTGTAGACTTCTATCACCAAGTAGCAGTGCATGAGAACCACTAAAGTCCCAGTCAATGATCGCTGGTACACGGCAGGGAGAAGAATGGCAAAGCGCTTGGTTAACTTCGGTCAGGACTTCCAGGATAAATAGAACATACCTCACTCTGAAATTCCACCCATGTAGATCGCTGTGCCGCAACACGAAGGGGTATTCGCGTATGGATGGGCCATAAAATCATTCATCCTGCTCTTGGCGAGCTCGAACTCCTAGGTGTCGAGTTAGAAACGCATTCCCCCATCTCTTCCCAGAATTCTGCTTCGTGAGTTGGAAGTGTGTCTTCGTGCAACATCCGATCCATGTAATGATAGGTCGAAGGCTGACTGAACGTATTCGCGCATAGACTCGTATCTGTTTAAAGTATGAGTACACAAAGAAGATCGTCGTCGTCGAAGCACTGATAGCCCAGTGCTATATAGGCCAAAAGTCAGGTAAACATACCCCTCCACTCGCGGCGTCCCATTCACTGTGAGCCAGGGAATACCATCTAGGGTGATCCCCCGATCAACTTGAAGTTCGTCTTTGTCCTCATCGTACGCATTATCTTTGCGATTTGGTTGGCCACATTCAGCCTTTCCTCCTCTGTCACACACACAATACAGGGTATTTCCATCGATATATTCCACGGCTATGAATATCGATCCACAGGTGCAGCTATGAGCGTAGATAACCAGTGGGTCTGAGATCGAGGGCACCCTACGGCGGACCACATCTGCCATCGGAAGGTGGTATCGGGATCGATTGGAAAGTGCAAAGCAAAGTGAAAGGAGCGGTCGGATTGACTAGTGTCAAGGTTAAGGATGTGTACGAAATTGTAACTTCCTTGCATAACCTCGGTGCCACCTGATTTAGAAACAAGTTTCGAGGATAAAATCGCAGTGGGACTCGCTATGTGGCGAAAAATATCCCCTTTGAGAGAGAATCAACGACCTCGGCGAGTCGGAGGGCAGAGGTTTGAGAGAGATGCCATTGTGATGGCAGTTGAGGTTCCGTACAGACAGGGTACGTGTGAGTGGCGTTTTTTTAAGGAGTTCATGCGTCCGGGTCGCCGTGGCACGACAGAAGCCCTAGGCGGCCAAAAGTATAGAGGGTAATGTAATTATTATCACGGTCCTCGATTTGAGAACCTGTCCCTGCTGATGTCGTGCAGTGTATGCATTCATAGTACCAGCAATTAGACTTGTTGTCGACTTTCTCAAGCCACTGGAAATTGTCTGTTACAAGCTTTGGGGGCGGGCGGCCTCTCCATGACATCATTCAACCATTTGTGCTGAGTCATAGAGTTTAAAACATACGCACTAATCTGACATACTGCCACCTTCTGCAAGACCCAGAACGCTGCGGCCGGCAATTGCCACTGGCGAAATGGCAAACTTCTGCTAACAGCACTACGTGCGAGGGAGAAAGTAAAGGGGGGCGACTCAGCTGCACACATTTCGTTCGTTTGTACTCATCTCGATGCCTATTGCAAGCCACTGAATGTAAACCATGCCCCCGAATTTGCTGGACTACGACTGATTCGGGCGTGGGAAGCAATCACGCGACTGCTCCAGTACGTTAACACAGAAAGAAGGTTCGGACGATTTTCAACAGTGTGCTTTGTCTCATGGTTTTGTTCGATGACGTCCAACACAGCCTTTGGTGAATGCCTAGAGAACTTTCCGGGCCTGTCACTTTCACACGTAAGGTGGCCGAACTTGGTACCCGCCATCCTCTCTCTGGCGTCCTTGGAGTGCCTGCAGAGTCAAGATGTGCCTGACCTTGCAGCGCCCTCAAAAAGGCCGTTCCCATAGATCATTACTTCTTCCGAATCAGTTTTAGCTCGATCCAGCTCAGTCAATGAACTTGGCTGAACATATTTAAAGGCATGTGGATAGCAGGATCTCTTCCACCAAGGAAAAAATGCAGCCCGCCCAACCTAAGCTGACCTTCTCTCTTTCCACCCTTTTGATATCTTCATTTGATGAATCCGACATGCTCAATGGTGCTGTTAGGGACACGTATTTGACACCAACTCAACCTGTGCGTTTCCCTGACCAAGGCATCCCGTGTGTGTTCAAACTTAGCATAGAGACTCCCCGGGCCCAACGCAGAGCACCCTACTTGTTCGAGGTACAGTGAAGGGAGGGGTGATTCATCATCAGAACTGCATCACCAAGGTCAGCCTTTTGTCTTTCTTTCTTTTTTTTTGTGGTCGCAGCCTGACAAGACAGAAGGACTCGCCGGCAACGACTCGTATTCGTTCAGTGACTTTGTCAGATATACCTCGGAGCAAAGTCAAAAAGAACATCCGTGCACGACATTTGCACCTGATACTACCGCTTGGGATACAGAGTTGGAGTTGAGTCTAACTCAAGGGGGTGATGCTGATAAGGTGCTTCCTCAAAACGCAGTACAGGAAGCGACCCACGGATACCGAGCGAGCTACCGCGCAGAAGCCCCACCCGATGTAAGCAATGTTCATTTAATTCGTTACCACGACCAGCTCCTCACGTCATGCATCTTTTCAACATCATACTTCTAGGAGAGCCGGTATTCCAACTGCCCCTCAACAAGTTGCCTCTGTTTATGCGTAGGAGGAACTTTGTGTCTGCAAGAGATCAGCTGTGCTACAGTTCCAAGCCACTTCGTTGGCCATGGAATAGAGAATAAGTCTCGCAAGGAGGCGATCCGCTGCATGTGGAAAGGGTGTGTCAAAACAGTTGCTCGACACACATTTGTCCGCCACATTCGTGAAGTGCACCTTGGGCATGTCAGGGGGACGAGGCTCCACAGCTGGGAGAACGATTCAGGGCAACAAGCCCAATCCCCCTTCCTTGGGGGATAGTGCAGATGCCCCCCGCTAATGGGGGCATCCCAGCCTGGAAGTGAATACATTTGTACTAGACAATACTTTGAGACTACCTCTTACCTTTGAATCACAGAACGCAAATTATGGATTAGAACAGACTGTTGTTCATCGGCGGAATTGTTGAGACTTGCCTCCATATATGTGTGTAGGCATTCAAAACATACCACTCTTGAGCGGACGTAGATTTCTAGTGGCCGTCCTTCTTAACTCTTCAATATCAGTCTCTGTTGCTTAACTCAGATCCTGAACGGCGTCCATGCGGCTCTAAGTACCCTCGCGCCTGATCGAAGGTAAAAACTCGGCCCTGGGAGTACCGCCGTTGCTGCTGCTGTCGGCTCGCATGCCGCTATTCGTTTTGAATAAGTACCGACCTCATCACCTAAATAACCAGTCTTCAAAGTCGTCCAGCTCACTGGACTACGTTGAGGCCCGAGATTGTCATTGGCTGTGAACATCCTCTAATTTTATCGACCCAGCTGGTCGCCCGGCCCGTATTATAAATATCTTAACTTATGACCATGGTCAGAGGGTCACTTATACACGATGCACAGTAATTACTACGCGTGTTTGCCCAGGTTACATACGCCAGCCCTCCGGGAAACCCAGGACGCGATTTGAATCGGATTAACAAATTCTAGACAAGGACTGTAATGTGACACTATTGGGTTTCCTGATTTAGCAGCAGCTAGCACTCACCGGCAGAGGCCCCGGTAACGAGGCAACCTTCCAAGCCCAGAACAAGTTAATCACGCCAAAACCTTGTCTCGGCCCGTTTTGGCATTGTGGTCAAGGTCGAACAGCCTCACGGACACCACTAACCTCTTCAGCTGAAAGTCACGTAGGAATGGTCTAGCGAGCTCCTCAATCTGGAGTAGTCCTATTGCTGTCCTCTTGGGAAGACACCTTGAAGCTTCTATCAGCGAGCAGCAGTGCATAGGGACCACTAAAGTCCCAGTCGATGATCGCTAGTACACGGCAGGGAGAAGAATGGCTAAACGCTTGGTTAACATCGATCTGAAAGACTTCCGAGATAGATAGAACATACCTCACTGTGACATTCTGCCCATATAAATCGCTGTGCCGCAACACGAAGGGGTGTCCGCGTATCGCTGGGCCATAAAATCATTCCTCCTGCTCTTCATGAGCTCGAACGCCTCCTTGGGTGTCGAGTTGGAAACGCATTCGCCCATCCCTTGCCTAAATTCTGCTTCGTGAGTCGGAAGTGTGTCTTTGTGCAACATCCGATCCATGTAATGATAGGTCGAAGGCCGACTGAACGTATTCTCGCATGGATTCGTACCCGTTTAAAGTATGAGTACGCAATGCAGATGGTCGTCGAAGCGCTGACCGCCCAATGCTATATAGACCAAAAGTCCGGTAAGCATACCTTTCCGCTTGCGGCGTCCCGTTCACTGTGAGCCAGAAGATACCATCTGGGCTGATCCCACCGATCAACCTGAAGTTCGTCTTTGTCCTCATCGCACGCATTATCTCTGCAATTTGGTTGGCCACATTCAGCCTTTCCTCCTCTTTCTCAAACACAACACAGGGTATTTCCATCGATATATTCCATGGCTATGAATTCCGATCCACAGGTGCAGCTATGAGCGTAGATAACCAGAGTGAGTATGCTGAGATCGAGGGCACCCTACGGCGGACCACATCTGCCATCGGAAGGTGGTATCGGAATCGATTGGAAAGTGCAAAACAAAGTGAAAGGAGCGGTCGGATTGACTAGTGTCAGGGTTAAGGATGTGTACGAAATCGTAACTTCCTTGCATAACCTCGGTGCTATCTAATCTAGAAACAAGCTTCGAGGATAAAATCGCAGTGGGTCTCTCTACGGGGGCAAAAAATATCCCCTTTGAGAGAGAATCAACGACCTCGGCGAGTCGGAGGGCGGAGTTTTGAGAGAGATGCCATTGTGATGGCAGTTGAGGTTCCGTACAGACAGGGTACGTGTAGGTGGCGTTCTTTAAGGAGTTCACGCGCCCCGGTCGCCGTGGCACGACAGAAGCCCTAGACGGCCAAAAGTATAGAGGGCATGTGGTTAAGAATCCTTGAGATTACCCCGCAATCCTGGCCCAAGTTGTGTGGCCTAGGATACGATGAATTTCAAGACGAACAACCTCAACAGTTGCTTCAGCGTCGGCAACATACTGCAGTGACCAATAAACTGTTAAGCAGCCTCAGACATAGGTGAGACACAATACACAAGGCCACAAGAATAGGTCACCACTAGCAGCCACCAGCCCGTGTTGCTGTTGGACTGAGCTCACCGTCCACCTTCACAGTTCGACGACAACACTCGCGCTGGTCACTACCACCAACAGGCAATCGACAGGGAATGATGGGCAAAGCGACGGTGTATGTATTTGGCAACTCACGCATCGGTGCTCTCAGGCTGACAGTAACAGAAAACTCGTGCCTGTGCCTGAGATACATAGTCTGTGGTCCAGGAGTTGGAGCTTTACATGATTATAAGGCGCAACACGATATGCAAAATAGCGGCGGAAGCAATATCAGAAGATCGGTATATAGTCATGTATCCTGTCCCTCGCGTCTTGAGCAATACACTCCGCTATCCACGTGAGGTTACGAATCTCCTGCTCCTTCAACTTCACGTAACTATAAAACACCCCGTATTGGAATTGCTGCAGGAACGCCTCCTTGTTCAGGCGCACTTCTGTTCGGAAGAACCGGTCTTCCAACTGCGCCGCTATCCCTAGTTCTCCTAAATCTTGACTGCCCCCAGGCGAGTTGTCAAAAAAGGACCGGTATTCTGGGATGTTTTCGCAGACTAGCCGGACTTGTTCTATATCGTCTGCTTTGGCGAGAGCATTGTTCCCATCAGGGAATAATCTGCCGATGGCAGGGAAGAGCTTCGCGCGTTGCTCCTTTGTCAGTTCGGTGCCGAATGAATTGATGGAGATGTTAATTGTCCGCCGGTCAGCTTCAAATGCCAGAATAGTGCGCATCACGTCCGACGTTGGTGATCCAAGCGCACCCACGAAGTCGTAGAAGTCTTCAAGATAAGCTTTATAAATGGTATTCCGAATGATCTCGATGTTGAGATCGTCGAGGTCTGCCGCGGAGAGACAATTTCGGAAGTATGGGGCTGGGCGTTTCAGTAATACAATCAACTGCTGCACGTAGTTGGCGTCTCCCGATCACTTACCAAGGGGTGTCTCTACGAGTACACTCTGATACAGTTCCTCAACGTTGGTCGCGACACAAAGTGCGGGCATCGACTCGAACACGCCGAGTGGATGGCACCGCTCCAATAGTTCGTGCGTGTCTCGTTCGTGCAAGGTACCGGTGATCAGGAGAACAACGTTGTCGATCATATAGCTATATCTGGAGAGAACGTGCTGCGATCAGTATTCCCTCCGCAGGGATACAGCACGCAAACACGGACGTGATATAATCAAGGAATTTGCTGAGCGGCTCGACAGCGTTGCTGCGGAGGAAATTGAACTGGTGGACAAGTAGTTGTGTTGCCCGATCCGAGATTATGGTGGTCGTCGGCGAGGCCTCGTTCGCGAGGAAGTTACCATAGTCGGTTGCGGAAAGCTGAGTTTTGAGGTCTATCAGAGTCGAGTAAGGCATGTGGGTGACGTCGATGTGGAGAAAGCGGTACCTTCCAGTGTCTCGCATTGCGTCAGGCTGGCGTAGTGATTCTGGGTCAGGATGCCAGCCTTGTAGCCTCGCACGATGCCTTCAAGGAAGCCGTTATTGACCTTTGAAGATGTCAGCCATCATAGACATTCGGTAGAAAGTTCACGAGACAGACGTTGAAGAAAAGGCCCTCCATTACACTCCAAACTGAGCTGGTCAACTCCGAGTATTTCTCTTCTTCGGTGTTGCAGCAATTAGGTCCCAGCAGTTTCCCACGCTACTACATAGGAGCCATTTCCAGTCGTGGATTTGAGTCGTCGTCCTGGGTGAGACTCACTAGACTACTACTGTACATTGAACGAGCACATGGAAGCACGCCATCGCCTCAGATATTATATGTGGAGTTCCATGTAGGCCAACTCGTGGTTCCGCCTTCGCGAATGTCCTGCGGGTATTACTATATGTCTCGAGGTCCAGATTCTATTGCGCCATCTACGCCAGTGGTTGCGATAGATGTGGAAGGTCTCTTCACAGCGATGCAGGGCGTTATAAGAAACCCTTTGCAGGAGGATTCATGTGTCGACTCCCCATGTCTACCCCAGAGAGATCGGTACATTCCGACAAGGTCCGATATACACCAACATCCCAAAATAATGGCCCTACATTGGTCCTACATCTGGGAAACAGCTACGCGACGCGGCTGTTGACAACTCTTTTCGCACCTGAGCAAGCCCTCTCATTGGCCGGTAAGTGTTGTACCGAGCGCGAAAGGAGTCTTACGACAAGTCACTCCCAAACGGAGGCATCCATACGCTGCTCATCCCCTCGGGTAGTTTTGCAGATGCTATTGAGGACCAAGGAACTACTGGCAATGTCGACTTGAGGTTGTTGCCAATACTTACACTACTCTACCTGCTTAGCTTCCTTGACAGGTAAGGTGTCCTTTAATAATGCCTCATGTACCTCATCTCGTTCGATTCAAATATCGGAAATGCAAGGTGAGTCTTCACGCTTTCTCAGTGGGTTGGACTGTCATGACCGGTGGTCCGTTTCAAAATTGAAGGCTATGTTTGAGAGGCAATTTTCAGTTTGTGATACTCACTTTTGGTCAAATCTCCATATCCTTGTACTGGCGTATAACACAGCAATGGCCATTTATTTTGGCGGCTATATCGTATTCGGGGTTCCGTTAACCGTAGGTACATCAGTGACTCTGTGCATGCTACCTATTCAGTATTAAATCCGTGCTCTCTCCTGCCTAGATCATGTAAACACCTAACTCATTACCTTTCCTTGGGTCGACTGACTAGCGTTCCCTAACTTAAGCGCTTTGACCCTCATGTGGGGCATCGTCTCTATCTGCCAAGGGCTAGCCAAGAACCATGCAGGACTGTTCGGCATGAGGTTGCAGAAGTGACTAATCTATGCTGTTGATCCGCGTGCACACATTAGCCCTCAAGTTTTGGTTGCCATCGAAGCTGGCCGCTTTTCTGGCATCATATGCCTATTCTCCGTTTACAATCAAAGGTAAAGTAAGTAAGAACCTACCGGGAGCCTCCTCTGAAGTTGTACTCCAGTTGGCGTGTCGTCATTGTCTTCGGTGGGGCTGCGTTAGCAAGTGCCTTCATAACAATGTATCTTTTCTTAGATCATGGAGTCCTCTAACGCCGCTCAGGAATATTCGCATACGCAGTCGGTTTGATGAACGGTATTGGTGGCCGCAAGCGTTGGAAATGATGAGCTTCTCCCCGTTCATGTTGTGCTCACCGCACCGACGAATGGTTTTCGTATTGGAAGGCATTCTCACAGCGGTCATTTCGCTGATCGCCTACCTCCTCGCGCCAACATGGTCATTTAAGGCAAAATTCGTTCGCTTCCATAAAAACGCTAATATGGTACGTCTCCCTACCGTTGACTACACAACTCACCGAGGCAGAGCGTGAACGCCTGCTGGAAAGGTTGCGAATCAACTCTAACCCCGGAATGAACCAAACTCTCCAGTGGTCATCCGTCCGACAAGCGTTCGGAGATCATCTAGTCTGGGTATATGATTTATTGTTTCACGGCTTTTCATTCGTGGGTTTATACATGCGAGTGGCCATTCACTCAGATCAGCCCACAATTATCGCAGACCTTGGTTTCGTGACGTAGCAAGCACAATTGTATGTTACTCCCTACGTTTCTGCCGAATATGCACTGAAAACGTTTAATTAGAATGGCAGTCCCTCCAAACGCTCTCGCCGGTATTTCTATATGGAAAACTGTTTGACTGTCCAGCAGGTGGAACCTTCGGGTTCCCTTAATCATTGCGGCGGCCCATACGGCCATAGGAGGTGGGGCTAGTTTATTAAGGTTATCGGAGTAAGGTCCGGACTTCCAAACGTTCAGGGTATATTATCTTGTTGACACGCAAAACTCGTGAGTAGGATCGGACCACATGGATGGCATATAATCTAATGAGAATATAATTAACAGCGAGCTCGCAATATTTTGGCATTCTCCTGGCGACAGGTAGGTACTTACTCTTTTCCTACTTCGCTTCTCACTTACTCTTCATAAGCGGGTGTGTGCACTGGCAATTCCCTCCTCTTAGGGTTCATGCAATTGCAATGTGCGCCGTGGACTTTCAACAGCACATTTAATTCGGGACGTTGACGGCTATCCGGGTGGGTTTTTCCGGGCAAACAAAGCGAGCGAGTGCGGTCGCGCTGCGGGTTACCGGGGACGACATTGCCGCCATAGCCGGATGTCTAATATACAGGCCCTCGCTTAGCGCTCATCTCTGCCGGAAACCTAACCTGACCGCGATTGGGTGCTTACTTTTTGCAATCCTCGCCACATGTTACTTGTGGGTGATGATGGCACGGGAGAATAGGAAAAAAGGCTTATGTTACTGGCGGAGGGAAAGATTGACTATTTCGAAACGGAGGAAGAAAGGATTAGATTAGATGATCGTTCCATTCACTATACATATCAACTTTGATGATGGATGGTATTCTGCGCCAGGCTACGTGGCGAAGGGGTGGGCGTAAATTAGGTGTTTCTACATACAAAGTGATTAGTTATGTAGAGTCGGAATATACAGTCAGAAAAAAGTAATGGAGCATGCATTGTTCCGTAATGTCCCCCGATCCTCACTTAACTGGCAACGTTGCTGCGGCGACGTTTATTTGCCCGCGATTTCTGAAATCGATACTCATCGTCCTCGTCATCACTGTAGTCTTCTTCAGGTGCATCTGGTCCATATAACTGTTTGCGTTTGTCAAGGTCCACCTTACGCAACGAACGGAGATGCGTGGTAAGGGACTTGTGAAACTCAGACTAGACAGGCCATCAGTACCTTCGTGCAGAATTGTACTAGGGAAAAGTACCTTGTTAACTCTTAGTTTACCATCTGGTGGAGTAATCTTCTCCAAACGCCTGCGCTTCTCCTTGTACTGCAACGGGAGTTAGCTAAGAAATTCTATGTGAGCAAACACTGAGGAATTTACCTTCCGTTGCTCCTCTGCCAGAAGAGCAGACAGGTGCTTGATCCAACGCTGGAGATTTGACTCAACCTTCCGCTTCTTCGCCTGCATAGTCATCAGTGCGACCATTGCATTCTCATCATCAGACTCGACAATGGCCTCGTCATCCGAATCCGGGATAATATAAGACGTGGCGGTTGTCGCTGTCGATCTTCGCGGTCTCTTCCGGCATATCCGCGGTGGCGTCGACGACGACGGGTCTGCTTGGCACAAGGAATGTGATACCGTGGCTGGGCTCGTCTCTTTCTTAACGTCCCTGATCCTGTGCTTCCCATGTTGTCTCGGTTCTATCACCAGTGTCTGCTTGGAGAGATAGTCTTCCTCGCTGAAATAGAATTCGGCTCCGAGTTCGATTTCGTGGTACAGGCAGAAATTCTATCCCCAATCATAAGGAAGTTCCACACGGCGGCTAGAACGTCACTCACGGGTGCTCTGCCCAAATGTGCAAGAAGCTTGAAATGTTTAAGAGTGATAGGCACGCGCGCCGCCAGAGAGTTCGGTCCAGGCGTGGGGAGATAAAGGTGAAGCAGCTATTCACAAGCCGTCGCCAAATTGGTCGGGGTTGAATCAACAATTTTACATACCGTACTGTTGTTGTTGATGACCGCATGAGTAAAGAAGACTGCCATTATAGGGCTCTCGGGAGGATAGGTTTCCTTGACCCATCTTCCAACTTGCAAAAATTCTGGTCCACGTCAATACTGTACTGCGACGTACCTCTTGAACCACTTACCAGCTGGATAACCAAGTTTTGCTTGGACCTCACTATTGTACATGTTGTAATAATATGAGCGCCTACGCGCCCGAATCGGGGCCATCTCATCCTGGCGGATCATCGCGGAAAGGGTATCCTGGCCAATGGCACCCTGTGATTAAGCTATTCAGCACGTTTGCCATGAATGCCTATCCAAGGAAAAGTAAACCAACCAGTTCAACATCGTCAGTGCTTGAAGTCGTGTCGTCTTCAACTGCATCCTCCATGTGGATGTCGTAGTTCTCCCGGGGCGACTCCGCAGCACTCGACGGACCCGGTGCTTCATCAGTACCAAGTGGCTCAGTATTCGACGAGCCATTGGCTGAGCGCTGGTGAGTGGCGTTAGAGCTCACTCGACTCGCCTTTGTGCTACTATAATCGGGACACAGCGGTGCCTCGTAAGCCACACAAGCCTGCTCATCCTCTAATGGGGGTAAATCGGCTATTGAGAGTGTATATCGCTGAACAGCAGCTTCGGCAACGAATTCCTTCAATCCATAATATTCGGTTAATCTTCTAATGGTTTTCCCCTATAGAGCCTGAATATAGCTGATATTTTAAAAAAGATGGACAGATACCTTGCTTCCGACTCCGAGACACGTGACGACAACTTCATGAACAAGTTCTTTAATCGCCTTTGGGCTCATATCCATTTCTTCTCTGGCGTAATCAAGGATGATAATAGGCTTCTCGATAAAAGGATTTGTCAAAATGGTCAGGATGTCCTGGCGGGTCACAGGAAGTAGGTTGAGACTCTGCAGCTTGCTCTTCGCCATGGTTAAAGGTGAGGAAGGTTGGAGCATGCCATCGAATAGGAAAACTGTCAAAAGCATGGCAGTCCGAACCGTCAGATCATTCGATGGGAAGTCGGAGTAAAGTTGACGCAAAACATTCGTGGTATACCCGGTCATTATAGAGCGAGACTTCACGAAGAGCTGCGAAAGTGAAACGTCAATAACTGCGCGGCATACTCCTATTCGGCCCAATCCACCTTTATCAATTCAATTACCAAACCACTAGACAAGATCGTCAGCCAGTAGCACCACTATTGCAAAGGAATGCATTACCGAAGTGAAAACAACAGATCCCCCGTGCGGTCCAATGTTTTGAGAGCACGATACGCTGACTCGTTAGTCTTGGCTTCCATACAGACTTCAGCTGCCACGGTGCGACTAAGGAACATCCTGAGCGACCGATTTCAGCACAAACTGCGCCACACATAGTCGCGCATCAATACCTAGGGTCCAGCCGTTTCAATTCCCGAACGTTGGAAACGATCTCCTCTGACCGATCCACGGTGCTGAGTGACTGCTTCTCAAACATCTTACGGAAAATGAAGTCGCGGTACTGATAATGAAGTTGAGAATCACACCCGGCGATGACGTCAGTTTTCAGTACCTTTGGGTCAATCCGAAAGCCGTTTGCTTCTGCGTATGGCAATAGCCTCGGTTCGACTGCAAGTGCTATCGGGAGCTGAAACATAAGCGGATCCTACAATGACCGGGTAATCAATACGCAGCAAATCTGGGACCATTCCCCAAACCTTCATGCTGAATGGGATAAACTGGGATCGTAGTCAACTTTTGATGACCACCAATGGAGAACAAAAGACTGTGGCGCACTCTATACCGTTGGAATATGTCACGAATTTCCTCCCAGTTCTTTTGCCTCATATGCGAAGGGAGTCTGCTATCCTTTAAAAAGGCATGGAATTTGGATCCGTCATCCTCATGCTTGCCCACCGGTACTTCGTTATCAAACATCTCGGCGGCGACCTTCTGGAAGTATGAGAAAACCGAGGGACGGACGGAACGAACCCATTGTGACTTGATAAAAGGTGCATTTCCGCGGTAGAAGTGATGGATGGCGACCTGAAGGAGGTAACGAGATATATGCGCCCCACTATTGAAAAGAATCTGTGGAGAAAGGTATACATGATCAGTAGATGGCCCCGGTCGGCAAGCACTTGACCAGCATGTGTTTTGTCACGCGGAAGACTCACATCAATAACCCTTTCGTCCAAAATTTTCCCTTTACCCAACGCCCAAAACATCGCATCCATATGGCCATAGCGAGACAGAAAATAGTGGGCACGGACATACGGGTCTCTGGAGACATGGAGGAAACGCTTGGAGGTGAGAGTCAGAGCAGTGGGATCTTCGAGTTCGTAGATGATAAGTGCGATGACTTCATCTATAGGCGGCGTATCTGAGCATACATGCGGTGAAAAGCAACGGTCTCACACACCGCAAAGACGCTGCATGGTGGAAAGCGGGCCGCGACAGCAGATAGCCAACGAAATCGTAGACGCTGCGGGCGACCACTAGTGGAATCAATAAGACAAGCCTGTCCTGAATGCAGGCAACGACGAGCAGAGCCCGATCTAAGTGGACCCCGACCCTTGTTTGTGGTGGTGATGGTTGAACGCCAAGGTGTTGTGTGAGCCAAATTGTGAGAGCCTCAAAGAATCGGACTTCCAAATTCGTCCGCGATTTCCATACGGTAGTAACTTTCTTGACACCCAATCTCCTCCCTCAAGCTCCTATCTGTGCAGGGCAGTGCAAGTACGATAAAGATGCTGTTCAACTCATACAAGGTGTAGTTAGCCGTCATTTTTTCGTAGAACGGGCGTTGTCCATGACAGATGCCGGCATACAAAATCCGTATTCTAAAACTGCCTGTTATAGTAACTCGTATAAACCCTCCAAGGCAGCTTCCAGTCACGGACTTGCAACGACGGATGAAACACATCGAAGTTGACAGACTCCAGTCGAGTCAGTATGGACACCGTAGGAATCTACGTTGCAAGGTTAAACGTCAAACTAGACGATCCAGAGTATGACGCACGGCGGCAGAAAACAGGGGCATCACCGCTTGCGGGACTTTACCCCCTGTTTCCTTGAACATCTCTCGCGCGGTCATCATGTTGTCATTTGCGATCGTGGAAAGCTCGAAGACGGCATCCTCCAGTTCCTTAGACGTTGCGTGTTTGGAGAACACCTCCTGTTGTTTGACACCGTGCTTTGCAGTAATCTCGGCGGGTATGACCATCACTCCTTTCGACGCATGAAAAGGGAAGGCACGTAAGAAAGTGGCAAAGGACTGGGCGATGCCCAAATGTGAAGCAGCATGAGAAAATATCGCCGATTCCTGGCGGAGCATCGACAGGATAAGGTAGAAGAATGTGGAAGATGTCGACTCCGCGTGGGCAGTCATGGACTCGACAGTCAGATGTGTTGGGGAGAATAGCTCTTCTTCCTATTCAGAATCAGCAGTCGAAATACTATTGACAGGCGCACACCACTTACCCTCGCATATATCATCCTCTGAAAGTGATACTGAGCCAAATGACTATTTTGTGTTACCTGGTGCAAGGCAATGGCAATAGGATGCCGGGGAGGCGCGTTCTGCCCAGATGTCAATGAAATGTAAATGCCGACATGCCCGAAACCACTCACCTTGAATATGTCCTTGACAGCATTTCTCCAGAACACGAACCGACCTTGCCCAAGGGTCGTTTGCGACACGGCTTCCTTCACGGTTGCCAATTCAATCTTGCGTGACCGAGTTCAGCGACCGATACACTCTGAACATTCCAGGCAAACAGTACTCACATAGAATGCTCTCAGTGCATAGTATCCAGGTCGATACACTTGTGAATACAGCTGTGAGGTCAAGAAGGCTTCATAGTCATGTTTCCGAACGAGATCTTTGCAATAGTCGGCCGCCTCGGATATTCCAGCAGAAGAACGAACGCATGGAGTGGTAGAGAACGTATTACTATTCCCCAGTCTTCCTAGTCGCCGTGCATGACCAGCTAGATGAGCTGTAGTGCGCCACTGCCTGAGCGGAACCATGAAATCATGACAAGAAAATCGAGGTTCGGTACTAGGCGGTGTCCGGGGAACCGACAGTCGTTACGAATACCCCGGAATCATCCCTCGGACCTCCAGGGAACGATTGTCTTAGGCACTTCCTAGAAGAGACGACGATGTCGGCTCCATCAGGGCTTCAGAAGGAAGTCCTCGCGTTGTACAGACGGTAACCGTCTCTTCGTTACGTTCATTCGTGCTTCGCTCATGTATGTCTAGCGCACTACGAATGGTACGGACGAAACCGCCGCACACGCAGGACAAGTTCTCGCTCTTGGTTCGTTATATGTTTCATGTCCAAGCGTCTGCCGTATCACCCCGCAATGTCTCAGCAATCGAGCATCTACTTAGACGCGGAAGAAGACAGATAGAGTTGTACGAGAATCCGTCTATTAGAGACTGTCACATTTCTCAGGATATGAGGGACTGGGAGCAAAGCCGGAGGAAATATCATAGTCAAACCAGCTAGCGCTAGTCTTGCAAGGTGGACAACGAGCTGTTTCAATTAGGCCGAGATATCCATGTGTACATAAGGAGGACAATACCGTTCGGAGGCCGGGCACACGAGTGTCATCGTACCTCACGCGGCAAAGCCCTACGTCTACTCTTCACTCGATAAAACGGATCTGTTATTTTCTTCGGAATCTCCTTCTTCGAGCCTTCCCCAGTATCAAGAATCTTCTCATATACCACCCGCCGCTCGTTGATAACATACTTCAAACGGGCCATCGACTTTCGGCACTATGAAACGGCTGTGGGAAACGGCCCAGGATGAGTATCCTCAAGTTACTCACCAGGCGGTCTCGGACAGAAGCCGCAAGTGATTCAGTGCTGCGAATTCCGAGTCTTCTAGCCTCCTCTTTTTGCGTTGCGAGGATATTGCGTTCCCGTAGTAGTACATACCACAACGTGTGCAGGTCTTTGAAGCTTTTACGGCGAAGCTCCGATGCAATCCATGACCTCCCTGAGAACTGCATTGTGAGACAAGAACGACCGCACAGTGATTCTAGCACATACCCGACTCGGCGTAGGCATCTCGAGGTTCGACGGTCTCATAAGTTACTTTGCCTTCAGAATCCACATTCTTCCGGAAGAAAGCCCACAATCCGTGATTTGGATCAACCTCTACGCCCAAGTGCGGTCGACTTCCAGGTGGTTTCGTTTGCTTAGCCGTAGCATTACCCTGGGCCTCGACGGGTGCAGTTCCCGCAGCAGAATGACTCGATGTGACAGCTTCAGTCGACGCGCATCGAGTGAAGGGCATAATGCGCATTAAACGCAACGAACGCGCTGCAAGCATAGTGGAAACCTTCCTCCCAAGGCAATTGAGAAGGAGACGCAGTGGACGTGGATGGGCTTGTAAATTCTTGGCACAGCCACCCAATCCACAGTTGCCTCTTCCGGACGATCCGCCTATATGGACTTGAGCGGCCCGCTGGCACAAGTGATGAAGATCCTTGCGAAAATTCACCGCGACGGAGGGGAAAAAATACCGCAAAAGCAGGGGCGGCTATTCGACAGGATAAGGATAAGCAAATTACTCTCCCCGCCGGCGTAGCGGATCGACCGTTACTTCCGTCTCTTGTGGGATTATAGCCAATCCATCCCCTACTCATGCATACCATCTAGCGTACTCTATCATGCGCACCTTCTTTCTGCTGGTCGTGTCTCTCGCCGCCTTATCCAATGCACTTGTCCTACGACAAGCACCCCCTGCTCAACCGACGGCTGCTGGTGCTAACCCGGGCACGGGAGGATTACTGACAACGAGTGGGTTCACATCCTTGCTTTAGTGCTGCTCTGATTTTTTTTGTCTAGCTGCGAATGCTGCTGTGAACAGCGCTCCTTACACCGTACCCATTAACACGGCCACCTACTTCTGGACCAGTGTCAGTATCATCCCAGGTGTAAGCACGATTCACATGTGAGCATGACTTAACATCAGGTGAGTCATCGGCTTTTCCATTTGATCAGTCATTATAACACACTTCACGTCCATAGTTCTGGGGAGCGTGGTTGTTTGATGCTTGGTGTGACTCGAAGTATCATAGAAATCGAAATCCGAATGTACATGCCAGCTAGTATTAGAGAGAATATTCATGATTTTGAGTTGCTCTCTGCGAGATAAGTTCGTTCGTGTCTCATCTTCCTTGGCGTAAGTCTAAGGGTTAGTGGGCGGATAGTCACTTTCGAAATTATACTTCCGCACATGATCCCGTCTTCCGCAGTCGCGGACGGAAGATGATCGCGACCCGATGCCTGAGCTGCACAAGAGTCGCCTCAGAACCCATAAGACATCGACGCGCTCTATAACCCGCCATACCCTCGACCACTTCTTCGCCTCTCAATTTGGACCCGCAACCATGTTCCTTTTTCGGCTTGCTGTTGTTCTTGCCCTGCTCTGCATTCCGCTGACCAACGCGTCACCTAACCCGTTCCCGGATGCTGGGCGCAGGGGTTACGCCGGCCACACGAGACATGTCGGCCATCCTGGGCATCCCAGGGACCCTGCTCACCCTGCGCATCCGCGAAACGTGGACAGTCACCGTGCGCATCATAGAAACCATGGCCGGCAAATCGGACCACGAGTGAGTTCGCTTTGACATTCGTTCCACGGACACCAGGCCAAGTGCACTCCTCAGCAGGCTCAGCAACAAAACACCAAGCGTGGGGGCGCCGGCGGTTGCCTCAACACTTTTACCGTGACAGAAACCACTACTTCCACAGCACACTACACATCAACGTCGATCGTTCAGACCACTCAGGTAGTCTCATCGACCGAATTGGCGACCGAGACCTATACTGCCACCGTCACGGTCACCACAACTCCCAAAGTGGTAGCATCCACAGAGTGGATAACGGCAACGGCAACAGCCACAATAACCCCCAAGATGATCACGTCAACGATCTGGGTGAGTAGTACCCAGATGGCGCAGACAACTGCTGTGAGTAGCTTTGTGGCACTTAAGACTGATGGTTGATGAAACCCGTTTAAAGTACTGAACACGGACCTGACGGCGACGGAGATTGTTGCGATACGAGTTTGAAGAAACTTGGACTCTTGACTCCGGACAATTGACGACCGAAAAAAGCCTTGCCTGTATCTCCTCACGCAACGTACGATTTCAAAGGTATCGGACTTGATAGTGTCATTGGCACTGTTATTAACGAATGCAGAAAATGGAAACATATCGATAGAATGATATAGAATTATTTCTTTGGTCTCTGCGCTGATTGCATCATGAGCGATGACGCAAAAACTATCGCGAAGACACGCACCTCCATATTTACTCCTTGCTGACATGCGTCCCACAACGCCACCAAAGTCTAATGCACCGCGAACGATTTTGTAGCTGGGGACCGATTCGTAAGAGAGACTAGAGAAAACCCCGAAACGAGCCTCTAACGCACCGGACACCTGGCAGATCTTGCGCGCGACCACCACGGACCAACACAACACTGTGCTCCTGCAGGTTGTGCCCTTCTCCCTGAATGTACGCCATGACGGTATTCCCGTTCGTCAGCTTCACACGGGCAACTTTTCGCTTTGCCGAGTTGGGTTTCTTCGGAGCCATGATAAATATCTGAGCACAGACGCCTTTCTTTTGCGGACAGTTGTCTAGGAGTGGCGACTTTGCCTTGGAAGCTTTCTGGGGCTTCTTTCGGCGCATGGTTTGGTTCAAAGTCATGGAAAGCGACGAAGAAGAGCTGAAGGACCTAGTGTAGAGAAACGAAGCCCCCGCTGCAGTTGGCTTGTGATGGGACATGAGAGCCCATGTTTGAGGCACTCTGCAACAGCTCCGCAAGACCGACAGCATCTTCCTCCAAGTGAACACAGAGACGGTGGCTTGTAAGTTCCGATACTCCGTATGTAGTTCATTATGTAAGCACGCGCCACTAACTTCTGCCGACGATTTATTGCTCCAGTTACCAGACCGTCTATGAGGCTGCCGTCGATTAACAGCTTGCCTCTGTCTAGTTAACAGACTACGGCGATATGGCGAGCAGGTGAACGGCAGGTGCGTCTTATTGGACATGGCAACTGATATACATAGCTGTGCAGAGCCTCGTGTCGCTCTCGTTACAGAATGGAATTATACCGGGAATCTAGTGTTTTGATTCCCTCCCATGGCGGAGCGCTGGACATCGCATCCCCGACCCACATTCTATGCAGCGTAAATGCCAGATACTTCCCCCTCAGGATCTCCGGCCGTTATCACGCCACCGGGCAGGTTACTGCGTCTGCCTCATACCATGCCCTCTAGGGTTATGCCGTTAGGTATACTAGCTCCTCCCGTTGGTATCTGTATCAGGATCTCGGCGGTTCGACCCCACAATTCAATAACCTTGAACTAGATTTCGTCCCATAGAGAATCACGGATATCACGTTCCGCTGATCTGTCGGGAGTCGAGTCCCACTAGGGGGAGCTTTCCCAAGCTCCTCGATGAGAGTCAGCGACTCGCACTGTTTTTGTCTCCTCTTGAACAGTCCGGGACAAGGCCTTCAAATACCCAAGAGATGACCCACCGTGAGCGTCGAAAATTCCAGAAATTCGTGGAATGTTCGTAATCACAACAGCAACTCCATCTCTGGAACCTTCTTCCCCTTGATCGCAGCTTGTTCGTCTCAAGGCTACCTTGTTGTTGCCAACGTGGCTGGTACTTGCTCTCCGTTCACCCCGTACGTTATGGTGGTTTTTACACAATCCGCTCACCAGCTCTGGCGGTGAGGGGGGAAGTCAGATTATATACGTGCAGGACCGACCTTGCACCCAGACGTTTTGGTAAGAGGTTCTGTTCCCCTCCGCTGGGTGACTCAATAGTTGTGTGAAGTGGACACCTGCAATAAATACATAAACAAAAGTCGTCTTGCACCGTGTGGCATCAGGTGGTAATACAGACAACGGGTGGGGGCATATACGGCACGTGTTTTTCTGTGAATGCCTTATCCTCACTGCGCGGCGCCTCACCCCACTGTTGACGTCTTGCTCCCCGTTCCTCATGCTCACAGTTTCATTCTTGTCGTTTCTCCCCGCCGATATCACTGACTATATTCTGCACGCTCACCCCGAGCTCTCCCTGGCGTGACTCCATGGCCTTGTACATTTCTGGCGTTACGCTTCAATCCAGTCGGCTGCTCGCTCTTTGAGGGAGTCCCTGCGACGTCGCTGTATTTCCCTTCCTCTGTGTACTCTTACTCCGTCTCATTTTTCCTTGATAACTCCCAAATCTTTTGTCCTGCCTACTGCGGGAACATGGATATTGTCATCTCAAACTATTAGTGGAGGAGACGCGTGACGCCAGACAAAAAAGACTTAGTACGCTGTGGCTCTGGTGTGCGACACGTAAATGAACTCAAAATATAATTTGCAGTAGTTGTCCATGAAGTCATTTTGGTATCGGGCGATATGCATGCTGTGCAAGTTCACTGGTCGAGATGCCAATTTCATGAATGGAACATGCACTTGCAGATCCTACTCGCAAGAGAAGAGTGTGCGAAAAGGCGAGATGATGGTAGAAACGTCATCCTGATGTACTCCGTCTTACTTTTGCGTTCGCACCTTACACACTGTCGTCTTAACAAACTTCCCTCCTTTCCTTTCTTGAGAATTTGTGCTACCTGAAGTCTGCCATTGCATCGTATCCGTTCGAGCGAAGGAAAGCATAAAACATGTGCACAGAGTCCACTGTGTTTTCACTCTCAAATTTCGGGTCCAGGGGCGATGACACCGGGGCCTCAGAGGGGGGGACAACGGTCAGAACAACTGGGTTGGTATGACTCTACGGGCACTTCCATCACCACGACCGCTTGGTGTGTATTATGAAGATATGTTGGTTGGCCACGCTACCAGGTCGGTAGCCTCAAGGTTATCACATGAACTTCGTATACAGACAAGCTTGATCAGATCAATTACATAACCAAATTACAAGTAACCGCGTATGGGCCGGCCCTAGATAGCAGTCAGTACGCGTCTCCGCTCCTCATTATTTACCGTCAGTTAACACGTTGACCGAAGAATGCCTGCCGCGTCTCGAAAGCGAGCTTCGCGTGCACGCAGGGAGCCGTCTGATGACCACATAGAAGCGGGTGACCTTACCCAATGCAACGATGAAGCCGTAGACTCTGAGGCGAGCGACGGCGAGCAGTCACGTAGAACGGTGAAGAAGGATAAGAAAGATAAGAAGGGCAAGGCTGTACACGGAGAGGGAGGTCTAGCTCTCGAATCTGACAATGACGACGGGAGGATCGATGTGGAGAACTTCCGCGACCAGCCCCTGGATAAGAAGGAAGGCGCAAAGCTGCACGGTATAGCACAGGATTGGGAATTAATTAGGAAGCAAATACATCAAGGCTCCTTTTCCCTTGTCAAGGATGTCGCCATATCCCTTGCGGACGTAATGGAAGTTGATCAGTCCGTGGAGGTTCGTTATTTGCAATGTATCGGTTTTGTGGCTCACAGAATCCTCAAGGCGTTGAATGGAGTTGATGTCATCATGAAGGAGCTCCTGGACATTGACCAAGAAATGCTCTTCCGTGAGGAAACCCTGAAGGAGCTCCACCAGAAACTCATGCTTGGAGAGCGCGTGGTGAGTCAACTTCCGAATAGATGTCTTATTCATTTTATAGCGGCCTTCCAGGAGGATGTGATGGATAGATATGAAAACGGGGTGAAAGAGAAGATAGACCATTACCGCAGCAAGACCAGTCGCCAGAAGTACGGACCCAGTGTGGTGTACACGCAATTCAGGGAAGGCATCTTTGTCCGTCTACATCACATTCATTGTTGAACCTGAAACTAATATCCCTACAAATAGGAGGTACAAAATCCGGGCGCCCCGATACCACCTATCAAAGAATTCATTCCAAGAGGTATGTATCCACCGATTCAATGAAACTTTTTCTGATCACATCCAAAGAACGTGGTGATGGCAGTGATGATGATGAAGATCTTGAAATCGGAGGCGTAACTCAGGATTACAAGTGTCCTATTACGCTGACCACACTAGTGAACCCCATGACCTCGTAGGTGGCTACAAGCCACTCATACGATCAAATTTCTTAACTACCGCTTTTAGCAAGGTCTGCGGACATTCATTTTCCGGAGATGCCATACAGGAATACCTCCAACGGGCTAGAGCAGATGGGATTGCGTGCCCTGCGGCGGGATGCAAGAAGAGACTGACGATGGCAGTGTTACGTCCAGACAAGGATCTGGAAAAGAAAATCAAGATAGCGGCACGGCAACGTCAAAGGCTGGCAGAAGATAGTGACGACGGCGAGGTGATAGAATAGATCCAGTTGTAATTTCCGCAAGCTGCTTTGCTGCATTGTAGGTCCTTTTTTCTTTCTTACCCCTAAGCTGTGACAAATTCGAACTAGATTGCTACCTTCATGCTTCTTACATTTTGGTCGGACTGCAGCTCAGTGTCGCAGTAGAGCTAGACCGAACCATCAGTTTCTGTATGCATTACGGGCTATCACTAATCATTGAGTAATATCTAGTCAGTCCTCGCGAAAACCTACTTTGTGGAAGGTATGGATGGACAGTGTCCTTGTGCTCGCCCGTCACGAATGCGAAATGTCCACTAGACCACCTGTCTCCCTCAGTTGTTGTTCCCTTTCCCTGTTCCTTCTGACTACCTTCTCTATCTCACAACCCAATGCCCAGCACCACGCATTTCGTTCAACTTTGTTCCTCGTCTTGAAAACGACGGTCTTGAATTTAGCTGAAGGAGGCGGGACTTGACTTGCCTGACTACCACCGGTGGAGGTCCGAGTTTTACGGTACCATAACATGAAAAGGACATCCTCTAGTGGTTCGTCCGCCTCAAGGCCGTCACAGTATCGCCTTGGAGGAGTCGGATCACCATAATTAAGTTCTTCCCTAGGCAAAGCAAGAGTCGCAAGGTAGCCAGAATAAATGTATGCATCCAACAAACTGATATCACGCCAATGCCGACGGTGCAACGTTGAACTCCGTCTCACTTGGAATTGGATCAGATGCCCCGACACTAAGACCAATTGTGACATCCTGAAGAATTCAGTTGCCAAGTCAGGCCGGCCAAAAACACAGCCAGCGACAATCACTAACTTGTATTGGCCCCTGAAGCCTCTTCTCATGAATACACGCCCACTTTTGATGACACTTTTGCAATCACTCAACGCGCACCAGCGATACAGGGACGTCAAAGAAGGCAATGATGCTGCCAAGTCCCATGGAGCTTCGGGTGGAGTAGAACCGCCGTTATCATTGTTGCGTTTGGGCAGCCTCGGTGTTAGTTGCGGCCGTTGATTGATCACATCGGATATGTCGATCTCGAGCTTTGCATCCTCCTTATGTCGTTGCGTCCAATAAGTGACAAGGGCTCGGAGCTTGTCGATCCACTCGCGGCAATTCCGAACTGAGTATGCCTGCCGAGGATAAGCAAAATAAGTGATAGCGGATGTCAACTGAGTTTACCTCCAATCGTATCACGGGGCCAGAGACTAAAACAATTTCGAAAGAACGCTGTAGCCGCAGCCTCAGCGGGTCCTGCGCCTTCGCAAGACCCTCGACTCCACCTTCATCTGCGTCGATCAATAGATCGCTGTCTTGTTCCCCTTGCTGCGCCTCCGGGAGCACAGCTCTCACACTTTGAATATTCCTGAGGTCCATAACACCATAAGCAGAACGAATCTGAGTAACTCCTCTTTCAATCTCATTCCTGAAAATGCCCTCTGCATACTGATCGACATTCGTTAGACTGTCGACTATATGCGAGAGGTGTGTGCTCGGAGGTGCAGGTGGGTTTGCATCATTCGGAGAAAGCGCAAAGAGATTGCCGTCATGTGTTGAAACGTAGATGCGTTGTCTCTGGCCTTGCGTCTTGATACGATCAAGATAACCTTCGACATCCGGTGGCTCTTCCATCCTCATTCCATCCGGTAGACGAATAAATTCTCGAAAATGGTCAACAGTCCGTATTTCGAGATGAGGTAATTTCCGGCCCTACTGTACCATTAGCTCCCCGCGCGCACAAAATACAGAACTGCCTAACCTGCTTGAGCGATAAACCGCACAGGATTGACCATCGCCTGTCGTTACCTTGAACGTCTGTGGGCTGCCAGATCCACTCCAGTTGATCCTCTAGTCGCCAGGCTAACGCCAATCGTTTTCCCCCCTGCAAATCTTGTCTGATGGAATTCCAATCGAAAAAGACGATGCCGGGTACACCGCAGGCAGAAATCACCGACTGTCGCACTGTCTCAAGGATATTGTCGACGCTGAATACCTCATAAGCCCTGTCAAGGTTGGCAACGTCTCCTAAGGGGACATCGATCTTAAGACGGGTGTTAGTAGTAGGGTAACTAATCTCAATAGACGGTGGGATCCGACAGCGGAAGTGGCGCCTAAAGTAGTTGGGAGTTATGTTCACAAAACCTCGCTGACAGTCTCACCACAAATGCCAGAGCCAGTCTTCAGCCCTCGTGCGGCTCTTGACTTTGAAGATGAACACATTCGTGCCCTCTTTCAAGCCGAACAAGACTCTCGCCTTTAAGCGGGGATCATCAACTGGAATCGGGGGGCAATGAACACAGAAGGTGAGGTCGGCAAAAGAATAGAGAGAAACATTTGTCCGCGAGGATGTCAGAGGAATCAGGAAAGCGAGTTTTTTGTGGCCGGTAAAGAACTCCCTTCCAGGAAGAGTCTGAAAGAACCATGTCAACACTGGCAAGTTATGCGGAAAATAATTACGAACATAATCATCGTATATTTCAATTCTCAGACCCCTCCAGACGACCAAGAATTCAGCCCAACCTTCCTCATGGAACTTGGTTGTGTGACGATGCTCTACCTCATCGAAATCTCTCGGATGGCCTTCCGTTGGCATGTGACTAACCCTCACGAGCATGCGGTCTCTTACCGGGTCAGACAGTACCTGGATTCGTTAGAGCTCTATACTCACCGCGAAGTATTACCTCATCGACCCCAAACTGCCTTGGGGAGGCAGATGTGGCATCAGCACTGCTCTCTACCACTTCATCTCTTGCAGGCGTAAGAACACCCTGTGGCCTCAGCGTGCCTTCTATTGGGAGGTCGTCCGCAACTTGGTCACCTGGATAATGAACTCTGGGACGGACGGTCTCATGTGCATTTCCGCGCTCAATAGCTGTTTCAGACTGGATGGCCTCTCCACTGGGACGATCACCCTGTGCACCTAATGGTTCTGTTCTTGATACGGGTCTCTCCAACACTGAGGCTCCAGCACTTAACGCAGGAGCAGTGGCAGATGGCAGAAGCACAGAGCCGGAAGAATGGATATAATTACCAGACCCTTCAGGCGAAGGTGATAATGCCTGGTTTGAGTTCAGCGACTGCGAACGTGGACCAGCCGGAGTTGTTACATGCATGCTTGCAGCACTTAATGACGCGACTGCGACCGGAACCTGATCAAGAGCCTGCGCTGCGGGTGCACTGCTCACCAGTGGAGTGTTTTTGTCAAGAATGTTTACTCCGAGAACGTTTCCGATCTCGAATGAGCATCCGGCCCAACGTGTTGGGTGGGCAGCTGTGCGTGATTGACGCCGGAAAGGGCGGATCCATTCACTTTCCCTCCAACGTCTGACCAGTTCCGTCCGAACATCTGCCCTTGTGTCGTCATTCCAGTCTTCTAGCTTGCCACCCTGGCGAACAAAAAAATGAATGGCGTGGTTGTCCATCGCTCTCGAAAGAGAACTATTTTCGTTATCGTCGGTTTCGCGTAATATCGTTTCACCCACACGGTCTGCCACAGAAAACACCTTCTCGGGCATAGGGCCGATGAAGAACCTGCGATAAGGACAGTGGTCTCCAGGGGGGTGTTGTGTCATCCTCGTGCTTGGACACTACGGAATTGGATCAGGTGCAACCAAGTCTCCAAGGCAGCAAAGACTACCTTTGTCATAAAACGTTATCCCGCGAAGGGGATGCTGCAGACAACAGTTAGATCAGAGCCAGCAACCAAGTCTCCTCTCCACAGTGAATATCGCGCAACGTGGAACTGACATCAAACCCTAACCTCACGCTAGGGGCCCACAAGCCCACGGGGTCTGTTTCGCATGTCTATCTATTAGTTGACGACTCCCAATGGCTATTCGACAGCTAAGTAGAATATGATTACAGGCATTATATAGAGTGGGGATTCTCGGTAAATATTATCCAGTTGAATGTTCAAGTGACAGTGATGAAACTTCATGAGGGCTACTTTTGTTCCGACTCGTCAACCTTGGGACGCTTAGCCTGATGTAAAAGCTTGTGCGATTCCGCAACGTATTCCTCAGCCTCTGATCTCTCAAACCTACCATATTGATTAACACGGCTCATGAGCCAGAAGAAGTGGCTTCCTTACCCTAGTTTTTTGCCCTTGACATGCATGTCCGGTTCACGAAGGGCAAAAGGGTTGACGTCCGTTTTGGGGTTCAGATTGGCCAGGCTATGATTGATGAACCGGTGTGTTGACTCATCGGAGCGGACGGCATATATGACGTCCAGAAGCTTTGCGTCATTCGGCAGCCGCCAGTAATCTTTGGCGATCTCGGGCGCAGGCATGTCGGTCCATTCTGGTAAGTGCCCAGCTTCCATTTCCTGTATGCATCGTGTACTTCGTACAGGGTGTGACGATTTGTCAATATGATTAATAAGTGAGGTACTCACTAAGTCAAGACAGCCTCTTCCTCCAAATAGCCAACGAAGCGATGGCACGTCTTCGGTAATATCAAGTACGAGAAAACTAGGCGATTTCGTATCAGAAAGCCCGAATGACACTAGGATATCAACTTACAGAACAGATTCGAGAATACACCCTGTGCGCCGAGTACCATGGCACGGAACCATATAGAGGGCTTCTTGAGAGCCATAAACGTCCTTCACGTGGTTGCCACATCAGAATCTGATGGAATAACCCGACACAACCCACTCACATCAAGTGCATTCTTTCATTTTCTGCGTCTTCTAGAAGTGTGTGAATCCACCCAGAGTCTCGGCGCTGAGGCCCGCAGTAAGAATTACGCTTTAGCTATTGTACATGATGCTTACCATTGACCTGAGACTCGTCAGATGTCTCAACATAGCCGCAACCATGCCTGGTACGCCAGCTATTGTTTCAAGGAACAGGATCCGCTTTACAACGCCATGAGTCTGGTTCGACCAAATAAGGTTTACGGATTCGTAACATACCATCAACCACGCCTGTTCTGTGAGGACATATCCCCCGCGCCTTAGTTCTTCCAACGACATACTGCCACTGTTCGGGGGTAACGGTTTATGTTTATACCCAGAGGCAAGGTCGAAACCCCATCTGCACGATCGATCAGAACGGCGCGGTAAATCGAGCAGTGTGCAACATACCTGCATAGTTTGACCAGGTTAAGCGCGAGTTTGTCCGAAAACGTTTCGGGTTGGCGGTGAAGAACCTGTAATTGACATGAGGTGTCTCGCAACACGTTTCATCTCACAACTTTCCTCAACAGCTTTGAGTTCCTCTGGGGAATACACAGGGTGGAACAGCACCCAGTCCCCGTGAACAGCAGGAGGAACTGTGGTAGCCTTTTCAGTGTCCTCTATTGCACCCTTCTTTGATAACGCGAGGTCTTCTACCATTGCCCGAAGCATTAGCAAAGGCTATAACCAAGGCCAACACAAACGAACCTGGATGCGGTCCTTCTGAACCAGTGCTTACACTGTCCCTCTGTGCCCTACTCAACGAGTTCTGGTTGACTGTCGCGGTATGGAGCTGTGCTCGGTATGTGAATACGGCATAACGGTTAGGGGCTCTTCTTGACTCGGCGATAGCAGAGCGCAAAATTAATGGATACGGATGACCAACAGAACGGAGGACGGTAGTTTTCAGCAACGCGGACATGATGTAGACGAAGTAAACTGCAATAGACGCCATTCGCCACCGCACAACATAGCCCATTTATGCTGACTGAGCACCCGTCCAATCCCGATATCATCCGAAATGGGCCGTTCCGACAGCCTAATCAGCAGTCGTCTCACAAGCTTGTATAAAGCCTCTATTACGCCGACAACAGTGAGCGGGTCCCAGCTCCCATCACCTATGACGACGGCCACCGGTACTGATAGAGTCGCCGCACTGATGGACCAATCGTGGCGCTCTGCCCTATTAGTCACCAATCAGCATCCATATATGGAAGGTCTACAAGAACAAGATCATTATGTATTTCCTGTCCATAGTAGTGAGTAGTGGCGTAAATACCGACGGTCCGACAACGCAAACTTGTCTCAGATTAGTACGTCTTACAATTGCGATCAGGGATGATATCAATCTGGTAACTTTTTTTATTACCTGCAGCCTCGTGTTGTGGGCCCCTTGCAACATGATAGGGTGGCGATGGGCGCGCGCATGTTGATGATGACGGTATGTTTAGATACCCAGTTTGTCTCGTATCGGGCGCAGTCATGAAAAATGGAACACGCGCATCAAAATGGAAGCTTGTTGACGCACAGGGATGGCGGGACTAGAAGCTGTGGTCCCTGAAGCCAGTTATACCACCAAATAAATATCAGCGACGTTCCGTCATAGCTCACGCATGTGCTACGGGGAGGTGGTCATTACCAGTATTATCTTGAGATTCCATACTGAAAGAAGCTATATAGATTATTAAGGAAAATACATCCACAGCAAGCGGAGTCGTCCACGATCGGCCAAAGTTGCATGCTACGGTCTGGATCTTGAAGTAGGGTCAGTAGCGAAGGTGGGGCAGATATAAATGGAAACAGGAGGCGTCATCTTTGAGGACGTTGGCAACGAGAATATGCTCCGTCGTCCTGCCAAAGAGGGAAGTGGTTAGCGCTCGCGTTCACCTGACGTCTTGTCCTCTATTGGTAAACCTTGGCAACTGGGTTTCGGGTATGATGGAGCGACACAGCGTCGGTGAGAACGTCAGCCCCACCTTCATTATATTGCGGTGGGAGAGAAGGAGAGCAACGGTGGCGCCAGGGAGGTACAAACCAAGCACTTGGGAGTTTATGGGATCGTAAGGCAGGGACAGAGTTCATTACCGGACTTCAAGCACGCAGAGCGCCATATGCAAAATACCGCTAACAGGTACGTTCCTTGCCATATGTTGTTGCGGCACATGATCGTCCCATCAGAGCATGTTGATGTTCGCTTGCCAGACATGGGACTTCGGATGACACAATTGTACAGTGACACTGAAACATGAGATTTTCATGTCCGAGGTAGAGGGTGAAGAGGTCAATACCGAAGGACCATCATCTGACGAGAGGGGTGGGCAGCGCATCGAGGAGGGAGGATCGCGAACGGAAACTTTGCATCCGCTAAGATGGCATGTCAGGCGCAGCAACCAGTACGGCGTTGGATCGTTGTCCGCCGGCGTGCGAAGAGGGAAGATTAATTGCACACGGCAACCTCCTGCGGAGAACATGCTTCCAATGCACGGTGCTTTCAACGAGGCATCGGAGACGCGATGTGATCAAAGGGGGCAACTGCACAGGATCCGTGCACTAATTACGCACGCGATACTGACCAAACATCTGGTGGCCATAGGGCAATGCCTGCAGGGTGTCACCGGGGAGTAAACGTCTTTGTCGATAATGATAGGTAGTGGTGGAAGGGTGCCCGGCATTATTGCATGATCTATAGTGAAGATCTCGCCTCCAGTGCATCTGAGAACGAGAAGTTGCATTTAGTTTGGGTGCACAGGACAGACAATCCAGGTGGCGTAACGGCCAGCCGGCTCCGTTGCATGCTACGTATGACACTGGCGATTGCATGGATAACTTTGGGAACTGTGGACGGTTTCAACGTGTTCATGGATCCCTGGCCGATGTCAGTTGTTGAATAAGGCGGCTCGATAGAGTATAAGGACGACAGACGCTCGTGCTGGGTTGGTCCCCCATGATGTGCATGCACGCGAGGGTGCTCTGATTCGACAAAAACCACATATTAGCTCTGCCATTTCGACAGCCGACAGACTACAGACATATAAAAAGTGAACTCAGTCTTCGCTGGAACATCTCTTCTTCCACACCTTCACGCTGGAAAGCGCAGGCAGATGCGTCACACCGATGGAGAACGTCGGCCAGTACAGTAGCACGCTCGTCTATCCTTCTCCGACCTCACGCACCCACGATGCACCCGATAATCACCCCGTAAACGCGTCCTCTTCGTGGTTGCAAAGCCACAAGCCCTCTGCCGGCTCCCCCGGTGCTCATAATCAGCCCTCCCCCGTCTACCCCGTAGTCGACCGCTCAGCCGATCACGAACACTATGCTTCTCCGCCTGCGTCTGCTTCATATGGATCCATGCACTCCGCTGCTGACCAGTTTTCCAATTATCCCCAGTCCCCTAGCGTTCGTACCACGGACGAGGCACATCCCCTAGCAGGCATGAACCTCCCCCCCCAGGTGTCGGGTAGCATCGGACCCGACCGAGTGACGCGTCGGCAAACGCGCACACACTCGTCGCTTCACCTTGGAATAAGGAGAGACCGCCCCTCGCAAGCAGACGTCCAAAATGGGCAACAAGACGGCGATGCTGAGGTCCGTCCTTAGTGTGGCATGGCATCCGTGGTTATTTGGAATACTGATCACCTCCGCACAGCAACCCACCTACTTCATGTCCCCAGCCAGTGCCATTTCCAGGCCACAGACGCCAACTCATTGCCCCGACTCTGCTCGTTATCCGCAACAGCCGGACCGCAACTCTATGTACTCTATTCCTTCTGGCGGTGGCAATGGCGGCATGCCTCTACAATCACCTCGTTATCTGCCGACCCCTGTTTCGGGTTCACCGTACTCTCCATTCTCCCTCTTCCCTGCACACTCACGTTCCGCCTCATCATATTCAACGTCTAATCCGCGTTCCACTTCCCCGGCACTGAGTGCCGCTTCGGCTTTGACTTCCATATCGTCTTCCAATTCTACACCTAATACACAAACATTTGCGGGATACCCGCTTCCATCGCCTCCGGTTGGACCCGTCGCACAACGGGCGAAACAACGCAAGCAACGTCTCTTTAACGTGGATCGCAAGGCTATATGTGTGTACCATCAAGAAAACCCGAACGCAAGACAGGAAGATATTGCCGCTCGTTATGGCGTAGAGCGTAGTACCATTAGCAAGATCCTAAAACACAAGACAAAATGGATGAACGTCCCAGAGGACGACGACATGCGTGTCGCTAAACACCGGTGAGCCGGGCATTGACCTCCGTCTGCATTGCCGCCTTGATTAACTCCCCCCCCCCCCCCCCCCCCCTTCCCCTTCAGGCCATCAAAGTTCCCTGAGGTCGAGGAAGAGCTAGTGAATTGGCTCGTCCAAATGAAGCAACAGAACACCCTGCTCACGGATGCGCTCATCCGCAACAAGGCCAAAGAGACCGCCAGAAATTTGCAGATCCCCGAAGAGAGATTCAAGGCTAGTTCCGGATGGGTGGAAAATTTCAAGCATCGCCATAACATTCGGAAAGGCGTATGGCTGGGCTACAGCAAGGTTCTTCACCCAACTCGCGGTATCGGCGCCACCCATCTCAGGAAGGGCAGTAACGAGAATGCCTTATCTCCCCTCAATCCTGCGTTCGAGTCACGGTCAGAAACATTGGCTCGCCGTGAGTCTACGAACACGGGGGACGAGGATGATATGGAATCCGAAGATGACCAGGATCTCGACGCTCCGCAAAGCCATCAACCTGTTCCAGGTTCCTCCCACTCTCAGCAAGCAGAGGCATCGGCTTCCCATCACCCTCTTCCCCCTATTTGGACCATGCATCACGAACCGCTTTCATCGAACGAAACGCCGATCTCCGCCTCTGGGTCACAGCCATGCGTCGTTCCCCAACACCCGTTCTCATCACACGAAGATCAGCACCCGGACGCTGTGGTCACAAACGTGCATCAGAATCCACTTCCATTGCCTGCACAGCAACATATGCCAGTGTCACAGTCGCAGCAGGATGTCCAATTATCTAGTCATGGGGATGCGCCTACGACATACCCCGCGCCAGTCGTTGTATACCAAATAGCACCCATCACCTCTTCGGGAAGTACTATTCCCGATATTACGGAGGCAGAAGAAGCGATCAACAAGGTTATCCACTTTGTGGACTCGCAGTCCCCTGGCATCCTTAACCAGGATGAAAGAGATATGCTTACACAAATCAAGAATGCGCTCTTCCAGGCGGCGAGCGGCGTTCCGTACGTGCGGGAACGCAGATGAAGGCGTCTTTACCGCGATCGGATATTTCGCTTGGTCCCCCCACGAGACTTCGTTTGGTTAGCATCCTCTGCGAGCGGCAGTGATTTTTACAACACACGAAAAAAAAAAGGTTTCCACGTGATCCTACTGTATCATTTCTACGATTCCTCTGGTAACGTCTGTTTTACGTCGTCTCACTTGCATATGCAATCCGCGCACTCTTGCATGATGATCGCTTTTTTTTTTCTTTCACTATCCCAGCATCCAATATCACATTAGCATGAGACGTGATCCTCACTTTTTTTTTTTTTTTTGCATTCCCCCCATGATAATCCTTCTACGTAGCTACTACCTACCACTCAATTTTATCATCGCCCGATATCCTATAGTTGTTCCCATGTTCGTTTTGTTTGTGACTTGCACACAGCATCACTCGTCACTCATGGACCTTCCTTTCCACCGGTGTACGCACTACCTACGAACCCACACTCGAGTCGCAGCTGTCTCATATCCGTTTAGTACTTTAATTCATTCTGAGCACAGGCCCCCCGGGTGAGGTGCTCCCGAATAACATAGGGTTACATGGAGGATACACAGACGGGCAAGACTTCTTCCTGCCACGCTCGGTATGGAGTGGATCGTGGGTAGATACAGATCAGGATATAGATAAGCGGGGATCTGCCCGCCTGCTGCCGGATGAAGGTTTTTTTCTTCTCTCTGGACAGGCAAGCGGACCGTTCGGTGGTAGGGTCGGTTGAGAGCACGAGGGCAGTCCCTGCATGACGCTAATCCGGGACAATACCCACGTCAGCGAACGGGTGACTATCTGCCAGGGGATTGCTTCAGAATCGGTGAAATGAATGAACTTTATGTTGTGGTGTGGACGAAACGATTACGCAAAGGCAGTGCGATCAATGCTTCGCGTTCTTGGATCCTTTGGAAGAATCCCTGTGGCAAAATATAAATTACAACAAGAACGGATAGATTCCAAAACGTGTAAGGCTTGTTTTGTGTAGCTGTGTACACGGAAGAGGAGAAGAAAAAGGAAACAAACATACGGTTGTTGTTGTTGTTGTTGTTGTTCCGCAGCGGTGCTTTTCATGATAGTAAGTTTTCCAGAAGATGCAGCAGTAGCCATCTGCTGTTCAATCGATCGAGTGTGTTTGGCTGTGAGGGCCTGCGCAGAGAGACGTTCAATACATTCGGCACGTTCATTAACGATGATGATGATAGCAACTACGATCGTTATGTCCAAATCCTTCGGGCTCACCTTTCGGGCTGCTGCTTCTTTGACAAGGGCTGGTTTTTTGGGTGGTTGTATTCGCCTTCCTTTCTTTGGTTGCGATGGTTTTGATGGTTTTCTGGATGACGAGGCTTTGCTTTGCAGCCCCTTCGTCTTGCCTTGTACCATGTCTGCCTAGTGTCCCCAGGCAGGCACGATGATGGAAGGCTGGCAATACGGGCTATTACTAAATTTGGAAAATAAATTGCCGACGGTAATCGGGACTTTCCGGTGTCCGTGGGAACTTTGACTGGCTATGTGGGTCGGCGGTTTCTGGCATCACCGGAGGTTGTGTTGCTTGATGTTGGCCAAAGCTCAGCTGTTGCGCGTCCAGCGTTCAGCCTGTCGTCCAGAGCAAGGTAGGTGTCGAACTGGTGTTTCGTGTATGACAATTCCTTCTCAGCAGGTTGTCTTTCCGTAGCGTGCTCTGCATGACCTCGTTACTCTACCTGGTCAAAAACCAGTCATCTCATATGGTCCTCCTGGCTACAGCGCCGTGAGTGGCCATGTCGTCACAGTCTTTGGCTGCACCTGGTTTTCTCGGAAGATACCTTGTGTCCAAGCTCGGTGCGCCGCAATCAGCAACTATGCCCCTCAATTCGTCCGACTCACTTACGCCCTTCCTCTTGTGACAGCACGGATGGGTACCCAAGTTGTCGTTCCATATCGTGATGAGGACGAAAAGCGGCACTTAAAGCCGATGGGTGATTTGGGACAGATTGTCTCCATGGTACCAACTCATTTTGCGAATGGGAGGTCCACTAATTTGTTTGTTTGTTGTGCCTCTCCCCCTCTCTATCTGTAGGAATGGGATATCCGGAATGAAGGGCAGATAGCGGAGTGCCTTAGGCATTCTGACATCGTCTACAACCTTGTCGGACGTGATTATGAGACAAAGTAATGTTTTTTCTTCATCTTCTTGGTTGTCAAGTCACCCATGGAACCGTTTCATCTTGTTCGGATCACAGGAACTTTAAGTTCGCGGATGTCCATGTGACTGGTGCGGAGAGAATAGCGAAGGTTGCCTGCCGATCATGGCGTCCAGCGCCTTGTTCATGTTTCCCACCTGAATGCTTCTGCGAACGTCAACTTCTGAATACTATCGCACTAAAGCAGAGGGCGAAGAACGGGTGAGAAGTGTGTTCCCCAACGTCACCGTAGTCAGGCCAGCGACCATGTTCGGCTACGAGGACAAGCTGTTGAACAATATGGCTAGTGAGTGTCCCATGACTCGGTGCGCGCGTCCCGGGTTTTAAACCTTGTCCGTAGCCTGGCCCATTTGGTGGAAGCTGAACTTCGGAGAGACGAAAATAAGACCGGTACACGTAAGAGTTGACTTCATTTGTCAGTCAAGCTTGATAATGAAGCCATTTTGGATGTTATTTGTAGGTTATTGATGTCGCACAAGCGTTGGCGAATCTGATGTCGACTCCGCAACTCACGCGCACAGTGTCGCTACCTGGGCCGAGTACGCTGACTTACGAGTATTTGTTGGAGCTTGTCGCGTCCGTGACGTACCGAGCACCTTCGCGTGCGCCTGTTGTTCCGAAGCCGATCGCGTTAGCGGTTGCCAGGGCAGCACAAATGGCATGGTGGCCGCTCATCAACCCCGATGAAGTGGAGAGGAGGTTCATCGATGACGCGAATGTTCCGGGCGATTGGAACGTGGTTGGCGTGTGTCCCGACGAGGTGGAGAATCACGCTATCACCTACCTTCGAAGATATCGACTCGCGTACGTATACTTTGTTGACGGGGATTCGTCCTGTGTTCTTTTTTTGTTGTCTGACATGCCAATTGGAATTGTTTGATGATACAGAAAAGATTACCCTCGCCCGGTACTATTCCCCGCGCGGCCAACTTAGGTGAGTCATCTCCGATGGGTGCGGTCGCGTGTTGAACATGTGGAGATGATGTGTTGATATGTCATCAGAGAGCGATACCACGTTGATGGGTACTTGTTTATGCCTGTCAGTAGATGTTGGCAATTTGTTTGTTATTATATGGAATTGGACCAAGGCTAGATAGGACTTGGGAGATGAATTCTACTCCCAAAGGGGGAGGGGGACATGGAACGTTCAAAACCCGCTCAGGATGTGGCAAATGAAAACCACGGGGTGCAAGGCGGAAGGTTTTAATTATTACTATAGCGCGTGATGAGATAAGACATGTGTGCGAAGATGAATGACCCATCGACTATTGCGGAGCGGTGGGTGGTGGCTGACGGAGCGGTGAGGGGAGGGGGGGAAAAGGAACAGGGCAGCTTAGCGTGAGAGTGTGAATGAGCGGAGTGGAAGCGGTCACAAGGACATGAAAAGCTCTACTTTATGGACTTAAAATCCAGGGGGGACAACCGCCTTTTGACCAGACTGCTGGGTGGACCCTGGGGGTGGTGGATAGGGATGATCCGGCCATCATCTGAGGGAAGGGTGTCAGTTACAGGGAATTTGTAGTTGGGAGAATGGAAATGGACGAACGTGTTGTGCGCCCTGCTGCTGGGCCATGATTTCTTTCTCCTGGGCGACGATCTTTGCCTCGTCTTCGAGGGAGAGGGCGAGGGGCAGTCCGACGAGGAGTGCAGACGTGGTGACGATCCAGACGACGTTGCCGAGCACCTTGCCTGTATTTTTTACGAACGAGGCGGTTTTGGACGCCTTTGAGGCGATGTTGTGTCTGGTTGTGGGGGGTATGATATCGACGAGGGCGGTGAGACGGTCATAGAAGGACTCGTCTGCAGAGAGCTCTGAGGATATGGACGACAGAGACTCCGTCGAGGACGTGCGCGACGACGACGGCGAGGCGTAGGGCGAGGCGTGGCCCTCCTTGTCTTCGACGATTTCGACTTTGACCATCGTTTGAGTTTGCAAAATTATGGGTGCGGTGCCGAAATGACGACTCAATATGGCCGAGTTGAAACTCCGCCGGGTGTGTCTATGCTGTCAAACTCTGACTGGAAAATCCGATGGCGCACAGACGCTGATCTTATAAGGGGAACTCAATGGAAGCACACTCCAGCACAGATCACCACCACCACCACCACCACCCTCTGTGAACTCGCCATGGACTCGTCCCACTCGTTCTCGCAACCAGGTAACCGACCATAGTGTGATCAGATCTCTGCGACTGTCTCTCACCTGCCCATCCGACCCAGGACTCGTCCTGCCAACCCCGTCCTTGCAGAACCAGATCCATGAGCTCGCAAAGTCCCTTCCTCCCCCCAGGAAACAAAACATTGCCTGTGATGCCTGCAGGTCGGTCCCAATCTACTCGCCCCGTCGTCCGTCCCCTTGACCCCCAGCAGAGCTAGAAAGGTCAAGTGCTGCAAGCTGCCCGGCCAGGACAAGGTGTGTAACTGGGTCTCCGTCTGTGCCGCCTCCGAATTCTCAGCTTCTCCTTGCTAGTGTCAAGTCAGTCGCTTCCATGCTTAATCTACTTTCGTCTCATTTCTTGTAATCAGCATTGTATGTCAAAGAATTATCCGTGCACGTTCGTATTTCTGCTTCTCTCTCCCACGATATATCCCGCATCTGTCCATTCCATAGGCATTACGTCCAGCAGGCAACCAGCGAGAAGAAGCGCAACGGCGCAGCTCGCAGACCAAGAGGTCTTTCCACTAGCTCAAGGTAGGACAGTGCGTTCACTGTTCGCCTCGTGCCGTCGCTCATGCTAGGCGCCCCTTTCCAATATATACACGCACACACACTCGTCCATCCACTCCGTAGTAATTCTTCCGCTTCTCCTGGGTACGCCATTCAATTGACCCGTTTTGTAGACCCTGAACGTGTCCAACTTAGCCATTCCCCCGTCGAAAACGGTATATTCCCGTGGTCCAAGTCGACGTGGAGTATCCCGTGGGGACCCCGCATCAGTAATCATGCGGCACACCTCTTCCAGACTAGCACCCCAAATTTATTATATCACCTCTTTGCCCCACCTGACTACGGCACCCTGTCCGTCTGCCTTATTTCCCCATTCCCCTCTCTGTCTTAACCGTTTTCATAGCGAACCCATCTTCACGTTTAATCCTCAAAGGTCACGTTCCTCCGCATATGCCGCTTGGGGCGACCAAGCCATCAAGCTTGAGGACGAAGCCTTCAGAGCAGAGTGCGTGCATTGCGTTCTAGTCGTCCGTGATTACATAAACCACCATCCAAGTCGTGACCATGCACTTCTGTTAACGCCTATACCAAATCCGGGGTCTTCTTTACTCGCGCTACGCACCCCTGTTTGCATTCCCTCTTCACTGCCTTTTTCATTTGTCTTATCGAACAAGTTTAATATTATTTTTATATTATTATCGTATTTCCCTTCTTGTCGATAACGCGGCTCCCCTTTGCAGACGACGCTGACGCCCCTCCTGACTCTGACAGATTTGCGCTAGATCTGGTCGAGGTCTACTTCCAAATCGTCCATACACGTCTTCCCCTCCTCGACCCTACTCAGTTCCGGTCTCGGCTCAATTTCCACACCGGCAGCCCGCGTCTCATCCTGACCAACAAACAGGAAGACCCTCTGCACCCCGCGCTCATCGCCACTGTTCTGGCTTGGGGCGCCAAGTTTTCTGAACATCCCCTTTTGGCAGCGGACAGGAATCAGAACAAGGGTCAGAGTCTCCTTGCCAAGGCGTTGATAGATCGATGTAGAGAACTCGCCGAGTCCACGAAAGTCCATCGCATTCCTCATGAGGACCACGTGGTCATTGCGCTCTTGATCGAACCATTACAATGTCGTGAGTATCTCGTTGGCTGCACCCTCCTTCTCGGCCGATGATGACCCAACGTGCTCTTTATTTAGAGGATCCGACTGCAGAACCTGGTACATGTGCGCCGTCACACGTTTTTAACACCGCGATTAACTGTTGGTGCCGATTGCAGGTTTTCATGGCTTCTGGTTAAACTGCGCAATCCGAAATCTCTTGGGGCTCGGGGTCTGTCATCACTCAGATCAGTCGCTTGAGGCGATACACTCATATCCGCATTTATACATTTTTAGATCAACCACAAGTCAACTATGATTGAATACAAGGACCGAGACACCCGCGGCAAGATTATATTTGCTTGGTGGATGGCCTGCTTGTGCGACGCTTTCTCAGCCCTTTATTACCGCCGAAAACCTATGCTGTAAGTCCTGAGCGGATCAAATGGGCCAGAAATGTTAATCATTTAACGCCACTGCTACCGGCATCCAGTGACGACGACGACTACGATATCGATTTTTACACCGCAACGCCAGACGGCAGCCCTGATTCATCGAAGTCATCTAGTCGTGAACAGCTTGAGGTGCGGCGTTTGGTTTTGTATTGGTCGGGGCCCTTTAAATTAATGATGCTCTTGTCAGTTTTTGGTTAGCAAGTTTCCTGATTCCGTAGTTTTGCTACTCTCTCATTTTTTCATAAGGGGTACTATGCTGCCGCACATGCGCTGGCACGAATATCGCGTCAGATCGCTCGGCAGCTGTGGCGGCCGCAGACAGACGCTGAGGGTATACCTCTTGAAGTGGTCGAGCAGGACTTGAGTGATCTTGTCACGTGGAGAGATAAGCATCTTTCCAAAGTCGGCGTTCCCGCAAGTTTGGTATCCGGGTGGGACTTTCTCACTGCGGTCTCCGCATGTGCGTAGTTTCATTACATGTCCGTGTTTTCGGGCTGACGTGTGTGGACGGCAACGATAGGCGCGAGCGATGCGCAGTACCACGTCATGTGGATTCTTCTGTTCAATGCTTTGGACGAGCATGATGTACAAGAGCACGAACCCGTTTCTCCAGGCGTGAGCAGTCGGGTCGAAAGTGTGAAGCAAAAGATATATGAGGAGGCACTACAGGCATCGTTACGGGTTTCTGCGCTGGTGCGTTCATCCATTCTCTGGCAGTATCACGCTGTTAACATGTAGACAGGCGGGCGTTTTGACCGCCAACGGGTATCTAGTGCGTCACCTCACACCCGTGGGTCACTTCTCAATCTGACAAGCTTTGCAGAAACTGGATACTGCCGTCATGCACGTCAGTATCATCCGAGCTGGTATGCTTCTTGCTCGGCTGGGACGTCCAGAGGCGCAGAACTGTATCGAGGGTCTGCGTCAATATAGTTACGCCTATGAAGAGACGTGGGACCAGGCTGACCAAATCGAGCGCACTTACAAGCAGGCGGCAATCGACGGTCCGAATCTCCAGCGTATGGCTAGTGTGGTTCCGCGCGCGTCACCACACCGTGTGCATTCTGATTTGAAACCAAATGGACACCACCATCTCGGGAGCGGTGCGCGTTAGTTTCATTGTTGACTATGCAAGGTGTGCGCACAGCTATGGTTAATGTAAAACCGGTGTACTGATTGATTGAATTTCTGCAGTTTTCAGTTCTTCATCTCATGCAGCATTATTTTCTTCACTTTTGTTTGTTGCGATACACTAACCTCCTACGGTACATATTATTATCCGGATGTATTTCCCTTTCGTTCTTCCCACGAACACTCCCTCTGATACCCTGCTACTGGCAGTGCTTTTCCGTCCACAGTGCTATTGTACGCCCCGTTACCGCTTCGCAACTTGTTATGTTCACTGTACCCTCTTCTACTTTGTTGTAAATTGTTCTCACTGCTCTGCAAGGTACATTACGTGACGGAGGTCCGTTTCCAGTAGAAGACGTAATTCGGATGGTGTTCCGTTTCTACCGTTATCCCAATGCAACGCTCTTAACAACCTTGGAAATACCCGACTTCTCGCCCTCGTACTTGGATATATCTCCAATACCACCTTTATAAACAGCTCTCTGTGAGGACACCTTTTTCTTCGCTTTTTCGTATTTTTGTCGTTTCTTGACGCGCGGATTCCGGACGCTCTTGGGCCGATTGGGAGTGAGTCCCTTGTTCTTTAAGATAGCGCGAGATATCGACCTGGGACCTGACGATTTGTCGTCTTCGAGTTCTGGCCTGTGTAAACGTCATAATCAGAAATTCTCGTCCGATGGCGGAGAATCGATTTGAAAAAAAAAAAAAAAAAAACAAAAAAATTCGTCGTACCTGGACACGGCGACCGCAGCTTCATAATCGGCTTTCTTTTTCGCCTTCTTGTTGGCAACAGCCGATTTGACAAGATCATAATACCCCAAGCCATCATCATGATGACTCTCCTGAACGCCATCGTCGCCACCTTCCATTCCGCGCCTTCGCTTCTTTGATTTGTGGCTCATAGCAGAAGTAATATCAGAAGGAGCCCCATTAGGGCTCCCGAGTTCAGGGTCGACATCATCCAAATCGTCCCCACCCGTGCCGAGTTTCTTGTCCTTTTGTCTCTCCTTTTCCAGCTTGGTCTCACGTGCTTTTTTGCGTTCCCGATACGGAATGTCGTCGTCACCGCCCAGAGCGTTGGTGCGCGCGTTTTGCCGACGAGCGCTGGAAGATTCGATACGCGATACGTGGAACCGCAGAGATTTCTTGCGTGCTTGTTTGTCGTGCGCATCGGCGTGAGAGAGAGCGGTAACTTCGCCATAGGGATCGACGACGGTATCGGAGGTATCGACGGGAATCGCAGCACCCTTGTTTTTGGATTTTGATTTCTTGGCAGGACGTGAAGTCGGGCTCGACGAGATCGAAGACGGGTACGGAGGGTCCGTTTACGGCTGTTTTGCGTTTTTTCTTTGGCGGCTTTCCGTCGACGGAGGACGACGAATGACGGGACGGAAGCTTTTCTCCTTGGCGGCAGAAGACTTGGAAGCCTTTTTCGATACGCTGCGCTTGGGTGAGGAGGGGGGTGGTGAAGACATTTCCGCATCTTTTATGAGTTCGGCGAGCTCATCCGATTCCAATCCTCGCTTCATGATGCGATCCCATAGTGTCTCGCCTTTACCCTCCTCAGTCTCAGCCTCGAGTTCAAGCCCAAGGTCAAGGTCGTCCATCTCGTCCTCTTCTTCATCCTCGTCTGTCATGTCTTGATGGACACCAATATTCTCGAGCATGTTAATTGACTGCTTGAGCGTGAGTAGGCGCTTGAGAATGGGATGGCTTCGTAAAAGTTGTGGCCGTGAAGCGTACTTCTCCGACGCGCGCATGTGCAAGTAGAACGCGAGCGTCGTCATGTATGTTAGCAATGCTTCTGTATTTAATGTGAAAACGGTGAATAGGAATGCGACTGCGGAGGGCCTACGGTAATACATGTGCTGCAACCCGAGTTCCATTGCGTTGGTTTCAGGACCTTTCAGGCTAGTCATCTTTAGAATTCTGGATATGCAGATGGCACGAGTACTCACGCTTCTATGCGGGCTTCTGTTTCTGTAAGGCTCTGTGCAGTGTCGTCCCAGTCCCTTGCGAGTGCGAGGGTTTCTGGGTTTTCCCGTTCAAGGAAACGGAGTAATGATTGCTTGTCTTTTGGGACTTCCTTGATAATAGGAGCTCCCACGTCTAGTGCATCCCTGCCAGTAATCTGTGAGAGAATCGTGATAATGAGACAAATGGAAAGTACCCTGTTTCCTCTGGCTGGACGTCTCCCTCAATGGCCTCTCCGAGACCAAAGTCCTCATCTGCGAGTCCTTCGCGTGCCTTGGTTTGCAACCTCCGTGCCTCCTGTTCCTCCATTTCCTGAGCCTCCTCGTCATCCGAGCCTATTTCTGCGGCATTCGACGAGTAATAAGCACGTTTTCCGTGACCCCATGTCTCCTCCTCTTCCTCCACCGGTGACGGGGAAGAGTCTTTCTTTGCCTTCTTGGACTTGGACTTTGACGACTTTTGCTTCTTTGGGGGGACCTTTTCATCCTCCATGTCTACGTCAGAATCATCTTCTAAACCGTCTGCCTCTCCACCAGCTTCATCTCCATCGTCGTCTGAAATGCCGTGCAGTGCAAATACTTCTTCCTCTCCAAAATCATCCTCATCCCCTTCACTTCCTTGGTCCAACGTAATTTTATCTCTTGACTCATGGACTGGTTACCACATGTGCATAGGAAAAAAAACGTGAGGATTATGATGATGCCGGTGCAGCAGAATGAGATATGCATTGCCAGGCAAGATGGGAAACGTACACTGGTCTTCCTCATCAAGTTCAACGTCGGAGCGTTTGTTCCACCGTTTTATTTTGCTGTCTTTCCTGTCCACGGGTCGTGGTTTTGCACCTGCCTTTGACTTGCTGGACGGTCGTCGACGTCCCATGGTCAGTCGTAAGTCGGTGCCTCAGGGGAACGTTTTGCAAGTTTTCTTATAGATTACGTAAACAGAAGTCATTCCAAGTCGACTGCCTGCGGCAAGCAGGTCATCGGACGTATGGCCACAATCGACAAAGGCAAGCAAAGGGCGACGGAGGACCCTATAGAAGTTCGTGTTGACCACAGCGACGAGGATTCAGAGACATCAAGCGCGGTATCTGACACCGACTCGGAATCTGAACCAGAGGAAATTACTCAAGAATATCTAAATTCACTGCTAGAGAAGGCGAAACAAAATGCGCGCGAGGAGGCAAGGTTGGCCAAAATGTTGCAGGAAGAGAAGTGGCATGAACAGGACGTCATTAAAATTCAGGGAGAGGAGGAGCAGCGGTACGTGCTCAAGACACCAGCCCTCCGCGTGTGACATGCTTCATCTACAGTCCACAGGCCTTTACCACCGTTAGATCCCGGAAAACTGCCCCCTGCATACTTCGAATTTGGCGAAGGTCGGCATGAAGCACCTTCGACAGTGCGCGATCCAGACGTTGCGCAAACCGAAGCGGCAAGTGCTGCTGCCGCCGTGCCTGCACCCCCTCCGGAACCAAAATCTGCTGGACTCACAAAACGACAAATGAAAGCTGTACGTGATGCTATCTCTTTCACGAACGAACATCTGTTTATACATACATGTACTTTTAGGCAAAACAAAAGACGGCGGGACCTGATTGGTTTGGTTTACCGGCACCCGCAGAGGCGGACTTGCCACGGCTGTATCGTGAAGTTGAAGCCCTCAGACTACGGAATCAGCTTGATCCTAAGCGGTTCTACCGCAAGGATGAGGGTGAAGGCAAGGGTATCAAAGGCTTGCCGAAACACTTTGCAGTAAGTGTTTGAGTTTGACTAACAGTCGATGACACCCCTGAGAATGTGGCAAAGATCGGCACCATCGTGGCTACTACAACACCATTTGGGACTGCAAGCTCAGACAACCTCCGGAGGGCAGAGAGGAAGCGCACATTGGTGGACGAGTTGGTGGATGACGCTGAGGCTCGACGGTATGCCAAGAAGAAATTCGGCGAGCTACAGGACGTTAGAGGCGCGGCGGGCAGAAATACCCTGCGTCAAAAAAGAGCACTGCGACAGCGGAAATGGTAGGAAGCCAGGTAACACATTGCTGCGTGTGTCATATCATATGCATATCTGTGTGTACATAACATGTGCGCATCTTTCGTTGCTGCATACTATACTGCACCCAAGTCGTGCCATGTCAGGTAAGAACATTATGCCCGTGCTGCCTCGATCCGCTTCCTTGCAACCTGTCTCCGGTTCAGTGACGAGAGAGAAGGTGCCACAGCGTCCTTGTCCTTGCTTCTCTCAACCTCCTCTTCCGACACGCTGAGGATAATCTCGACGTGGCAAGGGTGACCCTGGTAAGGGTTGATACGACCGTGGGCACGGTACGTGCGACGGCGAGTTTTCTATGGTACAAATGTCATGCTCGGAATCTTGCAAATTGGAGACTAATACATACGGGTGCTTGCTGGACGACGATGTTCTTGATAGTGAGATCCTCGAGTTCCAAGCTCTTCGCGTCGGCATTGGACTCTGCATTCTTGAGGAGACGAGTGATGAATTTAACAGATTTCTCAGGCCAACGTCCTGTTTTCTTGTGAAACACGGTACAATGGAAATCTTTCGTGCTACACACCCTGAGTTGTCTTGAATTGTTTTGCTTGTGCTGTCCGACCAACACCACCCGAGAATCGACGGAAAGGAATGGTTTGATTGTGTTCGAGGACGTTGCCGAGGTAAGTATAGGCCTTTGTCAACCTCATGCCTGGAATTTCATGTTGAGGGTCTAGCATTATGACAACGTTTCGCTCCACACGTACCGGTCAGAACGGCAGCGACCTCCCGCATGTTCTTGAAGTGGGTGCGGAGGTACTCGCCCCGGGCGCGGGCGGCTGCAAAAGTGTTAATGTCAGATTGGGGCACATACTCATCGCCTCTGAACGCACTCTTTTCGGGGTTCGTAGCGAGTGCGGCGGCAGCGTAGCGAACTGCATAAGTGTCAATTAGAATACGAGTTCCATGGCGAGCTCGACGTACCCATTCTTGAGGGGAGTCTTGGGTGTCCGTTGTCGGTGTGATCGACCAGAAAGTGGGTTTGTGGCTTGAACCTTGTTTGTACAGTACATCGGAGGATGCCGGTTGACTAAGCATATTAAAAGGGGAATACCCCTGTTCAGTAGCCATGTGTTAAAGTGGATTACCTAATCTAAGCTACTCAGAGTCTCATACCCCCACATACGTCGTAAGGACAAGTCTAGCGTCACGCCTGCTTGATGCCAACGAATAGTGACCATGAACAATCAGCAACAGCCCAGCCCAGCAAGATCTCCACGTCCTCTCAATCGACCTTTGCGTCTCAGGATGTAGATAGCATGCTCAAGACACCTGGCAACCAGGTGCGCACTGCGGAACGTCTTCCCAACTGCACACTCTGAAGTAGGTTGTCCATGAAGTTGGAAACGCTCACCGCTTTGCTGGAGAGGGAGAACCGCATTAAGGAAGGAGCTGAAAAGTTCCTGAAGCTTCCCATCACTGTGAGACCACCTGTTGCAACCAAGGCACATCATTGAATAGTATGTCACTTGAAGGACCTGATGCGAATGCAAGTAGAGTCGGAACTGGAACTGGCTACCAGCGAGATCGAGTTGCTCACGAAGAGGATCGAACAAGGTGAATGTCACACCATTCTCATACATATCGCGGCGCAACTCACATGCCAACCTAATCATGGAGAAACATCGAGGCGCAAGAAACATGCCGCCGGGCCTGCTGCGAAACGCAAATTCGCAGGACAAGCACCACCGTCCACTCCACGACCCAGAGCAGACAGTAGTGATAAAGATAAAGGTGCGTATTCTCGAATGCGGCCCACATGGCTGTTAATTCGGTTATGCCTCCAGACGATTTCAGGACTGTTTTGAGCCAGGCAAATTCCCTATCTCAAATCGCTTGCATCGATGCCGCCATCCGTGTCATCCCCTTCTTCGCCTTCTTCCACGAGTAGCTCCTCGCAAGCAAGTTCCGAGCAAGATCGAACGCGCGTCGATATAATGAACAAATTGGTCAGCCTATTCCAGCGCAACTTGCGTGTTCGTTACGAGATTACAACGACAGCTCTCGTTCAGGCGTAAGGCCGTTTGGCACGCAGATTTACGTATGGCAGAGATACTAATGTGGATTGCAGTGCCATACCGTCACTTGCGGATAGTCGCTCAAAACAATGTCGTGCAGCGGCGTATCGCTTGATACGCTTCTCGCTTGTCGACTTTACTTCAATTAAAGAGCTACGCCGACAGCCACTGGACTGGTTTATAGTAAAGTGCTACCTTCATTCATATCTAGCAGGGACGTGTGTTTATTTTTGGCAGGTCCCTTGCACGCGATAACAACTTTTCGGTTGAGAGAGAACAAGTTATTAAACTTATCCGCGCGATAGTTGATATCGCCGCTGAACAGCGAGATACACGTGCACTAGGTTTTATATCTATTCCGCTATCTGAGCCTGTTATGCGGGCATTTATCGCTGTGGCCTGATCATGCAGAAGATCCCTTCAAATCCATTTGCGTGCAAACACTTGCAGAAATGAGTATGTGCATAATTGCAGTCCTTCTTTATCTTTTCCGAATTCGAGGGTTGTAGGTCTACTCGATCTTGACCTCGTCGCTCGGGCCGGTGGTATCCGGTTCCTGGTCCATGCGTTGGGTGAGGGTCCTGTCGAGTTAGGTCCCCTCCTTGCTACCACGTTTCTCCACATTATGGATTCCCCACGAACCCGGGCCTACATGCGCCTAGGCATCGACGTCGAGGTACGCCGTTCATGTGACATCTATCGTTCTCACGTTGATTGATGTCTTACAGATCGCACTTTCAGCAGTGACGGACGCCTATGGCCGTGGTGCTGACCATGCTGATCGTATGAGACGCTGCACGACAGTGATTCAGTTGATGCTGCGAACATGGAGCGGTGTGTATACGGTAAATTTTCTGTGGTAACCATCTCTGACTTGCAGATAGGCTTGATGTATTTCTGCTATGGAAGATCAGAGAGCAATCAAATCCATAGTTGACACTCTCAGGATACCCTCTCTTGACACAAGAGTAAACTACACGTTTTCTAGGGATTTCACCGTGATACTTACCGTATCTCATCAGGAAATTGTTCTCGATATGTTTTTTAATTTGTTGAATATCAAGCCTCCAGAATGGTACAAGACGTTCATTGATGGACGCCGTCTGACGAGTGAGTTTACCTCTATATAATATTCCAAAATTCATGTACATAATATTTTGCAGTGTACCGAAAAACCCGAAATTTCCTGCAACCTTCAGGCGAACGTAAAGCTCAACAGCGAGGGCACGAAGCACTGAAGCTGACTGACCAGTACATCGCGCTGCTCGTCCTGGTATTTACCAATGCCGGTTTATTGGATGTGCGCAGATTGTTCTTGAACCGAGGCTGTACTGAAATTATTATAGGCGTTGACGACGATGCTCGAGGAGCGCACGACAGGCTCCACTCTTACCCGGAAAGCCACCCTACTCATGGCCGAAGTCATGCAAATGGCTAACCGGGTGTTACCACTGAACATGGCAGCTAATATTCAGGTTTGGTTTTGGTTTATCGATCCGCCAAAGATTCATTTAATCATGAACGGTTCAGGCTATACCACAAGTTTTTGATCTTGCCGCTGACTATACGAGGGGGGAGCACAGGATTATCGGTACCTCGGCCATAACCGCAATAGATAGCTTCAACCGTAATCATGCAAGGCTACATCCTAGTTGCAGGAGTGCCAGGCCGAGGTAGGGTTGGTGTGAGATGATATGACTATACTGACCTTATTCCGCAGGGCTAATTCTGCTGAAGACGCTGTGCGTCGAGGGCAACGTCAAGTTGAACAAAACAAGATCAAACTTGGCATGCAAATGGACGACAAAATGTTCCAGGCATGCGTACTTGAAACCCAGGTAACTGTCGCTGAAATAACTATTATGTCGCGGAGTAAACAAAAACGTATCTTAGATCATGATCACAAAGGACAGTACCAAGTGGGGCTTCGATCCACTGCAGGAACTCATTGAGGGTCCGTTTTTAAATCCAAAGAGGCTCGAGGAGGCGATTAAAGTTGGGAGATTCATGCGTCGGCTGATGGCTTTCTTTCATCCGTTCTCGCACCAATTCTCTGATATGCCTCGAAAACAGGTAGGTCTTCATGCCCTCTTAGCGTGTTTACTCTCATCTTTCTCTAGCAAAATTTGCGGTGGGTACGCCTAGGTTGTTCTCTCCTAACGACCCTTCTTGCAAGTCCGGATGGCGTCCGCTTTTTGTTGTACGAGGATGATTTTCTCAAGCAAATCATCAAGAGTTTCGCACAGCTAGATCCTGTGAGGGTTTTTGGAATACCTTTTCGAAGGATTCCTTTTGAATAAATTGATAGTTCAATGGCACCCCGGAGTCGGACCCGATATTCTCGAAGCAGCGGATGACGGAGACCCTCACGTACGGGATACTTTGATATGTTGGGTACGCTGAGCAAGCATCCGGAGGGGATCGAGTAAGCATATTCTTGCATCTGTCCATAGCAACCTTCTTAATTTCTTTTAAAGGCTTATGGAGAAGTCAAAAATATTTACGGCTTTTTACCATCTCAGCGAACTTCGGAATCGAGAGGATCTTATCACCGCAGTCATTACGAACTTGGACTATTCTATGTAAGTCTCATCAATGACGCCCTACCATCCTTCTTTTCACCGTGTTTAGTGATGGGCACCCACGTGTTGTACTATCGAAGGCATTAACATGCAGCGACATCGTACGAGCGGTCTTTTGTGGCCTCGTGTTCAATACTAACCAATGTTTCAGCCCGTTCGGGTGTTTGCAACTAACCACCTTGGGGAATTAATTCGTAGTTCTCCGACTCCGACAGTGTGGATGCTGCGCCTTCTGCTGACGCAGTTGTACGACCCTGCTCCTGAAGTTTGTGAGATGGCTATCCAGTTTCTTGAGGAAGCCTGCGAGTCTATGGAAGTCCTTGAATTGGTCGTGGAAATGCAACCCACTCTGGACCATTTGGGTGACATTGGGCACCCATTACTACTCCGGTCTGTGGTTAAGTTTTGACTAAATAATTGTGGCAGAATTAATCTGTTTTCTGGCTAGGTTTATGTCTACTCCGACGGGATTCCGTTACCTCAATAGTGCGGGTTATATTGACAGAGAGATGGATATGTGGTTCCATGTCTGACTCACACTCGTCTTGTTAATTGTCATGCTGACTAGAAGCTATAGGAACGCAATACTTACTATGTCGTTCAAATCGAGATATTTCTTGCCAAGGTTTTTAGTTCGGAAGCCACGGAGGACGATGAGGACGTCCTGTGAGCGTTGTCAGTTAGAATCCGCTTCCTCGGAATCTAAACGTGGTTCAGTGCCTTCGATGGCGTGGTTCCTCCACATTTTTACGGCGAGATGTCAAAAACGGAGCTTGGTTGCCAGGTCCTTAGTGAAAGGGGACACTTCGCGGAATTTTCCCACTTCATTCGACAACATGGTTTGGAAAGTGAGGACCTGGAGGTAATTTTGAAATTAAAGAGCATCCTATGGGCGGTCGTACGTAACTTGATTGACTCAACGTTTACTGATGGATTAATGAATCGTCGCTAGGGTAATGTTGGAGCCACCGAAGGTGGCTTACCGTTCCTTGAAGAGGAGGAAATTATACCATCTATACTCGAAATAGCAGAACATTCATTGATACCCTCTGTCCGGGGGTAAGTGGGTTGATCGCAGTCGAAGTCTATTGACGAGCCTAAATGTGGTTTAGCACATGTTTCTTTGTGCTTGGCTTGATATCCTCAACTCCTCAAGGCGCCGAGATTCTCGATGACCATCGTTGGGAGGCCACATTGTCACCACTTGGACATCCCACCGGACTCTGTATACCCGTCAACCTGGACAAATTTATTTCGGTGGGTACACTGCCTTCGGGCACCGGAAAAGTCTTGCTGATACAATACAGCTTCCGAGATGGGAGTCTATTGAAGTGAAAACCGATGCGGATACTCGGTTGTTACCGCCCACGGTGCAGACTGAGTTGGAAGTTATTTCTGCTATCGAGAACCTGGGCAATAGCGTCATTGCCAATACTGCCTCGCGTTCGTTAGCAAGGTGAGTTCCATATACATCGTGTTCGTGTTTCGACTCATATCCCACCGTAGAATGAAGTCTCGTCCGGAGTATCGCGCGGTGTTCTCTTCACCTGCCGTGTTCTTCAGAGCCCTTCACACCATCTCGACCCAGCGCTATCGACTTCCTGTGCGACGGTACATTCTTGATCTGTTCAATATCGAGCTCGACGGCCAAGTTGTCCATGACATTTCTGAAGCTGCAACGAACCTTCGTGCACCCCCGTGTTTCAAGCAGTCGGAAGCTCACATCAGTCGGGTAGTGAGTATGTTGGGTCTGAAACACCCTGATGGGGAGTCTTCCAGTGACGAGGATGAACTGGATGGGATTTCTGAGGAGCAGACCGGTAAGATCCCTATCATCACGTTACGTCCGGTCAGCAGGATCATCGGGTTCAACAATGGTTGAGTGCTATATATTGTGGTGTAATTTATGTCCATCCAGCATTATTTATGTACGCCTGCTGACTAATGAGTCGGGGGTTGAATTTGCTGTTGAACGCGACAACCAAAGTGATTTGTCAGCAGCTCGCATCTTTCACCGTCGCCCTCAACATCGACGACGATGAGCGCAGGCTTTGTTCCCCCGCCACCGGGCATGCCCCCGCCACCACCCGGGATGCCACCGCCACCGCCTGGAATGCCAACGCCACCGCCAGGCTTTGGTCAGGGCTCGGGCTCACGTATGCCCCCCGAAATGCTCTCACAGAAGTCTCAGAAGTGGGTTGCGATGCAGAAGAGGAGGTATGGCGAGAAACGAAAGGGCGGATACGTCGATATGGGGAAACAGGTGTGTACACTTTTTTTTCTCAGGGCTTTACTGACCCTTTCGCCCAGGACTTGCCCCCAGAGCACGTCCGTAAAATCATTAAGGACCACGGTGACATGAGCAACCGCAAATTCCGAAACGACAAGCGTGTCCATCTTGGTGCACTCAAGTACGTACCTCACGCAGTCATGAAGTTGCTGGAGAATATTCCTTATCCATGGGAGCAAGTTCGTGAGGTCCCCGTGCTATATCACATCACTGGTGCTATCACCTTCGTGAATGAAATCCCCCGTGTCATCGAACCTGTTTATCACGCTCAATGGAGTGCCATGTGGCTTGCCATGCGTCGAGAGAAGCGAGACCGTAGACACTTCAAGCGCATGCGTTTCCCGCCGTTTGACGACGAAGAACCGCCGCTGGACTATGGTGACAACGTTTTGGATGTCGAACCATTGGAAGCCATTCAGTTGGAACTGGATACGGAAGACGACGCTGCGATCATCGATTGGTTCTACGACCCCAAGCCGTTGATCGACACGCCATCTGTGAACGGGCCATCCTACCGTTATTGGTCACTGACCTTGCCCGTCATGGCTAACTTGTACCGTTTAGGCCGTACTCTCCTGTCGGACCAACCTGACAACAATTCCGCTTATCTTTTCGACAAAAAATCGTTCTTCACCGCCAAGGCATTAAACATGGCCATTCCCGGGGGACCGAAGTTCGAGCCTCTTTATCGCGACATGGACTTGTTTGATGAGGACTGGAACGAGTTCAATGACATTAACAAGATCATCATTCGGCAACAGATTCGCACCGAGTACAAGGTCGCCTTCCCCCATCTCTACAACTCCCTTCCCCGTTCGGTTCACCTGTCACCGTACCATCACCCCAAGAATGTGTACATCCGTACTGACGACCCTGACCTTCCCGCCTTCTACTTCGACCCACTTATCAACCCCATTTCTCTCCGGGGTATGACGCCTAAGAATGCACCTCTGGTTTCGCATGAAGATGTGATTTTCGGGCCTAATGGTGCGGACGACGACGACTTTGAGTTGCCTGAGGATGTTGAGCCTTTCCTTGCGGAGCAGCCACTCGAAAACGATTTGGCTGCTGAAGGTATTGCGCTGTGGTGGGCACCCGATCCGTATAACCGCCGTTCGGGACGGACAAGGCGTGCTCAGGACATTCCTCTCGTCAAGAATTGGTATCTGGAGCATTGTCCTCCAGGCCAACCTGTCAAAGTTCGCGTGTCGTACCAGAAGCTTCTCAAGTGCTTCGTACTCAACGAATTGAAGAGCCGCCCGGAGAAAGCTATGACGAGAAAGAATCTATTCCGTCAGCTCAAAGCGACGAAGTTCTTCCAAACGACGAGACTGGATTGGGTAGAAGCGGGCTTGCAAGTCTGCAGGCAAGGCTACAACATGCTTAATCTGTTGATCCATCGCAAGGTAAAATTATTATCTTAAATTCTAGTGTGGAAGTGACTCTGATTCCTTTTCTGTCCCGTAGAATCTGAATTACCTGCATCCTTGACTATAACATGAACTTGAAGCCTGTCAAGACGCTGACAACGAAGGAGCGAAAGAAGTCTCGTTTCGGAAATGCTTTCCATCTCTGCCGCGAGATCTTGCGTCTTACCAAGCTTGTCGTTGATGCCCATGTCCAATACCGGCTCGGCAACGTCGATGCGTTTCAGCTCGCTGATGCGCTGCAATATATTTTTGGCCACATCGGTGCATTGACCGGAATGTACCGTTACAAGTATAAGGTCAGCTTTTACCTGTTTATCTTGCATTCCTCTCTGCTGACACGTGATTTTTCTAGTTGATGAGACAAGTTCGCATGACGAAGGACCTCAAGCACTTAATTTATTACCGTTTCAACACCGGTCCCGTCGGCAAGGGTCCCGGTTGCGGCTTTTGGGCTCCTGGATGGCGCGTCTGGCTCTTTTTCATGCGCGGTATTGTCCCGCTGCTCGAACGCTGGCTAGGCAATCTCTTGGCTCGTCAGTTCGAAGGGCGTAATAGCAAGGGCATCGCCAAAACTGTTACCAAGCAGCGTGTCGAATCGCATTACGATCTTGAACTGCGTGCGGCAGTTATGCACGATATCCTCGACATGATGCCCGAGTCAATCAAGCAAAACAAAGCGAAGACCATTTTGCAACATCTGTCCGAAGCTTGGAGATGCTGGAAGGCCAACATCCCTTGGAAAGTTCCAGGAATGCCGACTGCCATTGAAAATATCATCCTCCGGTATGTGAAAAACAAGGCGGACTGGTGGGTCAGTGTAGCCCATTATAACCGGGAACGTATTCGACGTGGTGCAACTGTCGACAAGGCCGTCGTAAAGAAGAACTTGGGGCGTCTCACACGTGAGTGTCGTCTGAACTATCGTCGTGATATTAATAACGTGTCATTTAGGGTTATACTTGAAGGCTGAACAGGAGAGGCAGCACGGCTACCTGAAGGATGGTCCATATGTTAGTGCAGAAGAGGCTGTCGCCATCTACACTGCGACCGTCCACTGGCTTGAAAGTCGTAAATTCGCTCCCATACCCTTCCCGTAAGTCGAATGTTCCTCGTACTGCTAAGATTTTTTGCTAATTTCAATACTAGCCCTCTGTCTTACAAGCATGATACGAAATTGCTTGTCTTGGCGCTCGAGAAACTTAAAGAGGCGTACTCGGTCAAGGGCCGTCTCAACCAGTCGCAGCGAGAGGAATTGGCACTTATCGAGCAAGCTTACGATAATCCTCACGAATGCAAGTTCCAGTTCATTTCTTCGTTGCGATGTTGACTTATAACAATGCATTCAGGTCTGTCGCGAATCAAACGTCTTCTCTTGACGCAACGTGCTTTCAAGGAAGCAGGCATCGAATTTTTCGATACTTACGATAAGCTCATCCCGTGTTACGACATTGAGCCGGTAGAGAAGATTACCGATGCGGTAGGTTTTATTGTTGTTACGTACCGCTTTTTGCATGCTGATGATTTGGTTGTAGTACCTTGATCAGTTCTTGTTCTTCGAGGCTGACAAGCGTGGACTTTTCCCTGCATGGATCAAGCCTGCAGATACGGAGCCTCCACCGCTATTGGTTTACAAGGTAAGGACTATGCTATCCTGTACGCGACCGTCGCAAATGCTAATGATTCGTTCCATAGTGGTGCCAGGGTATCAACAACCTAACGGATATTTGGGAGACAAGCGAAGGAGAGTGCGTCGTTATGATGGAAACCGTCTTCTCTAGAGTGTATGAGAAGATCGACCTAACGCTCCTCAACCGTCTCCTCCGATTGATCATGGACCACAACTTGGCGGACTACATAACTGCGAAGAACAACACTGTGCTTACCTACAAGGATATGGCGCATACGAACGCCTACGGTCTTATTCGCGGGTTGCAGTTCTCAGCGTTTGTGTTCCAATACTACGGGCTCGTCCTTGATATTCTCGTCCTCGGCCTGCAGCGAGCCAGTGAGATGGCCGGGCCGCCTCAAATGCCAAACAATTTCTTGCAGTACCGTGATTCTGCCACCGAAACGCGACATCCGATCCGTCTCTACTCTCGCTACGTGGACCGTTTGCACATTCTCTTCCGCTTCACCGCTGATGAAGCTCGCGACCTCATCCAACGTTATCTCAGCGCCAATCCCGACCCCACGAACAACAATGTCATAGGTTACAACAACAAGCGTTGCTGGCCTCGGGACTGCCGCATGCGGCTTATTAAACACGATGTCAACCTTGGAAGAGCCGTCTTCTGGAACGTCAAACAGAGTCTGCCCAGGTCGCTAACCACCATTGAATGGGAAGACACTTTCGTCAGTGTATACTCTAGAGAGAACCCACAATTACTCTTCTCGATGAGTGGTTTCGAGGTTCGGATACTACCGAAGATTAGGACGTTGGGCGGAGAGCAGTTCTCGCTGAAGGATGCGGTTTGGAACCTCACAAATGAGCAGACCAAAGAGCGTACTGCGCAAGCCTTCCTCCGTGTATCTGATGAAGGTTCGTTATTATACATTGGTTGCTGGGTCTTTTTCCCCTGACACACAAACTTTCCAGGTATCCAACAATTCAACAACCGTATTCGACAGGTCCTTATGAGTTCCGGTTCCACAACATTCTCCAAGATTGTGAACAAGTGGAATACTGCGTTGATCGGTCTGATGACATACTACCGTGAAGCTGTCATCCACACCAACGAGTTGTTGGATGCCCTTGTCAAGGCTGAGAACAAGATTCAGACCCGTGTCAAGATCGGGCTGAACAGTAAGATGCCTTCACGTTTCCCGCCAGTCGTTTTCTACACGCCGAAGGAGCTTGGTGGTCTCGGTATGTTGTCGATGGGTCACGTTCTGATTCCACAAAGCGACCTGAGGTGGTCGAAGCAAACTGACGTTGGGGGTCAGTATACATCATCGTTCTCGGGTCTTTACAACCACTAACGAATATCTTGATAGTTACTCACTTCCGCGCCGGTATGTCCCACGAGGAGGACCAACTCATACCCAACTTGTACCGTTATCTCCAGCCATGGGAGGCGGAATTCCTGGATTCAGCGCGTGTTTGGTCAGAGTACTCCATGAAGCGGAAGGAAGCGAACGCTCAAAATCGTCGTCTTACTCTGGAAGACCTCGAAGATAGCTGGGACAGAGGTATCCCCCGTATCAATACTCTCTTCCAGAAGGATCGTCATACGTAAGTTTATCGTTTCGCTATATGTGGAATCAACAAAGTTAACTGGTTCTTTAGTCTCGCCTATGATCGCGGTTGGCGTGTTCGTACAGATTGGAAGCAATACCAGCTGCTCAAACAGTATGTGTTTATTCCTTTTCTTCGAATGCTGCGTCTAACTGCCCTCGTAGCAATCCATTCTGGTGGACTTCACAACGGCACGACGGAAAGCTTTGGCAGCTTAACAACTACCGAGTCGATGTTATCGCTGCGTTGGGTGGTGTCGAAGGTATCTTGGAGCACACGTTATTCAAGGGCACGTATTTCCCAACTTGGGAGGGTCTCTTCTGGGAGAAGGCATCGGGTTTCGAAGAGTCCATGCGGTACAAAAAACTCACGAATGCTCAACGTTCGGGTTTGAACCAAATTCCCAACCGTCGGTTCACGCTTTGGTGGAGCCCGACGATCAACCGAGCAAATGTCTATGTCGGTTTCCAGGTCCAACTTGATCTGACGGGTATCTTCATGCACGGCAAGATCCCCACCCTGAAGATTAGTTTGATCCAGATTTTCCGTGCCCACTTGTGGCAAAAGAGTAGGTTCGATTCTGCTGTATTTTGTCACTTCTGCTAACTAATTATCTAGTTCACGAGAGTGTCGTCATGGACTTATGTCAAGTATTTGATCAGGAACTCGAGCCCCTGCAAATCGAGACGGTGCAAAAAGAAACAATTCACCCTCGAAAGAGTTACAAGATGAACTCATCCTGTGCGGATATCTTATTGTTCTCGGCCTACAAGTGGAACATAACACGGCCTTCACTCGTGACTGACGTATGCTACATATTTATGCCATACCAAGATTGCACCTACTAATGTTCTGTCTACAGAACAAGGACGTGTTGGATGGTACAACGAGCAACAAATACTGGATCGACGTTCAGCTTCGCTGGGGTGACTTTGACTCGCACGATATCGAGCGTTATACACGTGCGAAATTCTTGGACTATGTATGTTCTTCGTTGCTTTCCTAAATAATGTGTTGATAAGTTCCTCTCAGGTATCTGATTCTATGAGTATCTACCCGTCTCCCACTGGCGTTATGATCGGCATGGACTTGGCGTACAACCTCTGGTCGGCTTATGGCAACTGGTTCCCTGGCATGAAACCTTTGATCCAGCAAGCAATGACAAAGATCATGAAAGCGAACCCCGCCTGCCACGTGCTGCGAGAGCGTATTCGCAAGGGTCTCCAGCTTTATTCCTCGGAGCCGACAGAACCCTACTTGAATAGCCAGAACTACTCCGAATTGTTTTCGAACCAAATCATTTGGTTCGTTGATGATACTAACGTCTACCGGGTCACCATCCACAAGACTTTCGAGGGTAACTTGACCACTAAGCCTATTAGTAAGTGCACCGCAAAGTATTCCTGGCGCCCAGCTGATATCCTTTTTAGATGGTGCGATCTTTATCTTCAACCCGAGATCGGGTCAATTGTTCTTGAAAATTATCCACACGAGTGTGTGGGCGGGTCAGAAGCGTCTCGGTCAACTCGCGAAGTGGAAGACTGCCGAGGAAGTTGCTGCCTTGGTTCGCTCATTGCCCGTCGAAGAGCAGCCCAAACAGGTGATCGTGACTCGCAAGGGCATGTTGGGTACGTCCATAGATAACCCGTCGTCCAAGTCACGCTGTTGACGAAATATCTAGATCCACTCGAGGTCCACTTGCTCGACTTCCCGAATATCGTCATAAAGGGTAGTGAGCTTCAACTTCCGTTCCAGGCTTGCATGAAGATGGAGAAGTTCGGTGACCTTATCCTTGTAAGTGCCCTGGTGATTTGTGGTCGAGAGATCTGCATGCTTAACGTCTTTCAGCGTGCCACACAACCTCAGATGGTGCTGTTTAGTTTGTACGATGACTGGTTGAAATCGATCTCAAGTTACACGGCGTTCTCTCGCCTCATCTTACTACTTCGTGGGCTGCACGTCAATAACGAGAAAGCCAAGGTCATTCTCCATCCAGACAAGAACACCGTTACCGAGCCGCACTTTGTGTGGCCTACACTCACGGATGAGGAGTGGATCAAGGTCGAGGTTGCAATGAAAGACCTTATCCTAGCTGTAAGTCATTGACAAGTTAGTGTTTTGGACTGATGTTCACAATGTTTTCAGGACTTCGGCAAGCGCAACAACGTCAACATTGCTTCGTTGACTGCCAGTGAAATTCGTGACATCATTCTCGGCCAGGAGATTGTCGCACCCTCAGTACAACGACAGCAGATGGCGGAACTGGAGAAGAGTACCGAAGCACAAGGCCAAGTAACTGCCGTTCAGACGTAAGTGTGGTTCATATTTCTAAGGAACGAGACTGACGTCGCGTCGCAGTCAAACAAGCAACATTCACGGCGACACAATACAAACCGTGACTACAACCAATTACGAACAACAAGTCTTCAGTAGCAAGTCTGACTGGCGTGTCCGTGCCATCTCCGCCACCCACCTCCCTCTCCGCTTGCAGCACATCTACGTGTCCAATGACGACGTGAAAGATGACGCCGGATCCTACACTTACGTCTTACCGAAGAACGTCCTTCGCGCGTTCATCGCAGCCGCCGACCTCCGGACGCAGGTGGCCGCGTTCATTTATGGGGTATCGCCTCCCGATAACAAGCAAGTAAAGGAAATTAAGGCAATAGCGTGGCCACCTCAACGTGGGAGTAACAATACTGTTGAGCTTCCGTCACAGCTTCCAAAGGACGACTTCCTACTCAAGGATCTTGAGCCTCTTGGGTGGATAAAGACTCAGGCGCTGGAACTCAACCACCTCTCACCTACAGATGTCACAACTCATGCCAAGCTGATGGCTGAGCACTCTGAGTGGGGCCCATCTTCAATATGTGTCACGGCGTCTTTCACGCCAGGTTCGGTTTCATTGTCATCGTATTCTCTTACGATCCCCGGCTTTGAATGGGGTCGCAAAAATGTGGACAACTCTGCCAATCCGTCAGGCTTCAACCCCAATATGTCCGAAAGGGTTCAGCTCCTCTTGTCTGATCGCATCTTCGGTATGACGCTCGTTCCGGAAGGCAAAGTTTGGAACTACGGCATTGGCCTTACACAGCTTTGGTCATCCAACTTGCCATACACCATGACGCTGGATACGCCACTGCTGTTCTGGGCTGAAGAACATCGCCCTGCGGCGTTCTTGACTGTGAGTCATTTCTCATCCGCTCCCTATGTCTGTAATACTGATCCTGGTTTGAACAGTTCGCTAGCATGGAACGTGGAGATGATAGTGCTGATGTAGAAAACAGCTTTGCATGATTTCATTATTGATCGCTTTTTGTTATTGTAGTCGTCATTGTAACCTAGTTCGCCTACTAGCAATGTTACCTCCGTAATCTCATGGAATCGTATTGGCGAGTGTAAGGATACACTGGCGATGTGTATTAAGGTAGGCGTGGATGAAATGAGCTTACAAAAATTTGAATAGCACAGCATTATTTGATAACGAAGAAATCTTTGGGCATATTCAGAAGAGGTGCAAACAAAAATTCAAGGCCCACAGATAGATTATATAGTGGTAGCACACAAGATAAGAGAAGCGACAGCAAACAAGAAAAGCACAAAGAACATCTACATCGTGATATAACCGAGGGACACCACCGATCCCCGCGCGAGTGCCGCTGCTAAAGTGTTTGCCTCAGGACTTGTCGCCCCGAACGGCGGAAGTTCAGACTGAGGACCTTTCTCCGGCTGCACGACTGTGACCGAGATCTGTTTCGAGCCCCTGCGGGGCGGTGGTGGAGATAGCGCCATGAACTCGAATTCACCCTCGGTCATGGGTGTACCTGGGCGTCCGGGGCACGTGGGAAGCGGTCGGAAAGGATTGCGTGACGGAGCAGTGGGGCTTTCAATTGGCGTAAGGGATAAAAAACTAGGGTCGTTGATGTCCATGATGTGTTCACCAAGCCCGAAGGGCGGACGTGAAGGTTGGGCGTGTGAGGGCGTTCGCGGATCGTCATCGTCGTCATCGTCGTCGAGATCTAGCGTACTAGTAACTTGAGCATGTTGAGAACCTGGCATGTGCTTTCGCGCTTTTGTTTGCACTTTCGTTTGGGTCTGGATTTGTAGTGGTTGGAGTTGTTGAGTTGAGGGGGGAGGAGAATTCGAGCCTGACGGAGTTGGCGGTGGCGAGGAAGAGGAGGGAGCGCTCAAGATGCGAAGGCGCTGCTTGATGGATAGGCTACGGACCGAAGAAGCCGACGACGGCGGCCGCGGTTGACCCACACCCGACAAACGGGACGGCGAGCGCGGCGGCGAACCTGGGATGGAAGGTAGCTCAGAAGAAACACGGAGCCCTTCGGCCGTGCTGTTACTCGAGCTCCGGCGATGTCTCCGTAAGAACCCTGGCTCGTCCGGTCGTGGTGGGAGACTTGTTGAGGGTGGTGGTTTAGGCGACGTCAAAGACAGCCGTAGTGCCCGTTGTGCTATAGATGTTCGAAGGGGTTTCAGTGGTTGTGGGGGAGTAGTTGGAGAGGACTGTTGTTTCGGAGGCGGCGGTGACTGAGGCACGGTTACTCGCTCCACAATTGGGTCCACGACTGGGGCGGGCGGAGGTGCATGCGTTGGGGCAGGTCGAGGGGGAGGCATAGATCGACGCTTAGGTGCAGTAACCTTGCTTGCTACAAGTCACGCGACACCCAATTAGCGACATAACGACCACGAAGATACTGTGATCTCACCTGTTGGATTTGGCAAAGACAGAATTGACGCGCTCAGTGTAGTCGTAGGCTCGGCGACGGCCCTCGAGTCTGTAGTGCTCCATGACTCTACGCTATACGCGGAGGAACTGGATGCACGCTTCCAGAAACTCTGGGCCAACGACGATGCGCTATGAGGGCTTATGTCTGTGCGAGAATTAGATGATACACTGCTCGCAAGCTCATCCGCTGCATACGGGTGAGGCACGTGTAGGTGCAGTACCGGTTGTGCAGGCTCAATTTCCGGTACGGAGGGTGGAGGTCCCGATGGCGGCGCTGGACGTTGGGGAAGCGTGCCAATCTTTCTGGACCAACGCTTGGAGCTTGAGGGGCTGCTGGGACGGGTTTCGGAGGACGTTGGAACTGCAATATCAGGTGACAAGGAACGCGCAGCTGCTAACGGCGGAGACGACGGTGCTTGTACGTTCGCGTTGGAGAACGCACTGAATGGCGGCTCTAAGTCCGGCAGCTTTGTCGCAGTGAACGGTCCAGGAGAGAGGTCCCTGGGCGGTAGGGTTTCGGCGGGCATAACAACGAGGGAAGGCGTCGGGGGCAATACCTCCGCAGGTTGAACACCAAAGTTACCCGCCACACTGCGGTTATCCCCTGGATGATTATATAATCCTTCTCGCTCTCGCTTGGCTGTGGGAGGGGGAACCGCCAAGTGACCCCTCGCCTTTCGCGGCGGAGGCTGAAGAGGCAGAGGACCTGAATTCATGCTTGCCTGAAATGCGGCGGGCGGCGTGATGGAGCCCGGTGGAGTGCTTGCTATCGACGGTGGCGAAATCGAAAGAACCGGTGCATCGCGCTCTTTAGAAATCTTTAAGTCCGCTCCGGGTATAACCATTGTCGTACTCGCAGACCGCACACTAGCAGCAGGTGAACACTGGGCTTGACTACGCGGAAGGGGGAGGGGAAGGGAACATGCGGGGGAGGAGCTGCTGTCGGACGCAGTATTCCCGCGGAAGAACGTCAAAAGGTTTGTGCCCATGGCACCGAAAGACTCTTCTGTGTGAGCCTGAGAAACCAGTGGGGAATGCGGTGAATCTAGAGAGGGCGAGCGGGACCGAGTGCTGGTCAACATATCCTTGATACTACTAGAAGGTGGCAGAGACTGAGCATTCATCCCAAGTGAGCGAAGAGAATGTGGTGGGGAGGGCGAAGATGAAACCTTCTTGGGAGGTTGAGGGGAGACGATCCCTTGCATTCTCATGGAGAGCATGACGTCCATGTCGCCCCTTGGACCATATACTCCATTGGACGCCGGAATGTCTAGGCCGGCACGGATTGACCTGTTCCGCCACGTCAAATCACGGGTGTAACGGGTTGGTTGGGCGTCTATTGGCTTACCTGTGATTCAGCACTGCATTCTTGATAGCTCCTATCCAGCGTTGAGATGCTTCACGGTCAGTGATTTGTAGGAACCACATCGCGCGCGCGGAATCCTCCGTGGATCCATTCGTATGACTGCCGCCATTGGCGTGCTTCTTTGTACTGACGTCCTTGCCCACCAATTTGATCACGTTCTTCCTACCGCCTACGTCCTCTTCGGCAAGAAACATAGCGCTGTCTTCGGTAATTTCCAATCTCTCTAACTCGACCTCGTTTGCCGATGTATTCTTGAACAAATGCACGTGGGTCTTGTGACCAGCCACATTGGACGTGAGGACGAGGGTCCTAACTTTCCACTGCTTAGCGAGGGCATATACGAGGAGGGAAGATGCTGGGGTAAATTTGGGTAGTGTCGCGGTCATCTGCGTCATAGGATAAAGTGCGTTAATGGTAGCTGGGAAGGGGGGCAGCTGAGGAAACTCCTGCGGATCCGGAGGGGCAAGGGACAAGAGACTATCCCATTTACGCGGCTCATGTAACCACTCGAGCCCTATCGATTGAGCAGCGGCATCCCTCAGACGTTCGCGTTCTTCGTGTTCTTGGTCCATATGCGATATAGCTCCAGCAACGGTGGTGGTTACGGTAGTGTCACTATGAGCGTTAATTTCGATGATATCGGGTATACAGTTTACGCTGGATATATGGTGAGGAGGGGGTTTCTTACGTGAGACCGAACCCAGCTTCTTGCGAAGGCCGAGTACATCGGTAGCGGCTACAAGAAGGCTGGTCCGCTGCTTACGCAGTGGCGCGCTTCGGCTGGATGACGGAGGGCGAGGAATTATTGGTATGATACGGGACGATGGTTCGTGGGAAGTGATGGAAGGGGATGTATTCGAAGTCGGGGACACGACATGGTCCGCGTCTGTAAGAACCCGCCAGTAAGTTGCACGAACATAAGCATATGGGATAGGGGAGTGGTTTATTAAAAAGGGAGGGCAAAACCACGACCACCGCGCTTTGCCAGAAAAGGATGGAGAGACCCACCGTGTCCGTAGCCAAACCCGACGGGGCTTGACAGTGGGCTGTCTAGGGAACGTTCTTTCCCCTTGAGCTTGGAGTTCAGGCTTGGGGTGTGGCCGTGCGAGCTGCTGGGGTTGGAGTGGGCTGCGTGTGAGGCAGTGTTGGCGGAGTGCACAGAGGAGCGACGGGACAACCACGAGTCGAGAATCGACTTGTGCGCCTGTTCTCTTGGTGAGTTCGGTTGGTGGGAGAAGCGAACCGAGGCTGGCATGGGCGAAGCTCTGTCGAGGTGGTGTTTGTCGACAGTGCTCTTTCCGGGACTGTGGTGCGAGGTCTGGTGGTAGAGCTATAGTATATAGTATTTGAGCACGCGCACATCGGAGGTGTCGAACAGCCACGCGACAGCAGAACCACGGACAGCGTGGATGAGGCGCGTTATATGTTGGGATCGTTTCGAACAGCAAGGGAAAGGGTGAACAGCATGCAAAAGAAGATGAAAAGACCGGACATCAGCAAGCCTGTCCTTGATCGATGCCCAAATGAAAGTCGGTTCCCATCACCCTTGTCTTCTTCGTGGGGACAAAGCGCAGGAAAAAAACAAAGACGGAAAAAAAAAAAAAGAAGAGCTGGGAGCTGGAACTTACCTTTGTCCACTCGCCATCGACCAGCTCGTCTGACCAGCGCGGTTCCGTCTCGTCTGCAACACCATGAGCGCTGGTGTCTGTCGACGGAAAAGCGAATTCGAGCTCGCTGGTCTCGCTTGGGCTTGAACCGTGCATGGTGGCGAGAACAATGGTGAAAACCCTGATGGATCCAGTGAGGTGCACGCACTGCACAACGTGCAGCCTGAGACCGTCGACAGCTATGAGGATCAAGTCAATCAGACAGGACAGGTCTGTGTTATTTTGGTAGACAGGCTGTGCCTCAATATTATATTCCGGCGTAGACACCGCAATCTGTCGCTTTATGGATTTTTTTTACTAATTCAACTTGAAGAGCCCCCCACTACGGAGACTTTTGGTGCACGACGTACACCACCCCTGCTCAGGAATGGCCGCGGGTCGTAAACAGACCACCCGCAGGAAGCCGACAACCATAGTGACTGCGAGTTAGTACATGTGCATGCTGCACTGGGCTATCAGAGTACGTATCAACGTGATTCGAACTGATTTTTTGATGGGGGGGGCGCCCCCATCAATCACCAGACAAAAACCGTGAAACTTGTCAACAGATTGTCAATTTCCTTTGATCTTGGCCTGGGGCTGATACTTGTCAATAATCACTCGATCACCCGATTGACTCTGTACTACGCATATTAAGTTTGCATGTCGTCTCTCCTTGAAAGCTCGCGGCAAATGTTCTACGAAGATGATACGACCCTCCGGGAGGCGCTGTCTCCGTCTTATCAAAATCGGCCTTCTTCTTCCGATCACGCGCCTCGGAAGTTCCCCGCCCCCCTGCCCCTGATGCCGGGCGTTGCAAGGCGTCATAGTACCTAACAACCCAAGGGCCTCATTGTACACAGTGCTTTCCCAGAGTGTGTATGGTTGGCAACCTTGCGGTGAGTCCCGTTGACAGTAATAATAGTCCCACCAGGCATGTCACGGAAACCTTTATACTTGCTAGAGGCCCGAGGAATGTTAACACGCCACCGAATTTCGTATTTCCAAATCATGCACATGCAACCCCATCACCAGCAGTGTTGTAACCCCATTTTAGCGGCGATCCTAGTCAATGATAAGCATTGGAATGACCAATAGCAAGTCACGCAGTAGTCACTCAATAGGGCTGCCTTCTACGCCCCTGAGAGGGACGATGTCCTCGCCTGGGGGGCTGCTGACAGCTGCCAACCCTTGTTTTCGAAGGTCAAAATCTGACATGATTGATGCGGACGTGTCGAGCAACCGTCAAGGCAAACCCAGGCCTTCGCTTACATAAGCTCTCCCCCGCTCGTTGACATGCCGCGAACACGCGAGTTCATTGCAGAGACTGAGCGGTCCCCTGACCACACACACGTTCTCCTCATCACCACTGGAAGCGTTGCTTCCATTAAAGCACCACTTATTGTCAAGGAACTCCTCAGGGTCAGTCGATCTACTACCCCCTGTGGACTCCCCTATCAGACTCAACCCTGGCAGTACAAGAATGTCAAAGTAGAAGTAGTCTCCACGAAGTCATCTCTCACCTTCTTTGATGCTAACGACGTCGAAGAGGCTGGATCGAGGGTGTGGACGGACCACGATGAGTGGTCGGTAGGCTCACCCTCCGTTCATATCCCTTCTCTCTGTTTTCACACCCCACCAGGACTCATACAAGATCGGAGACCCTATCCTTCATATTGAACTTCGGAGATGGGCGGATATTGTCCTCGTAGCACCTTGTTCAGCCAACACACTTGCTAAGATTGCAGGTGGTTTCTGTGACAACCTCGTTGTGCGTCTCCGGATCTATGTGTGAATGTGGGCCGCAGTGCGACTGACGTCACTAACAGACTTCCCTATTGCGTGCTCTGTCACCTTCGACACCAACATACATATTCCCCGCCATGAACACGCTCATGTACGAGCACCCTCTCACTTCTGAGCATCTCCGCGTTGTACGTGATGTCGTGCGGTATAACGTCGTTGGACCCATAGGAAAGAACTTGGCATGCGGTGATGCCGGTATGTACTACCAAGAATGACGACTCTCTCACTCACTCATCTTACAAAGGACTTGGGGCTATGACTGAATGGCGAGATATCGTCAAGATCGTGGTCGAGAAATATCAGCTGCAGTCGATAGTGACATAATATACGCACGTCGACTACCCCCACGATGGTTACTTGCACCGCTTATTCCGGTCTGCTGCATGATCATCTGTTTCATGCGCCTTCTTACATCTCTTTTGAAACGCTCCGATTCCCAGTGTATGGAGCCTAGAAAACAAGAACATTTCTACACAGAGTTTGATCACAAGCTACGGCGCGCTTACTGATCGTCAAAGCACCAGCTAAACGCTCGCATTGTCAATGAACACCTTCACGGGATTTTCAAACGACGAGAAGGTTCAACCTAAAGCTATGGAATTGCATTTCGGTGTGATTTGAGCTTTGTTGGACTGCCTTGCCCTTGGCTTTTGAGCAACAAAGAGTCTTACTAACTCGATTATACTCAACCCGGTGAACGTGCATGTAGAACATCCTATTTTGAAGCAACGTCTGTCCGCCCGACGCCACAGGTCGACCATAAGCAGTCAAAATGATGGACCCTAGGGCACGTTTCACCTGCCTACCTCGTGTTGGGGAACCACACCAGTCAATCGAACAGTCACGGCCTTTCGATGTGGAAACATCCAGAAGCTAGTTGGCGCTTCACATGAGAAGGGGTCTCGCAGTGCCCCACGAATCGATGCAGCCAGCATCATCAGAGAGACAGGGAATGACGGAATCGCGGTCACGACCAGTCAGTGACAGGTTTAAACAGGTTTAAACCATTTTTTTGCTTCCTGATGATGAATGGTGTTTCGCATTCAAATGCTCCATTCCCCCATCTCTTCACAATTCCAATACTCGGCCTCCAGAGAATATTGACTAGAAAGTGCAAATGCAGGACTCATGATATCTGAAATAGTAGGTGAGGATAGATTCCAGGATCAGTGCTAGTAGTGTATGCAAAAGGGAACCGGGCAAACGACAGCGCAAACACAGCTACAATGTAAAAGAAAACAGCAACGAGGTGGACGGATGAGCTACCTATAACGCCTGCCCTGGTCTCCGCTTGTACGTTCCATAAGGCCCAACGGTGCCACGCATTCCACCGAGTTTCTCCCCCCGTTGTATCATTGAAGACGGGCGTGGGACAAGGTGTCGATGTAAATCAACGGTGCCTATACTCTCGACTCCACTTCCTCTGTACTCCGATTCCGGTAGCTGAAGATTAAGCATCCGTCTCAGAACGATGTTCTCTTTCTGGAGACGTGCAAGCTCGATCTCCTGCTCAAGTGCACGATCGTCCTTTCTCCCCTCGTCAAACTCGAACGCTTCGTTTGCTGGTGAGCTAGCACCGTCAGGGCTCGGCGAGCCACTGGCGGAGGACAGCGCATCCTCGCCGTTGAGCAACCGCATAAGCTTACGCAGTGCCCTGGACATACGGGCCAAAGAAACAGACTCGCTAGTGCTGGTGGTCAGTGCGCGCAGCAGGTTCTCGGATTCTTTCTTGAGGAGTTTTGATTCGTAATCCCGGATGAAAGCTAGCTCGTGTTCTTGCACGTCACGCTAGAAGATAGAGAACAGGTAATGCGAGTGAACTTGTTTTACACGATGCCGGGATAATATAGACGAGAGGAGAGGAAGAAGTTCAGAAACTGACTTACAGCTCGCGTCCGGAAAGCGCTCATTACGCTTTCCAACGTTTGTTCGTATTCTCGAATGAGAATGCCTAGTTGCTTGTTGTCATGTTGTAGATTTTGGTTATCAGAGACGAGGGAAGCATTCATTCGTTGGAGTTCAGCATCATATGCCTCTGTGGTAGACGGGGAGCGTCAGCATCTGAGGGACTCCTCGTGGAAGTCCTCAGACAGCACCTTTGGTCTTGTCGAGGTTGAATCTTCGTTTCAGGACAGAATGAGGGTCACATGCGGCATCTAGCTTCAAGAAAGACGAGCTCACCTACGCAACACGAATCCGGTTTGAGCGTGAGTAGCCTGGGTCTGTTACGAGCAAAGACTTAGGATTTCGTTGTCCGAAGTGGACATCATCACAATCATATGAACGTTCTCGTACCTTGACAGTTCCAGTGGTGGTGTAAAGGGATGTTGCTAGCGAGCGATTCTGGCTGAGCTGCTCTGATAGCTCCTGGATGGTACTCAGCAGGCGAACAAGCTCGGAGTCGCTGGAAGTGTCGACGACGGTCATCGTTGGGCCCATCGAGCCACGAAACGACTCCAAGTATGGGCAGTTGACCAAAAAAGGCAGTTCACCCTCGCCGATCATGGAGCAGCTTGCAGCCTGCCAGCAACTTTCAACTTGACCAGCAGCCTGCAGGTGAGTCTACTATAGTGCAATCATCCGAGGTACGACGGGATTTCTACACTTGTTCTTGGCTGAAAAGCGAAGACGCTTTGCGCTACTAATTCAAAGCATCATCATGTCGCCTTATTGTGCTTTGATCCTGATATCAGGTGGTCCCGTTGCCTTTCTACTCCTTCTATGTACAACCATTCACATCTGGCCTATCTAAGAATCAAAGCTAAGCGTACGGAAACGACCGAGTTGCTTGGTGCCGCCATCTCACGATCGCATGTAACAACTGACAGCTTTGGTTGCGTTGAAGCGCAAGTCTTACATTATCGGTGGAAGGTGTGTAGGCTCACAGGTACGTGTTGCGATGTGGCGTCTATTGTACTCGAGCGGAGATGCTAGGCTGGCAATATTGGGTGGAGACGTGGTGCTCAACACTCAGCAATTGAAGGAAACAAAAAAGGAATTCGATCCCAAGTCGGGATGTGGTGGACTCTTCATGGGCCGAACCGTGTTTTCGGAAGAGTATTTTGGAAAACTACTCCGAAAACACGAGGATTCCGTTTCCTCCGTATAAAGCCCTCCCCAGGTACCCTTCTGCCCTCTCAAGAATCGTTCACCATCCATACGCTCTCTCTCATAACGCTGCTTTCGTGGGTATGTCTGAATATTCATATTCCTATATGCCGCGACCCATGGCAGCGCTCTTCGAAGAGCCCAAGCCACCCGCACCCAAGGCCCTGAGTGCAGGGAGTGGAGAAGCTGTTAGCCCTATCACCAAATCGTCTATTCCCCTTCATTTCAATCTCAAGAAATCATTCCCCGCCATCACAACTACCATTTCCCTTCTCCAGAAAGTCCCGGAGACCAAAGACCTCGATGCCCTACGCGCTCTCGTCCCCGTGTTCGTCAATTGTTTGAACTCCATCCTCGATTCGATGGACAAACTCCCGAAGGAAGTTTGTACGGGTTACAACTACCTTCACGCTAAGAGCACGGTCGCATTCTTTCGGGCGATGCTGGAGGGACACATCAAGGAGGTGACTGATGCTAACGTTCAGTCAGACTCAAAACGCACAGAAATCATCGACAAAACTATGCAGTTTTTGGACGGGTGCATGTCTGCCACCAAGGATTTCTTTCAAGTTGCCGCTCAGGAACTGATCCAACTCAAGCCGCTGCCACGGCCACCCTCTGGAGCTGAACTTGAAGATTTGGAAGAAAGTACTGAGGAGGCATCCGACTCCCCTGTATCATCTTGTGCTGAAGACAAACCTTCCGTTCCCGAACAACAAACGCAATCGGAGAAACCGCCTCCAGAGCGTATTGCTGCCGACGAGCAACCACAGAAGGCACAAAAGCCGAAGTTCTCTCTGTTGAGGCCACTTTCGATTCGCAGGAAGAAGAAAAATGTACCTCCTGAGGGCTCTTCTGGATCCAGCACCCTCGTCGACAGCGATCCCATTCAATTGAAAGGCGATTATATTCACGTCTCTACTACCATCCGTAGCTCCATCGTCCAGTTCCCTGACTTTATTAAGGAGCCGATCCCCAACACTCTTCCTCACGTAGAAGATGCCACGGAGATATGGAAGGATCGCAACGGGCTCGTGGAACTTGCGACTCTCAGGGCTCTTGTGCGCTACATGACTTCCACAGCATCGCGTGGCGACGTAGAGATTACCGACATATTCTTCCTATGCTTCCGTTTTTTCTCGACCCCTACCGAAGTATTCAGTGCTTTCATCGAGAGATATGATGAAAAGCCCCCAAAGGGCCTTCCTCCTGCGGAAGCATCCACCGTTTCTCTGTACGCGAAAATGCGGATCGCGAAGCTCCTCTTCCTCTGGGTTGAGTTACACTGGCGTCCAGAAGAAGATGGCGATGTTTTCAATCCCCTCATGCAGTTTGCGTTTACCCGTTTATCCAAGGACTTACTCAAGGAAGCATCTTCGAAGCTCGTCACTGCCTTACACGACCGTGCTTGCGCTGGCGAAAAGGGTCGCGGTATGCGCGTGGAGCGCACGGTTGCACATGCGGAATCTAAGATTCGGTCCGAGTCGCTTGTCTGTAAATGGGAGCCGAAAGACAAGAAGGCAATGGTCCGGGGCGATTTCGCCAAAGTTAACCTGCTCAGTTTCAATGTTCCTGGTGGCCATTCGCTGCTTGCTCTTCAGCTCACCCTTTTCTTGTGGGAGAAATACCGTGTCTTCGAGCCCGAAGATGCTGTCCGTTACTTGATGGTTCGCAAAGGAGATAGCACCGAACCAACCACCGAGGTCGCGCGCCAAGTGGCTAATTTCATGTCATATGAAAAGAGGCTACACCGATGGGTCATGGATTCCCTGGCTTCCGCTCAGACTACAGAAGCGCGAACCGAACTTATCGAGATGTTCCTGGACGTCGCGCAGGTAAGCTCCACATTCCCAGGGGGTGTCAAGTTTTTGCTGATCGAATCCAATAGCATTGCCACGATATGCGAAACTATTCCGCGTCTTGTTTGATATCTCTAGCGTGTGACCGACCGAGCGTTTTACCTTTCCTATCGGTAAGCCTGTCATACGCTCTACGTTGTTAGTGCAAGTCCCTCACCAGGTACTAGGGAATAAAAATCAGCAGCAAGCATGAAAAGATAAAGGCGATGCTCAGTGAATTCTATACAGGAGGGAACAATCACTTCCGCGCGTACAAAGATGCTCTGCAGAACTGTCATTGTGCGGCATTACCTGGCATGAGTGAGTAACTACTATGCAGTCAAGGAAACATCGTGTGATGTGTTAAATGCGTAGTGCTTTTCATCGGCGAGGTCGCCCGTGGTTGTGGTTCCGGACCTTATGAAGCTCACCCTCTTGTCCCCGGTTCTCGCCTCATTAATCTAAGGCGCTACCGTCCCATTACGTGGGCCGTGCGAGGTTTGTCGTATTTGCTCGTGAAAGATGTAACATTTCCTGAAGGGAGTTACGCCAGCAATGGAAAGATGCCATGTGCCCTTCAAAATTCAACGCGTCGACTACGTGTGCGATTGGTTTGAGCACGTTCTTGCCCCATATCGCGAAGGCACCGAAATGGAGTGGGAGAACCGTATCCATGCTAAATGGTGAGTATGTTTATTTGAACCCCTTGAATTTGGTTGTTGACCACTTGCAAAGTCGCAAGATGTAGAGGAACACTCAAGAAAATGGAAAAGAGAAAAAGTCCGCAATTTGTGAAACATGCCACTGCCTGAAGTTAAATTATCCAAGTAACCATGACTCGGGGTGTCCAACTCAGCCTAATTATACACGTTCTTTCTTCGCTTTCGGATATTTTGCATTTTTTTGTGACGCTGACTTACCACGTTCCTTGGTTGTATGTATAACAGATCAGCATTCTGAAGACCCACACGATCATTCAACTTCATTGCCACCTCGATATACTTATGTATACCGTTTGTATCATCAGTGTCGAGTCATATCTATTGTAGTTGTTCTCGTGTATCCGTAGCCGTGGGGAAAATTAACATTCGTTCATCATCCGTGCTGTCCAGTGACTCCAATCTCTGCCAATCCTATATCGCCTAGCCCCCCTTTGCTACAAACGTCAAAAATGGTGATGCAGAATTTAAGAGCTGTAATCTGCGTGTGGCAAGCCCGGTCGGTATAAAATAGTTGTAATATCATTAGCGAGTGATAACTTTTGCATAAAACCATGAGGCAAGCCATGCGGGAGCTAAGCGTCTATGATGTTGGGCGGCAGCAGCCTCTTCTTCCTTAATCCGTTGCTCCGCGGCTATTTTCTCTTCAGCGATAGCCTCGTTGAGCACTGCCTCCCCCGTAGTGACGTTCTCGGCGACAGAAGTCCGCGAGGCTCGAGGAACAATAGACGCTGTAGAGCGGATCAACTCTGCTTGTGCGTGGAAGTCGGGACGCGATGCAGGGAAATGGAACTGAGTATCTTGTGGATGAATCTGACAGTGTGACATTGCCCTGGGTCGAGACAATCCCTCCCGTCGTTCAGACGACGGTGTGGGCGGAACGGCTTGAGCGTCCATAGTGTGATGGCGACGAGGAGCGCGCTGGGTACTGCTCTTTGCACTTGTATTGTTGCTAGACATCCTTTGACGGAAGAGGGATGGGCGGTGCCCATCGGCCGAGTCAATTTCTTCGTGTTTGTCCGACACTCTATCTCGGATCCCGTCAGGTAGGTCGATTTCCTCCTCTCCAGAGTACTGCTTAGGTGTGACGGGGAAACTGGAGCCGCGTTCGATATCAGGACTCCTGGTTGGTGATTCATATATTGGTGTCATAGCGGCATCACTGAGGGAGTACGACTGGCTGAACCCAAGATCACCTGCACCAAGCTCGCTGGTCAGCGATTGTTGAAGGTCTACCGTGTCGTCCAGGTCAAGTATTCCGAGGGGATTCCTCGGTAACCACAGAGCACTAGTGATGGGCCTGCTATAATATGGATTATCGTAAGGGATGTCATACCGAGGTCCGTCGTCCCATATTGGATGTGGAGGATGCCTCTGGACCAAGGATGTCGAGCCAGAAGTCCTTTCCAAAGCCAATGGCCCACGAGCGTCGTCCATTTGTTCTCCCTGATTGCTCTCGTTGACCGGGCTAAGTCGAGAAAAAGATCGTTCCCTGTTTCGAAAGGGAATCGGCGGACGGCTCCTGAGAGGACGGTTAAACCGAGGGCCAGCTGCGTACGAGAAGTTTATCCACTGCGGCAAGCGCCAGGTACGAAATATGGAAGTGTGTGATCTTGTGATATGCTCATCCTCTTTACTCCCGGAAGATTCGATCAGCTGGTTGGTTGCGCCAGGAGTCTCTGGATGGTCAGACTCATTTGCATTACCAGCACCGCAAACTGCCTTAGCCTCCATGATGTCATCTTGCTCGAAGCGAGAGCGACACATGCGAGTCATACTACACATCAAGATTTAGTAAAGCCGAACCTCCTAAGGGCTTAGAACATACACGAGCTTTACTGCAAGTGTGATGATGAACAAAACAGCTGCAAGCGCTAAATTGACGGTTTTCTTCAAGACAGCCATGTATGCGAGGAAAACGAACTGCAAAGTAGGTCAGGCTATCATTCAAACGGAATGGTCTACCCGATCGAACCTGGGAGAACATTAGACCTAAAAGGATGGTTAGGATTGCGTATTTACACGGGAATGGTGGACATCACACACCATCGAGAGAATAGCGAACCATTCTTATTAATAGAATTCGACCATTACATTCGTAGTTCTTTGCGTACACGTGAATGAACTGAGATATCTTCATCAACGCGGTCAGTATGAAAATCGGGTGCTTCAACCCACCTGATTCTTGATGACCGCTAAAACGAAGTTAGTATCGTGGCAGGTCAACAGATCATAACACATACCCGTCTCGACTACGAAGTATATCAAGCCAAATGGTACAACCAAAGGGTTAAGTATTGCGAAAAGCAGACAGACGTGAATGATAAGCAAGTGGTTAGGTAACCAGTCTGTCTGGAACATTCAGTCAAGGGGCTGTGAAGCAAGAAGGCATACACACAGTAGTAATCAAATGTGCGAGGTCGTATTCCATTTGCACGCTTGCGGGGAGTTATCTGCCTCCTAGTTGAAGGGTAGGCGAAGAGCGGCAGCTACAGTCGGCAGTGAGATAAATCCAAGGATCAAGTACAAGCCTTACGCCAACTGCAAATTTCGAGTTCCCTTGTCAGACATGGCAATGATGCGAGACGAGAAACGTACACAATATTAGCTCCAGGGAACCATGGATAGCAGTCGTAAATATCACTGTTAGGCTTTCAGTTAGTACGGGCGGAGGAAGACCTCGCAAAGATGGCGGAAGCTCACACCATCCAACGTAAAATGGACCGGCACTCGGGAAGCTGTCGGCCAATGTCTGGAGGATGTTACTCTCCGAAAAGTTGTTGAATGAAGTCAAAAAGCTCTGCAAGACCGCCACACCAACACAAAAGAATACGAGGACGTTAACAATAAGGAACTTGTAGTAGCGTATCATGATCGTGTCATCGATGAGGGAAAGGGTTGTGATTGTGTAGCCTTTCCTGGCAATTAAACGCAAAATAAGCGGAATTAAGATTGCCAAGAGGGAGATCAAGATGGTGGGGAGAAAAGATTGGATAACATCTTCTTGCCATGGATGGTGCGACAGATAATTATACTGCAGACGTTATAAGATGATGCAACAGCTTGAATTTACTTGGAGACTCACTAGACTTGGCCAAAAGCTGGCGATGCTTTGGATAGATACCAAACCGACAAAAAGGGATATTGGAAAAAGCCAAAATATTGTGAAGGCCCTAATGAAGCATTGGGAGACGTGATCATTCTTCAGTCGTCATACTCACCAGACACCAAGGCTGACTACCCAGTCTTTAACTAACTAGTGGACAACATCACAGATCATCCCAGTTAAAAGCGCCAGAAACACATACCTCTCCACGAAACGTCGCTTTCATTACTCTTCTCCACTCAATGTCCTCGTATTGAGGGGCCATAGTAACAAGGCAAGCCAGGGGGTTGTCGGGGTGAACGGCTAGATACCTACATGCCTTCTTCGCGTCTTTCGCATCCCTGAAGGTAACGAATGCTGTAGAGACCGGGTCGTACTCATCGGCTGCTTTCGCTCTGTTTTGCGTAATGAGCATCGTTGAAAGTTTCAGCTTGGCTGTATAGTAGTCGATGGTTGGTACTGTCTTCCCGCGAAACAGTACCGATAGATGAATAAGAGGTTGATAGGGATCAAGGACACTGCGTGGAAGACTGAGTAAGGCGTCCCACACTGTGTTGTGGTGGTCGTCGGCAGTACGTGACTCATTTAAGACACCGGTAGCCACCACCAGACTGCTATCCGCTCCGTGAGCCTTGGCTCTTCTCCAAAACCGAACGGTATCTTTGGACTTCTTGGAAAACTTGCGGGCGGAGGATTCCGCAACGCCAAACTCAACAACGAATGGTGAGAGGGCTCCGATGAGGAGGTCCATGTTTTCTGTTGTCATGTCATCCTTCACCGGTACCTGTCCTTCAAGGTCCGCTTGCTTGCTTCCAAGATCAACATTAACCACAGCATTGTCAGTACTGTCACGATTCGCGAGTTTTCGCCTTTCCACTTCGCGAGCGACAGCCACCAACATTCTCTTAGCGAGTTTGATATGGGCCTCCTCGAGAGCACATAGAATGCCTTCGCGCCTCTCAAGGAGGGAGGCGAGTTCTGTCATGTTTCTCGCTAGGACCACACGTTCAATAACGGGGATATCTCTTGAAACTCCATTATCCGATTGTGCTTCGTCAGATCCTCGTTCTGTCTCCCCGCCGCCCGACCTGACTTGAGGTAAACGGATTCGCTTGGGTATCCGCCTTGCCCGATTGAAACCGAATGCTAAAATCTTGTCCACCATTCCCGGCTGCGCGGAAGATGTTATCCCGACGGTTGGCAGGTCGATTGGCCGCGACATGTAATATTCAAAGTACTCTTTCAAGCGTTGTTCAGACCGTAATTCCACGGGTACATTCGAGACCATGACGGTACGCAGGCGTAAGCCACGGTTAGAATTCGCATCGTACGAGGGTATATCCTGGAATGGAAACTGAGGGCGCGGATGGGGATGATATTGCGCATCCCTCTCTGCGGCAGCACCGGATTCCGCAACATGTGCAGCCTTTTCAATATTGGCAACCCGAAATTTGAATGCGCCATTGCAAATGTAGACGAGAGTTGCTATCCAAGTGAGAGTGAGCCAGAATAGGAGGCAAACATGGATCCAAAGAAGTTCTAAGCCTTCTGCTGTTAGCACTAATGAAGCAATCGATGCACGTGTCATAGAGTCGGTGCCCACGTCATCCGGTGAGAAATGGATGTGGATTGGTAGTAAAATGGGCACGGTCGTGAACGTGTGCAAGAGGGTGAAGTACACTGGGAGACTCAATATGGACGTCACACGTTCAAAGAAAAAAAAAAAACACTTACAGCACCCTTGAAGGAAGCGAACGTAGAGAGCCGCGTCCACTCCTCTCAGCTCATTCAATCTTGCTTGTGGGAGTTTAACTGCCTCTTTCACCCATGATAGCGGTAACCCTTGGGGTATTGGGGGAGATGGATTCCTAAACTTTCGCTCTAAGACAGCTGGGTTCGGATGAAATGCCTACGCACCTAGCCCATGATCTTCCTTGGTATAAGCTTGTAAATCCATGCATAAGCGTGCGTAACGTATGGAAATGTAAGGGTGAACATACTATCCAAACTGCCAAGACTCCACGCTGCCGAGCCCATCGGGAGGATGAAACCCACGTCTTCGTCTGTAAAGCACTTCATAGGAGGCAACACATATTACCGTCAGACCAATTGCAATGATGCTCTGGTCGATGAGACCACTGTGAGGTAAAAAGGAGGTTGGATTTCGTAGAAAGGAACGGCTAGTTTTGTGATATGTACCTGTAGTCCTTAGAAAATGTTCTTGTCTCTATGTCTCCCATCCTGCGAAGCACAGTGCAGAACTACAAGGCCTATTATCACTGCTAATGAAGGTTGGGGAGAGAAAACGAGGGTGGAGTATCACCCGCTCGCGGATGGGGGGGCATGGAAGTCGCATGACGTCGATTTCCCCTCTTTTGATTCGCCGAACACACCGGGTACACAAACCAGTTCATACCGGATCGAACGAACCAGACGAACCAATACAAAAGCGAACCGAGTTACCTAATCATCTAGTGAACCTGCGGAAAGTATCTAAAGCATTCTACTTCGTGCGTACTATCCGCAACTTATGTGGTTTATAGACAAAGTTCTCCGCATAGTTCTTGGGAGGAATTCTCTTGACGGTCGAGGGTTGACTGTGATCGATGTTCAGCAACTCAACATGTGCAATATGCAACCACAGGGAACGTACATGTAGTAATCCCAACCTTCGATCGAGTAAAGAAGATCGCTGTCAACAAGAGAAGCAATCAGATTAATTGTTCAATTGGCATACCTTGCTTCTCCGCAAAATGTATAGCTGCTTCCTTGGTTGAGAATGATAGCCGTGTCCCCTGCATATAATCCGCGCTGTGGATAATTCAATTTAATCCATCCCCGGTTGTGTTGTATGAGTGCTGTGAACCGACGTACGAACTGGCGTAGCCCATCAACGGGTTTTCCCAGCGACCGCCACCCTGAAGGATGTCCCAATCAATACGCCATCGTTCTGACTTTGCAGGACCGGACTGCATGGTGTTGCGCGTAGACTGGAAGATGCGCACCGCGCGGTGACGCAGTTCGCCTTAACAAGCCCGCGGTCAATGCACCAAAATTTGCTCAAATAGAAGAGGCACTAACCAGGCGCGCCACTCACGACATCAGCTGTGAACACTTCACCATGAATCGGTTGTGATATTTGTTGACTTTCCTTCTCCGCGGGTTCCCGAGCTTGGACTGGTTGGGCAGGTGTGTCGGAGGCAAAACTACGAGCGCAAGCGTGTGACACAGCCGCTGCTGGCCTCTTGAGGGTCGTACCGCAAACACGAAGGAGAGACATTGTTTCTGACTCTGACTTGCGCAAGTCAGTTCAAGTAAACACCCAGATGACCGAATGGAAGCTTGTAACGAGACCACAATCTCCGGTAAATGCCGGTGGCTAAGCTCGTGGACTGTACTCAGCCAAGAGTCCCTCATCGGAAAATGTCATGTCACCGCCCACACCTATAGGAACGACGTGCTCGACCATTGCGGACACGTATCGATATCCTTTTCAGATGACGCGTCTACCAGAACAGAAAACCGAAAATCCCGCATCGGCAAGTTTCTGAATTTCTTAGTACACACAAGACTCAGGAGAATAACTAAAAACTACCGCGTTAAACTATCAATGCTATGCTACATCATCGGTCAATCACCCCAGCGTTACTCGTGTACCGACGCCACTACCCTCGCCAGGAGTATTACCAGGAGGTGACGGGAGCACCTTTTTGTTCAACTTCCGACTGCGACTAGACACAAAGGTCTCATATCTGGATTGTCCCCGTCATTATATTACCCCGCAATCAACCGAAAAAAGGGGAAAATATTATACTCACATGCGGCGGAACCTGTCCATCTCATGGCGAGGAACAGACGGACGAGCCGTCTTAAGCACCTCCAAAAAGTCCTCCTGAGTAATTTCATACTGTGTGTTATTTTTCGCAAACCGCATGAGCAAGATGATCGTTTGTGACAGATCTACGATGAAAGAGCCTGACCGACCTTTTTGGCTTCAACAGTACCTTTTCCCTTATCCTTGACCACAAGCGGCCCTCCTCTGGTTTTGTTCTCCACGATTTGTTGAAGCTGCGAACAATTTCATCCACGTCAGCAACTAGACTCGAGTCTAAATCATCTGTCGAACACACCCTTTTCTGCGTCTGAGACTCGTCCGCTCGCGACAGCGTCTTCTGCTCGCCAGAGCCACCCAAGCTCACATACTCAACACGTTTTGCCTCCGCATCCATATCGGTACCCCGAGCAGACCTTCTCAGGGTCGGCGACACGTCGATAGCAGCATGCACAACTCGAAGATGGGCGTTATACACGAGCGCCTGAAGATCCGCTCCCGAAAACCCTTCTGTCGCTTTGGCGATATCGCCAAGATTGACCGAAGCGTCGAGAGTGATTTTACGACTGACCGCCTCCAGAATCTGGGTCATGGTTTAAATAAATAGCGACTGAGGTCACAAAAGAACAGAATGCACCACGCACTCACCTCCCTGCGATCCTCTTCAGTCGGGCATGTCGCACAGCACGGACTTGTCCAAGCGGCCCGGTCGCAGCAACGCAGCGTCGATGAGATCCGGACGACTAATTGCCCATTGAGTTTCCTTCTTGTGTACGCAAGATAACTTCTCACCTTGTTGCTGCTAGGACAAACACACCCTCTAACCCCTCCACTCCGTCCATCTCCGTCAGGAGTTGGTTGACGACGCGGTCAGTAACACCCGTACTATCGTGACCACTGAAAAGCGCTAAACGATCACCTCCTCCGCGCTGTTAAGAAAGGACAATGGCGCCTTACCGTTTCGGAGCTATAGAGTCGAACTCGTCGAAGAATAAGACGCAGGGTTTTGCCGCAGACGCCCTATCGAACACATCCCGAACCTGTAAACTCGCGTGAGAACGTACCAACATCCAATACGCTCCGACTCACCGACTTCTCGCTCGCACCAATATACTTGTTTAATAACTCGGGACCTTTGATACTTATAAAATTAAGTCCGCATTCTTTGGAAACGGCAGATGCGAGCATCGTCTTCCCACAACCTGGATATCCGTACAGGAGAATTCCCGACCGCAGGCGTAACGGTGCCTGTTTGAACAAAGGTGCGTACTTTGTCGGCCATTCCATCGTCTCGCGGAGAATACGTTTGGCTTGTTTGAGCCCTGCAAAAGTGTCGTCAAGAAAACAAACGCATATAGCGATTAAAAGGCAAAACGCACCCCCGACATCTGCCCATTCGACGTCCGATTTTGAAAGCGGCACATCCTTCAGCGCATTCGGCACGAAACCCTCCTGGGCTTTCGTAAAGTCTTCCATCGAGAGTGTGACCTGGATGATACATCAACAACACTCTCGGTTCACACCACTGCCGTACCACTCACCTGTGATGCATCGCGTCCATGCAACTTGAACGCCCTGCTTGCAGCGCTCTGTACAGCCCGCTTCATCAAAGTTTGGAAATCGACCGGAGCATAACCTTCTGTGTGCACCGCGATCATGGTGTAATTTGGTGGGTCATCTGGGTCGAGCGCTTGCGCCGACGAGTCAGCAGTCCATGCTTTGACTAAGTTCTCCAGGACCTAGAAAGAGAGATATAGAGACAAACAAGTGATGCGAGGAAGCTGGTGAAACTTATCGAAAACACGAACCTCTTTGCGTGCATTCTTTGATGGAGGCTGGATGTGATAGATTTCTTGAAAGATATGTAATGTATGTACCAATGGATGCAGTGACGTCTTCGACTCTGCAATTCCGATCATCACCATGGCGCGAAAGTTCACTGGAATCGAGCGAGCGTTGGCCGAGAATTGAGCTATGAATAACTCTGTGATGATGCGGAAACGGAACGAGTCCGTGTGCTGCACAGAGAGTGAGATTGAGATGGACTTCTGATGGTTGGACTGTCACAATGAACGACCTACTTCGACTTCTGGACTCAGAATTTTATCCAGGTTGTCAAAAATGAGAACCGTAGGGCGGTGCCATGCTGCGATCTCATATAAGTGACGAAACAATTTTTTGAATATTTTGGTGTGCTTCTGACTGTATTCCTTGAAGTCGATGTAATGAATATCTTGGTCTGCATTCAGCACGCCGCGCAGAAGAAAGACCGAGGAAAATTGCTGACATGCATAAGTACGAGTGTCTTCTTCGAGACGTCTGGCGATTTCGCGAGCGAGCGAAGTCCTGCCTACGCCGGGTCTACCGGTCACCAGGATCGAGGATACTGTTCTGGGTGAGTCACATCGACCTCGACCATCGAGTTGACTTACACCCGTATACAACCTTGTCCTGGGAGTGTATGATAAAGTTGGCAAGCAATTGGTTGGCGGCTTCCTTGATAATTTGCTCTACTCCGCACAACACGGTCCTCGAGGGTCTGATGAAGTCGATGGAAAGGGGCCGGCTACATGAAGTACAACTCACGGTGTCGTTTTCTCTTTCGGTTGTTCGGTCTTTTTGAAGAGATCAGAGGTCGATTTTTGCTCCCCAGTGGCCCTCACGCTTTTCGAGGGTCAGCTTCATTTATATTGCCGAAGGGCCCACTCACTGGATCCAGTGCCAGTCACCTATTCCTTGCAGCCCGTTTGGGAAGAACGCAGTGGCTCTCCAGCACTTTGTATGAGCAACCGACGAACAAGAATTGATCCTCTGGAAATACTACTGGCTTGTTGTCGAGCATGTCGTCTGCCGATCTTTCCGGTAACTCCGCATTAGCGCCGCCTTGCGGCGCATCGAGAGGATTTGATGGTGGGGGCATGTAGCGATAAGAAAGTTTCACGAACTCGTTTTCATGTTGATCCTCGGAAGGCCATTTTGTGCCGGCTAGGATGGAAAAAGTGAACGGATGGATGTAAGCCAGCGGTGCGGTCTCAGTGTATTCCTGGTCCGGAGGCGAAATATCCTCGAGTAAACGCGACGGTAATATACGTAGAACCGTCTCTGGTAGTTTTGGTTGCTTCGATTCGTCTTGCGTAGGTACCTGGCGCGCGACTGCCTTTCCGCGCTGATGGGTTTTGGGCGCTATGCTCACTTCCGTGTTTGTCGTGAGTAGTGCAGCGTCACTCTTAGTGCAAGGTTGGACAGAGACTGGCGATTTCAGTGAGGGAAGACCCCCCTTGACAAACGGGGTGGACGTACCGACTTTGAGTCGAACCCTGGTTCGACCCAGCACCCATACATCGATTTCCTGACCTACTTTTGCCACTCGCACTTGAGATAGTAGGGTAGACTCGACGTGAGAAGCATGTATCTCCTGAAAGGCACTCAAGATACGATTGGTATGGACGGGGTGAGGGTACATACGACGATGTCCCAGTCGTCTGGTGTGATCGGTTCGGTTGAAACGGACGAAGCGTATTGTAAGTCGTGTAATAAACCAATCTCGACCTGACAAAGAAGATGACATTAGCGGGTGGGAGCGGGGATACATTGCGGACGTACGACATCGCCCTGGTTGAAACCAAGGCTGGTTGCGAATTGCGGATCTATCTCGACTGTCTCGAGTGCACTGTCAGTGGAATTGAAGTGGGCGAGGGACGACGCAGACGGCATTCCCGTCCATCCGACATATGCCTCGCCCTGATCGCCCTTCAGGTGGACGGCGAGACTCTGTGGTCGCTGTCCGAGGGAGCGTATCAGCCGCGTCTGCGTGGTCGACGGAACTGACCTACCACAGATCTCTCGACAAGTGGGCCATACAGGGAGATCGGCAAATGCACCAACGATGATTTCACCGACGCGTACTCCACTCGCGCTCGTCGGGGCATTGGAAGAGATTGGTATGGGGGCACGTGACCTACACCGGCTATTGGGGCTACATTTGGTAGTCGTTACACCGACAGTCTATTAGTACACTGCTCATTGTCGACTCGAGGAGCTCACTTGAAGCCGAGCTAGTGCGGCTAACGCTGGTTCGAGCAGGATGTGCCAGTGGGTAGGCAGTGCATCTTCCAATACACTGGCGAACCCTGCTTGACTCCGCACGGGACAAAGTTACCGTTGCTGGCCCGTGTTCTTACACCAACATGAGAAAATTATATCGCTCAGGTGCAGAGCCAGAATCGCCGAGCCAAAGACGGAAGATATTAAGAAACATCTCGAGGACGATGCCCGCTTAGAAGAAACAATTCACTACTAGCAAACCAGGCCACAGGACGGGTACCAAGTCACAGCAAAGGCTATCATCGAGTGGGGAGGGCGCGGTCAAGTCACTTGGTCTGGGCTTGCAAGTTTCAATTTTCATCCTCGTTCTGGTCCATTCTCCGCCGCCAAACTTCTCTAGGTGCAGCTATCTGTGCCAGGATGTCCCCTCTGGCTTGGACGCAGGCGACACCACCCAGCGATGTCTTCCTGATTCGTTATTTATGCGTCCTTTGTACGCAACTTTGCAACTACACCGACCTCGTTATCGATTTCGCTGTTACATTGATGCCACAGTACAGTATCATCCTTTAGTGCTTGTTACCTGCGGAACCATCGCTACTACGTTCCATGAACACGCTCTTAGTAGTCTGATCTCCGTGCACAGAGGAATCGAGTAAACGGTATTTGCCATCAGTATAGAAATGCTCGTGATAATATACACATGTTGATTCATAGTCCATGTCATTATGCTCGTTCCGTCGTCGTACGGTAGGGCTTATATTCTTAATCGTAGATCGGAAGAGGTAACAGCCTGACGTCTGCTCAGCAATCTGCTCAGCCGCACTCAAAAGATCATCCTACCTGTCGGCATTAAAAATGAAATTATTTGCTTTGTCTTCACTCTCCAAAAATCGCGACGGATAGATCACTGTCGGGTAATGAACTCCAACTCCAAGGCAGCGTTAGCCTGCACCAGGCTTACCTAGGTGTCCACGCGTCTCCTTCAGTAAATTCTCCATCGCCTCCAACTCCGCTCTGTCAAAGGGCCCCACACCATAGCGTTGGGGTTTCACTTTCGGAAGCTCTCTATCGCTGGAGTCCCCTTCCCTTCCCTGCGCACCTTCTTTGGTCCCCTGGACATTGTCAGAAGTCGACCGATCTTCCCTTGTCCCAGAGTGCGCCCGTGAAGCGGGCGCAACAGATGGACTGTCCTTGCGCTACCACAGTAGTGATTCAGTTCTAGCCAACTGACCAAAGAAAAAGGAGTAGACTCTCACGGGCTTCCAGAAACGTTCGTGGTGTGCAACGAACTCCGTGTATTGCTTCCACGTGGATATCGTGTCGTCCGGTACCGTATGGAATACTTTGCGATAAATCTCCGTCTGACGGCTCTGTCAGCACACTGCAATGACGCGATTTGGATTGATCTCACATTATGCACAGCGCACGCAACCCACACGTTCTTCCAGAACTTATCACAGATCGGATCCTCAAAGTAATCAGGAGCGATATGAGGAGCAGGTGTAGGCAAAGTCCACGTTTTATTCCCCAGTGTCCCTGCAAGATGCTTTTGCGAGTTCGATCGGCCACGAGGGGCATGCTGCTCCTCTTCACTGGCACCTTTAGTCCCTGAGTGCATATGTGGCACCGCATCGTCCGTAAGAGCACTCTTCGAGGCGTTTGTTGGCGCCGCATAGGCCTGGTCATCTGAGATGTGTGCCTCAGGCGGGTCATCACCACCCATCTCGGGTTGGTCACGTTTCACCAAATTCTCTCCGAGAGGCGAAGACTCCGCTTGGGCGGACGGAGGCCGACCCTCGTTAATGGTCTGTTCCTCTAGCGTCGGTACTACCGCACTAGCAAAGCCTGGTACCTGCTCTCCTTCAGGAGTGAAAGTCGTGCGTTCCTCTCGCAACGCCTCTGGCTTCGCAGCCTCGGCAAAGTGCTTTGGCGCCTCCGGTAAAACCATGTGCTCTGCCATACCTCCCGCAGCTGCCATCCCTTCAAGACGGGTGCGTCAGTTTTACACTTGCTTATACAGGGGGACGCCACAAACGAACCTTGCTTTAATTCCTCCGCCACATCTTCCAGCACATTCTGTGAAGGTTCTCCATGAGATGATTCTGTTTGTTTCTGCCCCTCGTCTACTTTTTCATGAGGGTCACATGCCTCCTGTGCCTCCTCAGGCTTACGTGGCTGACGCTGACTTGGTGCATGTTCCTCCTCGGATAGAGCGTCAACGTCAACTCCAGCATGCTCCCGCATAAGGCGGACGCGCAGCGAGTGAGCGAAGCGTCCAACTTGGAACGGGCGTCCTGCCATCGTGCTAGGGATAATTATAAATCACAAAAAAAAACTGGATGGCGAAAAGATGAACGTACCCATTGATCATGTCAGTGTCACGGATGACAGCAGCTATCTCGGAATCCCGGTCTCCCCGTTGGGAACGTTCATTGATGTTTGCACTCCCGATGATAGCTAGCCTATCGTCCACGATACATACCTTGCGGGCATATTAGAAAGAGAGAAGTTAAGCGTTGCACACTAATCAATACCTTCGCATGGACATAAACCTAAGTATAGATCAGTATCAGATCGCATTCTACAGTAGTTGTCACCCACGATCTCAGTTGTGAGAACATTATTCCGTAATTTGCCCCAGTTCCTCAACGAAAAGACCGAGATATAGTCAATGGGCTACGAGCCAGCATCAGCGCTGCCGCGGTGTAGAAACCAGTGCTTACATTGATATTCTCCTTACGGAGGCGGGCATATATGGAGTTAGGTCCACGGAAAAGGGATCTATTTTGACACTCGACAATAATCCGAACCTACCAGCGGCTCGTGAGTGATGCACCGCTTTGTACACGGTTAGAAGCCTACCGCGCTTGCGTCACCATGCTCGATGGGAAACGGGAATCCAGGGAACAAAGGAATAATGATGCAGCACCTCCAAGGAGTGCGCTCCCGGTGGGCGCGAACGATTCGTTCTACGAGTGCATCCCCAATACTGTTCTCAATCTTGACGTCGTTGACAACGGTGCTTCCGCCCCGATAGATGTCAGTATATTTCCATGCAGATAACGAGAGGCAGGAAACTCACGATGTGATAAAGAACTGGTTTTCTATGTACACAAAATGCTCGGATGCTGAGATCGCTGTAGTGTTTGAGGAAAAAAGTCGTTTGAAAAAGAAACCAGCACACACCGTGCACGTATGCAATTTGAATAGAATGCTCAACCCGATCTGGTGTGCCAAGTGACCATGGCCCAGCAGAACGGCAGATCTGCATTTCACAGGTCCCAGTCAAACCCAGCGCAGCAAGTTCGGTCTGCTTGAATTCAGGAGGAGGTAGGAGGAATGGCATCGGCTTCGAGTGGTTCTGCAACTCGAATCAGAGATATGCAGTCGCAGTAGGACGATGAATAATACTTTGATCCTAAGCAGATAGTTCCACCTGTCGATGGTCAGCTTAGAGCACCCTTTACGTCCATGAAGATATATATACCTTTGCACGAAATGCCTAGCAAGATCTCGTGCTGGTTGCCCAACAATCTGCATTCCAACATCGTGCCATGGCATTCGGGGAACCTTCGACCGATCGTACATATTTTCATCGGGTTTATTCAATGTATGAAAGTCAATGACTCGCGGATTGCTGTAGTCCTTGCCTACGCGTTTAATTTCGTTAGTGTCGAACCAACAAAACACGGAGGTAGACTTGCCAGGCCAAATTTCAACTTTGTTTGGGTTCAACCCAGCATCGTCTACAAGGGCGTGCTGAGGGGTATCCCACCTGGCGGGATGTCACTTGAGGAATATCTTTATTGCTAACTGCATGCTACGTACCTCCCAAAGCAAAGATCAATACCACCTACAAACGCGATAGTTTGATCAATCACACAAAGCTTCTCATGCTAGATGAGCAGTTATTTGCCAGGAGCACATCAGACAGATACCCGTCGACTCACATGAGCCCAATAGAACGTTCCAGTTTGAAAGTGAGATGGTGAACGCTGAATCATAATATTGTGATGAAGTGAAGTTAGTTTTTGCTTCGTATAACTAAACAGGCAAGTCAGCATTAAATCATGGAGGCAGTTGAGCCACGGACTTGCTGTCTGTTGGAGTGGTTCTGCTCGATACTTCCTGGCTGATCATCGTTGAATGCCTAAGACGACCGCCGGATGTACGATACCTACTATATGATGATAAAGATTTTGACACCTTCCTTTGCCTTTCGCTCCAGAATGTTGTCCAGACGGTACTTCAGTTTGTTCGGACGACGTAGCTCGAGCTCTTCGGCATATCAGAAAGTAGCCACATTTACACATTACCTCACGTACCCGGCGAAAGCCACCAATCATGGATGTAAATCGTCTCTCTTGCCATCATAAGGGCCCTAGAAAGATTCCACATGTAGTCGCGCTTAACGCATGAAGTTAAGGTAAGTTCCCCTAAACGAACCACAGGACATAAGTAACTCACCCCATCAACGAGCCACTGCGCAGCCACGTTCGTCCGTACAGGGGCGAAACTATCAAACCTATTCTTTGCCACCCAAGGGGAAAACCTGGAAGCTTTCTGCAGTGCCGTGATCCATTGCAACATCTGACGCTGTCCTCAAACACGTGCATCAGTCTAGTTCATATAATATTACAGTGCAATTGGCTCACTTCATTACGCGCAGTCAATTTCAATTTCATCTGCGAATTTTGGACGTAAAATGTGTGCTTAGATACGTCTTGTGGCCGTTTCCCTCCCTGCCCCTTCTCCTCGATCGTGGGCTGCGCGTCCCTAGTCCTCCGCATCTGTGCTGAGAGGGTCCCGATTCGTGGAGGGGTCGACCATCGGTGATCGCATAGATGGAGAAACACCAGAGCCGATCGACAGTCCGGCATCATACCACCCGTCCGATTGCCTATTGGAGCTGCGCTTTTCCACAATTTCGGCAGTCAAGTTGGGAGGAGGGTGATGTCCAAAACAAAACACGCGTGACAACTGGCTCTTGCAGGATTCCATGAAAGAAGGACATTTTGCCTCATGTTCCGGAACAGTGCGGACAACCTCCCGGGCGGTATGGTTTCCATGGGCATTATCATCTGATGATTCATGCCGGAGAAGATGAAAGCCCTTTCGGTAGTAACGCACAGGTTGAATGATGAGGAAGTCGGAGTCTAGCAGGAAGACGTCCCAAACTACCGTCTAGCAAGGGATATCAGAGGAAGATTTCAAAAAATTATGAACACGCGTACCTCCCCAGGGTCCTCGACTATGACTATACTACTCTCTCGGACAGCACACCAGCGCAATTCTTTACGCGCCTTTCGGCCTAATGACTTGCGCCCTATGTTTACTCCATTTCCCGCCATACCGACTGCGCAGGAAGCCGCCTTTGTATTGCAAGCCCGTCGGAGACAGGGCTATGAACAGGGCACTCATCTCCAAGAAACCTGCCAACCTATTGGCAGACGGATGCCACATCTTGCATCAATGTGTTAAGGCCGATCAGGTAACGTGTTGAACATCACTTACCACGGCGCGGATGAGACGGAGTAGATAGTTCTCCAAAGCTTCACGCTGTAACCGGGCAAAGTCGGCACTGCTAACCGCATTCCTGTTGCTCTCACGCATGAGGAACTTGAGATATGGGAAACCTGACATATTCGCGTCGTTAGTTGTCAAAGAGCGACCCAGGGATAGACTACTACGAACTAGGTTAGGGGAAACTCTGGCAATGTGTCCTTGTTACCGCTGAAAGTGTTCGATACCTTATAATGCGTATGCAAGGAAACAAAGTCACGGAGTTGTCGATAGATGACCCATCGAATAGCACCGTTCGCGTATTCGCACTCTATGCGGAACACTGCTTTCTGCGAGTGTAGTGGATGTAAACTATCACTGATACGAAGACGAACACGGTGGAGAAGGACCGGAATGCGACGGTGACCCTTCTCGTCGCGCTCCAACCACAACTTGAGCATGATAGCAGAGAGGACAGCCTGTAATCAATTCATCCGTAACGTTTACCTCCGGAGAAACCACAGAATGTGTCGGTTCAGGAGAGGACGGAGTATGATGTACCATTGGTGCCATGAGTAACCAGCACCTTTGCCCACCTGTCGGAACTCTGCTTCTTTCCACACTCGGGAGCAAGAGTTTCGGGTCCTTCAAGCTGTTCTGAAGCGATATGCTCCTTGCCCGTTACTGTATGCTGTTGATCATGCGCCTGCTTTTCCCGGCCATCGTCCTGTTGTAAAGGGGCTCGTTCATCGATAGGGGGTTTCTCTTTCTCCTTCCCTTTACTCTTCGCGGAAGGCTCCTGCAACCGTCGGAATGGCGTCCAACTATCGCTCATAGTTTTTCTCTTGTCCCGGTTGACACCGTTTCTTCCGCGTATCCTTTCTTCGGAATCGGAGTTATGTAATTCCAGAGGATCGCGGAATGACGCAAATCGGTGCGGATCAGGATGGGAGGGAATCCCAGCACCATCACTTTCATAGATATCTGCGCTGTCTGGATCATCATAACGTGGAATCATCATCTGCGACATGGCAGGGGAATAAGCTGGGGTAAAGTGATACGAAAGTGACCGTGGGGGGCCTGTCCGAGCGGAAGGGGTATCCGGTAAGGAGAGTCCGGGTAATCCAGGAGACACTCCGGTTGGGGAGGGTAACATAAAAGCCTGTGGTGAGACATGTCCGTTGCTCCTTGACCGTGATGGCATAGCGTCTAAGCTATAGCAGCGATCATGAACGCGCATGCTACCGTTTCGTGCAACGGGTTCCCGGGTTTCGTTAGCGTTTTGGTATGAGGTATCGGTGAGTGCCGTGGCTATGACGTCTGCAAAACTCCCATTCAAAGCACCAGGATGGGGAATCTTCGGAGGCTCGTCGAGCGCCATGACCCAACCACGTCGCGCTGGGGCAAGTTACAGTGAATGAGCCGTCTCCCGTTCCAACAGACCTGCAAACGAAAAAGGACACATGGTGAGAGGTCAGCTAGTGGAGAAAACCAGCACTACACCACACACCACGACCGGTTGCAATGAACGCTGGCACGGAGGTTCGGGTGGGAAGACTCTCAGCAAGCAATCGGCTAACCGAGATTTAAAACCAATTTAAAACAGTTGCTCCCATGACGTAATCTTCAATCCGACCATCTCACCGGCTTCTCTTCTTTCATGCGCGCTGGCACCGTGAGTGCAATTAAATGTATTAGGACTGCCCCCCCTTCATACCGGCTACCGCGAGGTTAGTTGATTATTTCTCTTGCTCGCTTCGCAGCTCGCAGCCCCGCCTTTCTACCAAACACAGTCCCGGCGGTCAATCCGCTAGCGCCGGGATAATTGCTGTAGTACAGATTTCCGACCAACTCTCCTGTGCAGAACAAACCTGGTATAGGCTGACCCACTTCCGACAGCACTCCAGCAGTCTCCGGATCGATTGCTAACCCTCCAAAGGTGAATGTGATCCCACAGGCCACCTTCACAGCAAGAAAAGGTGCTGTATCGACTGGCATTGCCCAATTGGACTTCGGCACAGCGAGTGACTTGGTTGAAGACTGCGTGGACAGACCGTCCTTGACCGCAGGGTCCCATCGTAGGTTCGGATTCTCCAACCGGTATTGAGAAACCGCTGAATTGTACTCCCCGACGGTCTCTAGAAATCTAGCGTTGTCACGAAGGCCGTGTTTCATCATCTGGTCAGCGAGTTCTTCGATGCTCGACGCTATAATTTTCTCTACGACGCCGTCACCATACTCCTCCTTTCGGAGAAAAGGTGTCATGTTTGCATCCCACACCTGAAAGGCGAAACCTTCTGGCTGGGAAAGAATCGCCTTCCCACACCTCGCGTAGGTATAATTCCGGAAATCTTCCCCTTCATCAACAAACCGCCCGCCGTCGATATTAACCATGATGCCCAGCGGATACCCATTCTTTGTCAATTGGTTGTTTAGCTTCCGGTCGCCAGCATCAGCTGACGCGTTGGCATCCCAGCAAGTGCTGTGGCAGCCAAGCCAGTCGCCGACCAGTTTGGCACCTACAGCTTGTGCCATACTAATACCGTCTCCAGTATTAAAAGGCGTTCCTCTAACCTGATTAGTCCCCATAAGAGTGAACTGTGAGTCAGCAGAGAAAAACGTACCCGTGCTTTTTCCCAGCCAGCTCCCATATTTTTCATACGCAACTCAACACTTGCTTCATACCCACCACATGCCAGTATGACAGATGGTGCCCCTAGCGAAACTTCTTGTCCATCTTTGCGAACAACTACCCCAGTCACCTCTCCACGTTCATATATGAGTTGCACTGCTGGAGTATTGAACCATATATTCACCCCCGCCTTCTTCAATGCCTCCATATCAGCATCGATCAAACCCTTACCCCCACCCTCAACACTCAAGGCAACTCCTCCCCAAAACTTTTGCCTTCCGTCTACTTCATATGCCTGCCTATGGAACGACAGCATAAACGGGACATCTACCACTCTCGCTAGCCACTCGATTGCGTCCCTCGAATGGTGAACCATAGTCTCGACGAGCACAGCATCCGGTTTGTTATCCCCTAAGCACATGATGTCACCGAAAAAGTCGTCGAGAGAGTACGGCTCGACATCGATCTTCTGAGCTTGTTCCGGCGTGACGTTCCGCACGATGGAGAGGAGATCTGGTAGGCCATCGTGTAGTGTGCGGAATGCGCCGGCCGTAAAATAGCTATTTCCTCCCACCCACTCTTCAGGCGCTTTTTCGACAATCAAGACATTCTTGCATCCAGATTCAGCCGTTGCAAGTGCCGCCGAAGCGCCTGCATGACCACCACCGACAACTACGCAGTCGAAGTCGGTAAGTTTCATGGGACTTTCAGAGAAGGTAGATAATTGGTGAACGCAAATCTTGCTGCTGAGTCATGAGGTCTGTGATCATCATCCATGGAGCACATAACGATAAACTGGTTGTTATTCGGGTCCACGGTCTCATCATGGGAATGGACAACTACAAGGTAACAGTTTCTGGTGAATTTAAACCCTAGCAGGGTTAACAGCCACATAACCGCCATCTATCACAATCTCCTGTCCATTCATGTAACCTGCGGCGGGAGATGCAAGATATACCGCTGTCCCTGCCATCTCCGTCGCGCTGGAATGTTCTCAGTGGCCGCATACCAATCACGATGGAGGGAGGGCTGTACTCACGACCCTGGCCGCTTCGCTGGCACCGATATTACCGGCATACCAACCGCGTCCGTTGCCTGCTCTCCGTCTATGACGTCATGGGTCATCTCGCTCTCGTACACGCCGGGCGCAATGGCATTCACTCGGACTGGGATACCCTTGAGCGCGAACTCGGTGGCAAGCATCTTCGTAATGTGTGATGCGGCGGCCTTAGCACTGTTATAGGCGAACTAGATAATACCCCGCGGGGAGCAAGTCAGCTACTGTTTGGTCAGGTATGCGGTCAACTCACGTGTCGCTGGGCGAGCTTGATTAAGCCGCTGATACTGGTAACGTTGATTACACTCGACGTGAATCCAGTTCTGTCGTGAGACCCTTTCTCGAGAAGGCCGAGGAACGCCACGGTAACAAAGTAGGTCGAGAACGCGTTGATTGCATACAAACTAGACCATTCTTCGAAGGATTCTTGTCCAAAGAGGTACTTGCCAAGTTCGTCTGCGTTCTTCGGTGACCTGGGCGTGGGCTTATTGAGTTCCGGTGACCTGGGACCCGACTGTCCCGCACTGCAATATATGCATAGGTACGTAGCACGCCGTCAGCTACTGTCGCTCGTGGAATAGAAGAATATATCGGACTTGTTCACGAGGATATGCAGCTTGCCTTCATCCCTTGTCAACTTATCCACGACGGCTTGTATATCTTCCTTGTCCGTGACATCCATCCCTACGCTGAGCAATACCGTCCACGGCATCATGATTGCCACCACGACCATATCAACAATGTCAATACTGCGCAGGGACAGAGTAAACACGATGGGGCCAAGCTCACGCGATCATGCTTCCCACCAAATCGCCCTTCTTCTGGTTCCACTCGTTGACGACGCGATCTAAGACTTCAACTCGCCTGCCGGTGATATACACGCGCGCACCATTGGCCGCCAGGCCTTGTGCGATCATCAGACCGATGCCGGTTCCGCCTCCTGTCACGAGGGCAACGAGGCCGTTGAGATCGTATAGCTTTTGAAGGGTAAAATCAGCTGGAGAGACCATGATCCGTACTATCTAACGTGTCCAAGTATGAACTTATACATGGAGGGATCTGATCCGTCCGGGCCGGGACATCGATTGGTCTCTTCGTCTCTATTTCTGGGATTACAAACATTAGATGGCAAGTATATACACCAAATGGGGGATTACACTAGGGAATATAATACAGAGTTCTTCCAGGACTACTTTCGATTACTCTTCGCCCAGTAGCCCCATCGAGTTATCATACACCACGAGGGTCCTCGCAAAAGTAAGGTGATCTTCCAAGCCCAAAGATTAGGGGTACATCTGCCCACCTCCCTTCGACAACAATATCCGTCAAAGGCATCCAGCATACCTGTCCAGAAAAGACATCGAAATACGGTACTGTATTGCGGCGACTACGACGGTGGGAAATACGATCCGCATGATCTGGTCCATCGTACAAATAAAGCTTCTTCAGCCTTGGAAGCGATAAGTGAGAAGCAACAGAGGTGAGTTCAGTTGGCACTTGTGCGCTTGGGCCCTCGATGCCGAGCGTAAAAGACTCGAGGTGGGGCAAAGTCACAACATCTCCATCACCAATCGGTGATCCCCCTCCAATATACAGTACTTCTCTTTCTATCATCGTCACCTTAGCTGCGAAAGAAAGCTTTAATTCCCGAAGCTGACTGGACACTTGAAGCATTGACAGCAGCTCGTTGACCGCCTTCTTCCCAGAGGTGAACCCGTGATGAGTGTAATCCAAATACCGGAGGTTACCAAACAACCCAGAGAGCCACGTCAATCGTACACCCTGAACCGTCAACCTGGTGAGTCTCGGAGAGAACCCGCCGAAAAGGGTAAACTCCTTCGTATCGTCATTTCCGGGGTATCGGAGACTGAGTGATTCTAGTCGAGGAACGGATATGGTAACCGCCCCTCTAGAATTTGCATCACGGGATGCCGGTGGCGGTTCAGGGTCCCAGATGGCTGGACTCCGAGGGCACAGCGGTCCAAGAGCGGTATTCCACAAATAAGGCATACACCCGTCGAATGATATATCGATCGATCGCGTACGTGCGAGGTGAGGTACGAGCATGTGCATCTGGAGTGCTACAGTATCGATGTCGAGCGATACAGCAGAACTAAGAGGTGAAGAAGTGATTACGATATCTAGCGTGCACGATCGAGCGCGCCGAAGACGTTCTTGCCACATGGCCAAATCGGAGCGTCGAGTGAGCGTGATACGTCTCCAGAGTGTTTGTGCGTGGAGCGCGACAGCCCTCCACGAGTGGCATACATGAGACACGAGGACGGGGAACATTACATCGTCGGATGAACCCAGCATGAAAACGTGCACGAGCAATTCAGGAGGCAATCTGTGAACGGGATGAACGGGCATGGTGGGATTTGGGCTGCGATAGAGAGAGGAAGTCATAGATGGACGTGAGTCCAACGCCGAGGAGCTCACACCCTGTGGTATCGTGACCGACGAGGCGTAAGAGCGCACATTAGTGCGATCTGTAAGACGTGATCTGCCATGATCGATGCAAGGACGACTGAAAGTTGACATATCATCAGTCCACCGTAGTCATCGAGAGACAAGATCAAAACTCACTGCTCAGGATAGACCTTGTCTCGGATGGCATTCGTGGACGAGCGGGTAAGTGTCAGCTCGCGGCGACGAGATCGCCTGAGGGTGGAGGGCATGCCCGTAGATGGGGCCCGTGTGGGCCTCGTTGACATCGCAATCGCGGTGGAAACCTCATTTATGGCTCAAACTAGACAGCTCCCGTGCCACAGGGACTGTGATGACTGCATATCGGGATGTGTGACCGCTTGAAGAGCTATCTGGGAGCCGAAGCCTTGAGACAGGACAAAAGAAGTTTCCGGGCGCTCCAGCGATTTGCGGTGCTGTGTCTGCCATTGGACAGGCAGTGACAATAGGAATTGAGACTACGGCCGTGGGCGAGTTCCGAGCATCGTTTTTGTGTCCTGGACAGCACTGGAGGCCTCGGCGAGACAAAGCAGGGAGGGCCGTTGAACGGTTCTTACCAAATTGCACCTCAGAAGTGCCATCAACAAGGGAAACTGTCGAGAGCACCCTTTACGGAGGTAATACTGACGCTCGTACTAACACTGCCCTTTTCAAGTAACACGCGACTCACACAGATAGGAGTGTGCATATTCATTATGTAGTTCCTAGATGCGAATGCGTAAACGACTTCCGTAAGGTATCCCTCATAATTTCGCTCGCTCCTTCCTTGCCCTATCACGCAAGACCCGTCTAAGTAGCTTCCCCGTTGGTGCCTTCGGAATAGCATCGATGAACTCGATGCCCCCAGCGAGTCTCTTGTAAGCTGCCTTCTTACTTGCTACGTACTGCAAGTCACACTCATCAATTTCCGGGTGCAAGCACCTATCAGGGTATCGCACAATACTTTCACATACCTGAATGATGGATTGCTTTACTTCTCCCGCAACGCGCGGGTCTTCTCGGACCCGCGCGGCAGTCTGGGGGTTCAAGACGACAAATGCCATGGGAAGCTCGCCGCTATACTCATCCGGTACACCTACAACACAAGTGTCCGTGGTATCTGGATGTTCGAGTATGCAGCCTTCCAATTCCGCGGGAGAGACTTGATAGCCTTTGACCTTCAATATTTCCTGTAATGTTGTCAGACTTCCCGGTTAGGGTTACCTAAACTTTTGCACACCTTCAGACGATCGACGACGAAGAGATGGCCAGTCTTGAGTAGTCTAACCTCGTCTCCGGTCCTGTACCAGCTGCCAGCATACCGTCTGAACTTGTAATCCACATCTGAGGCATACTCACCCATCCGAAAATGTCTCCTTGTGCCTATAAGGAAGGGTCAGTTACTGCTGCAGAAGGTTTTCGGGTCAAAGGCACGCACGCTTCGGAATCGTTGGTATACCCCAAAGCCAGCGCTGGTGACTTGATCACCAACTCGCCCAACTCACCCCAGTCAGCTAGAGAGCGATCGGGTCTCTCAACCCTGGCCGAAATACCGGGTAACAGGACACCAGAGCTGCCACTCAAGTCGGTCTTTGTCTCCAAAGGACAGAGCGCAATTGTTGATGCTTCAGTTGTGCCTATTTAAATAGGCGATCATATTCAATGACGGGCGAGTTATTGAGTTTTATAATACTTACCATAACCCTGTTCAATATGTGCACCTGGGAACAGTGGTGCAACTTGGTTCATTGTCTCACTGGCGAGCGGAGCAGCCCCTGTTTTGATGAACCGAACGGAGCTCAGGTCATACTCCCGGACCTTAGGGTACTGTGACAGACAGTGAGAAGCTGAGACTGGAGAACGAGAAGGGGACTCGCCTTGCAGATGAGGACGATCTGAGGAGGCACGAGCCTAAAATGGATGTTACGTTGGTACGACGTCGGAAAAAGGAATCTCACGGTAGATGTGTGATGCGGAACTTTTCAATGGTTCGAAGAAGGTTAACAAGGTTGAATTTGTTGATCAAGACTAGCGTCATCTGCTTCCTGTATCACCAAAATGGATACCTATCACAAGCGTCACCAGTAACTTACCCCGCAGAAAAGCATGAAATGGAGCTGTACAAAATCAGCCTATCTAACAGCCACTCGTGATAAATGAAACTCTACATTATAAGCCAATCCAAAGATATCTATAACTGTGTTATTTCGGAAACGATTAGTCACAGCCAATATACTCACGGTAAATTGGGAGGACTGGTTAGTTGGACGTCAGTCTCCACCATCTACGGTCACAAAGGAACCCACCAGCAGACGCTACGTCTCCAGGTCTGAACCTTCGTTCTTCCCATGGTACTTTGTCGTCATTAACCCTGAGATGAAAAGCTACTTGAATCGAGGTGGCGATTGGCGTGTAGTGCGATATTGCGATAACCTTAACCCCTGCCAATGAAAAATTCCGCAGTGATCGATTACCTATGCCTACCTTAGGTTTTCCGGTGGTGCCACTGGAAAGATTCACAAATGCAACTTTCGTCTTCCCTTCGCCAGGGTTCAACCTTCTCTCGGTGAAACCTGGAGGACTGGCTAAACCAAGGGTGATTAGACTCTGGACGGTGGTCGCGCCAGGAGTGCAAGACCCGCGGTCATCAAACACAAGAATACGATTGGCATCGATGCCTGTCGCTCTTGCTGCCAAGTAGGCAACGTGCACGCAGTCAGGGTGCGATATGAGTATCGCGGGTTTGACCATATTCACATGGTATACAAGCTCGTCTGTGGTGAAAGATGCGTTGGCCCCACTGGATCGCTTTTGGTGAGGGATACACGCAAGTAGAGTCTGTGCACTTACGAAATAATAGCCCCTAACCTGTGAACCGCCCACATGGCGACGGGGTAATCTAAGAGGAAGTGAACTAATATGGAACAGGCTATGACGAGACAGCGAACCAATGTGGTTTGGACTGTGTATGAGAACTGAAAGGCAGTTGCTGTGACAGTGACAAAAACCAGAGATAAGGCATACCGAGGTCATCCTCCTCTGCGAGGGAGTAGTCAGACGCCTACGATAGAGAAGGAAGCGCTCAGAAGAACTCACTTATAGCGTACTTAATTTTGAGCCCGTTTGCGAGACCATAGGTGCGAGCACGAAGCTACATAGAGTTGGCAACGAGTTGCTCATAATCACCGAGACAACTGCCATACCTCTTCCAGCCCAACTTTGTTCCCTGTCTGCCCGTCAATGAACCATGGGATGTCGTGCCTGCGAAGAGGACGGCAGGGGTGGTGGTAATCTAGAATGAATTGCGGGACTGTCAGGTCATCTGGGATGAGCGGAAGATCTTCGGCGGAAGAGACTATCTCAGCCATCCGTGGGTCTTCGTGAACGGGGGGGAAAGCTGGAAACTTATCGTGTCACGTCATGTATATATTCACCGTTGACTTGACACGTGGCGAGGAGGGAACCAATATGCCCCGAGCAGGCCCAGTGCCAGAGCTGTCCGAGTACATAAGTAATCCGTGGTGAACGCGAAAGACACGCAAAGTTTCTGGCGATCCACAGCCGTGAGGTGATCGGGGTCTTTGTTCCGTGTTCCGGCGTATGGAGCCTCTGAGTTCTGTGACACGCTTCCGCCGACTCGTCTCGCGCGATATGTGGCAACCGGGGACGAGGTTTCATGGATACCTATCATGGACGACAAGGTAGTTTCACTGATCAATACTATACCCCAAGCACTAAGTACCAAGTTCAGAGTGTTCACGTTGATCAACCAAATATATGCGGTGATCGGGGTCTTTGTCCCGTGTAAGTATGTGGACCCCGAATGTGGTGACGCGCTTCCGCCGGCGTCGGTGACCTCCTCAGGCTTGCACGATGGACGGAGTCGACGAGACACAAAGGCTGGAGAGGCTGGCTGACCTGCTGACTCAGCTCTCCTCCAATCCCTACGATGTCGCTCTCCACGCACAGCACATTTCTCTGGCCATGTCCCTGTCGGGCATGGACTCGCAGGTTCTGGAAGCACGAGAGATGGCCACCAACTATGTGGCAATGGGAGACGAGGTTTGGATACCTATCATCGACGACAAGGTAGCTTCACTGGCCATGGAGGACGGCGTTAAAATCACCGAAATCTTGGAATTGTATGAGCGTGCAGAGAGAGACTACCTATGTCTGTGCCATTGTCATTCCCCCCAAGGTATTACCCACTTACCGTTGCGGCATCACAGCAATCCCATTGTTACGCAAGCATGTAGAATTCTTGATTAACGTCCACGAGCATTTCAATGGGACCACCTTCGATTCACCGGAAGAGTTACAGGAGGTATTTACATCCGAATGGGCACGAGACGCTATCGACGAGGTAGTAGCCAAGGGTGCCGTGCACTTGACTCAAGCAAGCATCTTATTTTTTCTCCTTGCAATGTGTCTTATCCCCCACAGAGTCAGCAGCTTTGGCAGTTACAAAGGGACTGGGAACTCGACATGCTTGATAATACTCCAGTAGAGGACAGGCGCGTTTGACAGCAGTCTTTCAGTTACCCCCGTTTTCATCCCTTTTCCATACAGGGCACCTCTTGTTGGCTCTGTTCAGAATCTCATTCTCGAGCGACTGCATCAGCCACACTCAGGTTTGTGTTCCAACGGGCATGTGTCCATTTTTGAGGTTGCGAACTGGGTTTGCATATAGGACACGAAGACACTTTTCAATCGTATTCATCGTTTACGACAAAATATATGCCTGCCAACGGGTACGAAGGACTTCTCGTCGCTGCATCCAAAGTGCGTTCCCGTGCGGCAAAAGCATATGAACGCCGTGAAGGCACTGAGCTCGGACTTGTGCGTTATCGATCATTAGATGTCGAGCTTGTTTGTCAATTATTTGGTAGACTTCGCTGGATGCATATGCGCAATATATTGCTTCTGAACGACGAGCAAAGAACCCTGATGTGTTCGTATTGACGGGTGTATACGAACGTGCCGTTGCAGAGGCAGCCAAGCGTCGGTTTGCTGGAGAGGTTGGAGCGGAAGAGGCCTTGCGTTCGTTTTGGATAGGGTACCTGGATTTTTCGGTGAGTATGTTCCCCCGCGATGACTTAGCTACTCAAGTGACATCTTGGAAGAGGACACAAGGAGTCAAGGACAGCGAGATGACAACTCTGTTAGGTCGCGCAACAAGGAGCGTGCCTGGATCAGGTGAAGCTTGGGCGAGATATATTCGTCATTTGGTATGTTATGGTTCGAAGTAGTAGCTAAACGTTGATTATCTTCTCACAACAGGAAAAAGGTTTTCTTTCCGAGAACGAATCGATGGAGGAGACAGAGTCGATTTCGGGTAAGCCACAGGTTCTGCTCTTGCTATTGCGGTTTTTCACAATCCACCTAGACGCATATAGCCGAGCTCTGTCTACCAATCTTTTCACAAAACTTGGTAAAAACAGTCCAGATCGTGACCCGGAACAGATCATTCCACTCGTCCTTGCCCGAGCAAGTGCGGAGAAGCATGCTATTGAGGCAGGGCGTGCTAGCGAAGAATCGCTTGCTGACCTTGTCAAGATCGTAGTGGACGGACTGGCGATGGTAAGAGGAGGTGGGTGTTGGCAAAAAATGGGAGAAAGACAGGATTGCGATCTATATACCTTTTTTTTGTAGCTTCCAAAACGGGGGACCCGAGATTCAGACTTGAGAAATTCCTCTCCGAGTGGGTGCGCACATAAATCGCCTCGGATAAGCCCCTACGCACGATCTTTACTGACCATCGTAGTACCTGAACCTTGCTGATATGCCTGATGCAGCAGTTCAACTTTGGGCAGCCACTGCGAAGCACTACAAATCGAGTTGGGCATCCTGGGTAGCATATACGGATGTTCTGATGTGAGCACTCCCCCTATTTCTGTCTCAGTTTTATTTGTATAACCTCGAGACATTTATGCTCCTTCAGACGCACAGACCACCATGATCTTGCCCGTTCGACTTTTCAAGACGTCAGCACCAAAAATCTAGATTATCCCGAAGCGTTGTGGGATGCATGGATCAACTTCGAGTATGCACACGGGTCCTTGACGTCCCTCGAAGAGTCACTGGCACGTATCGAACGTGCAAGAACGCAGGTGGAGGCAAGGCGCATGAGGGTATGTGACCGTTTTGGTCGCTTACGTCGACTCACGATGCGCCATACGATTTTGCAGGAGGCTCAAAAAGCCTTCGAAACAGCACAAGCCCAATACGTTATGCAGCAGGAAACCGTTCCAGCTCCTACCTCTGCCGCTGTACCGAAGACTGGCAAGGTCACAGGTGCGCATGGTATCGACGAAGAAGGTATGGATGTCGACGAGATGAATTCGGGTGCTCTGGGGAAGCGTAAAGCGGACGATGACGAACCCGCCGAAACTGCCGACGGCAAACGGCAGAAACTAGGTATATTGTTTGCACGTATACGTGCTTATACTGGACGTCTGACTGTTGCGAATAGAGAAACTGCCTGTGCCGTTGAAGAGGCAAGTGAATTTAACAGTGGATCATTCACATGGTCTCAAAATTGTGCTGGTAGAGACCGGGAGAATTGTACTGTGTTCGTTGCAGACCTGCCTTCAGGAACGAACGAAGAACAGTTAAGAACGCTATTTAAGGACGTGGGTGCTCTCATCCCTAATCTGTGGATTGTATATTAATGACCATTTCTCAGTGCGGAGAGATTCGTGAAGTGAAGATTACACAACTGCCACAGGTTCTAGTGGCCACCGTCGAATTCACGACGCGGGTAAGATTTTCCAATCCTTTTTGGTACTGCCCAATTAAAATCTATGTCAGGATAGCGTCCCTGCTGCACTGACTAAAGATAAAAAACGTATTGACGGAACAGAGGTCAATGTACACCTTGCTTGGCGTTCGACGCTATACGCTACCAACTTTCCTGAGAAATGGGACGATACTTCTGTACGAGTCCTTTTTGGTCAGGTCTGTCCACCCTCCTTTTCATCGTGCTACGTCCTTGCTTAGTTCCTAAAACACGCGAACAGTATGGTCCCCTATTCGATGTACGGTGGCCAAGTAAAAAGTTCAAAACGACGCGGCGGTTCTGCTACGTGCAGTACACATCGCCGGTGCGTTTACATATGTCTACATGTTCCCTTAGGGGGGAATCCGGGTCTCACTTCTCTGCGTCACCACAGGAATCGGCGGAACGAGCGTTAGAACTACATGGCCGGGAAGTCGAACCGGAACGGACTCTCAATGTGTATGTGTCCAACCCCGAGCGCAAGAAGGGGCGGACGGACGCAGACGCGAACGAGAAGGAGGTTTACGTCGCGGGGCTCAGCAAGTTCACGACGAAGGATGACCTGCAGGGATTGTTCTCAAGGGTGCGGGTTATATTATTTGGGGGGTGACTGTTGGTCAGCTCACTCTGCTGATGTTGCTCCAGTACGGGCCTGTGAAAGACATCCGTCTTGCCGAAGACAAGAACGGCCAACTGAAAGGATTTGCTTTCATCGAATTTCAGAACGATGTAAGCCGAAAACAACTAAGCTCATCTAGCGAGTACTTTTCGCTGAGTCGTTACACTACGCTTTTGCACAGGCAGACGCTCGTTCCGCTCTTTCTGCGAATAACTACGAGTTGAAGAAACGGCGGATAGCCGTCACTCTCGCAGACATGCGTGTCCGGGCCAAGAACCGGTCAGTAGGAATTCTGTAGCGTTTTTTTTCCCCCGCTGTCTTAGGCTGAACATCATCAATACTTTCCTTGCACCTCCAGGGAGTCCTCAGACACTGGTCTTGGTCGCCGCGCTGAAGCTCGGAACCGATCTGTTCGTATTCGTAACCTACCTCCCGACGCCCAAGAAGGCCTTCTTCAGCAAGTCCTTGAGAAACTCGCAGCTGTGAAACGAGTAGAGATTCTGTTGGAAGAACGGGAGGCGATAGTCGAACTTGAGAACGCAGCGGTACGTTCCATCCTACCCCTCCCCCCGCCGTGACATTGAACGAGAGGCTTACGCTTTTCCTTAGGAAGCTGGAAAGTTGACGTTAAGAACAGAACCCATAGTATTCAAGGGCGTTAATCTGGATATCTCAGAAGAACTGCCTTCTGGCACCGCACCGGCCGGACCTCCTGTCAAAACTGGAGGTGCGATGTTCGTACCCCGTACGGCTGTTTCAAGACCTCGAGCAGGTTTGGGACGGGCACGGAAGCCGGGAATAGGTTCGGCTGCAGTGGCAGCTAATAGGGGTAGAGGACAGTCTACTGCTTCGAGTGGCGGTCAGGCGGGGAAAAGTCAGAACGATTTCAGGAAGATGTTAGGTTGACAACAGATCTCGCGGAACGCCGTTGAATGTCACATCGTCTGTATATTTTGTCACCATATTGTCCCCTCTCCTGGTCACTTCAGTCCTAAGAACGAGGACTAGTTTCAACAGGCCAAGTGTTTGGAGTGTTTGCAATGTTAGCATGTGAGACCGGGTCGGCGGGTCAGATGTTGAACAATTCGTGCCAGGACGCGTGTTTGTGAACCAATCGAACAGCGGCCCGCCGGCTCGACGTTAAAATAAATCAAAGAGTAACACAACAGGTCATCGATCAACGTTCAACGTTCAACTCCAAACCGGTATGTGGATCGTGCTGGTCAAGCGGAAGGCAACTTCGATGCGTTGTTCGTTCAGTAGATTGAATGGAGGTGAAGGTTGTTTACCACAACCCATAGACTGCTAGTTCAAACCCGAGTGCAGTTGAGGGGCACATGTCGCAATTGATGCCCTATATCCTCGTTGATGTCGTTCCACGCTGAAAAGACGAAAGAAACAGGTCTCCCAGTGTATAAACTCCGCGCGTGCGCGGCTCATAAATATGTCGATGGGTTGATGGCGTGGTCCAAAGCTACTCCTTCGCGACGACGCAGCCAACTACATGAACTGGCCCATCGAATGTGTTATCCTGGCCAGTCAGTTTCCCCTTACCCAATAATCGAATTCGGATGCCCAGGCCCGAGGGAGGTTCTGTGCCACCTTCACCTGTTTTGGTCGTCGGGCTGAGGCTCGGAACCGTTCCATTCGTACTCGTAACTTACCCCCCGGCACCCAAGAAGGCCATCTTCAGTAAGTCCTTGAGAAACTTGCAGCTTCGAAATGAGTAGAAAATTTACCAGAACTAGAAGCGATGGTCGAGCTTGGGCATGCTAGTAGCGGTCAATATATTCCATCTTGCCCTGTCCCCATTGTGACATTGAAGGAGAGGCTTACGCTTTTCCTTAGAAAGCTGGCAAGTTGACGCTAAGGACTGAACCCATCATCAGGTCCAGCAGTATACATGGATATAGCTTTACAATGTTATATAAAGCCATTACAATGGTGAACTCAAGTACGGCCAATGGAAAATCAAGGGATATCAAGGTATAAGGCCAGTAGTGATGATAGTATTCAATGGCATAAATCTGGTCATCTCAGAAGAGCTCCCCTCTGGTGCTGCACCGGCCGGACTTCCTGTCAAGACTAATTGTTTCCCGTACTGTCCTTTCAAGACCTCGAGCAGGTTTAGGATGAGCACGGAACCGGGTATAGGTTCTGCTAGAGTGACAGCTGATAGGAGTGGAGGAAACTCTACCGCTCCGAGTGGCGATCAGGCAGGGAAGGGACGACTTCAGGAGGATGTTGGGTTGACAACACATTGTGGGAAGCCGTTAAATATCGCATTATATCTTTATCTGGTCGCAGAACCGAGTCGAGGGAGGACCATGAGAGCTCAGAGAGTTTTATACTACATTTTCTGGTCGACGAAACAAGCGATCGGTGTACAACTTGCAAGTTTTGTTCCGTTTTCTCTCCCTGTCCTTGAGAGAAGGTCAAAGGAAGTCACATTGACACTCGGAAACGAGCACGAAAGCTTGGTCGATTAAGACGCATGTTCCACCCGTGTAGAACAGTCAATGCAATTCGCGAGACGAAGTGGATCAGTTTGTAACCGCTAGCAAGAGCTGCAACGATCAAACAATTCACATTCAGTTCTAGCACAATATCATAAAAGTACATAGGACATCGAACAACTTTGACTATTGAGGAGATCGAGTACATAAATGAATGATGTGCCTGATCATCCATGTCCGATGTCGAGAAAAGAAAAGAAAACGCTTTTTTGGTGTTTTAGTTTATCTTCGTGCCAGAGAATACTTTCGGTTTTCAAGTTGACTGCAGTGAACCTTCACAGATCAGAGAACCCTTACTCGCGATTCATTGCGAGATGTTAGCGTACTTACATTCTTCCCTTTAGCTGCGTACCGGCAAGTTGTACGTAGTTCCGCCCAAATCGGCAGTCCTGCTGATGGAATCATCGACGGCAGAGTCCGTCACCAGCATGTACCAATCACTGTATACCACGGCATCAATTGACTCCAGGTACGAGATGAACGACTCTTTGGCGGTTGAGTCGGGGAAAGTGGACATCTGGCGACGGCCATCGTTGGTGTTGAAGTAGGAGACGGTATAGGGGTTTGGGTTAGTCATGCTAGAGAAGAGGAGGATTGTTACACCCAGAACAGAACATTCGTCGAGAGAGATGCTCGTACATGATGATCGTTGACTCTGCGGTGGCTGGGTAAACTGAAGACAAACGAGTAAGAAATGGGCTGCTTTTATATGTTGGCCACAGTCCATCCAGAGCTAGATTGTACAAGCAGACTTCGTTACGATTCACTGCCGTTGCATCTTCGGTGTGACGTCGGAGTTGGTCCATCTGACCTGGCACGTGTATTCGCCAGAAAGGAATGGTTAAAACGGTGAAACTGGTGCATGGACATTCCAATACATAGATCGAAACGGTAAAGATGATGCAGGGGTCCATAGTACACGTCAATGGAAATTGCGCGAAGATTGCGTGGGTTTTGCCGGGGGCATTGTGGAACCGGGAGAATAGGAGAGAAGAGCGAGCTCTTACACCAACTTCGATGTGCCTCGTATGGTCAGGTTTGTATTTCATTCGTTGACCCCCAGTACAGTGCGATAACGGATTACGCTGTATTGCGGTCAGAGGGGGAACCGAAAGAAGTGGGGCATCCGTTTAATGAAACCCAATGAAGAAGTACTGGTCAGGTGTCCTGAAGGGATTGGGCTTCGTGGTGTTTACGTCCCCGCACGTTGTCGCTTCCGGAGGGACTTCGTGGGGTACTTCCCTGACCCTAGACCATGTTCGTGTCTGATGGGGGAAGCGACAAGAAGTTACATTGCTCCAGGATGACCAAACCGTGGACCTGCACAGACCTGCACATATGTATTTGTAAAGATACAGTTCAATTAGTATTGATCATCTGAGAGTTTTGATCATGTCAAAACCAACCACGTCGGAGTACTTCATGATTGATCCATCAAGTGTATTCGATTGCTGACCTGACAGACATAGGGAACCAAAGAGAACCTCTGCCTTATAGAGGAGGTCCCGTTTATGGATTGGTGCGCACGCCGAACGCCGTGATACAGGCTTCCATGCCAAAAATATCAATTTAAGCCCGGAACCCCAAGTCAGATCTCAACATCCTTCATTTGGGAAGACTTCGTCGCTCCTGTTCCATCAGATGGCCGTTCGTATTCGATTCCCGAATATTCTCCTCGACGCCCCTCAGTCCTAGAGGACATGGACGGCTGACCACGTCCTGTAGTGTCGAAACACAATGTCAACAACCCATACTCATCATGCCGAACTCCCTCAAGCCAAGAAAGAATGCTGTCGTCTACTCCTTGGTAGATGGGGAACCTTATGTCGGAATTCTGACACGTAATATAGAGGGTAGAGTCGGTCGTTCTGCTGCATGGCTTCCCAAGGAGAACAGGTAATCACCACCTGGAAGGTGAGTGATGCATTGATGCCTTTCACTCATGTGGAGGCAGAAATCAGAAATTCCTGAAGTACTCCGACATGATTGGTTTTGACACGATCAAAACTCTTAGATGATCAATACTAATTGAACTGTATCTTTACAAATACATATGTGCAGGTCTGTGCAGGTCCATGGTTCGGTCATCCTGGAGCAATGTAACTTCTCGTCGCTTCCCCCATCAGATACGAACATGGTCTAGGGTCAGGGAAGTATCCTACAAAGTCCCTCCGGAAGCGACAACGTGCGGGGAAGTAAACACCACGAAGCCCATATCCCTTCAGGGCACCTGACCAGTACTTCTTCGCTGGGTTACATTACATGGAGACCCCACTTCTTTCGGTTCCCCCTTTGACAGCAATACAGCTTAATCTATTATCGCACTGTACAGGGGACCAACGGATGAAATACAAACTTGGCCATATGAGGTACGTCGAAGTTGGTGTAGGAGCTCGCTCTTTAGTGGTACCGTACCCACACTTCTTCTTTTCTCACCACGTGCACTTGTTCTCGCTCCTCTCTCCTATTCTCCCGGTTCCACGTTGTCTAATTTCCGTGGCAGTCATGTGCAGCTTGGTGGAGCTCTCCACAATGCCCTCGGTAAAACCCTTGCAATTTTCGCGCAACGTGATGTGTACTGTGGACTCCTGCATGGTCTTTGCCATTTCAATCTATGTATCGGAACATCAATGAGCTAGTTTTATCGTTTTGGCCATTCCTTTCCGACTTGAAGGGCAGTTCTGACGAACACGTGTGCTAGGTCAGAAGGACCAATTCCAACGTCACATCGAAGATGTAACGGCAGTGAATCGTGACGACACATCTAACTCTGGATGGACTGTGGCCAACATATAAAAGCAGCCCATTTCTTACTCGTTTGTCTTTAGTTTACTCAACCACTGCAAAGTCAGCGATCATCATGTACGAGCATCTCTCTCGACGAATGTTCTGTTCTGGGTGTAACAATCCTCCTCTTCTCTAGCATGACCAACCCCAACCCCTATATCGTCTCCTACTTCAACACCAACGACGGCCGTCGCCAGATGTCCACTTTCCCCGACTCAACCGCCAAAGAGTCGTTCATCTCGTACCTGGAGTCAATTGATGCCGTGGTGTACGGTGATTGGTACAAGCTGGTCACGGACTCTGCCGTCGATGATTCCATCAGCAGGACTGCTGATTTGGGCGGAACTACGTACAACTTGCCGGTACGCAGCTAAAGGGAAGAATGTAAGTATGCTAACATCTCGCAATAAACCACGACTAAGGATTCTCTGATTTGTAAAGGTTCACTACAGTCAACTTGAAATCTGCATGTACTCTCTGGCGCAAAGATTTAAAAAAAAAAAAAAAAATTCTTTTCTCAACATCGGACATGGATGATCAGGTACATTGTTCGTCTATGTACTCGATCTCCTCAATAGTCAAAGTTGTTCGATATCCTATGTACTTTTATGATTTTGTGCTAGAATTGAATGTGAATTGTTTGATCGCTACAGCTCCTGCTAGCAGTTACAAACTGATCCATTTCGAGATCTTGTGAACTGCATTGACTGTTCTATACTGGTGGAAAATGCGTCTTGATCGGTCAAGCCTTCTTGCACGTTTCCGATCTGGGTGCCAATGTGGCTTTCTCTCAAGACCAAAGAAGAAGAGAATTTGCGAGCGCCTCATTCACACACCGATCACTCGCTTCGTCGTCTAGTAAGTGCAACACAAAACCCTCTAGCCTCCCGTAGTCCTCCTTCGACTCGGTTCTGCGACCATGTTTGTACCCCGTACAGCTGTTTCAAGACCTCGAGCAGGTTTGGGACGGGCTCGGAAGCCAGCGATGGGTTCGGCTGCAGTGGCAGCTAACAGGGGTGGAGGACAATCGACCACTCCGAGTGGCGATCAGGCAGCGAAGAGTCAGGACGATTTCAGGAAGATGTTAGGTTGATGACGTGTTGTAGGAAGACGTTGAATATCGCATTATATCTTCATCTGGTCGCAGAACGGAATCGAGGGAGGACCACGAGAGGTCAGACAGTTTTATGCTACATGTTCTGGTCGACGAAAGGACCGACCGGTGTATAACTTAAAACTTTTGTTGCTTTTTTTTTCTTTGTCCTTGGGAGAAGGTCAAAGAGAGTTACATTGACACTCACATCGGAAACGAGCAAGAAGGCTTGATCGGTCAAGACGCATTTTCCACTCATTTAGAACAGTCAATGCAATTCGCAAGACGGAATAGGTCAGTTTGTAGCCGCTAGCACGAGCTGCAATGGTCAAACAATTCACGTTCAGTTATAGCACAACGTCATAAAAGTACATAGGACATCGAACAACTTTGACCGCTGAGGAGATCGGGTACAAATATGAACAATGTACCTAATCATCCATCTTTGTGTCTGATGTGGAGAGCAAAGAGAACGACGTGCGCAGACCTGCACATATGTATTAGTAGAGATACAATTCAAATAATGTCGACCATCCGAGAGTATTGACCATGCCAAAACCAATCGCGTTGGAGTACTTCAGGAATGTCTGATTTATGCCTCTACGTGAGTAAAAGGCATAGCTCACCTTCCAGGTGATAATTATCTGTTCTCCGTGCGAAGCCATGCAACAGAAAGACAGATTCCACCTTCGATGGACTGATAAGTGTCGAGAAGAATATTCGGGAGTCAAATGAGAACGGCCATCTGAGTTGTTGAGTGTTTCGACACTACAGGATGTGGGCAGCCGTCCTTGTCTCTTGCATATTCTAGGATTGAGAAGCGTCGAGGAGAATACTGAGGTAGATGGGGATCCTTACGTCAGACTTCTGACACGTGATACAGAAGGTAGAATCGGTCTTTCTGTTGCATGGCTTCGCACGGAGAACAGATAATTATCACCTGGAAGGTGAGCTATGCCTTTTACTCACGTAGAGGCATAAATCAGACATTCCTGAAGTACTCCAACGCGATTGGTTTTGGCATGGTCAATACTCTCGGATGGTCGACATTATTTGAATTGTATCTCTACTAATACATATGTGCAGGTCTGCGCACGTCGTTCTCTTCGCTCTCCACATCAGACACAAAGATGGTCTAGGGTCAGGAAATACCCCACAAAGTCCATCCGGAAGCGGCAACGTGCGGTGATGTAAAACACCACGAAGCCCGTATCCCTTCAGGGAACCTGGCCGGTACTTTGTTGGGTTTCATTAAACAGGTACCCCACTTCTTTCGGTTCCCCCCTTGATTACAGTACAGCACAATCCGTTATCGCACTGTACTGGGAGCCAACGAATGAAACTCAAACTTGACCATACAGGGTATGTCGAACTTGGTGTAAGAGCTCGCTCTTCTCTCTTATTCTCCTGGTTCCACATTGCCCAATTTCTGTGGCAGTCATTCCTACACGATCTTTACCATTTCAAAATATCCGTGTGCTGGTTTCATCGCTTTGGCCACTCCTTTCCAATTTGAAGAGCAGTTCTAGCGAATACACGTGCCAGGTCGGAGGACCAACTCCAACATCACGTTGAAGATGTAACGACAGTGCGTACGGCCAGCCAAATCATGACGAAGCCCGCTTATACTATCTAGCACTGGATGAACTATGGTTAACATATAAAAGCAGCCCATTGCTTGCTCGTTTTCCTTTAGTTTACTTGACCACCACAGATTCAACAACCGTCGTGTACGAGGCTCTCTCTCCTCAAATGTTCTTTTCGGAGGTCTAACAATCCTCTTCTCTAGTATGGCCAGTCCCAACCCTTATATCGTTGCCTACTTCAGTAGCGGTGGCCGTCGCCAGGTATCTGTTTTCGCCAACACAGCCGCCAAACGGTCGTTCATCACATATCTGGAATCAATTGATGGAGTGGTTTCTCTGATTGGTACGAGCTGGCCAGTGACACTGCCGTCAACGATGCCATCAACAGGATTGCCGATTTAGGCGGAACTGTGTACAACATGCCGGTTAACTAGTGAATGGAAGCATGTAAGTACGCTAACATTCTGCAATGAATTACTAGTAAGGGTTCTCTGACCTGACACTGCAATCAACTTGAAATCTACAAGTACTCCCTGGCGCAAAGGAGAATTAAAAAAAAAAAAAAATCTTCTATCGACATTGGACATGGATGATTCGGTACATTGTTCATCTATGTACTTTTATGATGTTGCTCCAGAACTGAATGTGAATTGTCTGCTTGTTACAACTCGGCCTGGGGGTTGCAAATTGATCTATTTCGTCTACACGGGTGGAAAACGCGTCTTCATCGATCGACTTATCCCTCTAATATGCTTCTATTACATCCAACTAAACCTTCCCACTTGTGTCCGATCTGGGCGTCGACTTTCTCTCAGGGCCAAAGAAAAAGACAACCCGCAAGCGCCTCGTTCGCACACCGATCGCTCGTTTCGTCGCCTAGCAAATGTAGCGTAAACTTACCCTCCTACCGGGCCCTCTCACGGCCGTTCTCCCTCGACTCTGTCCTGCGTCCGGAAGAAGATATCACTTTGTTCTGCTGTGCAATGTATCATGGCGCCTCTAGTGCTGATGTCCTGGCTCGTGGGATGGATGTAGACAAATGTCGTCCATCAGCTGTTCTCGAGAGTGGAATACATACGTAGATGACATCAGGGAAGAATCCTGAACTAAAACACGCTGTGTCTCGGACTCGTTTGGTCTCAAAGTGCAAGCCTTGACGAACTGTTGAATCCTGGCTCCCCACCCACCGTGCTGCTCGGACACAATGTATGTAACACCATCGTAACGCTGGTATGTGTATCCGGGCCAATACAAGCAACTGATATTGACCATTCCCGTGATCAGAAAGCCATTGTCATCGGCGGCCTGGATGCGAGGAGTGCCTGGTCGCAAGCCCGGAGTTTGTCGCCCACTTCCCTCTGGCTTACCCTCGCCTCTTTCCCTGTTCTCAATCACAAGCCTGAACACGCTGTGACTTCTGCTACTTCTTTCGTTCCAGTCCGTACTGGCGATTCTTCGATGTCTCTTACCTCTCTCCATCACCTCCCGTACGCTCTTCAAGCTGGTGACTACCTCTTCTCTTAGCGGAGACAATATGCCCTGTCCAATTAGTTGTACGGGCTGTGTTGCAGCCGCGGAAGGTGGCGCGAGCAGATCATAAATGGTTTCGTTGTATATCTCGAGGTAGGAGCAGCGGAGATATTCACGTGTGGACGTGCGACGGATGTGAGCAAAGACGTCCTTCATAGCACGAGGAATGATACCGGGCTGATCTTCATTTCCCGACTGTACGCGTGTGTAGGTGTCAGAGTAGTGAGTAGGTGCACACGTGAAAACGCACAAGGGTAAATGTCTTTCCACTGGCAGTTTGCCCGCAGGCGAATATCACTGCGTTGTAACCCTCCATGGCGGCACATACGTGACTTCTTGTGACAGCATTGTAAACAGGTTTGTTCTCTGATCCTGTTAGGACCTCGTCAAAGTGAAATTAGGGAGGGGCATTAAGCGTTGATTTTGCGTGTTGCGGAAGGAGTTTGATGCTTTTCGGTATTGATGTATCCCAAGCCTGGTGACCGGCTGTAGGGCGAATGCTGGGAGAAGGGTAAGAACGTGCGGTCTCTCAAAGCGAGACAACGTATTTACCGAATAGATACGAGGACCTTGTCTTCGTATTTGATTGTCATCTTCCAAGTCCCCCGACACATCTCCGGGCTCAACAGTCTGATAGTCTACGAGCACCTCCTCCGGATCGACTCTGCTGACATCCATAGACATGTCGCCTGGACTCATGAAAATGGCGGGATTTGGACTCGTGCCGCGTGGCGTGGAGGGTGTCTTTGGCCGTGTGCCATCGTAGGATGATGATTTAGGTGGTGACCCAGGAACGGGGGAAAGCAATACGGGTGAGGAAGACTTGTTGGTTCGGAGGCGCGACTCTGCTGATAGTGCTGCCTTGTATTTTTTGGCTGTTGTTCCGAGGATGGATGGTGCGGTATCGCGGGGAATGTCTGAGCTCGATGAAATGGAAGCCGGCCGCCTGGGTGTGAAGGGGACGGCGCGGGAGAGTCAGGTTCTGGAGGCACGAGAGATGGCCACCAGTTATGTGGCAATGGGAGGCGAGGTTTGGATGTATGTATTCAATGGCAGCCGTTGATGCGTGTTCAGTCGACCTCAGGGGTACCGGTCTTTGTTCTGTAAAATTCTATCGGGCTCCACCGACCACGTCACCACCACTTCGTTTGCGATTTTTCACTGCATCGTTTGCTTAGCAGGCTCTCTCGTTCGTCTGAGAAGCGACAGAGTTAAACATACGCTCCCACATCTGGCCTTCGTCTTGCATCAACTGCTGCTGACAACCAGGCGCATGTGTCCCCAGAAGCTAAGCAGAATAAACACATCGCAGGAATACTTCTCTTGGATCTCACCATCTCAGCCGCCCGGCATCGTACGAAAGCCGTGCTCTTAGTGGACTTCTCACCGCACTCGTTGTCAAAACTGTCACTCGTGTGCACACAACACAACACACCGCGATTGCCGCCGAAACACAAAACGCTGAATCTCTGGCGAAGCCTTTCGCAAAGCATGTAGGACACGTTCTCTTGGCATACATCGACTCTATGAACGACCCGTTGTATATCCTGACACTAGATGTACGAAGAGAACTCGAGCCTGGGCTATTCTCATTATGTGAAGTGCTCGGCGAGTACAATCGAGATGTTCTGATGGTCTGCACTGGATTCCGGTGGCAAGACTCTCATGAAGTCGCTCTGGAGGGAGTATGAGAAGCAGCGATATGTGGGGAAAGGGTAATGCGATATGTATTTGTGACTTCAGAAATGTCTTCGCCTTTCAGAGGGCGACGAAACCCCGTCAAGGGAAGGAGCACCAAGGCACAAGCTTTAAAGGTTATTCTATGATGTTTAGCTAGAAAACTACGTAGTGGCATATGAATGACTGGCATGGAGATTGATAGGTGTACCATTGGATTGTCATGCAAATTTTATACCGGAGGGTCTGTCACTTCCATGGCTATCGGTTGCAGTCACCCACAGCGTAAAGAATAGGATCTCATCCTGGTGGAATTAAGGGGGATTAAGGGGGTGGCTGGAACACAGCACTCACTGGTATGCATTTTGGAGACGGAACTGTACTGTGGACGGGTGGCCATAGAGTTGGCAGGCTCAGCGATGGCCGTCATCGGCACCACCGGCCGATGTGGTTATAGCAGGCCGGTTCGTGGTTCAGATCTTGACCCCGTGATTGTGCGGGCGCATTGGACAAGTCACTTGTCGTTTATACCCCTCGTGCGAATACTAGGGTGGGTTAGCAAGGAGACATGTTGCTTGTGGTTTTCCCAACTGTACGGCAGAGTATTGTGGAAGATTCAATGATTTTGGAAACCAGATCCTCGATGGAGGAGCTGGGGAAGCCCCACTGTGGTGCGGTGCCTGGTGTAAAGGACGGGGCGAGCACGGAAACACAAAGCCGCTGAGAAGATCGGTAGTCCGTTCCACCAGGAGTATAATTAGTGTACCTATCGAGCAGGCTTGGTATCGCGGAGAGTATGGGACAAGCTCCCCTGAAGGACCGATGGTTGAGTCTTTCTCTCGTCGATATATCACCGGGACTCGGTCAGACGACGAGATGAAGTGGGACGGTGCAGCAGAAACTTCGTGATCGTAGTTAACACACGTGTCAGGCTGTGCACTACAGGCACGTTGATTCAACGCCCCTCAAATCTGCTGTCCTTTACGCTTTGTACTTCACCACCATCATCCCCTACAGCCATAGCACGCTTACTGTTCAAGACATCCTAAGAGCTGTTTTCTCATCTTCACATCGCCATGGCACCGAGGTCTCTTTGTTCCTGGTGGCGTTCGTTGCGGCGTTCTCAACCTCCGAGTCGCGATGCTGGTGTATCACTCCCCACTGAAGCCACCCCTTCAGTTGCCTCGCACGAAATCGTCCCCACACAGGTTTCAGACTATCGCTTAGATCCTACTGAGGCTAAAATGCGGCGTTCTCAACCTCCGAGTCGCGATGCTGGTGCATCACTCCCCACTGAAGCCACTCCAGTTGCCTCGCACGAAATCGTCCCTACACAGGCTTCAGACTATCGTTTAGATCCTACCGAGGCTAAAAAGCAGATTGATCGCATCCCTCGTTTTCGCATTCTTGTCATGGGCAGAGCAAATGCAGGTAAAACAACTGTTTTACAGCGGGTTTGTAACACTACGGATCAGCCTGAGATCTTCGATGGAAACGGGGAGAAGGTATGTGGGTGTGTTATGTGCTTCGTATTTGTCAACATGCCATTCTGCCAGGTTGATACTGGGGCGGTGCAGGGTTCACTGGGGGTAAGGCTACCACGTGAGATTACATGATACTCACGTCAAACTTGTGCAGCGTGGCTACCATAACATTGAGGATGAGCTAGTGTTTAAAAGTAACCCGCGCTATGTGTTCCATGACTCATGTGGATTTGAGGCGGGGAGCGAGGAAGAGTTTGATAAGATGAAGAAATTTGTTACAGATCAAGCAAAGTCCACCAAACTGCAGAAGAGAATACATGCAATTTGGTAGGGAAATGTATGACTAGTGCCACTGGGAATCCACTGATGTGGTCTTTTTGATTGATTTAGGTATTGTGTTCCTTTGAATGAAAGGCATAGGATGGTCATGGCTGCTGAAAGGAAGTTCTTTAATGAGTGTGATTCAGGACATGGTATGTGTACACAAATATCACATCATATTTAGTGCAAGGATTTAGGATATGCACAGTTCCTGTGATTGTGCTACTAACAAAGGCAGACACCTTAAATCTTGATGCAGTTCAGGAGCTTATGAAGAGGGGGTTAACTATAGAGGATGCAATGAAAGAGGCACCAGAGGTAGAAAAACAGTTGCAGAAGGGCTGTCTGGAAAAGATCAAAGGGTGGCTGAATGAATTGAAGTTTCCACCTCAAAGCTATGTGGTGCTCACTGGTAAGTAAGCCCTGAATAAAAAAACTGCAGATTGGCATGTGTCTCTCCAGGCATGGAACAGGAAAGTGCAGATTGTGAAGAGCTATTGAAATGCACAGCAAATGCTTTGACAGAGGAAGGGCTGCAAGGACTGCTTATATCATCACAGCAGTCAAACCTGGGACTCTGCATGGAATTTGCCATAATGAAGTGAGTGGTAAAAAATCAATTTAGACAGGGTGCTGACTACAGAAAGGACATTGAAGAGGAGCATGAAGCATGTGGATGATAAGATTGGACAGGACACCTTAGCATATGACCTTTCAACATGGTTCCCATTTGTAAGCAACCAGTATTTTGGGTGAATGAGAGGCTAATTAGGTTACAGGAGGTGTGTGAAATTCTGCAAGTGCAACTATGACTGATGCTGAAGGTGATTGTTGCTGTTGTGTTTGACTGTAATTGACAGCATGTAAGTTGACTCATTGAAGATAGTGGTGGATGCATGCTGATATGTTCACTTCCACCCTGTTGGACTGGGGTTCATAGGTTGTGAGTGGAGTCATGGCAGATGGTGGTGGATGCATGCTGACATGTTCACTCCCACCCTGTTGGACTGGGGTTCATAGTATGTGAGTGGAGTCATGGCAGATGGTGGTGGATGCATGCTGACATGTTCACTCCCACCCTGTTGGACTGGGGCTCATAGTATGTGAGTGGAGTCATGGCAGATGGTGGTGGATGCATGCTGACATGTTCACTCCCACCCTGTTGGACTGGGGTTCATAGTATGTGAGTGGAGTTGTGGCAGATGGTGGTGGACACATGCTGACATGTTCACTCCCACCCTGTTGGACTGGGGTTCATAGTATGTGAGTGGAGTCATGGCAGATGGTGGTGGATGCATGCTGACATGTTCACTCCCACCCTGTTGGACTGGGGTTCATAGTATGTGAGTGGAGTTGTGGCAGATAGTGGTGGATGCATGCTGACATGTTCACTCCCACCCTGTTGGACTGGGGTTCATAGGAAGTGAGTGGAGTCATGGCAGATGGTGGTGGATGCATGCTGACATGTTCACTCCCACCCTGTTGGACTGGGGTTCATAGGGAGTGAGTGGAGTCATGGCAGATGGTGGTGGATGCATGCTGACATGTTCACTCCCACCCCATTGGACTGGGGTTCATAGCGAGTGGGTGGAGTCATGGCAGATGGTGGTGGATGCATGCTGACATGTTCAATCCCATCCTGTTGGACTGGGGTTCATAGCAAGTGAGTGGAGTCATGGCAGATGGTGGTGGATGCATGCTGACATGTTCACTCCCACCCTGTTGGACTGGGGTTCATAGCGAGTGAGTGGAGTCATGGCAGATGGTGGTGGATGCATGCTGACATGTTCAATCCCATCCTGTTGGACTGGGGTTCATAGCGAGTGAGTGGAGTCATGGCAGATGGTGGTGGATGCATGCTGACATGTTCACTCCCACCCTGTTGGACTGGGGCTCATAGTATGTGAGTGGAGTCATGGCAGATGGTGGTGGATGCATGCTGACATGTTCACTCCCACCCTGTTGGACTGGGGTTCATAGCTTGTGAGTGGAGTCATGGCAGATGGTGGTGGATGCATGCTGACATGTTCACTCCTACCCTGTTGGACTGGGGTTCATAGCGAGTGAGTGGAGTCATGGCAGATGGTGGTGGATGCATGCTGACATGTTCACTCCTACCCTGTTGGACTGGGGTTCATAGGATGTGAGTGGAGTCATGGCAGATGGTGGTGGATGCATGCTGACATGTTCACCTCCACCTGGTTGGACTGGGGTTCATAGGATGTGAGTGGAGTCATGGCAGATGGTGGTGGATGCATGCTGACATGTTCACTCCCATCCTGTTGGACTGGGGTTCATAGGGAGTGAGTGGAGTCATGGCAGATGGTGGTGGATGCATGCTGACATGTTCACTCCCACCCTGTTGGACTGGGGTTCATAGGATGTGAGTGGAGTCATGGCAGATGGTGGTGGATGCATGCTGACATGTTCACTCCCACCCCATTGGACTGGGGTTCATAGGGAGTGAGTGGAGTCATGGCAGATGGTGGTGGATGCATGCTGACATGTTCACTCCCACCCCATTGGACTGGGGTTCATAGGATGTGAGTGGAGTCATGGCAGATGGTGGTGGATGCATGCTGACATGTTCACTCCCACCCTGTTGGACTGGGGTTCATAGGGAGTGAGTGGAGTCATGGCAGATGGTGGTGGATGCATGCTGACATGTTCACTCCCACCCTGTTGGACTGGGGTTCATAGGTTGTGAGTGGAGTCATGGCAGATGGTGGTGGATGCATGCTGACATGTTCACTCCCACCCTGTTGGACTGGGGTTCATAGCAAGTGAGTGGAGTCATGGCAGATGGTGGTGGGATGCATGCTGACATGTTCACTCCTACCCTGTTGGACTGGGGTTCATAGCGAGTGAGTGGAGTCATGGCAGATGGTGGTGGATGCATGCTGACATGTTCACTCCCACCCTGTTGGACTGGGGTTCATAGGGAGTGAGTGGAGTCATGGCAGATGGTGGTGGATGCATGCTGACATGTTCACTCCCACCCTGTTGGACTGGGGTTCATAGTATGTGAGTGGAGTCATGGCAGATGGTGGTGGATGCATGCTGACATGTTCACTCCCACCCTGTTGGACTGGGGTTCATAGGAGTGAGTGGAGTCATGGCAGATGGTGGTGGATGCATGCTGACATGTTCACTCCCACCCTGTTGGACTGGGGTTCATAGTATGTGAGTGGAGTCATGGCAGATGGTGGTGGATGCATGCTGACATGTTCACTCCCACCCTGTTGGACTGGGGTTCATAGGATGTGAGTGGAGTCATGGCAGATGGTGGTGGATGCATGCTGACATGTTCACTCCCACCCTGTTGGACTGGGGTTCATAGGATGTGAGTGGAGTCATGGCAGATGGTGGTGGATGCATGCTGACATGTTCACTCCCACCCTGTTGGACTGGGGTTCATAGCGATGTGAGTGGAGTCATGGCAGATGGTGGTGGATGCATGCTGACATGTTCACTCCCACCCTGTTGGCACTGGGGTTCATAGGATGTGAGTGGAGTCATGGCAGATGGTGGTGGATGCATGCTGACATGTTCACTCCCACCCTGTTGGACTGGGGTTCATAGGATGTGGAGTGGAGTCATGGCAGATGGTGGTGGATGCATGCTGACATGTTCACTCCCACCCTGTTGGACTGGGGTTCATAGCGAGTGAGGTGGAGTCATGGCAGATGGTGGTGGATGCATGCTGACATGTTCACTCCCACCCTGTTGGACTGGGGTTCATAGTATGTGAGTGGAGTCATGGCAGATGGTGGTGGATGCATGCTGACATGTTCACTCCCTACCCTGTTGGACTGGGGTTCATAGCGAGTGGAGTGGCAGTCATGGCAGATGGTGGTGGATGCATGCTGACATGTTCACTCCCTACCCTGTTGGACTGGGGTTCATAGGTATGTGAGTGGAGTCATGGCAGATGGTGGTGGATGCATGCTGACATGTTCACTCCTACCCTGTTGGACTGGGGTTCATAGCTTGTGAGTGGAGTCATGGCAGATGGTGGTGGATGCATGCTGACATGTTCACTCCTACCCTGTTGGACTGGGGTTCATAGCTTGTGAGTGGAGTCATGGCAGATGGTAGTGGATGCATGCTAACATGTTCACTCCTACCCTGTTGGACTGGGGTTCATAGGATGTGAGTGGAGTCATGGGTGGTGGATGTATGCTGACATGTTCACTCCCTACCCTGTTGGACTGGGGTTCATAGGATGTGAGTGGAGTCATGGCAGATGGTGGTGGATGCATGCTGACATGTTCAATCCCATCCTGTTGGACTGGGGTTCATAGGGAGTGAGTGGAATCATGGCAGATGGTGGTGTATGCATGCTGACATGTTCACTCCCACCCTGTTGGACTGGGGTTCATAGGATGTGAGTGGAGTCATGGGTGGTGGATGTATGTGTATGCTGACATGTTCACTCCCACCCTGTTGGACTGCATTTCATAGTATGTAAGTGGAATCATGGCAGATGGTGGTGGATGCATACTGATTATATTCACCACCACTTTGCTTGACTTGCATGCATAGAATGTGAGTGATGTTGTGGCAGCATCTGTTGGTGCAAGATATATACTCACAATCCTTACTATTTCACTTTTGGTGTCTGTATCTTAGAGAGTGAGTGTTGTGGAAATTGCCCATTTAGCATGCTTTTCACAAGGTCTTCTCATTAAACAGATGGTGAGCTTGATCAGTGCATGTATCTCCACAATATTGTTGACACATTGCATTAGGATGTAGGCACAGTCTTCCTGTGGAGTATTCCTTTTTCTTATTGCTTTTCTTGCATCTCTCTCAGCATGTTAGTTGTCATAATTCCTCCACAGTCCTGACACAGTTTAACCTATTTCCAGGATGTATGGTTTTGTTCCACATCCCACACTCATGTATTGCTGATATGTTTTATAGTTGGTTTGTCACTCTTTCTTACTTTAACATTGGTTCCTGTTTTACCCTTGCTTTCTTGTCAGGTGGTTTGTTTCAATTCCTTTCTTTCCCTAGCTGTCTATGATGTGTTGAATTGGTTGGTCATAGCAACCCATCAAACAGGGAAGCTATCCCATCTCCATCCCTACATTGTCCATGTCAAGGCAGCCTTCCCTGATGGCACTTGCTGAACATGGCATTGGTAAATTATCTCATTTGATGCTTCCTGAATATGAAGCTCATGATTACAGGTTGTGTAATTGTCTTTGAATACTTATTTTTCCAGTCACAGGTCAAGGATAGGGGTATTTCAAGGAAGGATTTACAGCTGGATCTGACAATGGTCATTGCAAAAATATCAGCAATCAGGTGTTCAAAATACTGTTATTGCACAAATTGCAGTGGCCTTCCAGAAGCATGGTGAAAGTGTGCATGATTTATGTCCCATGCTTGTGGGTATAGCACAGGCAAACCAGATGTGTAAGACATATTCTTTACCACAATGATGGAAGTCTTATTTGAACTGTCCACAGCCAAGATATTCCTCAAATGAAAAAAAAGATAATTTCAGCTCTTATGCAGTTCACTGTTCTTGGTAAGACCCTCAGTTTCCATCTGCTAACCAGTATGAAGATTTGATTTGCAGCATCTCAATGCCTACCAGTGTCTTTTTTGAAATCCCCTATTGCTGTGGAGCATCCTGTGAAATTTAGAATCTGCTTGTTATTGTGTACAGCCATGTCCTCTCATATAGTCCTATGCAACCTTCAGATTTGAGACCTGATATCTTGCCATCAGAAGTTGGGAATTCATGCTGCCTTTGTATAACCCCATATAGATTGCTGAAATCTGGCAATTTATTCAACAATCTCCAAAGTCCCATATACATTCAAAATCCTGATTGCCATCACAATGTTGCATTTCTTACAAATGTCTCCAGTGGGGTTAATCATTAAATCTGAAAAACATCTATGTGCATAGTGTTGTAAGTGGATATTTTCCCCATTTATGGAGTTATTATATCATCATGTTTTCAGCAAAGCAAATGTTGATAAAGCCAGAAGGCCAATAAAGTCTATGTATGGTCACAAAGAAGAGTAGCATGTTGGGGTATGGGGCTATTGCTTTTCATCAATTTATATGGCATGTTCAATATCCAGTCTCCATTGCAACATGCCTAATGTAGGGTTGTGGGGTGTTACCTCATGCTTGCATGTGTGAAGTGTACTATGTGGTATTCACACTGTTGTAAGATGCACAGATAAACTTATTTACAATATTTTCTGAGCCTTGTATACATACATTGTGTGTACTGAATGCTGCAACTCCAGGATGACTACTTGTTCAGGAGGAAATTCTTGCAGGGACTACCACACTCAATAATTAAGAGCATATTTGAAGCTTGAAGAATATCAGCTGAGCACTCAACAATCAAAGAAATCCTTGAAGAGGTATGCTACATGGAAATGGTGCAGAAGGACATGAGCATGTGTATGAGCATGAGCTGTGCTGGCTTTGGAGGGAAACCTCCCAGGGATGAAGTGGTTTACACCCACACAGCAAGAGCAGTGGTCAACACTCTTCATCTAATGAAAACTTTAAATACCTAAAGAAAGGGGATACCATTTATTGAAGAAAAACAAATCTTCCAGTGAAGAGCAACAGATTCCTGAAGAAGGATGGTGCAGACCACAAATCTTGTCAATGAGAACAGGACCACTTAAATGGTAAGGGGAAACAACCCCAGAGGTTCCTAGTGGGGATCACCTGCTTCAATTGCAACAAGGAGGGCAATATGGCTCCTGATTGCCCCCTTCCTCAAGAGGGTAATGGCAAAAGTGCAGCAATGCTGTGGCTATTCACAGCCAATGTCCAAGAGGACACAGTATGAGCATACCTGCAAGGAGGATAAGCTGGAAGAAGAAAATTTGGGTGAGCCTGATAAGGAAGAATTGGTACAAGTATATGAGGAAAATTTGGGTGTTAACCACAAAGATAGGAATTCTAGTATGTAGGAGGCACAACAAGTAATAGAATATTGTCTTTGTGCAAGTGGCTGTGTAGCCACATGCCTTGTCTTTCCTTTCCTCCATTGTCATCAGAACCCAGCTCACAGCATGGGCATCTCAGTGTTCAGTTTTCACTTTTTCTTGTTGCTCCTTAGTTCCCAACTAATTCACTCCTTTACCACCTTTTGAGGATCTCCCAAATCACACCCTGGATTGCAGGTGGTCTCAGGTTGTCTGCACCACAACCATGGATGCTCAGCAACTTCAACAACCACAACAACCTGATTTCACCCTACCAGCCTTGCAGGGCATAGTAGAGCTCATGATGGCAGGGGCAGAATTGTCCTGGGAGGAAGCCATTGAGGGTTTGGAACAGTGCTGGGTCCAGGACAACCCACTGGGTGAACAACAGCAAGGGGACCAGCCATGCTGGGAAGGAGAACACAGACCCCCACCCCCCCAGTCCAACCACCAGTTGCTGACCCTGAATGTCCTCCCCAATGAGCCCTCAAAACCAACCCCCCTACCTTTATGCAGATGCCATAGTGTCCTCCAATCTACTGACCCAACCAGCCAAGTATGCCCTCAAGAAAATAGAAGCTTTCAAATTCATGTGGTACTTTTCAAGGCCAGGGCTACAGGAGGCTGTGCAGATGGTCAGACAACTTGAGGAGAATGTCACACTAGCCATCACCCAGGCCAGCAAAGGGAATGTGATGCTGTGCACTGCCAACTCCCTAACTACCTCCAAGAATGCAAAACCAGACCATGGGCTAACCTTCACTGAGTACATGTATGCCAAGAATCACTTTCTAACATGCATCAAGAATGTGGTGTAAGGAATCTGCATTCCCTAGATGCATAAGCCCCTATCATCAACTGTTCTGTGACTGTCATTATGTCTCCAGACTGCTCATGCCCACTGCTGTTCACATGCTACCTTTCCACTTTCTTTGCCACCTTCCCATGCCCTTGCTCCCTCTCACACACTGCTATACCCATGGCCACTGTGTTCCAGTCACTTCCTTTCCTTCAGACTCTTTCCTTTCACCAGTCTCTTTTCTTTAATGCTAGTAGTATACCCTTGGCCCCTGTTGCAGCCTGTCCTGTGTGTACATGCTGCCATGTGCCTTTCTTTTACCTGTACCTTGTCTTACTTAAGCCCTGTTCAGAATACCAGTTGAAAAATTTTGAAAAAAAAAGATATGGAAATTTCTCTCATGGTGTCATGTGACATAGGTTGTGGGAAGGTCTCATGTGACATATGTTTATGTGAGCATATCAATCTACATGCTAACCATGCAATGCTGTCCTTGTGGATACCATGCAATGCTGTCCTTGTGGATACCAATGCCAATGCTCAACACAAGGTTGCACACTGATGTTTTCTTCTGGCCCTACTTTCATGTCTTATTGCCCATGCCTGCTACTACTACCAGCTTTTATTTTTTTCTGCTTCTACACCAATCCCTTATCACACCTCCATCCTCACTGGTGAAGCCTGGGTTTACAAACTGCTAGATGGCCATCTGCAGCACATCAAGAACAACCTCAGCATTCAAAAAGAGCAATTTGAAGCCCTCATATCCATTCTATGTGACTGCAGTTTTTCTAGAAGCTGCTGTGGTATCTCCATTGAAGAACAACTTGCTATCTTTCTCTACTTCTGCATCACTGGACTTTCCTCTTGCCATGTCAGTGAAAGGTTTCAACATACACCAGAAACTGTAGCCAAGTGAGTCATATTATTCTTGATCTGAACTAATGGAGCTGTACAGTTTTCAGATACTTCAAACTAGTCCTCATCAAGTTTTCATCTGATCCTTTCTACTCCTTGCAAGTCAAATTCCCCAATTTGACAGCCCCCCCATCTGAAACTATCACTCATGATCCATGCTTTATTTTTTGTTGTGACTGCATCGGTGCTGTTGATGGCATGCATATCTGGGTATATGTGCCCCTAGAAGAACAGGTGACTTAGTGGAACTGTAAGGGGTATCTATCTCAAAACTGCCTCTTCATATGCAACTTTGACTTGTGCTTTACATATGCACTCTGTGGCTGGGATGGCTTGGTCGCTGATGGTGCTCTCTGGCATGATGCATATACGAATGACTTGCACATTCCTCTAGGCAAGTATCTGCTGGCTGACACTGGATTTGGTAGCTGCGATGTGTTGCTTGTACTGTACTGGGGCATCTGTTACCACTTGAAGGAGTGGCATCAATCAAGACTGAAGTAAGGGCTTGATATCATTACTTCACTTTCAGTCACTGATGACTCATCCCCTCCACTCATCTAGACCATCAAATCCTCAAGAACTGTTTAACCTCTGCCATGCTGCTCTTCAGAATGTAGTCAAATGGATATTTGGAGTTCTGAAACATCAATGGTGTATACTTCAGCTCATGCCAGAATTCAGTCTTGAAATACAAGCAAGAATTCCAATGGCACTCTGTGCCTTGCATAACTTTGGTGTAATGTTTGACCTTGACATATTCCCCCTTGGCGAAGACATTGATTTCCAGGAAGACGACTATGACAGTCTTCTTCCTGAACTTGGAGGTGAGGTGCCAAGTACTGCAGAGAGGCAGCATGCAGAACAGTGTCATGAGGAGATTGCTCAGTCAATGTGGGAAGATTATCTGGATGAGCATTGCCACTGTGGAATACCTCCACCTGCATAAACTGATAGTACTACATAGCATTTGTGTATTGTTCATGTATTTTCATCAGTCACATCCAATTGTATTGCATTCAAATTGCATCATATTGTCCAAAGAAACTGCAGTAAAAGATTGTATACAGACTTCGCAACAAACTACTCAAACAACATTACCCAACTTGTGAACTTGTAACAACTTCCACTGGATCCACCTGATGTGCATGTTCTCCTTGAGTTTGTTGAAGATAATAATTTGGTTCGCATTTCCAGGAGTGGCAAGGTAGTTGAGTATCTTGAAGTGATCCTGCTGAGGCATATCAAGGGTGTTAATAATAAGCGTTGCTGTCTCCATACTTTCTTCAGTGGCTGTCTTTACTGGCACAGAGGGCATGGGGCTCATAGCAAGGCCACTGAGACTTTGCACCATTTGCTGCAATGTATCTTGGCCTTCCATCTGCATCTTTGCCTGTTCACTGAGCAGGTGAGACCATGTCTGCTTGGACACTGACCCAGCATCAGAGCCTGCACTGTCCACCATCTTGCATTTTCCATGACTGACACTGGTCAGTGCCAAGGAGCTACTGGAGACTGTGGAAGGTGCAAGGAACATGGAGGGGAGTGAGGGGGAGGGGGAACTTGATGCTGGTGTGTTGGGAGTTTGAGGAATGACAAAGGGAGAAAGTGAAGTTGATGCCACCTGGTTGGAAGTTGACTGTGTGCTGGGGGTGGGTGTATCTGTTTTTTTCTTGGATTTTCCCCTTGGAGGACAGATGACATATTTGCCCTTCTCTGTTCCAGGTGAGAGCTGGTCCATGAGATGGAGGTGAGGCCACCCAGTGTTCTTGAACTTCTCTACTTTGTGATTAGCCTACATTTATGGTAAGAATGTGTGATTGCAGGTAGATAAGAGCAATCAATACCTGCACCCATGCAAGCCACTGAGGATCATTGTCATCTGTAATTCCACAACCATGCTCATCTGACCAAGTCCAACCTGATGCACTCCTGAGATCATTCACAAGAGCATATGTCCTTTTGAGCTACAAAGACATCAGACAGCAAGATAATAATAAGACACTACTCACATCCCCATGGTACTTGCTTTTGCATGCCAATGTATGCTTTGGCACACCTTTGTACACTGGAAACTTGGCTCTCAAATGAGCCACTGCTGCCTTGAAAACTGTGTCCTTGAACCCTCCATTGCCAGCACGAGGCAAAGACTCAAGTAAGAATTTGAGGAGAGCAATCTCCTCCATGTTCCAGAGACAGCTTTGTGCATGGGTAGGTCTTTTACCAGCATTCTGCAGAATAGTAGGATCCACTGGGCCACCCAAGCAAAGAGATTGCCTAGATCCATTGCTGGATGAATTGGACATGTTGGGTGGCTCACTGCATAGGACTCCCAGGGGAGTGACGAACAGGACAAGGTTACCTAATCATGTTTCCACAACCTATGTCATGTGACACCATGAGAGAAATTTTCCATATCTTTTTTTTTTCCCAAATGTTCAACTGGCATTCTGAACAGGGCCTTAAGTTCCAGATCTGACCAGACTATAAAGCCCTGTACTTAGGTACAGAATGAGACCTTTTGGCACTTGGAAGGTCACTATAAGTTTTCTTTTCACTTTGTCTATGCTGCCTGCCTCACAATCCACCATGCATGAACTATGTGCAGTGAAGGACAAAGCTGTTGCATTGTTTGTGATGTGTGCATTGTTGATGATGTAGCTCAGGCTACTCTGGATTGGGAGTTGTGATATGTGCATAAGATGGAAACCACAGACTGGGCAGCTCTTGTGCATGCATCCAATGCATGGCCATTTGCACTGGAGGTGAGTGGTTTGGTATTTCAAACACCCAACACACTCTTGTTGCTACCAAGTAGTTTTGCCTTTGATGATGCATTGGCTTCCAGCAAGTAATAACTGACATAACACTTCACAATTCAGGATCTTCTCACTACAGAATTGTTCTCTTGGGAAGGAGGATAAATGCTTATATAGGTATGATCCCTTGATGGTAATCTGAAAATACTGCCCATGTGCATGTCTGCATGACATGTCAAATTCAAATGGTTGCTATTCTATCAATTCCTATCCAAATCACTTAATTCTGGGACCCATAGAAAGCCAAGAGTAAGTACTTTATTTCATACACTCATGGTTTAGGGCTAGGATTAGGGGTTATTGTGCTTAGTCATAACCAGTGTAAAACATGCAAGCATGTGGACAGTTTTTTGAGCCACTGTACATATACCATTGGAAAGGGGTGACTCCCAGCTTTCCAGAACACCAAGGTATATACCAAATGAAACCATACATGCTGAGATATATGGTATTCTTTCCAAAAGGTGCATTGCAACACTTTTGTCCCTGACTGGTGAAATAGTGAAAAGTGACCTTGTGATGGGATTGAGGGCATGAGGGATGGGAATATATAATTACATAATAAACCACATGATCTTCCAGATGATTTGTCAGCATGTAAACAATGACAAACATTGGATTTGTGCCATTAACCCTCCCTCTCTTACCACAACTCATGAAATCATCTCTCTGGTTCCCATGGTCATTTTCTCAAGGAACTCTTATCAAATACAGGTGGCTACTACAGTACCATCTATATAACATACTCTCAGAACTATCAGTCCCTTAAAAAACCTGTTGTCAGTCATTCCCTGGACTGCTTCCCCACCCATGCCTGATGTGTTCTGGGACTAATCAGTACTTGGAAGGCTGAAAATGTTATGGAGGTCAATCTGGCACTTCAGAACATGATGGACAAACTAGCCCCCTCTCAACCAATGCATTTCTGGAACAGGGACAGTGGTATGGAAGTTAGGCCAAGACAAAATCCTCTTTACCCCTGGGTGTCATCAGAAGGATATGCTACTGAACTGCCATGGAGCAGAATCCTGTGCTTCCATCTGGCCCTGAATATTGCCTTTGGTCACATATGACCAAATAATCCTTCCCCAGTCATCTACAGTTCAGATCAGAGCAAGATCTAGTGAACCCTCTTATGGTGCTCAGAGCACAAGGAGGTTTTGTCTCACCCCAACTTCCATACCAGTGTTCCTGTGCCAGAAATGCATTGGTTGAGAGGGGACTGGTTAGTCATTCCCTGCACAGTTTCCCCACCCATGCCTGATGTGTTCTGGGACTAAGCAGTACTTGGAAAGCTGAGAATGTTATGGAGGTCAATCTAGCACTTCAGAACATGATTTACAAACCAATCCCCTCTCAACCAATGCATTTTCTGCCACAGGGAAGCTGGTATGGAAGCTGGGGTGAGACAAAACCTCCTTGTACTCCAAGTGCCATAAGAGGGTTCACCAGATCTTGCTCTGATCTGATCTGTGGATGACTGGGGAAGGGCTATTTTGTCATATGTGACCAAAGTAAATATTCAGGGCCAGATGGAAGTGCTGGATTCTGCTCCATGGCAGCTCAGTAGCATATCCTTCTGATGACACCCAAGGATAGAGAGGATCTTGTCTTGCCTTAACTTCCATATTAGTGTCCCTGTGCCAGAAATGCATTGGATGAGAGGGGATCAGTTTGTCAATCATGTTCTGAAGTGCCAGATTGACCTCCATAACATTCTCAGCTTTCCAAGTACTGCTTAGTCCCAGAACACATCAGGCATGGGTGGGGAAACTGTGCAGGGAATGACTAACAGCAGGATTTTTAAGGGACTGATAGTTCTGAGAGTATGTTATATAGATGGTACTGTAGTAGCCACCTGTATTTGATAAGAGTTCCTTGAGAAAATGACCATGGGAACCAGAGAGATGATTTCATGAGTTGTGGTAAGAGAGGGAGGGTTAATGGTACAAATCCAATGTTTGTCATTGTTTACATGCTGACAAATCATCTGGAAGATCATGTGGTTTATTATGTAATTATATATTCCCATCCCTCATGCCCTCAATCCCATCACAAGGTCACTTTTCACTATTTCACCAGTCAGGGACAAAAGTATTGCAATGCATCTTTTGTGAGAGAATACAGTATATCTCAGCATGTATGGCTTCATTTGGTATTCCTGGATGCTGTCAGGCCAGGTCTGTAAACTCTTTGTTGCCAATGAGCATCCAGGACTTTAGGACCATTAACTCCAGTCACATGGGCTTAGGGGGTGGGGAAAATTGGGGTTTTGCAACTGTTATGTCATGGAATGTCATGCAGATGACCTGGCCTCAATGATTGGGGGTGGTTGTTGCTCAACTTCACTGCTGTTCCCTGCTGTGGTGCAGACCCCATAGCAACATTCTATCACTTGGGTATCATCAACACTGTCTGGACACTCAGAGGACAAGTCTGCAGGTCCACATCATTGTGTGTACTGCTGATCCTCCACATCATTGAAGATTGTTCATATGTCCTGCTGAGGCCAAACTTACCACAACTGACCAAACCACAGTTATGTTATCTACCACCATACATTCCAGTGGCTCCATCTCCATTTCAATGTAATAAATGAGCCAAGAAAAAGAAAAATGACTGATAAAGGACAAAAGGCAGACACACATCAAAGGCTTTCCAAGACTGCTGCCAGAATGTTCTTGGAGGTGACATTGGTCCTGAGGCCCGAGACAACAATCTTGTTCTCTGCAGCAACCCTCATGCACTCTCCATTTGGCTGTTGCATGAGAAGCAAAGCATTGAACAGTTGTCCAAGGTGAGAAATCATAAAGAGTTCTCTGCAAAAGGCAAACAGATTCAGTGTATGACAGTCTGAGCAGATGCCCACAACAGTGAATGGCTGTGGCATTGCAGTCATCCATGCCAATGGCACCCCTGGGTGCTCTTTGTACCATCTGTGGTACTCAGCCTGGCCTTTTGGATCCTTCACAGCCCTCCCACCTGCTCTGCTTCCCAGATGCAAACCTCCATGAATCACAGGTATATCATGTGAGAGAGGAAAAGATTCCAGAAAATCACCAAATTCTGTCAGAGACATCAGCCTGGCCATCATCTCCACTTTGGGGATAACTTGCACTTCAGGTTTAGTCCAAGTAGTGAGTATGTTGGTCATAAATTCCATATTTTGAGTGGGACTGATGGATTTATCCAAGTAGATGAGAATGATTCAGAGGACACCAATGAATCAGACTGTAAACAAACAAGTGAAGGTGCTGTTGGAACATAAAGTGCCACTGTTTATTGGTACTTAGGCGCGATGCTAGTGTGCTTACATAAGCAAAAAAAGCGCACACACTTGTAGTATTCTCTACTAGTATTCCCTCAGTAGTTTGTTCACTACTGAGGGTAAGTCCATTCATATTACAAGTATTCTACTATACTGACATCCTGTAGTAGCCTACAGGTATATCTAATATATTAGTAGTTTGTTCACTACTGAGGTAGCCTACAGGTAATTCTACAGGTGCAGCCAATAACATGCACAATCTGGAGGCTGCTTGACAGGCAGAAATAGCCCAATCTATTTGCAAAATGCATGAACTTGAAAAGGATTGTCCACTATGGGAAGAATGAAAGAGGTTGTGAGAAGCTCATGAACTTGCAGAGCAAGAGGAGTGGCGCACAAAGGTTGAACAACAGATGTGTGGAGGAGTAACAAAAGCTATGGGAACAGGAGGTGATTGAGCAGGAAAGGAGACAAGCAGCCACAGAAGCTGAATGTCACTGCAAGTGAAGACAAAGGGCATGCTGGGATTCTGGCCCTTGGACACTCATCAGTGCCTTGGAGAGATATAAGATGCTAAATGAGGAATTTCACAATATACCCTGGCCAGTTCTACATCCCCCTTTGGGCCTAACAGTGGAGGATGTTGACTGTTCTGCAGTAGAGGCATTCTTTGATGCCATTAAATTGCACATGTGAGTGCAGGATTACAAGGGCTTTGTCAAGAAGAGTCATAGGCAATTTCATCCTGACTGATGGTGAGTGTGCTAAAAGGAATCTGCATTCCTGAGACATGTAAGCCCCTATCATTGACTGTTCTGCAACTATCATTACATTCCCAGACCTCTCACATCCACCATTGTTCACACACTACCTTCCCATGCCCTCACTCCCTCTCACACATTGCTATACCCACAGCTGCTGTGCTCTGGTCACTTCCTTTCCTTCAGACTCTTTCTTTTACCATGGTCTCTGTTCCTTTTGTGCTTGTAGTATACCCTCAGCCTCAGTTCCAGCCTGTCTTGTATGTACATGCTGCCACTGTCACACACCAAAGCTGTTTGGTGAGGTGGACATGGATACAGCTGATGAATGGGGATGAAGACCATAGCCCTCATGTGAAGAAGGACAGCCAGAAATGTTGGCAGTCATCCCTCACACAAGAATGAGTCATCAATGCCAAAGAAAAAGAAAGGGAGTGAGTCAGGTACTGGTTAAAATTCTTAAGTGCCTGTGTATGGCATTCCAGTTTTCAACATATGTCTGCCATTTTTGCAGATACTGAAACCATTCCCACACTTGCTTGTAGTGCTCAGCCATGCAATCCTACCTTCCAAAATTGGAGAGGATCTGTGCACTTCACACATTTCTACAGCACTCCCTCCAAAAGACGCTCATTTCACTAATTTCTCTGATATGGCTGCCTTCTTTGCTAGGGACCATGGCTATGTATATCTACCAGGAGTTCCTACCAGCTTCCATCCTGAAGCATCCTGGTACATCCCATCCTCATCTGCCCCCTCTCAGCCCATTCAGCTTGGACAGCATGTTCTTTTTGTCAGTATGACCTCTAGGAGGATGTTCTTTGGTTGCCTCAGGTCTGTCATTCACTTGGAAAGGTCTTATATGGTCATTTCAGTCTCTCCAGTCCAAGAAGCATATGGATCCTTCCTCCCTGCTCCCTGCAATGTCTTCATACCAGTCTCATCCATCATTCTTCCAAAATTGTGACAGCTACAGTATAATCTACTGTTCTCCACTCTCCCTGATCACATCCATGATGAGTATGATGACATCTTGCCTCCTTATTGCAAGATACAGCAGAAGATGCTCCCCCTTCATCCTCTCTTCCAACAGAGCCTCATTCATGAAGTTTTTATTTGCTTCACTGAGAGGACAGTTAGGGGGGGAAAGTTGTGATCCCCTATGCTCCTGTCACCCCACAGACCCCCAAAGCTTGACTCCTGTTGGCATCTGACTCACCCTGTCCACTTTTGGATGTACTATATTGGCATCAGATCAGCACTGCCTCTCTGTCATCCCACCTTGGCCCAGAAGCAATCTCTTCAAGATGTGACATGCACAGCCTCCCCTGAATGCAATTCCAGTGTGCTTTCCCAGTTTCTGACATTACTTGACTCATACTTTGACATTCTGACTGTCTTTGACTCACCTATTGCCAATACTTACCAATCTTTTGATCTTGCTTACTGATTCTTCACTTTTTGGCTTACTTATCCTTACCAATGCTCACCAATGCTTTCTAAGACAATTACCCACTGCTTACATTCCTTACTCATCAGTTACCAATCACTTACCAAGTGTTTTCACCTTGTTTTCCATAGGCAATGCCCCTGTACTGTATATAAATCACTGTACTTAGATAGCTGAATAAGAAGAGGATGTCAGAGAGCCCCTCTTGCTCGCATTTTATCATCACTCAGTAAATCATTCATCAGCTGTGATAGTTGAGACTTTATTAAGGGTCTAACTATCATCTACTTCACTTATCATCATCTTTCATCAATATACTTCACTCCAAGTCCTCCCTGAGCTCAGTGCAGCTCAGAGCATCAAATTAAGTTGTCATCCATCCTTCTGTAGGCTGACAGCAGTCTACCCTATCACATTCTATCACATTCTTGCTCCCTCTTCATGAGGAGCACCCCCAACCCTCAGCACTTGTCTTTGAGTGCTGTAGCTCACAAAAACCCTCCCAAATTCAAGGTTCCACCATCTAGGTACTGCATAGGCACACCACCACTCACTCTTATTGTCTTTTGTGTTGGTTTTGGTTGGTTTCCACCACTGAACCACACTTTGACTCACACCACTACCACAGGTTAACCTGCCAATGGCTAATCCCCAATTTCAGATGCCACTCCACAGTACACAAAGCTCACCTAAGTTTAGTGGGGATTCACCTGCACACCTCCCATGATACCTTGAGGACATCAACTTCCTCAGTACTCTTGCTGCTCTTGATGACCATGGCCAGATCAGAGCTGCAATCTGCTATGCTGACCTTGAAGAAGCTGAGGTCTGGAAAACACTTCCAGAAGCTGCTCCCATAGTCAATGACTGGGATGCCTTTGTAGTCACTGTCAAGGGCTTGTACCCTGGCTGTGAAGGTGATGACCACTACTGCTGTGCAGACTTGCAGTACCTCATTGAAGAATACCAGTCCAAGCCTATGCAAACCCAGGACAATCTTGGAGAATACCAGTGGAAATTTGCTAAGATTTCTGCCCTCCTCATTAAAACTAAGAAGCTTGCAGAGATGAAATGGGATTCCATGTTCCTGAATGGCTTCCTGAGGGCCATCACAGATCATATTTGTCATCAACTCTCCATAGTCTGCACTGACCTCCACCCAGATGACCCATACCTGCTTGCAGAAGTTGTTCAAGTTGCCAAGTTCCTCCTGATGGGATCCACCCTATGCAGCACAGTTCTGACAATGGCTGCTGTGGCCTCACCAGCTACACCTCACTCACCAGCTTACATGCCACAAGTGCCACCTGCTGGCACTGTTGTTAAACAAGAATACAACTTCCAGATGCAGCACCTGCTGCAGCAATGCAGACCCAGCTGTGGTTTCTGTGCAGACCCCAACCACTGGACAAGGATGTGTGCACTCATTGAAGTCTATATCCATGCTGGTAAGATCATGAGGGGTACAGACAACAGTCTCTATCTTGCAGACAGAAGCTGAATCCCACACTTCCGTGAATGTAACTCACTGAGAGAGGCCATTGACTGCATCATGGGTGACAGAGACCAGGCCAGTGCATGTGCTGCAACTCCTGCTGCTCTGCACAAGGCACCACTAACCTTTTCTGTGTTGCTCACCCTGAAGTCAACATGCAGTTGGAGATCCAGCCTTCTGCCTTTCTAAACACCATCCAAGATGTTGATGAACCAGTTGCAGACTTAGCTGACCCCAACTTCCAAGCATATGTTGCTCAAGCTTGGGCCACCTACCAAGTGGATAAAGGTAACAAGGGCACAGTTGTTTCCTGTAGAAAGAAAGTGCACTTTGATGGGGTTGAAATTACAGCTCAACCCATGGCATGTCCAGCCAACCCTCCACAAGTAGATCCTTGTGCAGCCACTGTCAAAGAGGAAATCATTTCCCCTGGTGTTCAAAGTTTGTGTGCCACTTGCCAGGCATCTGAGCCCTCTGCATCTGTGCCAACATCCACCACTGCAAAACCATATGTTCCTCCAACTAATCCCACTCTGGCAACTGTGCACAAGGATCCCACACCCATGGCAGTTGTCCTGTCACACACCATACCCAGCAGCTTGCAATCAGAACCAGTACTGTTACTCATTCCCACTGGAAGACAAAGCCACACCCAAGTGTATTGTGGAGCATGTACTTGAAACCAGTGTTGCCTTGCCAGTCAAAGAATTGTTTGCAGTAGCCCCTGAGTTTCACAAACAGTTCAGGGACATCACCATGGCAAAATGTGTCACCACCAATGAGATTGAGGCAGTTCATAGCAACCATGACAAGGGAGTACATGTAAATGAACTAACCAGCTGCAACCCTCAATGAACTGTGCATGAATATGGAAACCACATCATCTGCAGTGACAATGATTCCATCATGGCTCACCACACTCTACTGCTCCACTGCATCGAAGCCAAGGTCCCTGGGACTGATATCACAATCAACTGCATACTAGATTCCAGTTCAGAAATCATTGCCATGCCTGGTGCATCTGGGAAAAGATTGGGTTGCCATTGCGCAGCAACCATCTCATGACTATGACCTCTGCTAACATGTCTAAAGACACTACTGTAGGCATTCTAGAGAACCTGAAACTTGACTTTGGAGCTGGGCCAGTCATGCTCCAGGTCCAGGTAATAGAAAATGCCAACTTCAACATGCTTCTTGGTCGTGTCAAGTCCAGGCCTACTCCAACCAACTCCAATGCTTGTTGAGGTCTGGGGAGAGGTTTGGGAGCAAGTCCAATGGAAAGAGTAGAACTCTGACTGGCAGAGTGTTGGCAGCAATGAAATCTGCCAAGGTAAGGGCAGAGCAAAGTGAGGGCATCAGGTTTAGCTCATGCACTACCCCCTTGCACGATCTCAGCCCTCATATTTCAGAGGGGGAGTGCAGACAGACAGTTGGAGGTAACTCCAACAGGCAGAAGATGGAGACAGAGGGAGTAGGAACTACATCAATATTCGTATAGACCATCGGAGTCCAGGGACCACCAAGGCTTAGTTGGGGTTGGAAGATGGCTGGTGGAGACAGGGTCGGATGGTAGGGTGAAGATGATGTCAGAGTGCAAGCACTCAACATCAAAGACCATGGTGGCATGGAGCATGGGTGCCATGAGGGTAGTGGTACAGAGGGACAACACGAGTTGCTCCTGTGTAAACATAGGGCAGAGATTGTGAGGATTTACCTGCATGTAGTCCCTATCCCCCCCTTTTGGGTAGATGTCCCAACATTGCATAAGTGCGTTGGGTTTGGCTCCCAGGAAGCCAGGTTGGAAGCAGATGGAAAGGTTAAACTGTGAAAGGTACTCCGACCAGTGGGCCTGTCAATGAGTGAGGACCTTGGAGGTGGAGAAATACTCAAGGTTTTTGTGGTCTGTCACCATGTCAACAGGTAAGGCAGAACCTTCCAGGTAATGCCACCAATGGTGGAAAGCCTCAAAGATAGCCAACAGCTCCTTGTCATGGGTATTGTAGTTGAGTTCTGGCATGGCCATGGTGCGGGAGTAGAAAGTGACTTGGTGGAGTTCACCATCAGAGCAGGTGATCGACAAAATGCCAGCAATGGCATAGTCAGAGGCATCAGTTTCAACTGTGAGCAGAGCATCAGGAACCCAGTGTGTGAGGACAGGAGCAGAGCTGAAGGCATCCTTCAGGCAGAGGAAGGTGGAGCAATACTCCTTGGAAAAGTTCCAAGGAGCCCCCTTTCACATGAGGTGAGTGAGCGGAATGACAATGTTGGAGTAGTTGTTAATGAATCATCTGTAGAAGTTTGTGAAGCCAAGGAAAGACTGGATGTCTCGCACCTTCCACAGCTCAGGCCAGTCGTGGACCACCTGAACCTTCTCAGCAGACATGGTGAGACCAGAGGGAGAAAGAACATAACTGAGGTACTCAACAGAGTCAGAGTGAAACTCACACTTCTCTGGCTTGGCATGAAGACCATGCTTTTGAAGGCAGTGGAGTACCTCTTTTACATGTTCACAGTGCAACTCCACATCCTGCAAATAAACTAGGATGTCATTGAGGTATACCATGATGCAGACATTGAGCATGTCTGCAAAGATGCTATTAACAAATCGCTGGAAAGCCACAGTCATGTTAGTCAGACCAAATGGCATTACCCACCACTCATAAGAACCATAGCGAGTGTGGAAAGCCATTTTCCATTCATCTCCATCTGCGATGTGGACCAGATGATAGGCATGGCAGAGATCAATCTTGGTATAGACTTTAGTGCGGCTTGGGGAGTCAAGTAGGTTGGAGATGAGTGGCAGCAGATAGTGATCTTTTTTTGTGATTTTATTGAGTCCTCCATAGTCTATGCAGAGGTGGAGTGAACCATCCTTCTTCTTTATGAAGAGGACAGAGGCACCATGAGTGGAGGTGGACTGCTTGATGAAACCATAGCCAAGGTGCTTGTCAATGAAGGTGTGGAGAGCTTCAAGCTCTGGCAGAGACAGAGAGTAGATCATGCCAATGGGCAGAGAAGCTCCTTCCTCAAGGTCAATCTTGAGATTGAATGAATGGTGTGGCAGAAGTTCAGTAGCCTTGTCTTTACTAAAGACGTCAGCAAACTTATGATACTCAGGAGGGACTGAGGAGAGGTCAGGAGACAGAGAGGAAGTGGAGGATGCACAAAGCTTCACATCATCAGTGGAGAGCTGTAAGCAGAACTGTCTAGAGCCAGGGAGAGCACAGGCTCTGACATACACAGCAGCATTGATGAGTGAGATGAGTGGAGCAGAGAACAGTGAGCCTGTCAGAGGTGCAGACAGAACTGCAGACAGAGTGGGGGGTGTCAGATCTGGAGCAAAGGTCGCAGCAGAAGGTGACGAAGGTGCCTGGGGTGTCAGCATTCCCTGTAATGATGGTTTGAATGATATACTGCCCAGTACCCAGTCAATTGATGGATTGAAGTGGGTGAGCCAGTTGTATCCTAATACCAGCAATCAAGAAGAATCCAATGGAGTAACATAAAACAAAACAGAGTTGACATTGCCAGAAGGAAAGTGGAGGGATAGATCTACCTCTTGGGAAATGACAGCATTTGTACTACCATCAAACAAGCAGAGTGGAACTGGCAGGGAAATGGAGGAAACAGGAATAGCATATTTTTTGATTATGGATGGGTCTACAAAACAATGAGAAGAGCCAGAATTGATCAATGCAGAAACAGCATCAACAGAGTAACCAAGAAGAGTTACAGACAGAAGTAAGGAACTGGGACTAGAGAGAGCAGACATGTTGAGTCGGATGTCTGGTTGTGCACAGTTGGGATCAATGCTTCCTCCAGGCTGTGTGAGCTCCCTGGAGGAGCAGACTAATTTTTTGGCTCTGCCTTCTCTGCGGGCAGAGGAGGCAGAGTCCCAGCCATAGCTGCATGGGCTTTGGCTGTGCGAGAGGTAGACCTGGGACAGTCCTTAGCGGAGTGGCCAGCCTCTCCACAGAAGAGGCAGAGGTTGTTCTTCATCCTATGCTGGAGTTCAGTGCAGGTGAGTTTTCCATCCTTGCCCAGAAGATGGGCAATATCAGACTTGGGCAGATCCTTTTGCTTGCCCTTGCCCTTGGCATTGGACTTCAGAGTGGAGGTGGAGGACGACAATTTAGACTTGTTGTTGGAGCTGGAAGGCTGTGACCTGTTGGTGGCAGACTTGGTGGTGTGTGAGATCTCTGCTTCATGCTCCCAGTAGCATGCATCAATGGTCTGAGTGAGTTTGTGGAGTTGTGTGAGGGTAGAAGGTTTTCCTATGCAAGTGATTTCATCCTTGATGCAGTCTGGAAGTCCACTATAAAAGCAGTGGCAGAGTGCACTGACACCATAGTCCTTGACCTGTGAAGCCCAGTGATTGAACTCCATGACATATTTGGTAATTCAAGAGCCATCCTTCATAGTAAGGTTCTTGAGTTGTTGGACAGCATCTGCTATGGCATCATGCAGACCGAAATTAGTTGTGAGCTCTTGTAAGAACTTGTGATAGTTGTCCATCCAGAGCAGGCAGTCATAATTGTTGGGGTTTAGTAGGTCTGGCTCAAACCAAGCCAGGGCCATACCCTTAAGATCAGACTGAGCGAAGGTAACCTTTGCTCTGTCAGAGCAGAACACACAGGGGCAGTCGTGGAAGCTCAGCTCGCATTGTACAAGGAACTCACAGAGTTTCTTAGGGTTAGAGCCATCAAAAGTGTCAGGCTCATGGACTTTGGTTTTTGGAGCAGAGTCCCCAGTGTGTGAACTAGACTGTGCAAGCGCATGGACAGCTCTAGCAAGAGCCATGAGGGGATCCTCTGGTGGCTCAGCCAGGTCTTCAGGGATATCCCTGTCACTGCTGCCCCTGCCATTGGGATCACCATCAGGGTCATCAGGGTCAGGCCCATCATCTTGGTTTTGAGGAGATGGAGTATGGAAAGTGGTTGGATGAAGGTCAGAGCAACCAGCCTGTGAAGTGCTTTCACCTTCGGTGTGAGAATGGTGTCAAGCAGAGAATGACTGGAACTGTTTGACAATGGAAGGGAGTTGATGCAGATTAGCTAGCACAACAGCGAGGTTCTCAGCAACCTCTCTTTGGGACTGAGCTCAAGTTCTCATAACAGTGTAAGTTTTTCAGAAGACAGAAAATGAGATCGTACAAGTGCGAATACAAATATACTGTCAAGTTCGGGCCTACTCTGACCAACTCCAATGCTTGTTGAGGTCCAGGGAGAGGTTCAGGAGCAAGTCCAACTGAAAGAGTAGAACTCTGACTGGTGGAGTGTTGGCAGGAATGAAATCTGCCAAGGTAAGGGCAAAGCAAAGTGAGGGTGTTGGGTTTAGCTTGTGTGCTACCCCCTTGCATGATCTCAGCCCTCGTATTTCAGAGGGGGAGTACAGACAGACAGTGGGAGGTAACTCTGACAGGCAGAAGATGGAGACAGAAGTCTTCTCTCATCCCATGTGGTTGTGACATAAGGCATCACAAAGGACTTTTGTCTGCTGAGCAAGGAACTGGCCCTGGATTGGCTGCAGTATCGTAGAGTGTGCAGGGTACCACCTGGCTTGTCTTCTTTGTGCAACTTCCAACTTCTCTCAGTGGTATGTCCTCATGGTGTGGTGTTGACAGTAGGATATGATGATGTCTTAAAGAGAGTGTGAAAGGACTGTTTATTCGGTAACTGGGACAGTCTTTGGGTATTAATTATAAGGAGACAGAGAATAAACTGAAAGGAAAAAGGATCAAGGGGTGCACACTGGCTGTGGATCAAAGAGGGAATGTGCAGCTTAGTTGCAAGTATCTGTGGTATAGGGTGGCTGAGGATGGCATCAGTGAGACTAGTAAGAGAGATAGGAGAAACATTGTTTTAGCTTGAGATGGTTGCTGCACAACAGCAACCCAATCTTTTCCCAGATGCACCTAGGCATGGCAATGATTTCCAAACCAGAATCTAGTATGCAGTTGATTGTGACATCAGTCCCAAGGACCTTGGCTTCGATGCAGCAGAGCAGTAGAGTGTGGTGAGCCATGATGACACCATTGTCACTGCGGATGAGATGGTCTCCATATTCATGCACAGCTTGTTGAGGGTTGTGACCAGTCAGTTCATTTACATGTACTCCCTCATTATCTTCACTACGAACAACCTCAATCTCATTGGTGGTGACACATTTTGCCATGGTGATGTCCCTGAACTGTTTGCAAAACTCAGGGGCTACTGCAAACAATTCTTTGACTGGCAAGGCAATGCTGGTTTCAAGTATGCACTCCATGATATGTTTGGGTGTGGCTTTGTCTTCAAGTGGGAACAAGTAACAATACTGGTTCTGATTGCATGCTGCCAGGTATGGTGTTTGTGATGGGACAATTGCCATGGGTGCAGAATCTTTGCATGTGGTTGTTGGAATGGGATTAGTCAGAGGAACATATGATTTCACAGTGGTGGAAATTGGCACAGATGCAGAGGGCTCAGATGCCTGGTGAGTGGCACATGAACTTTGAATGCCAGGGGAAATGATTTCCTCTTTGACAGTGGCTGTGCGAGGATTGACTTGTGGAGGGTTGGCTGGACATGCCATGGGTTGAGCTGTAATTTCAACCCCATCAAAGCGCACTTTCTTTCCACAGGAAACAACTGTGCCCTTGTTACCTTTATCCACTTGGTAGGTAGCCCAAGCTTGAGCAACATATGCTTGGAAGTCAGGGTCAGCTAAGTCTGCAACAGGTTCATTGACATCTTGGATGGTGTTTAAAAAGGCAGAAGGCTGGATCTCCAACTGCATGTCAACTTTGGGATGAGCAATGCAGAAAAGATTAGTGGTGCCTTGTGTGGCCATGTTGCATGGAGCAGCTGGAGTCACAGCATGTGCACTGGCCTGGTCTCTGTCAGCCATGATGCAGTCAATGGCCTCTCTCAATGAGTTACATTCAGGGAAGCATGGGATTCAGCTTCCATCTGCAAGATAGAGACTGTTGTCTGTACCCCTCATGATCTTACCAGCACAGATATAGACTTCAATGAGTGCACACATCCTTGTCCAGTGGTTGGGGTCTGCACAGAAACCACAGCTGGGTCTGCATTGCTGCAGCAGGTGCTGCATCTGGAAGTTGTATTCTTGTTTAACAACAGTGCCAGCAGGTGGCACTTGTGGCATGCAAGCTGGTGAGGGAGGTGTGGCTGGTGAGGCTGTGGTAGCCAATGTTGGTAGCACGCCATGGAGCACAGATCCTGTCAGGAGGAACTTGGCAGCTTTGATGACTTCTGCAAGTGGGTATGGGTAATCTGGGTGGAGGTCAGTGCAGACTATGGAGAGTTGGTGATGAATATGATCTGTGATGGCCCTTGGGAAGCTGATCAGGAACATGGAATCCCATTCTGTCTCTGCTAGCTTTTTAGTTTTAATGAGGAGGGTGGAAATCTTAGCAAATTTTTGCTGGTATTCTCTGAGGTCATCCTGGTTTTGCATAGGCTTGGACTGGTATTCTTCGATGAGGTGCTGCAAGTCTGCATGACAGTAGTGGTCATCACCTTCACAGCCAGAGTACAAGCCCTTAACAGCAACTATGAAGGCATCCCAGTCATTGGCCATGGGTGCAGCTTCCAGAAGTGTTTGCCAGACCTTGGCTTCTTCAAGGTCAGCATAGCAGATTGCAGCTCTGATCTTGCCATGGTCATCAAGAGCAGTGAGAGTACCAAGGAAGTTGATGTCCTTGAGGTATTGCAGGAGCTGTGCAGGTGAATCTCTGCTAAATTTAGGTGAGTTTTGTGTACCATGGAGTGGCATCTGAAATTGGAGATTAGCCATTGGCAGGTTAACCTGTGGTGGCAGTGCTGGATTGGTAATGGGTGGAATGGGTATTGGTTGTGGATGTGGAGTGGTTGGTATAGTGTGTGAGTGGACTGGTGGAAGTGTTGGCAGATTACTAATTGGCTGATGCATGGTCTGCAACCAAGTGAGTGGTCATGGCAGCATGGCAGATGGAACTGGGATTCTGGGTATAATTCAGAGGCACCAAAGAGACAGGAAAAAGAGGGCATTGATGATGATGAATCAGATGATTTGACTGGTGTTAAAGGTGATGGTGGGGTTTTGGGTCTTTGGGGAGTCGAGTGGATAAAGCCACTGGGAAAATCAGGGGCAGTGAGATCTAGGTGATCCGACATGACAGATATCTGATCTGCCAATATATCAGGAGGAGTGATTGTGGGTAGTACCCATGGAATGTCAGCAGGTAATTGCACATGATCTGGTGTTACAGGTGAAACAGGGTGGAAGAGGTTGGAGTCTTCTGACAGGTTGAGGTTGTGAAAGTGCAGGTGTAAATTTTCTAGTTTGGTGTGTTTGGTGGTGCACCTGAGCCTCCTTCTGGAAGTGACAGCAGAATCCCTCACAGTGGGCTCCAGTTGTTGGAAAAGTCCAAGTAGCTGTATAATATGAGCTAGATGGCTTAGATAACAACAATAAAAAATGAAGGGAATGAATTGCTCATCCCAAGGGATTCTGGACTGTCAAAACTAGAAGGTGAGACTCAGTGCTTTGTAGCAGTAGTGAATTGTGGCATGCATGGCATGGTCTGTGGAGTGGTACTGGCAATGCGAGTGGTGGAAGTGGTATATGTAGTTCATGTGTGGCAGTATGTGAGACATGCAGTGTAGACAAAGTGAAAAAGAAACTCATAGTGACCTTCCAATTGCCAAAAGGTATCATTCTGTACCCAAGTACAGGACTTTATAGTTCAGGCAAACCCAGAACCTAATTAAGACAGAGTACAAGTAAGGGAAGGCCACATGACAGCATGTACATACAAGACAGGCTGGAACAGAGGCTGAAGATATACTACAAGTGCTAAAGGAATAGAGACCATGGTAAATGAAAGAGTCTGAAGGAAAGGAAGCAACTGGAGCACAGTGTAGTGTGAGAGGGAGCAAGGGCATGGGAAGGTAGCATGTGAACAATGGCAGATGCGAGAGGTCCAGAAACATAATGGTAGTCATGGAACAGTCGATGATAGGGGCTTACATGTCCAAGGAATGCAGATTCCTTACACCAGAAAACCCTGGGATTCAGAAGTTTATCTGGAATCAATGTATAGTCATTAACCACATCCTTCAGCATTTGCAGAATGTCAGAGCTACTGTCTTGGCAAAGAAGTTCATCCTAGCTGCTCCCTCTGCTGTGATTGTTGGCCACAAGTGCACCTTTGAAGGTTGTGTTCCAGAGGAAAGCAAAGTGCAAAAGATCTGCAACTGGCCTGAATGCCACAACCTGACACAGGTCTGTGGGTTCCTCAGTGTCTGTGGTGTCCTCTGCATCTTCATCAAAGACTTTGCCAAGATTGCATGGCTGCTAGTCACACTCACACAGAAGGACATACCATTCACATGGGATGAACCTCAATGTGCTGCCATGCAATGACTCAAGGACAAAATTGTAAAGTCCCCCACGCTCCAAAGGATTGACTATGAGTGCAGTTGCAAAGTAATTTTAGCAGTTGACACTTTGGTCATTGCAGTTGGCTGCATCCTCTACCAGCTCAGTGAAGATGGAAAACAATACCCTAGTTGCTTCAGATCCATCACCCTCAATGAAGTGGAAAGCCACTACACCCAGGCTAAGCTTGAGTTGTACAGCCTCTTCCATGCATTGTGCATGGTACATGTATACATCTTCAGTCTCACTAACTTCACCATGGAGGTAGATGTGATGTATATTAAGGGCATGATATAATCCAGATCTACAGCCTAAAGTGATGATCAATCACTGGATCACTGGTGTCCTCCTCTTTTCATTCAAACTTGTGCATGTTCCCATGGACAGGCATGCTGGCCCTGATGGCTTGTCCTGCCATCTGCAGTCAGAACTTGACCTGCCTGAGGATGATGACCACAAGGACTGGTTAGACTGTTTTTACTCTTTCTCTACAGAGGCTATCAATGACTGCCCACTGTAAGAAAGTGTTTTCTGATGGCTGAGAACTCCAACTCCAGAAGAGGTAGGTTCCACTTGAGTCAGGTCAACCCTGAAGGGGCTTCAGTCTGGATGCAGGTTAAGTACTTTAGATGAATGAAAAGGGAACTTGCCCAAGAAGATATTTCTTGACTCTAAAGAAGAACTTTGACAGAAAGGAACTGAAGTGGTGATTTTTGCTCTCCAGAGCAAGACACAGAGAAGACAGTGATGCCTTGTACAGTATTCCTGCCCATGCTGTACTGTAGTCTCTAAGTGATGTGGCATGCACCATGACCACCTGTGTGCTTAGTCAGCTCTCCATCGTTCGACACCAAGTTCTTTTGGCCACAACCCCTAAGTCCAAATCCTCTTTGACCCTCACCTACACTCTCCACCCTCAAACCTTCCCTTCAACACAACAGAAGCGCAACTTCTCATAGGGAAAAGATCCATGTTCCCTACATCTGAGGGGGGGTTTAAATGCTGACCATCCTTGGTTGTCCCCCTTCCCCACATAGATGTCCTTGGCTTCATACCCATCCTCACCAACCTCTTCTTTGCACCCTCACCCTCTGACTCTCCTAGCCTTCCCCTCACTCGCTGTACCCTGTGTCACCTTCTACCCCACACTCAACCCCCTCTTCCTCCAACAATGCATCCATTCAATCTTGAACCCACACTGCACTCCTCAAACCTCTCCCTTACTCTCACCAATGTCCCCAAGACTCCTCATAGCCAACTCTCCTGTACCTCCTCCATCACCTCATGCCCTCGATTTTCCACACCTCTGAAGCCAACCTTTTGCCTGAGTGACAATCAAAGCCCTTCGAATGTGCAAACAAGTGAGTAATAAATCAAGCATGGAGGTAGGAATGGCTCATTGAAATGCAGCTGGTGGTAGAATTGCCACAGGGCATTTACACAGCACAGGCAGCTGGGGGTAGTGACCCTCTGTATATATGAACCAGCTCGAAGATTATTATATACCTGTAAAACCCTCTATCAGTGACATATTCACAATCCTATGAGAGTGCTTTGTGCACTGTTGACTCTGTTTTGTCCTTAAGACAACTTAACAGAAATGAAACCAAGAAAAACAAAAACTTGAACCCCTGGGAGACTTCTTCTGCTCGATACCATGTTCTTTTTATGGTACACTGGCCCCTCTTTCAACTCCTGGATTTGTGCTTTGCATGCGGGAATGAATTTTGTCTAGTGACCAACACAAGGAGCACAGTCTCATGCCTTCTAGCTCAGTCCTATGGTGCATAATGATACCAGCAGCCTTCAACTCACATTTCTAGTATCCCTGTCTCTGGGTATGTACCTCCAAGAGCTTTCCATTTCCACTCCTGCCTTTTCTGATGCTGAAAACAATGCATTTCAATGTAGTATACATTTGAACCACAATAGAATACTTCACCTTGAACTTGTAGCTTCTTGAGTCTACTTCAAAGATAGGTCTTCAACCCCAACAGGTGTGAATACAGGCTCTTGCTGGACCTTGGACATTTGTCCTCCATCAATCCACCTTTTTCTTGTGCTGGGGTACCTGATCCTCACCATAAATGCATTTGAATCAAAACAGAAAAGGTCACCTGTTCACACAGCTACCCTGGCCAAGCTTCTCTTCTAGTGCCACCTCCACCAGGGTTGTGTCTCTTCATGCTTGTTCCAGCTTTCCATACCTCTCCTGTAGCGACCTTTCACAGACATGTGGTGACCCCCAAGGATGTTTACATAGTCAGGTGTTTCCTTCATGGTCCATTGTTTGATTTTGGACCATCACCCTTCCTAGTGTAGAATGTTTGTGAGTGCTGTAACATGAAAGGAAAAGAAACAAGAATATAATGAGAGCACCATGGCTCTTTGAGTGTGTTGAGACCATAAGACTGCTGCTGCATTGAGTGAAGGTTCCGACTTCTGGTGATAATCAATCCGGTTTGGTCAACTTCCCACTGGTCTCCCCTTCTTCTTATCTAAGCTACCCTGTGCATTCCTTCCACTTTTCCTTCCTCATCTTTTTCTCGCCTTCACTCCCATGTCATCCAACCCTAACAACCTGCCTCCCAATGCTGGCCTCCCAGCTGACAACCTCACATGTGCCACCTCTGTCCTCCAGCTTCTACTGGGATCTTTGCAGGGTGGGAATGAGTCAAGGAACACATTGCTGGTGCAACTGGGGTCCCTCATGGTGCATTTCCTTTTCCTTTTTATTGACTGTCTTTCTACTGACACCACCCTTTGGCCCTAGGGACCATTGACACCTACTCCAACTCCCAAGCCCCAAGTTGCCATCTCTCCCACTCGACTGGATGACACTCCCCTCATTGTTGTCATTCAAGACAAGCTGGCTCCTGCAGCTACCACTGCCCTGGTTGACCACACCCCTGCAGAGCCCATGCCTGTGACCGTTGTTGTCAGGAACTGGATCCTAGCCCCACTCTTGACCTCCCAACCTTTGACATGCTCCTGGATGCTTCCATCATCCACATCCACATCCACATCCACATCCACTGTTGCGCCATCCTGCACACCTTCTCCTTCACTCCCTGGTCCTCTGGACCCTCCATCTCCTCTCATGCTGACCATTTTGCCTGACTGTCCAGCCTCTGTCCTAGATGCTGCCACACTGGCAGACCCTGCCACCCCCACTTGCCAGGCATTTGACACCTCTGAGCCTGGCCTGGATCATCTTCCTGCCAACTCTCCCTTGACTGGCCATGCATCCCTTGATCACCCCTCAGTGAGCCTTAACTTCTTTTGTCTATCTTTTCTCCTTAGCTGACTTCTTGAGGCCCAGAACACAGACTGTCTTGGAGAATCTGGTCTCCAGTGGTGCATTGTGAGTCAATGTGTGGTTCAGTGGTGGAAACCAACCAAAACCAACACAAAAGACAATAAGAGCAAGTGGTGGTGTGCCTATGTGGTACCAAGATGGTAGAACCTTTGATTTGGGAGGGTTTTTGTGAGCTACAACACTCAAAGACAAGTGCTGAGGGTTGGGGTGCTCCTGATGAAGAAGGAGCAAGAATGTGATAGAATGTGATAGGGTAGACTGCTGTCAGCCTACAGAAGGATGGATGATGACTTAATTTGTTGCTCTGAGCTGCACTGAGCTCAGGGAGGACTTGGAGTGAAGTAGATTGATGATAGACAATAATAAGCAAAGTAGACAATAGTTAGACCCTTAATACAGTCTCAACTACTGAAGCTGCTGGATGAATTACTGAGAGATGATAAATTGCAAGCAAGAGGGGCTCTCTGATGTCTTCTCCTTATTCAGCTATCTAAGTACAGTGATTTATATACAGTACGGTGTCACACACCAAAGGTGTTTGGTGAGGTGGACATGGATGTAGCTGATGAATGGAGGTGAAGACCATAGCCCTCATGTGAAGAAGGACAGCCAGCAATGTCAGCAGTCATCCCTCGCACAAGAACAAGTTGTCAATGCCAAAGAAAAAAGAGGAGGCAGGTTAAGTGCCAATAAAATTCTTAAGTGCCCATGTACGGCATTCCAGTTTTCGATGTATCTCCACCAATTCTGCAGACACCGGAACCATTCCCACACTCGCTTGTAGTGCTCAGCCACGCGATCCTACCTTCCAAGATTGGAAAGGATTTGCACACTCCACACATTTCTACAGCACTCCCTCCAAAAGACACTCATTTTGCTAATTCTTCTGATATGGCTGCCTCCACATCAGTCATTTCGCTTGTCCCCTTTGCTAGGGACCATGGCTACATATATCTACCAGGAGTTCCTACCAGCTTCCGTCCTGAAGCATCCTGGTACATCCCACCCTCATCTGCCCCCTCTCAGCCCATCCAGCTTGGACAGCATGTTCTTTTTGTCAGTATGACCTCCAGGAGGACATTCTTTGGTCGCCTCAGGTCTGTCATTCACTTGGAAAGGTCTTATGTGGTCATTTCAGTCTCTCCAGTCCAAGAAGCATATGGATCCTTCCTCCCTGCCCCCCGCAATGTCTTCATACCAGTCTCGTCCATCATTCTTCCAAAATTGCGACAGCTACAGTATAATCTACTGTTCTCCACTCTCCCTGATCACATCCATGACAAGTATGATGCACATCTTGCCTCCTTGTTGCAAGATACAGCAGAAGACACTCCCCCTTCATCCTCTCTTCCAACAGAGCCTCATCCATGAAGTTTTTATTTGCTTCACTGAGAGGATGGTTTGGGGGGGAAAGTTGCGATCCCCTATGCTCCTGTCACCCCACAGACCCCCAAAGCTTGACCCCTGTTGACATCTGACTCACCCTGTCCGCTTTTGGATGTACTGTATCGGCATCAGATCAGCACTGCCTCTCTGTCATCCCACTTTGGCCTAGAAGTGATCTCTTCGAGATGTGACATGCACAGCCTCCCCCTAATGTGATTCCAGTGCACTTTCCCAGTTCCTGACATTGCTTGACTCATACTGTGACATTCTGACTGTCTTTGACTCACCTATTGCCAATACTTACCAATCTTTTGAAAAAGAAAAAAAAAAAAAAAAAAAAAAAAAAAAAGAAGACATCAGAGAGCACCTCTTGCTCGCAATTTATCATCTCTCAGTAAATCATTCATCAGCTTCGATAGTTGAGACTTTATTAAGGGTCTAGCTATCATCTACTTCGCTTACATCATCTATCATCCATATACTTTGCTCCAAGCCCTCCCTGAGCTCAGTACAGCTTAGGACATCGAATTAAGTCACCATCCATCCTTCTGTAGGCTGACAGCAGTCTACCCTATCGCTTTCTATCACATTCTTGCTCCCTCTTCGTCAGGAGCACCCCCAACCCTCAGCACTCATCTTTGAGTGTTGTAGCTCGCAAAAACCCTCCCAAAGAACAGGTTCTACCATCTAGGTACTGCATAGGCACACCACCACTTGCTTTCATTGTCTTTTGTGTTGGTTTTGGTTGGTTTTCACCACTGAACCTCACTTTGACTCACAATGGCAGTGTTGTCTATGGAAAACAAGGTGCAAACACTTGGTAAGTGACTGGTAAGTGATAAGTAAGGAATGTAAGTGGTGGGTAATCATCTTAGAAAGCATTGGTGAGCATTGGTAAGGATAAGTAAGCCAAAAAGTGAAGAATAGGTCAAAAGATTGGTAAGTCTTGGCAATAGGTGAGTCAAAGACAGTCAGAAGGTCAAAGTATGAGTCAAGTAATGTCAGAAACTGGGAAAGCACACTGGAATCACATTAGGGGGAGGCTGTGCATGTCACATCTTGAAGAGATCGCTTCTGGGCCAAAGTGGGATGACAGAGAGGCAGCACTGATCTGATTCCAATATAGTACATCCAAAAGTGGACAGGGTGAGTCAGATGTCAACAGGGGTCAAGCTTTGGGGGTCTGTGGGGTGACAGGAGCTTAGGGGATTGCAACTTCCCCCCACCCCCTAACTGTCCTCTCAGTGAAGCAAATAAAAACTTCATGAATGAGGCTCTGTTGGAAGAGAGGATGAAGGGGGAGCATCTTCTGCTGTATCTTGCAATAAGGAGGCAAGATGTGCATCATACTTGTCATGGATGTGATCAGGGAGAGTGGAAAACAGTAGATTATACTGTAGCTGTCACAATTTTGGAAGGATAATGGATGAGACTGGTATGAAGACATTGCAGGGAGCAGGGAGGAGGTATGATTCAATCTGATCAGATTGAAATGTCCTGTGCTAATGGTGATGTCAGGCAGGTCCACAAGGATGCAGTGCCTTATGAAAACAAGGGATGGCTATTATATGACAGGATGAGTGTGCTCATACCTTCCAAGTGCAAGGGCTTGAATTGCTTTCCAGCACTGAGTATCAATGATTCTTCTGGAGGCCCGTCCTGTGCCAGGCTGAGTTCTTCCAACAGTGAGAGCATGGGGAACAACATGCCATCCCCAGGGTCACCTTCCATTGACTTCATGATACCAGTGTCTGTTGGAGGAAGTGCACCTAGTGCACCGGCAACCAGTAACAATGTGGATATGTCACTCATTGTTCCATCAGCATCACTGTCTACAAACCAAACAATTTTCTACCCATTCATGACTGGAAGCGCTGGCTTCAGTATGCCAACAACTTCCTATGCTCTACCATCATGGCCATCTGCCAATCAACCCTCGTTCCACTCATTTGCAGCTGGAAATCCCATCCCCCCTACACTAACAACTTCCCATCACCCAGCACCATCCACTGTTGCTTTGGTTCATAGTGGCTCTACTTTTAACTGGTGCTCAGACCAGTCTGCTTCCCCCCTGGCACACCTTCAAACTTCACCCCTCCAACTGCCCTGTCCTTGTTCAATGGCTCATCTGTCAGCTCCATCAAGCCATCTTCCAGTATTTCGGCTCGTATGGAGCGCTCCAGAAAGCAGACAATGATGACAATCAATCTGTCATATCAGGTGCTCTTTCAAGCACTGCAGCTTCAACCACCTCATTGGCATGAAAGTGATGCACAGGGAACATGATACTTGAATGATTGGAAGAGGAAGTTGGAGGTATCCATGGTACAGTCTGCTCACATCATATGACCACCATCACTCACACAATCACATCCCTTGTGGAGTCACCTGCGCCCAATCCCAAGCCTGATTTCCACCAAGACCTGGTCCATCCATTGGTGACCAAGGCAACACAGAAGCTGTTGCTGTTGGACATGGATAAGTTCTTGCCAACTGACATTGTTAGGATTGCAAGTCACTTCAAGGGAAATGTTTCCCATGCCAGTCTATACTTATCATTCACTAGCGGTCCTGACCATATGGCTACAGTTTGGCATGCATGGCTTGAGGTGAAGCTCAATGACATTAGGGGACATAGCCAATAATTGTTGTACTTGCAGCTTGTAGTGTCCAGTTTTTACCTTGATGTTTGTTGCAATATCATCAGCATTTTGGTTCTCAAACTCTGCCTCTGGAGATCGGAACTCAAAGAACTGCGATTTTGATCGTATGGGTAGCATAATGTAGAGAGAAATGATGGTATGTAAATGCTAATTCATGATGAACTCTCCCCTTTGTACTTGTTTGGCAATGTAACTATTCCAAATGTTTTGCATGATTGCACCCCACCTCTCTGACATCCAAAGGCATTCTGTGGCAGTTGTAACACCATTGGTGATCATGCCGATCATGTCCTCTGACTCATCCAGTGGTGGAGGTGATATGAAGCCTTCAATGTCATCTAATTCCAATGGATTGTACATGCAGATGATGATGATGATTGTGAATACAACACAAAGCAGGAGAAATACAGGCCTGGACATCCATGCCATACTCTGGAGGCACAATGAGAATTTGGAAGTGACATTTGATGACTCTGATTATCTGTTTGATCATGTTTTAAGCTGCACATGGTGAAGGTTGTAGCATTCCTTGGCATTTACTGGTCTGTAAATTCCAATGAATTATGAGTAATAAAAAATCGATAGAGATACTTACCATACATGCACATGGCCCCATTCTGCAAGATGGTATCATTGCCCTCACAATAGAGTCAGGAGTTGGGGGCAATTGGGGAACCCTGCATCAGCAAGGTAGTACTTGCCATCTAGAATAGTGAGATTGCTCAGCTGCACATCATGATAGACCGACAAGTTGGCCACAGATCCCTCCCACCTGCTAAGGACATATGTGAAGCACATATCAAAATCACAGCAGAGCAGGCAATTCTGGGAGGTGAAACCTTTGTAATTTCGCATCGCATCCCTTTCCTCCAAACTGGGAGCACACACAATGTGCATCCCATCAATTGCACTGATAGTGTCAGTGAAAAAAGGGAAAAATTTGGGGTTATCACAAATAGTTGGGTGGACAGGGGCATGACTGTGTGGCAATCATATGTACTTGCTGTATATATCATGAGACGAGAATGTGAACAGAATTTTTTTGAAGTACCTAGAATGATGATTAATCCACCAAAAATGGCACAGTTGAAGACTTACTTGGAGATCATGCTGTTTGACCTTTGAAAACATTCACCTACATGTCTGATGGACAAACCAGTGACAGAGGTACAGTGGCTCAAAAAACTGACTGCATGTTTGGACATTTTTCACTAAAGTCAATACTGCCCCATATCCCCTAACCTAGGCCCTAACCTATAAGTGTATGAAACAAAGCACTTACCATTGGCTCTCTATTTGTGCAGGGGTCAAGGGTTTTGGATAAGGTTTGATCAAATGGCAGCCATTTCAAAATGATGACTCATGTGGTCAGTGTTATGCTGATGACTTGTATTGCATCACAAATCAAGTGCAGTGGAGGCACAAGCATGTGATTGCACAAGAGGTGATGTGTTATTTAACTTCACTAGCAGCAGGACACTAGTCTTGGCCAACCAAAGTCATACTGTTGAGTCCTCATGGGTACACTGAGCAGAGCTAAGGGTGGTTGCAAAGTAGATTTCAAATGAGGTAGCAGTATGATATATGCAAGTTTATATACATCTACCAAGTACTGCATAACAAACATCTGAAAATGTTTAAATGTACACCTGAGTTCCTATCACAGCACCATTGAGTCACAGTGAGTCACTGCACAGCAGGACTACATGTATAACCAAGTCTGTGCACAGAGAGGGCTGGGGGCAAACATACAACAAAGGAGGAGTAACTGCATATATGATGTACAGGGGTAAATGAGTACCAGGGGTACACATGTCATGTGACTGCATGGATCAGGGCCACCAGCAGATCATGGAAGGAAGAGCAAACAGACACAGTCCTAGCTATGGTACAACATGGGGTAAACAGGGGCAGGACACAAAAGGAAACATATGGAACACAAGTCTGACTGTGCAGATGGTGGCTTGTGGGTGAGAACATCATCACTCGAAAGTGGTGACAAGCAGTGAACAATACAGTAAAGAGTCTAAAAAGGAAACAATGTGAGCACAGCATAACAGTCAGTTTTTTAACTTTAGGTTTCAATTACATATATTAGACCCTGGCATACTGTAGTATTAGTACATATATCTGGTAATGGTTCTATTATGTCACCTTTATGTAACTGAGTGTCAGACATTATAAATAAACCCCACCATCACCATGAAACCTGATCTCTGCTTCTCAAAGAAAGAGCAACATATCTCTCTCCATTCTTGATCTTTCCTCCAGGAACATTGCTTCCCAAACTGGCTTAGGGTAGTCTACAGTATGCCAGGTCCTTCAGAAACTACAGCTGGAGAGGACTAGGCTTTGTGGTAGCCATCCATTAAAGCTTACCCCTACCAACAAAAGGGCTATTGTTCAGCAAATTATTATTGGCAAGCCCAAAAATGCTGTCCATGCCATTCAATTCATCAATTCTCTTATTGATACTCCTGTCTGCCACAGATTGTTAGAAATAGCCTCAGGGAAGTCTCTGTAAAGGGTGTGGTCAAGAAAAAGAAGCCCTTGCTTTCTAATGGACACAAGAAGAGCTAATGGACACAAGAAGAGAAGGCCAGCTGTTGCTTTCAAGTACCAGAATTGGACTGTGGAGGACTGGATGAGAGTTATATGGTCAGATGAGACCTAAATACATAGGACTGGGTCAGATGGGCAAGAATATGTGTGGAAACAGAAGAGTGAAGGGCTAATTGCTAGAGAGGTCAAGGGTACAGTTAAGTTTGGAAGTGGTTCAGAGTCTGTACAGTATGTTCGTGTAGTCTCACTACACAGTTGCTTGCTGGCTTTGGTATTTTACTTTGTTTGTGATCCTGGAAAGCCACCACTCTGCCATGCTGCAGAGTTTGTATTTTGAACCGCTCTGACAATGATGGATAGTGAACCCCTGAAACCCCTCCTACCGATTATCACAGCACTAGCAATGCTTGTTGGTGAGTCTTGCCTTGAGCTAGTGACTGAAGATATGCCCTCTGATAAGGATTGAGCCAACTGGACTGAGGAAGAGAAGAGGCCCTTGTCACTTTCCTTGTCAATGAGAAAATTGCTGGCAAGATGGGTGATGGGTCATTCAAGTCTGCCACTTGGAGTGTGGCCACTGCCCACATAAACAAGAAATTCCCAAAACAAAAAGGTGTGATGAAGACCTCTGATATGTGCAGAGGGAAGCTCAGTAATGTGAGTATCCTGTTCCCTCCCCAGCGCCTGTGTAGCCTCATCAATCATTATTGGTACAGCTCAAATCCATACTGAGGGATATCAACTTATGGTGAGGTCGTTCTGGAAAGCATTGGGATAATGAAAATGGGGCAAATATTATCTCTGAGAGTGAGGAAAGCGACTTCAAGGAGTGGTTAGCAGTACATGTCCATCATCTTGGGTCCATCACTTGACATCGATAACATCCATTGACAGGGCTGACCCAGGAATGCTATGCGCCAGTTTAAAAACGTCAGTTGGCCCCTGCTTATGGTGATGGAGTCACTGTTTCCAAATGACCAAGCCCATGGTATGCACACCTACCATCCTATGACTTCTGTGGCATTCATATCCAGCACCAGTGGTCCTGGCCTCTCTGTAAACCTGTCTAGCCAAACCTCCAGTGATCCGGTGATGACCCCATCCACATCCTCCACCACTTTACAGTTCATTACTCCTCAGGTTGGAAGCTCCACCAGCATCATTGAAGATGATGTGATTGATCAAATGTCCATCGACAAGGTAGCTCCTGCTAACAGAATGAATGTGCAGTCCCAGCTATTTTCAACGCAATTTAATCCACCCATGCCAACTCTCACTTCCCCTATGATGTTACTTAGCTCATATCCCCCCTCAACTACCAGCTCTATGCCATCAAGTAGGAAGTGTACACATGTGGACACCAACCCTGCTTCACCCTCTGCTGAAATTCCATTGGCGCAAGCTGCACTCTAGTCGCTCTCTATCAAGGACGATACAGAATGCTCTTCAAAGAAGTCGAAGAAGAGCGAAGAAATGTCCATGCCCACTTTACTCATTGGTGTACAGGGTTCCCTTTCATACCTTGGGTCTGTTATCAGTTCATCGTCTGCAGTTGCTGCACAGCAAAGGCATACTGAGTGTATGCACACTGCTGTGGAGATGCTCACATGGCAAGATGACAACCTTCCCCTGTTAGCTAAGACAGCCCTGATGGAAGCATTCCATATGGATGGGGGGGCGATTGATTTATACCTCATGTTGGATGATAAAACCCTTTGTAGAAACTGGATTCAGACTTGTCTTCATAACCAGAAACTCATTCCAGATGACCTTGTGTTGTAGTACCTCCATCATGTTTGTATCCCTGCTCGCAATTTATCTGACCCAGTGCTTTGTTATGCAAAGAATGATCCAGAGATATTCATTTAGAAAGTGAGAAAAGTGTACATAAAACAATCTCTACAATCAAGTTTGCCCTCACTTCTGCAGATACTCCTGGTAGTTGTGCCACATTGCCTCAGCAATAGAATCATGCAATGCCCTGGCTGATAATTCTTGAGGGTCATCATCTCCCTTGTCATCCCCTGATAGCATGCTTTCTTCTTGCTCGATGTTGCCAACTTCCCCAGTACCCCCATCACCTCCACTATCCCCCTCCAGCATTTCTCCATCAGCATCTGGATCCTGTTTGTGTGACATAATTAAATTGTGGATAACACATAGGGCAACAGGAATGAGCGCCTGGATCTCGATAGGATATTCTGGAGGGAGAAGAAGAATTCAGAAATGACACTTGATGACACCAAAGATTCGTTTGACAACATTCTGTGCAGATGAGTGACACAAATTGAAAAGCTCTTCTTTGTTTGCAGGCCTGTAAAATGGGAAGTAAATGGATATCAATCACATGGTAAATGCATACCTTAATGATGCTTGTCGCTACTCTGCCAGGTGATAGCGTGTGCAGTGGTAAGGTACGAGGACTCTTTCTGACAATGGGAAACCAGCATTGCCAAGGAGATACTTTCCTTGGGGAATATCAAGGCTTGATGCGCATGCTTCCTGGAAAATTTGTGCATCCATAGCCAAACCCTCCCAGCCAGTCAATACATAAGTGAAATTCATGCCAAAATCACAGGTGAACATGCAATTCTGGGACATGGTGCCCTTTCAGTTGCAGTATGTGGCACAGTCATGAAGTGGTGGGGAAGTGGGAATATGACTGCCATCAATGGCACTGATTGCATCCTTGAGGTACAGCCAGAACCTATGACTCTGCATGATTTTTGGGTGGACAGTAGTAGTTGAAGAAGCAAATGGGAGTGATACATGCTTCAAATAGAAGGGTTCAGAAGCAAAGATTGTAACCATTTTGTGGAAGTATCTAAGTACAGATGCTGTTAGAAATGGGCACAGAAAAGCAAATCAAAATGTACCTCAAGATTGTATCATTGGATCTCTGAAAATGTTCTCCAACATGTCTGATTGGTAGGCCAGTGACACACGTATACAAAAAAATTGTGAGCTGTTCTTCAAGAGAGGTGTGCTTCGAGGCTTGGTAGCCATGGTTGTGGAGTTCAAGAGTAATTTCTTTGAACATGTGTATGCTCATACCTAACTCGCAACATATACAGTCTGGGTGACCAAGGATCAGTTCAACCAACCAAGCCTCTCCAGAAAGCACAGATGTGTGGTATGGCCATATATTCTTAGGGATCTCTCCAGAGAGGAGATCGACCATTAGTTTGGTAAGAATCTGGACAATGACAAGGACCTTCTCTTGTATGAGCTCTCATGATTGATGTGCTTCTTCATCATCCATGGCTGTGTGCTGAGCATTGATCAGCAATATGAGCACAATATGAGCATCGCAGCTGGCAGTCAACTTTCAATTTCTGACCATTCTTACTAATCACCCAATATATCTCTGTAGAATTGTCAAAGAGTGTAGTGAGACTATATGAGCATACCGTACAGATCTTTTGTTTCAGGAATTTCTTGTTTATGTGGGCAGCAGCTGCACTCCAAGTGGCAGACTTGAATGACACATCGCCCATCTTGCCAGCGATTTTCTTGTTGACAAGGAAAGCAACAAGGGCCTCTTTCTCTTCCTCAGTCCAGTTGGCTCGATCCTTATTGGAGGGCATATCTTCAGTCACTAGCTTGAGGCAAGACTCACCAACAAGCATCACTAGTGCTGTGATAATCAGTAGGAGGGGTTCCAGGAGTTCACTATCCATCATTGTCAGAGCAGTTCAAAATACAAATTCTGCAGCATGGCAGAGCAGTGGCTTGCCAGGATCACAAACAAAGTAAAATACCAAAGCCGGCAAGCAACTGTGTAGTGAGACTATGCAAACATACCATATGGACTCTCACTGATGGTATGGGGCTGCAGAAGGTGGAATGGAGAAGGGGTTTTGAGTGAGGTGGAAGGATGGATGGATGCTGAATAGTATGTGGCCATTTTGGAGCAGGGGCTGCTGCAAAGCTTGGAAGATTCTGGAATTCCAGAAGGTCATATAATCTTTCAACAAGATAATGGCCCCAAGCACACCTCTAGGAGAGCCCAAAGTTGGTTGGAAGAACAAGAAATCAACCTTCTGGACTGGCCTGCACAATCTCCAGACTGTAATTGCATTGAACATACTTGGAATCACCTCAAGAGATGCCTCTCAAGGTTATGAGAGTGCTCCTACAGTCATTCACTGACTGTGGGAAAGAGTGGTGGAAGAATGGGGGAAGATTGATGAGGAGCAGTGTCAAAAATGGATAGAAAGCATGCCTAGAAGGATTGAAGCAGTTATTAGGGCCAACAGAGCTCATATGAAGTACTAGATACTTAAATTGATATCAAGTCAAAAAACTGACCACATGAGTCATCATTTTGAAATGGCTGCCATTTGATCAAACCTTATCCAAAACCCTTGACCCCTGCACAAATAGAGAGCCAATGGTAAGGGCTTTGTTTCATACACTTATAGGTTAGGGCCTAGGTTAGGGGATATGGGTAAAATGTCCAAACATGTGGTCAGTTTTTTGAGCCACTGTATATAGAAAGATTGCAAGTTGCTCTTCAAGTGTGATGTGTTTGGAAGGACCAATTCTATGCTGTTGGAGCTTGATGTCGAATATGTGCTTGTGAACTGCAAGTTCTGTATGAATTCACTCAGGATGGCTGTTCAACAATTCAGCTACCCACCCACTCCCAGTCAGGATCAACATGTGGTATGGGATCAGGTCAGCATGCTGCATCACTTCTGTGACAGCCTGTAGAGCATCTGCCAACACAAGTAACAGGGATAAGAGTTGGAGGTGATGGTGGATGAGGATAAGAATGAGGAGTTTGTGGCATTGATAGGGGTTGTCATTGATGTTGATGCACCTTTCCTTGGTCTTGTCATCTGTGGCATCAGGAGGGTCCCCACCCATCAGGTTCCCAGTTACACCCAACTCATCAGCGATGCTAGTTGTGTTGCAGTTATCAATATCAGCTATGTCTCCTCCTGAATTGGAGCTCCACTTGAACTCTGTGTGCTTATGTCATGAAGGCCTGGGACTTTTTTTTGGGTTTTTTCACCTGGATGCTTTGTGGGACTTTGTTACCGAACTAGCTCTATGCTTCTTGGACTGGAGAGACTGAAACAACCACATAAGACCTTTCCAAGTGAATGCCAGACCTGAGGCAACCAAAGAGCATCCTCCTAGAGGTCATACTGATGAAAAGAACATGCTGTCCAAGCTGGATGGGCTGAGAGGGGGCAGACAAGGATGGGATGTACCAGGACACTTCAGGATGGAAGCTGGTAGGAACCCCTGGTAGATATACATAGCCATGGTCCCTAGCAAAGGGGACAAGCAAAATGATTGACATGGAGGTGGCCATATCAGAAGAATTAGCAAAATGAGCATCTTTTGGAGGGAGTGCTGTAGAAATGTGTGGAGTGTGCAAATCCTTTCCAATCCTGGAAGGTAGGATCATGTGGCTGAGCACTATAAGTGAGTGTGTGAATGGTGTCAGTATCTGTGGAATTGGTGGAGATATGTTGAAAACTGGAATGCTGTACATGGGCACTTAAGAACTTTTATTGGTGCTTAACTCACTTCCTTCCTTTTTTTTTTTTTTGGTTAGGTAGGAGGAAAACTCATAAGTGAGTACTGGTTGTCAGCTCCAGTGATGTCAGGTTGGGGTAACCGTGCTAGGAAACAGCGTTGTGCTCAAGGCATCGAAGGGGCCCGACTGACTAAAAACCTCCCGGTCAATAGCACAGACCCTGACAAGGGGACTGCTGACCGCACAGGAAGCCAATCCAGAGGGGTCAAAACGGTCGTACGCCACGCTTCCTGGTGCGCCTTTGCCACCCTCTTTGGGGGATTACCTCCAATTTGTATACGAAGGTGTCAGGATTAAGCAAGGTGTCCGGCTGAATATCTATGCCAATGGAAACCTCCTGCAGCAGGGCCTAGATCAAACAGCTCCCTTCAGTGCCCTGGGGTTGTACTCCCGGCTGTGCATACCTCTAGGTTTTCACTGATTGTTTTTAGTGTTGGCTCAGGGAAGCTTGACACCCATCCTTTGGATGGAGGGGGTGGACTAGTTTCACTTTGAACACCTGATGGGAGTTTCACCCATATAACTCACTTCTTAGGCAGTGGGGCAGCCTCCTCACCAAGCCTCTGGACCTCGTCAAGGTCTAGTGAGGGGAAAGTCCATCTCCCACCAGAGGACTTCCTTCCTTTTTTCTGGCATTGATGACTCATTCTTGTGTGAGGGATGACTGTTGACATTTCTGGTTGTCCTACTTTGCATGAGGGCTATGGTCTTCATCTCCATCCATCAGCTGTATCCATGTCCATCTCACCAAACACCTTTGGTGTGTGACAGTGTGTATTGTCTGGACTGGCACATCGAGCTCATCAAGTGCACCTTGAAGGATGGTGGCTTTCCTATCTACCTGCCTGTCCCCTGCAACCAGTGTCACATTGCTTGAGCCATCTGTTCTGGAGCCCTAGGGCTCAAGTGTGTGCACTGCTGCCAACTTCATTATACCTGCCCTCTATACATGCATGTTTTCCTCCTCTCTCTCAACCTAATAGCCCTCTTGTTGACACCACCCCAGAATGACTCGGTGCAGTCCTGAGCCTGGGTCCAGGTGCTTTGCATGGGCTCTACTCCTCCTGCGCTCACTCCTCCTCAGTACCCTGCCAAACCCATCGTCGAAATCACCCAAAGGCCTGCTCCTGCTTCAAAATGCACTCACCTCAAGTCTCCATCTCCCAGTCTGACTCCTCTTCCTTCGACTTCTGGTGCATCCTCCTCCCATTTGGCTCCAATCACTACCTTCTTCTCCTTTCCTCCTCCTTGCTCAAGTCACTTGATGAACTATCTGTGGAGTAGGACCTCCAATGGTGTCTACTTCTCAACTTGTCCAATCTTTTATGTCTGTGGCAATGGGACTTCAACCTGTGCCTTGTTCTGTAACTCAACCTGGAAGTCAATCTGTACCTGTGCTTGTGTCTCAACCTCTCCCTATGTCCCAACCTATGTCTTGACTTTGCTCTCATCCTCGACCTCAAGGATGACCTTTCTCTGGTCCATCCTTGGTGGACCACAACTTTTGGGTCATTGACATAGATTCTATCTGGTGACTGCTCTGTCGCCCTTTCCTTTCCTTTGTCCCAGTAGGTTGTAAATAGCAGTAACTCTTCTTCCTTTTCCTTCTTAGGCATTGCAAACTTTGACAAGTTCATCAGCTGCCTGTCATCCCAGATTGCTTTGTACATATCCTCTAAGCTGGTAGTATCAACTTTTGCTCCTGTAAATGTAGGAATGGAAAATGGAATGTCTTTGGGCTCCTCTATGAATACTGTGAGGGGTAATTCCATGAGTGGTGAAGGTATTTCTTGTAGGAGCTTTTCTGCTTCTTCTGTAGAACCAAACAAGGTTTCTGAGTTTGATCCGATAACCAGTGCTGGTGTTTGATATTCCATGAAACTGGGTGCTTGGGTCTGTTTCAGCTCTTCTGGTTCTGGGGATTCTGGAAGATGGACTTCAGTGGAGAGCTTCCCTAGAGACAACTTAGCTAAATGGGGAGGCATTGCTTTCTTCCTTGATCTGAATGCTTCATTCACTTTCTTGTGTCTTTCTTTGTGGGCAACCCTAGCTGCTGTTCACCTGAGGTTGTACTTTACTTCCTGGTTGATGATTGAAGCCCCTCGCAGTGGGCTCCAAGTGTAAGAAAGTGTTTTCTGATGGCCAAGAACTCTGACTCCAGAAGAGGTAGGTTCCACTCAAGTCAGGTTAACCCTGAAGGGGCTTTGGTCTGGATGCAGGTTAAGTACTTTAGACAAACAAAAAGGGAACTTGCCTGAGAAGATATTTCTTGACTCTAAAGAAGAACTTTGACAGAAAGGAGCTGAAGTGGTGATTTTTGCTCTGCCAGAGCAAGACACAGAGAAGACAGTGATGCCTCATACAGTATTCCTGTCCATGCTGTACTGTAGTCTCTAAGTGATGTGGCATGTACCATGACCACCTGTGCACTTAGTCAGCTCTCCATCTTTTGACACCAAGTTCTTTTGGCCACAACCCCTTAGTCCAAATCCTCTTTGACCCTCACCTACACTCTCCACCCTCAAACCTTCCCTTTGACACAACAGAAGGCACAACTGCTCATAGGGAAAAGGTCCATATTCTTGTTGGGTGAGTCCTGAATCGGCCTTGAGCACTGCAACTCGGGATTCATAAGTCTCATGCTCACATGCCCACATTTGGGGAGATTGGTATGCCAAATGTGTGTTTTTGAGGCACTTTTGCAACTTGGCACTGTCAACCAATCAAGTTGAGTCAGTAACAGCTCCCAAAATGACCAAACATGAAACCTACTTCATGCACTGTCAGGCCTTCTTCCCAATTCAAGGCCATCAACTCAGGTTTCAACTCTTCTACCCTTGTGTGCATCTCTTCCAGGTCCACATCATGCTCATTCAGCTTGATCTGGAGCATCCATTCTACCTCTATCAATTTTCTTCTGAGTTCAGTGTTGGCTTGTAGAAGGGTGCCAAGCTATTCTAGAGGTTCAAGAGACAATGTTGAGGAAGCTGCCTTTCAGCATCACATCAAAGACTATAACTTTGCTCCCAGCACCCTCGTGCTCATCTGCAACTCCCACATACAGTGGCTCAAAAAAATGACCACATGTTTGTATGTTTTACATTAGTTATGACTAAACACAATAACCCCTAACCCTAACCCTAAACCATGAGTGTATGAAATTGGGTAATTACTCTTGGCTTTCTATTGGTCCATGAATCAAGTGATTTGGATAGGAATTAATAGAATAGCAGCCATTTGAAAATGACATGTCATGTGGACAGTTTTTTGACTTACAGTTTTGATTACATAGTTTTGAGTTTAACAAAGTTTAAAATGCTGTGATGTGCTTACTAATGCTTACATGGTATATCACATGGTCTATTTGATGATTTGTCATCATACAAATGAATTGGGACCATCAAGGCTCCCTCTTCTACCCCAACTCATGAAACCATCCTCCTGGTCCATCTGGGCCATTTTCTCACAGTAATCCCCATAAATATTGGTGCCCACTACAGTAATGTCATCAGGGTATATGTCCAACACAATCAAACCCTTAAAAAATCTGCTTTCAGTCATCCTTGTGCTGTTTCCCCCACCCATACCTGATATGTTCTGCACCTAATCAGTACTGAGACAGCTGGAAATGCCATGGAGGTCAATCTGGCACATCAGAAAATAATGAACAAACAAAACACCTTTTAACCAGTACATTTTCACCACAGTACAATTAGTTTCAATGCTGGGGTGAGACAAAACATTCCTGTGCACTTCAGGTGGCATGGGAAGCATGGCTAGACTGTGCTCTCAGCTGACTGTGGATGACTGGGAATGGGTGATTTGGTCATATAAGACCATAGGTAATACCCAGGCCTAGATGGATTGATGGAATCTCCTTCCTAGCAGTTCAGTGGACTATCCCCCCCAGGGCACCTGGACTGTAATGAAGGTTTTCAGCTCACCCTAGCCCTCAACCTAGCACCCTTGAGGTAGAAACCAACCAGATAAGAGGTGATTGTATTGTTGGTCATGTTTTAGAGTGCCAGATCAACCATAACCATCATGGCTTTTTCAGCATTCTCAGTACTGATTAGTTGCAGAACATATCAGGTATGGGTGGGGGAAACAGCACAAGGATGACTGAAAGCAGATTTTTTAAGGGTTTGATTGTGTTGGACATATACCCTGATGACATTACTGTAGTGGGCACCAATATTTATGGGGATTACTGTGAGAAAATGGCCCAGATGGACCAGGAGGATAGTTTCATGAGTTGGGGTAGAAGAGGGAGCCTTGATGGTCCCAATTCATTTGTATGATGACAAATCATCAAATAGACCATGTGATATACCATGTAAGCATTAGTAAGCACATCACAGCATTTTAAACTTTGTTAAACTCAAAACTATGTAATCAAAACTGTAAGTCAAAAAACTGTCCACATGACATGTCATTTTCAAATGGCTGCTATTCTATTAATTCCTATCCAAATCACTTGATTCATGGACCAATAGAAAGCCAAGAGTAATTACCCTATTTCATACACTCATGGTTTAGGGTTAGGGTTAGGGGTTATTGTGTTTAGTCATAACTAATGTAAAACATACAAACATGTGGTCAGTTTTTTGAGCCACTGTAGAGAAAGAACTGAACCAGAAGACAAAGCCACAGTACACTGGTCCCATGGTCATCCTTTGTCAGACCACTGGGGGCTTGTACCTGCTGGCTGAGTTGGATGGCTCCATTTCCAAGCTCCACTTTGCTGCATTCCTCCTGCTTCCATACCACCTGTGGTCACAAACCCACACAACTGTGACTTGCATTACTGGGTTGGATGACAAGAAACTCAACCACCTTCTTGAGGAGGCTGAGGTTGACCCCACTGATGACAAGGTAGAGGCTTTTGCCTCAGACAGCTGACTATCTGCCTTTTCCAGTACCCACAGTCTGTCCATTGTGCCCTCCCTTCATTCCCTCTTCTCCCATGATACCCCTACCTCCTTCCATGGCATCACCCACTGCTCTGCAGCTTCTTCTGCTACCCTCATTCCTTCTCCCATGCTGACTGGGGACAGTCAGCATTCAAAGTCCCCTGCAGGGGTGACCCACATACCACTCACTCCACCTGATATCAAACATAGTCCATTTCCGTCTATCTGTTTTATCCTGGGTTTCATCCAGAGACCTCTGTTCCACCCCAGGCTTTGTCCAGTGATTCTACTGATGGCTAGTCCTCACTCAAAGAAAATGAAAACTGCTAACAAAAAGTCAAAAACTGTCCAGAAAAATGACCAAAATAAGTATATAGCTAAATCAATGTCTCTCCTATGTCTCTTACTAGTCTCGCTGATGCCATCCTCAGCCACCATATACTGTGGATGCTCACAACTACCCTGCACATTTCCTCTTCAAACATGCAGTCAGCATGCACCCCTTGACCTATTTTTCCTTCAATTCTTCTTCTGTCTCCTTGCAGTTGATACCCAAAGACCATCCCAGTTACCCAACAAACAGTCCCTTTGTTCTCTCTTCAAGAATCCATCACATCCTACTGTCAACACCATACCACAAGGACTTGCTGCTGAGAGAAGTCAAAAGCTGCACAAAGAAGACAAGTTAGGCAGTACCCTGCACACTGTATCTTACTGTGGCCACTCTGTTCTGCAGAGAGTGTTCAAGCACTTCAAGTCATTGTGCATCACAACCTTGCACAGAAGGAAAAGCAGCAGTATAATTAGTGCTGTGCATGCTGACATACAGATGGGGAATAACAGTGAATCCAAACTAACTACAGACATTTCTACTCCACCCCAATCTTCTCCAGTGCCTCAGTGAGCTGATCAACATGCACCTGAAGTCACAGGTATGTGGCATGCAACTCTGTGGCCTCCATGTGCAACAGCCTCAGTGATTGTGAGGGGTCAGCCATGACCTTGCCATCAAGCCCTCCTCACACAGGGGCCTTACCTTCACATGCGCATGGCTCTCAACTACCTCCACTTTGTCATCATTGTCATCAGCAGCCCTCTTGGATGGGCTAGCCTTTGCAGCCTTCAAAGACTGTGCTACTTGACATCAGCTGTGAGTCTCCTGGGGTAAAGTCACCACTTACCAACTGATGCACCTGCCTGCACCTTCTTTCCCATGGCCTTGGTCGACTTCTCACAACCCTGCTTCATGTGAGTGCAGCTATCACACATGTGCCCCACTGGACCCATGCATGCAGTATTTTTCACCAAGCAATGTGTGCAGGGTGCCTTATGGAGAATCGAACCAGGTGGTGTAGGGAGCTGTATACTCCCTGAGGCTGGAACAGAAATCTGTCACTAAATTCTACTGGCCTCTGTGACAAACCTCTATCACTCTATGCCTTCAGATGCTTTTGGAGGTCTTCCTGCTTGTAACCTCATGTCTCCTCCAAGCCCTGTCTCCTTTGGAGTTTCTCCTGACCTTCAGCATGTTGCCCAGTCATCAATAAGCTGACCCAGAAATTCTGCATCTGCCCAGAGTCATCCAGAATTCAGTAGCCAAGCCACTGCCCAGCCATGTCACCACTCATCCATGCCAGTTGCCTCTGGAAAAACTCCAGTTGCCCCTGTCACCTCAAATTCCACAAGCTGGACTTCGTGCTAGTATGCTCTGCCCTCATATGCTTCCCCCTCTTGCCAGCTCCACCTCTTACTTGTACATGTACCCTCACTCTGTCAGAAGATACTGCTTACTGTAGTCCCATTGTGAGTCAAAGTGTGGTTCAGTGGTGAAAACCAACCAAAACCAACACAAAAGACAAAAAGAGCAAGTGGTGGTGTGCCTATGTGGTACCTAGATGGTAGAACCTTTTATTTGGGAGGGTTTTTGTGAGCTGCAACACTCAAAGATGAGTGCTGAGGGTTGGGGGTGCTCCTGATGAAGAGGGAGCAAGAATGCAAGAGAATGCAACAGGGTAAACTGCTGTCAGCCTACAGAAGGATGGAGGATGACTTAATTCAATGTCCTGAGCTGCACTGAGCTCAGGGAGGACTTGGAGCAAAGCTGATTGATGATAGATGATTATAAGCGAAGCAGATGATAGTTAGACCCTTAATAAAGTCTCAACTATCAAAGCTGATGAATGATTTACTGAGTGATGATGAAAAATGTGAGCAAGAGGGGCTCTCTGATGTCTTCTTATTCAGCTATCTAAGTACAGTGATTTATATACAGTACAGGGGCATTGCCTATGGAAAACAAGGTGCAAACACTTGGTAAGTGATTGGTAACTGATGAGTAAGGAATGTAAGCAATGGGTAATCATCTTAGAAAGCATTGGCAAGCATTGGTAAGGATAAGTAAGCCAAAAAGCAAAGAATCAGGAAGCAAGGTCAAAAGATTGGTAAGTATTGGCAATAGGTGAGTCAAGGACAGTCAGAATGTCAAAGTATGAGTCAAGTAATGTCAAGAACTGGGAATGCACACTGGAATCACACTAGGGGGAGGCTGTGCATGTCACATCTTGAGGAGATTGCTTCTAGGCCAAGGTGGGATGACAGAGAGGCAGCACTGATCTGATGCTGATATAGTACATCCAAAAGCAGACAGGGTGAGTCAGATGTCAACAGGGGTCAAGCTTTGGGGGTCTGTGGGGTGACAGGAGCATAAGGGATTGCAACTTTCCCCCCCCCCCCCAAACCATTCCTCTTAGTGAAGCAAATAAAAACTGCATGAATGAGGCTCTGTTGGAAAAGAGGATCAAGGGGGAGCATCTTCTGCTGTATCTTGCAATAAGGAGGCAAGATGGGCATCATACTCATCATGGATGTGATCAGGGAGAGTGGAGAACAGTAGATTATACTGTAGCTGTCGCAATTTTGGAAGAATGATTGATGAGACTGGTATGAAGACATTGCAGGGAGCAGGGAGGAAGGATCCATATGCTTCTTGGACTGGAGAGACTGAAACAACCACATAAGACCTTTCCAAGCAAGTAACAGACCTGAGGCGACCAAAGAATGTCCTCCTAGAGGTCATACTGACAAAAAGAACACACTGTCCAAGCTGGATGGGCTGAGAGGGGGCAGACAAGGATGGGATGTACCAGGATGCTTCAGGATGGAAGCTGCTAGGAACTCCTGGTAGATATATGTAGCCATGGTCCCTAGCAAAGGGGACAAGCGAAATGATTGATGTGGAGGCAGCCATATCAGAAGAATTAGTGAAATGAGCATCTTTTGGAGGGAGTGCTGTAGAAATGTGTGAAGTGCACAGATCCTCTCCAATTTTGGAAGGTAGGAGTGTGTGGCTGAGCACTACAAGCAAGTGTAGGAATGGTTTTGGTATCTGCAGCAATAGCAGAGATGTGTCAAAAACTGGAATACCATACACAGGCGCTTAAGAATGTTAACTGGTGCCTAACTCACTCCCTTTCTTTTTCTTTGGCATTGACAACTTGTTCTTGTGTGAGGGATGACTGCCAACATTGCTGGCTGTCCTTCTTCGCATGAGGGCTATGGTCTTCATCTCCATTCATCAGCTGTATCCATGTCCACCTCACCAAACACCTTTGGTGTGTGACAGTGCAGCTCAAACCTTTGCATCAATTTGATTCTTTCCCCCTCATCCTCAATCCCTTCTATTTCTCTAATCATGTCTGCTAACCATGCCCCCCAACTCTCCCAATTTGTTTGTGCTTCCTCTCCAGACCCTGTGGAAGTGGAGAAGGCCATCCTGTGAGAGCAACTTGCAGCTGTGTTGGCTGGCCTCATGGCTGAGGCAAGGTGTTTCCCTGAGGATCAGGAAGGAATAGAGGAGGAGAAGGCAATGTGGCTGCAATGCTGAGAGGAGAAGACAGTGAGGTGGCAGTGTGTCAGCAGTATGCTACTGCAGGGCTGACCCCATTCTTTTTGCAGGTGGTGCTTATGCCATTGGTTGAGCACAAGAAATCACTCAGTGTCACAGTAAGGGTGGATGCAGTGGATGTGCCTATACTGGCCAAAGTGGATGATGTTTACAAGCAATGGACCATGGAGGAGGCTGCAGTGGCAGTGCATGGGGGCAGCAATGAGGATGTGTGAATGGGAGAGGAGGTCATGCAGCAGGCTGGAGAGCAGGGTGCAAGTGTTGCAGTGCCAGCAGTGACAGAGAAGATGTCACACATCGAGGTGGTGTCCTGACCAGTTTGGAAGGTACAGTGAGGGTCAAAAGCATTGCAATGTTTGTGAGGTGTGACTTTCTGCCAATGTAGCTCAGGCTATTCTGCACAGATAATCATGATACCTATACAATTGGAAGGGGGTGACTCTAAGCCTTCCAGAGCACTAAGGGCCAGACCAAACAAAGCAATACATGCCAAGATACACCCCATTCTTTCCAAAAAGTGCATTGCAATGCTTTTGTCCCTCAATTTCCAATGTATAGTATTAGTCCACTCCTAGTACTTGGTATACCCTCCCTTGGCTTTAAATACTGCCTCAACCCTCCTAGGCATGCTTTCAATCAACTCCTGACACACCTCTGGCTTAATTGCCTCCCACTCCTTTTCCACTTTCTCCCAAAGCTCCAACATTCCCCTGGGTGCTGTCTCATACTCTGCTAGCCTTCTCTTGAGGTGACTCCACAGATGTTCAATAGGATTAAGGTCAGGAGACTGGGCTGGCCACTGCATGACCTTGATCCCATGGTCTGCAAACTACTTTGTGGCCTGTTTTGCTGATGTGTTTGGGGTCATTATCCTGCTGGAAGATGATCTCATCAGCAGTTTTACCCCACCACTCCAGGCTATTCTGGAATTCATCCTCCAAAATTTGAGTGTAGAGGTCAGCATCCATCCTCCCCTCAATCTTGGCAGCATATCCAGTGCCATTCCAGCTCATATACCCCCACATCATCAAGTTCCCCCCCCCCCCAACCTTGACTGTACCCTGTACCAACCTCTCACTAAGCCCCTCCCCTGCCTTTTTCCAAGCCCACTTCTTCCAATCTGACCCCAGGTGATTAATCTTAGTCTCATCTGACCATATAACCCACTTCCAATCCTCCAGAGTCTAGTCTTTATGTGCAACAGAGAAGTCCATCCTTGCCTTCTTGTGCTGAGCCTTGAGGAAAGGTCATTTCACCTTCACTACCAACTTGAACCCCATTTTCTTTAGCCTCCTAGCCACAGTCTTAGCTGAGAGTGATGTGTTGAGAGTATCCTGGAGGACTTTCATGACTCCCACAGCAGTTTCTGCCTTTCCAGAGCTGATTAGGCAAACAGCATGGCATAGATGTCAGAAAAATCTAGGTACCATTACATGCCATTGTACATAATTGTAATGGGGTGTTTTCACTTCAGGCATGACAATGGGTTGCCATGGGGGGAGATCTAATTGACAATGGCTTTGTCATCCAGGGGGTCAACAATATAAAGCTTGGGGGTGTTGTAACCATGTCTGGTAATGTTGTGGTTATGGTGCCTGATGGTGATGTCATTGACATGCATGATTAAGCATGTGACACCATTGTCGAGTACACAACAGCATGCCAAGTACATACAATACCACAGACACCATTACCATGCATGGCCATGCTTCGCCACCCATTATAATCTTCATGTTTTCATTTTTATTTTTCAGGTTCCTATTTTTGCTATTATCGAGAACCATGGATTCAAACAACTATGGGATTAACACACTACATGTATGAAATAATGTACTAGCAATGGTGCACAGCAAACACTGAGGTCACAAACAACAGTACTTCTATGCCCAACAATGGTTAGACAGAACTAACTGTGGTTGATTGAGAAAGCCACCTACCTCACTAAGCCTTGAGGGCTATCAGCACACTGCAACAGTTCAGGGAGAGATGAACACCAGGCATGGACAGGCAAGGTGAGGGCATAGAGGGGGCAGGAGGTCATGGGGCATCTAGGTATCAGAGGTGCAATACAGCAGGTGTGGGCAGCAGAGTGATGTTGCACATGAGGAGGTGATGGGGTACATGTGGGGAGGGGGGGGGGATGGCACCATCTGCATAAAGTAAAGTTCAGTGACCCAGGAGTGCAGTGTGCTGGTGGACTGACATGGGAATATAGACAAGGATGTCTATTAATCGATTCTGGTGGGGTCAACGACAGAGAAGAGCAAGCAGATTGGTTGCTGTTGCTGGAGATCTCAGCACCCTCAAGGCATCCTTAGTGACATGGAAATTAACTTGGGAGAACAAGGAATGAATTGGTAGGGTCATTGTCGATGGTGACAATGGTCGTGTCTTAGTGCATGGTGGGGGCGCAGCAGAGGAAGCCGAGGAGGTGGATTCTGGCATAGAGTAAGAGAATGGTAATATAATAATATAATATCATCAGCATAATCACATCCAAAGGTCTACTATGTCGCACTGCAAATTAAATGTTGAGCAGGTCCTTGCCACATTGGACAGTAGTTTGATTGCATGATGAACCCCCAAGTACTATAATGTGGTGCTCGAAGATAAATCCATCCCAAACTGCTGCCCCCAGCTTCAGATGACATCGAATAATTTAGAATCTCATGTTTCGTGAGGGTATTTGGGTCTGCAGTTCACAAAATATTCTGAACAGCACACTCCAGGTCAACATCGCTTGGCACCACAGCTCCAAAGTCCATCTCATGTGTCATATAAGTTGTCAGGGGGTCTTGAGAGCATCTGTTGAGGTAGTATTCTGGCTTCGCTCAAGGACACATATATGACATCGCCATTGACAGAGGAGTATTGCAACCAGATTGCATACCAGCTAGGAGTATGCAAAACTGCGAGGGAGTGGGTGATTGGGTACAAGGCTCGTAAAAGGTTTCATGGTCGTACAGGGATGCAGTACAATCCTTCCTTGCAGAATTGGGTGGGGGGTACCCAAGAGCCAATGCTGTGATTGGATTCTCGGTCCCACAACTCATTTTCCTGCAAGATGTCAGTCCTTTATTGTCAAAGCAAATGGCAGGACAATGCACATAGTCGTTCCATGTTTTGAGGAGAATAGAGTGGGGATCAAACTTGCCTTCATCCTAACACACAATAACAGCGATCAGCGACATAATGCTTTCAAGATTAAGCCACCTACATGAACGATGATCTTCTTTCCAGATTCTCCCAGTATGACATGTGTGGCACCCCATGAGAAATCATCCATATGCCAAAATGAGTAGATTGGAAGCATGAATGAGAAAATCGGGATGGCCAAGATATAGAAATCCATCCATCCAACCATGTCCCACTTGCAATGCAGAACGAACACAAAGGCTTGCAAGCTGTACATGGCAGCAATCATGACAAGGAAGATGAAGGGGATGGTACTGTGCTCATAAACGACCAACACGATCAAGTAGACGATCTGTAATCTTATAAGCATCATCACGCTCCAAGGACAATGAATCAACCTACATATGCGATGGTGATGGGCTGAATCAGTGTTGATATGAGATCCATCATGACAATGAAATGCATGGAGAAGCAACAGAAACCACAAAGCTGATCCAGGAACATGAGTTCACCAAGATTATGAATGGTTGAGTTGATCCAATGATGATGTTGTGAGAGCAGAACCTTCCAATCATCCAGAGCAACTGTCTCGGCATGAGTGTCCCTGATAAATTGCATCTTGTACATCGGGAAGTGTTTGAGCAATAGGGTTGTCAAATAACGATCTTCTCCAAGAAGCAGTAAGTTCTTCATGTGTAGGGTATCGACACGGTTCTGGGAATAATCTTGGGTAATTTGGTTGGAGACATTGTGCATGTCTGGTGTGCACAGACGGAACAAGGTGAAACAACCGGGCAAGCAAGTGAGCGAGCTGAACAGACTCTCAAATGCCTTTGCCATGTGATGGGAGATGAAGTACTCGTACACCTAACAAACCACCCTCAGCCCTTGCACCAAACAAAGACATCGCAGGGACTATATGCACCTGCATCATCGTCACAATCAACTGTTTGGCATTGGCAAGGGATGTTTCACCACACACACCAAGGACTTTCTTGTCATGAATCATTCTATGGCTGGTCAGTTTCCTCGAATCCCCTACCAAGCAGCATGACATGACTTACGCAGAAATGAGGCAGTTAAGTGTGTACAGCTCTGCAGTCATATCTGCATTGATGGCAAATAGATACTCATAAAATGTCAGGTTGATGCCGATGATGTTCTTGATCTGGTGATACATCTCGAGCTCAAGGGGATTCATTGGCATATTGTAATGCACCTAAAAACCCACTGTTGGTGCCCAAAAACTTGCGTAAATGTGAACCAACATACCTTGTTCAAGAAATGCATGACCACCATCTGTGAATCATGCTTACCATGATTTCCAGGACGTGACCTCTCTGTTGGCTTCCTGACCTTGATGACCACAAGGTAAGGCACGACATGTCCAGCACACTCGTACAGACCCAAGTACACTTTGGCCATATTATGCTGTCAGGCACCCTCGCTGATCAATACAAAACTGAGTGGTTCAGGGTCCAAGTTTGGGTCAGCACCCAGAATATCAAGCATGATATGTGGTGTTGGGTGATTGTTGCCAGATCTGACAATGTTCCTGTTGCACACGATGAGGATCAGTTTGTGCTTATCGTCATACTTGAGCACAGCCAATGAATTGATCATACACCAAAGTGATGCCTTGCCTTCAGTGTAACACGGAACTTGGCAAATCACGAGCTTGTCATGGTCCTCAGGTGCATGAACAGCCCCGAAATTGATTGATGCAATGAATTTGAACCCAATGATGGAGACCATGAGAACCGAAAGGATGAGCAAGATATATTGCGAGAACAGACACTGAGGTGAATTTCAATTGTTGACTGCACCGATCAAGAATAGATTGCAAAGACACATCCTCTGGCTTTCGAGTGTTGCAGAATCAAGTCCAAGACCATCCTTGAACTTCTTCATAAAATCCTGCCCAGAGTTGATCTTGAACAGATCAACAATGGTGGAACTCATGAATTGTGTGTCGATGCCTCTGCCTGCTTGAGTACTGGTAGGTGTAATGACAGCAGGCAGATAGCTGAGATACGTGGTTAAATCATAGATCAACCCATCGAGGATCCTGACCAATGATCCACTATTGGCCATATCCTTAATCTCCTGAAGGCATGCACCCTGACATACCCAATGCGATTATTCCACCTGCATGATCATCATGCTCTTGAAATACCAGTTTGGGTGAGAGTTGCTGGTAAAAGCACTGGAAGTCATGGTACTGAGCATTGGGGTCAGTGTTGTTGGCGGAGTCGAAGAGTCACCCAGGGGCTCACAGAACCTGAGACACCATTACATAGTGCACTCACCTATGTCTTTACATCAGGAGGAGACCACACTAAGATACCCTGCACAGGGAAAATCAGCATCTGAAGCCATGCCACCATACTGGAGGACAGACTTGGTCAACACCATGCTAAAGACATGCTGATGTGTCACTGCCATGGCAGTCAAATCAAAGACCCCTCCTTGATTCAACATATAAACGTTATTTGGATTGTTTTGATATGAATACAACGCCAGTTCAGACATGCTGAACACATACTGAGTAGGTCAGAAGACCAACCCCAGCACAGTAATGATGAGAACATACACAGTGACAGTAACAAGCTGAATTAGCATTGATACGAGATCCATTGCAACGAACAGAGGCTGCAGTGCTGATCCGAGGGTGTGAGTCCACTGAGGTTATGAGTGGTCAAGTTGATATGACGATGAGGTTGTGAGCTAAGCAGAACCTTCTAATCATCCGGAGTGACCATCTTGGCATGAGCGTCTCTGATAAATTGTGTCTTGTACATTATGAAGTGTTTGAGCGACAGGGTTGTTGGAAAACAATCTTCTCTGGGGTGCAGCGGGTTCTTTGTTTGTGGGGTAAGTCACATCGCCCCTGCAGCACCTCGCAAAATGTACTGGGCTTTCTTCCCCCTCACACGCCATCAGCTAATGGCAACTGAGTGGCCAGTTGACTGGGTAAGATGGGTGGAGTGGCCCCATTCTGTCAACATTACCTCAGGCTCGCCTTTCATGTCTGATGATGAACAGACCTAAACCATCCTTACTCCTCAAGATCGATGAGCTTGACATATACTGATCACTGCGAAGTCAGGTCCATCTGAACCATTCAAATGTGCTGTTTGGAGACAGTTAATTAGCGTTCTTGAGCCTCACTTAGTCTGCATGTTCAGGATAGATCAGCGGACATGCAATTGAAAGAAACTACGTATCACCACAATAGTCAGTATGTGTGAAACGTTATATGAGCTGTAGTGGAGGTATCACTATTTCTTTTGTCTAGTAACATGGGTAACCCTTGCTGGAACAGCCCCGATGCCTTCCTCTGTCACCTTAGCCTGTCCTTGGGTTGCTTTCTTGCCTTTCTTAGTGGCCTTGGAGGAATGGCCGCTCACTGAGGCTGGCATGACAACAAGGGGGTCAAGAGGATTCAGATGGGTCGAAACAGATAGTTAGGAGCTGCTGAGAGAAAGAGTAGAGAGGGGAAGGGAGAGTTCCGAACTAGTTGCCAACACAATCACTGACTGCGAAGGAGAGATGGTCCCAGCCTCTAGAACAGAAATACTAAGGTTTGTATTTAGCTGAATAGCACCAGAGATGGAAGTGCCATTCCCCCAGGCAGTGCTGGCAGCACCGAGCGAGTTCGTATGTATCTGAGGAGGAGGGAAGTCTTCAGCTTGAATAGTGCTAGTGAGAATGGAAGGGTGTGTAGCTGACTGGCTGGTGACAGGGACAGTGGGAGGGTTCAATTTTACCTCTGCAGTCCTGCCAACACTTCCAAGTTGTGCCAAGATATCATCTTCCCAGCTTCTTGGCACCTCAACAGAATCTTCAGCTTCAGGAGGTGGTTGTTGGGATCCATCACATCGGTTTGCACCAAAGACAGCATTATCAAAGTGCTCAAAGATCCCCAAAGCCCACTTCTTGTTCTCCTGTTTTTGGAGCAGCTCTATATAGAATTTGAAGTCCTTCTCGTATGAAATTCTGGTTTGACTACCAGTAGATGAGAATTCATCATCCCCAGAGAGCAGGAAGCGGGCCTAGCAATGTATGATGAGTGGGCAGCTGTCAGCACAGGTAGGATGTAATTTGACTCATGAATGTACAACAAATTGCGATGATGCCCTCTGGTGTTGTTGTTGCCTTCAATTTCTGACCCCTGCCAGGTGGACCACCTTTTTTCTTGCCTGTCAGGACACCTTTTCCGAAGTGCAACACACATGCAATCTAATATAACAAGATGATCAGCTGTGAGCATGTCCAATACATTCAGCCAGGAAGTGGTTTACTTGAGTGAGTGCCTTGTTTTTGAAGAGGCCAGAGACATTCATTGCTGACAGGTCTTCAAAAAGGATCAGTGCGAGTGGTGTATACGCCTCATCATGGTTTGCTGGGTTTCGCTTGAGGAGTGACAAAAAGGCAGGATTGTCCATTCTCTTTCTCCAGTTGCTGAGTGCCACTGGATCCAGTCCTGGACTCAAATGAGTGAAGAGTTGTGTGACGGAGTCCTTGACAGGTTTAAGAATGTTGCCATGTTCACCATTCACCGTAGATGTGAACTGTGAGAAGCAATAGTTAGCAATCGTTTGCTGGATTAGGTATTCTTCACTTACAAGTTGCTCGAAGTGTTCATACTTCATAGTCTGAGCCCGAAGCTCAGGGGGAACCATAAGGTAAAGTTCAGCACCATTAGCAATGGCCTTGGACTCAGGAGTTTGATAATGTATCAGATCGTGTAAATCAAAGTTGGGAGGGCACGCACGAAGAGGGAAGATGCTGCTAGGGACCCATAAGTGATAAAAGTAAGCATACTTCTTTGCTAGGGTGATGATGGTGGCATCCAGCGGGCCTTGAGCGATCGACTTGAGGGCCCGGGATCGTGCTCTGGGTGCTACCTTAGCCTTAAATTCATTTAGCTCATTCCTTGTCTTTATTAGTTCCTCTCGTAGGCGATTAAAGGAGACCTGCGCTTGGCCCAGTGCCTAGTAGTGGTAGTCAGTAATATTCAGTTTCATAGGCAGGTCAGAACACATACCTGGCGCAACTCAGCAGGGCTTGCATCCAGTGCAGGGGTAGCCATAACCCTTCGCACCTCATCGAGTTCCCTGTCCAAGTTAGCACCTGCACCTCTGGCTGCCCCATGGTTTGCTGCATGCAGGACATCCTCATCATTATTGGTATTCTCGTCAAGGCTATCATGGCCCACAGCATCGATATCTAGAGTAAAATCCTTGGACATCACTGGAAACTGGTAAAACAAACCTAGTTGAGGTTGCAGCTGATGTTCCATGACTGGTGTGTAACAAATTGGGGGTGAGGTCCTCGTACTAAATGTTGGCGCTGAGCAGATCCTTTTCAAGGGTGTTCAATGAGGCAAAAGATGGAAATGAAGTTGACTAACCATTTATGCTGGTGCAACATTGTTGAGGTATCTTACCTCGCTGTTACCTACCAGTAGAGCATACCAAGTTAGAATGGCAGCCAGGAGAACCAATCGGAATGGCAATAAGAGCAGACTCACCATTTGAATGTGTCTGTAGGAGTAATACCATTTGTTGTAGTCCAGATAAAGGCCCCACCACCACTGCTTTGATGTTATTGAGTTGACATGACATCAGTAAACATGCAATATTATGACTCAAGAGATTGGAATTAGTAACTCAAAACATAGCGACAACGATTTGAAGGATAAACCGTATAAACCGTATCATTGTTAGAGATCCAGTGAGAGATTCAGAATACGCTAGCACAGAGCATTGGTATGAGGAAAAGAGAGCAGCTATCTAAAGTATGATATAACATTTCCTTACTCCTGGTCTAGATGATGCCTGTTCCACTCGTTGATGTGACGAAACATGTCTCCATCGATGTGCTCCACCACAAAATATTTGTCTTTATATTTGGGGTCAGGGTACAGCAATGCTCCCCTAACAATGGACCGGATGGGGATGAATATCGATGCTGTGTGGGGACATGCTTTAACACGTGTGAGCCTGAAGGCATTGTCAAAGGAGTTGCAAGCCACATTGATGTTGGCTGTATAGGGGCAAACGGAGCAAATTGATAGGTGCTGAAGTCAGGAATATTGCATGAAAACATGAATACCAAGTGAGCAAAAGCAATCTCACTATGTGAAAGCTGAAAGAGGACAGTGTCATAACAAGGCTTGCCATGGAACGAAGGGTTGCACCATAGGTAGTCGGTAGCTTGCTGCCAGTCCATCCTTGATTCATAATTTACCTTGAGGTAAGCATGTTCCTGCAACTACATGTGTAGGTCGTTGTGAGATGGGGTAATGACTACTATGCAACATGGCAAAATGTACCTGGAATGTTTTGGCAAACAAGATATTTTTCCAAGAATTCTGGTCACGATTGAGGTAGATAGGAAGGCACTGATTGACAAACCGAGTAAACTTCTGATGGAAACCTTGGAATTCTTGCTGTGAAGCATGATCACAAATGATCGATTGAATGCTCTTTGGTGACCATGGTGAACTGAGCTTAATGTGCTCACTGAAACTCATGAGGACATCCTCATCACCCCCGCCATCAATATCATCATCATCATGATCTTGCTGTGTATGATTGGCTTCAGCATCCACCTGGTTCCTAATTAGTTTCATGGCTAAGTGGTGGTGGTCGACATGAAGGACCTATGTGACTTCAGGTCAGCAGGACTGAGTGAGATGAGAAGAGCAGAAGCTGGATGCACATGAATGGCAATGTCCTTACCATTTGAGCAGTCCTGATATGCATCTTTAAGTGAGCCGTGCATTTTCTCATTGGGCCGAGTGCTGTAGTTACGGGCTGCTCCTTTATTCCGAATGTCCCACACAACATGTTTCCAAAGATGGACCTTTGGAAAATTCCACTCCATTTTGAGGTGTTCTGCTAGCTCACCATTAGCCACACAGGAGACATATGCCTAGGTCAGAGCAGGGGATCAACAGTGAACTCAAACAGCAAGGAATTATCATGTACCTTTAGCTCACTCCTGAAAACCAACTGCTCCCTCTCTATCAATTCAAGGGTCTTGTCAGTGTGCACATCCAGCCCAATGAGACTGTCCAATTCTAAGTAGCTGCGGAGCATCCGTAGGAGCTGGTAGCCTTCACAGCTTACATCATTTGTCAGAATATTCAAAGCAGCATAGAAGGTTTGCTTGTGAGTTCGTTAGCTTATACTGGGAAGTCAAAAGAAGAATCTCACCTGCACGAGATCTCGGAGTTTGTTCCCATCAGCATAGCTTACATGTAGGATGCCATTGAAGTGTGCCAAACCTCGCCAACTTGGAAATGCTGCAAGCCTGCATTCAATTTAGGATTAGGATGTCTTAGCGAAGTAAATAGAGGGTAGTACATACTACTCCTCAAGTTGCACTGCATACTTACGTGGTAATTTGCTTAAAAGAATCTTGAGTTCTTCAAGTAAGTGGTGCCCAAAAAGACTGTCATGCAGAGCATGGAGGCAGTCGAAGCTCACAGCTTCCTCCAGCTCCGAGTTCTCAACCTTCCAGAAAACATTCTTGTGATTTGGTTACGTGGTTGGCAAGAGTCACTAATAAATACAAAACTCACCACAACCAGCTGAGGCCCAAGGGCTTTGAGGATCAGTTCACCAGCTGACTTCTTTTCCTGATAGATGGCAAGGGCTTCTTTTGCCTGTCTTATGGTATGCGTTGGAAATGATTTGGCAAGCTGGGATAAATCCTCAAGGGGAACCAAACAAACTGAGCATGGATGTTTACTCTTCATGCCTCAAATTAGGCTCATCATGCATCTAATGTCAACATAGTTATTAGTATGTCAATGGGCACTTGTAGTGCCCTCGACTTACTGTTCTTCATAATCAGCAGATAAGATGAGAATCAAGGGAAAGAGCCACTGAGTGATCTTGTCATAGCACTCATATTTGTATCCTAGCTGTGAGAGTTTGGCGAGTCTATCAATGATACAAAGGAATGCTTCATGCCAAATAATGCATTTGTAATTGATGTAGCTGGTCTTCCCCTCTTCTTTGGCAGACTCAGTATCACACACCAAAGGTGTTTGGTGAGGTGGACATGGATGTAGCTGATGAATGGAGGTGAAGACCATAGCCCTCATGCGAAGAAGGACAGCCAGCAATGTTGGCAGTCATCCCTCACACAAGAACAAGTTGTCAATGCCAAAGAAAAAGGAGGAGGCAAGTTAAGTGCCAATAAAATTCTTAAGCGCCCATGTACGGCATTCCGGTTTTCAATGTATCTCCACCAATTCTGCAGACACCGAAACCATTCCCACACTCACTTGTAGTGCTCAGCCACGCGATCCTACCTTCCAAGATTGGAAAGGATTTGCGCACTCCACACATTTCTACAGCACTCCCTCCAAAAGACACTCATTTTGCTAATTCTTCTGATATGGCTGCCTCTACATCAGTCATTTTGCTTGTCCTCTTTGCTAGGGACCATGGCTACATATATCTACCAGGAGTTCCTACCAGCTTCCATCCTGAAGCATCCTGGTACATCCCACCCTCATCTGCCCCCTCTCAGCCCATCCAGCTTGGACAGTGTGTTCTTTTTGTCAGTATGACCTCCAGGAGGACATTCTTTGGTCGCCTCAGGTCTGTTACTTGCTTGGAAAGGTCTTATGTGGTTGTTTCAGTCTCTCCAGTCCAAGAAGCATATGGATCCTTCCTCCCTGCCCCCTGCAATGTCTTCATACCAGTCTCGTCCATCATTCTTCCAAAATTGCGACAGCTACAGTATAATCTACTGTTCTCCACTCTCCCTGATCACATCCATGACGAGTATGATGCACATCTTGCCTCCTTGTTGCAAGATACAGCAGAAGATGCTCCCCCTTCATCCTCTCTTCCAACAGAGCCTCATCCATGAAGTTTTTATTTGCTTCACTGAGAGGATGGTTTGGGGGGGAAAGTTGCGATCCCCTATGCTCCTGTCACCCCACAGACCCCCAAAGCTTGACCCCTGTTGACATCTGACTCACCCTGTCCACTTTTGGATGTACTGTATCGGCATCAGATCAGCACTGCCTCTCTGTCATCCCACTTTGGCCTAGAAGTGATCTCTTCGAGATGTGACATGCACAGCCTCCCCCTAATGTGATTCCAGTGCACTTTCCCAGTTCCTGATGTTGCTTGACTCATACTGTGACATTCTGACTGTCTTTGACTCACCTATTGCCAATACTTGCCAATCTTTTGAAAAAGAAAAAAAAGAAGACATCAGAGAGCCCCTCTTGCTCGCAATTTATCATCTCTTAGTAAATCATTCATCAGCTTTGATAGTTGAGACTTTATTATGGGTCTAGCTATCATCTACTTTGCTTATCATCATCTATCATCCATATACTTTGCTCCAAGCCCTCCCTGAGCTCAGTACAGCTTAGGACATCGAATTAAGTCACCATCCATCCTTCTGTAGGCTGACAGCAGTCTACCCTATCGCTTTCTATCACATTCTTGCTCCCTCTTCATCAGGAGCACCCCCAACCCTCAGCACTCATCTTTGAGTGTTGTAGCTCACAAAAACCCTCCCAAAGAACAGGTTCTACCATCTAGGTACCGCATAGGCACACCACCACTTGCTTTCATTGTCTTTTGTGTTGGTTTTGGTTGGTTTTCACCACTGAACCTCACTTTGACTCACATCTGGAGCCCACCACAAGGGGTGGTCATTCCTGGATCAAGAAAAACCTTGTTTGCGTTCACATCCTTCATATTCCTGCCTCCTAGGTCGTCATAATCACCAGAATCTATCGCTTTTCCCATCCCAACTCCTATCCTCCTTATCTCATCAAATCTTGCCTGTAAATCCACCATATATCTCGCTTCTATGTCATCTGCTACCTCTACTATTTATCCACCCATGCCTTCAGCATCTCCTCAAGCTGTTGCTGTTCCTCCTGCTCACTCTGTCCTTACTTTGCCATTGCTTGGCATGAAATCTGCTCCAGAACTCTTCCAAGGAGATCATACCCATGTTTGCACTTTCCTGGATCACTATGAGCGACTCTGTGCTTTCCATAATGTCAGTTCTGACCAGGAAATGGTCAAGTCGATCCTCCAGTACTGTAATGCTTGGGTTAGGGAGATTATTGAAGGAATGGCGCACTACTATGCTCCTAACTGGGCTAACTTGAAGGCTGATCTCCTCAAGTACTTCAATGCTGATCTGTCAGATGAAAGATTCTTTGAAAGGCATCTCAAGAGCTTGACTTTGACTCACATTGGGAACCTTGCATAATATACATGAGCAAGGATGCTGAAGCCTGCACTCAGTAACTTACAATAGGCAACCAGCCGATGACACATCCACCACCAAAGTGCTCTCCATTCCCGATGTTCATGGGCAGATTTCCACAACAAGCTATGACAGGATAACCCTTGACAGTTCCATGGGAACTTAGACGTGTTCGGTTGGCATATAGGATAAAAGCAAATGGGGCTGCATTTTCAACCTGAGGTAAACGAGACTAGAAGCAAGCACAAGTTAAACACAGTATATACAAAGTATACAGGTTATTACAACATACTTGAATGTCCCACCAGCAATCACCAGTCCATGGTTCTGAGTAGAATCTGAAGACCCGTTGGGCATCCCAGATGAAGTGAAGTGCAAGGAGGGGGTTCGATAAGAGATCAAGAGCCCACTCCCATAACAAACATGCATAAACTGGGAATGTTAAGTTCTCTCCTTTATAAGGTGCAGTCACATTGTGTCATGTAAACTAGAGTAGAAGCTTGTGGATGAATGCACAGAAGCTCACAGTGTATGAAGAGAAAGAATGTACTGGTGTCACCTGCATGGCTGCCCTGTCCCATGCATGTTGAAGGTCAACATCATTCTGCAAGGTAACATTTGCCTTTCCTTGGATGATGCATGAAATGAGGGAAAGCAGCCCATTGATCTGCAATGCATTGAGGCCTGCTTGCAACGCTATTTCAGCAAACAAGTAGTCGCCCTCCTCGATAAATGGGTGCCATGGGTGTGGATTGGGGGCCATCGTAGCAGTAGCATGCTGACCAAATTCTTCTTGCAACTGGAAAAGCGATGGGGTATTGCTGTGGGGATGGAACTCAGTCTTGAAGTCAGCAGGTGGCTGTTCAGGGGATGGCATTCGGTCACTGCCATTACTCGCCATGGAGACATTTGATTGATCTATTCATATCAAGCATGTATGTACTTAGTATGGTGCACTTGGAAACCAGGTAGTGCTGAGTTCATGCACTCACCACTTTGTGCAGCAGGATCTCCATGAGGCTCCCACACATCCTGATCAACAAAATCCATGCATCACAAGTGAGAAATGTTGGGAGCTGTACAGAAAACAGCCCTAAGTGCAGGTATATCATAGGTTGAATGAAACATACTTGGCAATCCATCGTTATCTTTATTAAGTATGTGGGCTACTTGAGAAGGGCCTGCCTGCATGATGTGTGTGTGCACTGTCGAGTATGCAGATGTGATATCCCTTATGGATGGCATCCAGGAATTCTGGCACATCTCTGTAGGTTATTGGCGAGGTTCATAAGGCCTTGGCAGATTCAAATATCGATGGATCCTCCTCTGCAATTGCGAGAGGGGTTTCCTTGTCATTCCTTTCTGCAGCTGAGGCCATCTCCTGAGCCTCCAGGATTCAGTTCTCCTATTTTTCCTTTAGCTGGTTACTCTTATGAAGAGTTCCTCCCTGCTCTTCCATTGCTGATAGTCTCAGCTCTTGCCATCTGTCCTGAGGGAGGTCAATCTCCCTCTGGGTCCAGGTGTATGTCAGCATTTGCCCACTTGATGCTCTCATTGGAGATGTCTCCTCCTTCTTCCTCATAGTAATGGGATAGGCAATCTGCCACTCAGTTCTCAGAACCTTTGGTGTATACAATGTTTGCATCAAAGCATGACATATAATCTATCCACCATACCTGTTGGCTCAACAGTTTTCACTGGGTCTTGAGGTATCCCAGTGCCTCATGGTCTGTCACTATCATGAACTTCAACCCAAGGAGTTTATCCTCCCATTTCAGCAAAGCTTTGATTATTGTGAGGGTCTCTCACTCAAAGGTCCTATAGTTTTGTTGAGCATTGCTCAGCTTTTTCAACATGAAGCCTGCTGGTCAGCAGGTCTTCCATTTGGGTCCTTGCCTGTACAGTGCACCTACTCCATAGAGTGATGCATCACAGACAAGCCATATTGGCTCTTCCCTCCTTGGGTCTATTGGCCACAGTAATGGGTACTTGCAGGCCAGGTCCTTAATCATCTGGAAGCATGGGTCATGGAGTTCCCTCCACAGGAATTCATGTCCATTCTTTTGTATCCCAGTTAATGGCATTGTGTATGCCAATATATCTGGCATAAATTGTGCTAGGTATTTGATGAGACCAATGAACTGTTGCACCTCATTGAGCGACTTAGGTACTCTCCAGTTCCTAATTTGAGACATCTTGTCTCTATCTGCATGCATGCCCTTGGTGTCAATTATGTGCCCAAGGCAGTCGAGTTTCTTGGTGTATAAGTCACACTTCTCCCTTTTGAGAAAGAAGTTGGCCTGACATAGTGTTTCAAACACTATCTGGAGGTGCTGCTCATGCTCCTCCAGTGTATCACTGTAGACAAATATATTATTGAGGTAGATGTATACAAAACATCCTATGTGATCTCTAAAGATCACAGTCATAAGGCATTGAAATGTTGCAGGGGCATTACAATCCCCCTGCTGCATGACTTGGCTTATAAAAGTGCCATAAATCATTGAGAAGGCTGTCTTCCAGCCATCTTCAGGCTCAATGTGTACCTGTTCATATGCATTCAACAAGTCAATCTTTGAGCAATACTTTGCTCTAGCAATGTCCATCCTGATCTGGTCCTGATCAGGGAAGGGAGTTGCATCCCTTATTGTGTTTTCATTTCTTTTACAACAGTTGATGACTGTTTGTAGTTTGCCATTCTTCTTTTGTATACACAGCATAGGTGCAGCTTGTGGGATGCTTTTTAGCACCCACCACTCTGCATCTGTGTACTGATGGATTTTATCCAACAACTGTTGCTTCAGTGCATCAGTGCAATGAGGCAAGTGGTACAAGTACCACTTGTCCTCATCAATCAGGGGAATCCTGTGGTTTACCTCCCATAAGGGAGGTAATTTTGGTTTGACACCTTCAAACCTTCATCTAAACCTTTTGAACCATCACTCCCTTAGGCAAGGTATATCTTTTTCCCCCAACACTCTTTTTTGTATTGGTTTATTACTGCAAGTGTAGGCTCACTTTTTGACTCTAACTGCCCTCCCCCTGGCAAGCCCTCATGAGGCTGTGACAGCCTTGCAGGGTGTGCTAGTCATTTGCTCAAGGAGGTGGTGGCTTTAGGGGGGCATGGGCGCCCCTCTCTGGCGACCTCAGGCTCTGTGAGCATGAGGACCTTTTCACCTGCAATTGTCATCAACTTTTCAGTGAAGTCAAGCACTACTTTGTGCCACCTAAGGAATGGGATTCCTAGAATACAGTCGTAGTGATTGATATTAGCCACATCGAAATAACAGTTGGTCTGTTGGCAGCCCATCTTTATCATGGAGAGTCCTCCATGTGTAATTTTCGATCAGCTACCTATGCAGCCCAATTGCAGCATAAGCTGCTGATTGAGTGGAAACACTTTCATCTTCATGACCTTGGTGAAAGCTGGGCTCACAAAGTTTCCAGTGCTTCTGGTGTTGATCATCATGTAGGCTTTACAGCCATTTATGACAGTATCTACCATTATGCACATGCACAATTCTGGTGTGATTCGCAGGTGGGTTCCCACTTCCTGCTTAGTATGCATCACATACCAAAAAGTGCATGTCAGCAGCTTTGCTATTGGTTGCAAATCCATTGCAGCCATATGTGGGTTATCATGGATGTGATGTCCCTCAATGATTATATCTCTATGTGGTGTTTCCACCACCATATCATCAGGGTATATCCTGACTTCATTGTTATATGGGTTAGGATGACTTCTGTGACATTAAATTGTATGGAGCTGATCATACAGCTCCCCAAGAATATCATTCCTGGTCTGCACAGTTGTGCACAAGCATTGGATATCACACAATGCTTGTACTCATTGTGCTTCAAGGGACCTGATGCAACTAGCCATCGCACATATTGCACACTGAGTGCGATTGATATTCAGGCCATGCCCCTCCACCATTTGGGCCAGTCACAGTCTTCCCAGCCCCTATTGTACTTGCAGAATGCAAGTTGTGTAGGGAACTGCAGTGTGATGGTGAGCAAGGTATTCTCCTCAGCTACAGCCTTGTCAATGTGTTCCCTGTGTTGTTGGCATTCAGGGCAATGCTTGGAGTGAGTCAATCCATAAATTGGTGACCAAGTCCAGGTCCCACCTGTGACTTCAGGTCATTCTGCTTGATGAGGGTCTAGATCCATCTCATCCTCATTTATTCTGAGTGATGCACTTCTTACTATATTGTCCTCTTCTCAGGAGGTAGGCAGGTGCTCTACCATCCTGTCTCTATTTATCCACACCATTCCCCATGGTGTTTCAATTACCACTGCATCTGGATATATTCAGACATTAGGGGTCATGACACTCTGCAGCTGTAATCCATCATGGGCTGGGCTCAGTAATATATGTCCATGGTAAGCTTTTCAGTGACTGGAAGTGCCTCATGGCACTCAGTGGAAGGTATATTTCAATGAGTACATACAAAAAGTGGTATTTGGTGTGTCCTGAGACAGTTGTCTTCTGACTTCTAACATGATCAACCTGTTGTCTCATGTACTCTCATATGGTGATTATTTGAGAACTGCTGTCAAGTATGCATCTCCTCTACAATGACCTTGACCACATTGCAAACCTCCAGCTTCATGAGAGGCATTGATGCCATTCCTAAATATTCAATGGTCTCCCAAATCCTCTGTTCAGACTTCACTGCCTTTCACATTATGCTTTCATCCACTTAGTATTATGGTATGTGTTTAGCCATATTACATAATCACATTTGTTTTCACACTTGAGTAGCATAGTCACACCTCAGTTGGCTGCTTAACCCAACTGAGGTGAGCACTTTCCACATCCTGTCTTTACACTCAGCTAATAGTCCTGTAGTATATATTCTACAGGTTATGAGCCCTAGTGCTCACTAACTGGGAACTTGTAGCAACATGTTGTTCACATCCAAGCTTGGAGATGATTTCCTTAAGGTCCAAAAGCTCTCAGCAGATGGAGAGAACTGGGTAACATACAAGGACAGGCTAATGTGGTCTTTGGATGCTCATGGGCTGCTTGGGTACATAGATGGTACTGAGACAATGCCAGTCAACCCCAAGACACTAGCAAACTAGAGTGAGAGCTGGATACCTATCTCCACAGAGGAGAAAAAGGAAGTGACAAACTACCAATCTACTCTAAAAGAATGGAGGCTCAGCCAAGCCATTGTCAAGCAACAAATCACTGGCATGATCCCTGACACACTGTTCATCCAAATAAAGAGTCTCACTACTGCACTTGACATCTGGACATACCTATCCAACCTCTTTGAGAAGCGCTCTCATGTTGTATTGGTCAAACTGCTGAAGAAGCTCCAAACTATAAAATGCACAGAGAAAGGAAATGTCAGGGAACACTTTGACAAAATGCAGCAACTGAACAGACAACTTGCCTCAATGGGCCAAGCCCCAACAGACAAATGCTACATGGCTATGGTCATGACATCCCTCCCAAGCTCTTATGACTTTGTTGTCAGAGCAATGTCTGCACTTGCAAAAGTTTCCACCTCCACTACCCTAACAACTGCAACTCTCATGGATGCAGTACAAGATGAGTATGACCACTGTGCCACAAAGCAGAAGAAGTCTAGTGATGCAGACAATGTGGCATACTCAGCTGGAGGAAAGCAGAAGAAGTTTGCTGGAACTTGCTACAAATGTGGAAAATGTGGGCACTGAGCTTGCAAATGCAGGTCAAGTGGGGATGACTCACAAAGTGGAGGGAAGTCTCCAAACAAAGGGAAGCAAAAAGAGTGCACAGCAGTGGCCAAGGACAACAGTGGCAATGACCCAGATGGGGTATGGCTCACACATATCAATGACAGCTATGAAGCTGAGGTCGATGAAGCTCAACCATCCCCAGAGACATTCACTACTAGTGTGTACACAAGACCACCAAGCTACACTACTCTATACGACTCTGGAGCCTCTCATCACATGTTGTCATACAAAGAAAACTTTGTCAACTATAAGCCCAATACTCCTAAACCCATTACTGCAGCAGACAAATGAACCTTTGAAGCCATTGGAAAAGGAGATGTGTACATATCCCTACCAAATGGCAACTTGCCCACTTGTATCCTCTTGAAGGATGTTCTGCATACACCTAAGATTGGCATGACCCTGGTATCCATTAGCTGCCTGGATGCAAGTGGATATGCCATACTCTTCCATGACTCATGCTGCAAGATCTGTAATGGACAAAAGAAACTCCTTGGGGAAGTAACAGTCAGCAATGGCCTCTATACAACCAAAGCTACACAGAAGGGTTACATGGGCTTGGCAAACTTGAGAGCAACTCTTACCATGGAAGACATCCATGTGCAGCTTGGCCATATATCACTGGACACTATTAAACAAATGCTAAAGGATGGCATTGTAACCAGAATAAGCCTAGACCCTTCCCATGCAACAATTGAATCTTGCAATGCATGCAAGTATGCCAGGGCAACCCAAAAAGCCATAGGAAAAATCCAAGATCCCCTGCACTGAGACAAGGTTGGTGACAAAATCCATACAGACTTATGGGGACCATCCCCTGTCCAAACAAATGCAAGGAGTCAGTATTTCATGTCATACACCAATGACCATACTCACTTTACAAGCCTGCACCTCCTAAAGTCACAGGATGAAACCTTCAAGTCCTACCAGAAGTACAAAGCCTGGCTGCTGATGCAGTTCAACATGAAGGTTAAAAGGCTTCACTTGGACCAGGGTGGGGAATTCCTAAGCAAAGAGTTTTCATGTCATCTCAGGCTAAAAGGAACAGAGAGGAAGCTCACAGTGCACAATACACCACAGCATAATGGTGTTGCTGAAAGGCTGAACTGCACACTTGTTGAACATTTACACACCATGCTAAATGCAAGTGGCCTCCAAAAGTTGCTATGGGGAGAAGCCATATGCATGTGAATTGGTTAAAGAACCAAACCTCCACCCACACACTCAACAAAATGACACCCTATGAAATGCTGTATAAAAAGAAACCAGATCTATCTAATCTACCAATCTGGGGCTGCCATGTCAAAGTCCACACAGCAGATGGTTTGAAACTAGACATGTGTGCAAAAGATGGTTGCTGGCTGGGCTTTGATAGGGACACAAATGTGCACAGAATTTATTTTGAGGACTCATGATGTGTGGGTGTCAAATGAAATGTCTGATTCAGCTCACAGGAGGTCACCATCCCTATCAGCATGCAGCTTGAGGGGGAGAAATACATCACAGATGACAAGGGAGCATCATCCACCTCACACATAGCTGGTAAAAGCAATCAGCATGCCATATGAACCACAGAAAGCGCACCTATGACACCAAGTACTCCCATTGACCACCTTGGACCAAGGTTCAAACCTGCAGCACCCACCCATCACTCTGGTCACACACATGTCAAGTCAGTATATGTATGTATGGCACCCGTGTGAGGCTGAGGGTACATATGATGGAAGAATCCCACTACCTACACTACCACTACCTTGAGGAATACAACCAGGCTTGCAACAAGAGGAGAATAGAGAGACAGAAAACCTAGGCATGATGGGGGTGATGGATGAAGATGATGATGAAGTTTCCACCTTGGTTGCTGGGACTACAGAGCTAGAAGGGACAGATCCCATCACGATCAAAGATGCTTGTGTGAGACCTGATTGGTCAAAGTGGGAGGAAGCAATTAATAAAGAACTTACCTCATTCAGCTGTAAATGGGTATTTCACATCAAGTGCAACATGCAGGGAGAAATTGAAAAATACAAAGCATGACTTGTAGCAAAAGGCTACTCACAGGTCCATGACATCAACTACTATGATACCTATGCACCTGTTGCACACATGGCATCTATCTGCACCATCCTTGCTATTGCAGTGCAGAACAACTGGGATGTTGATGTTTTTGACATCCAGAGTGCTTTCCTAAATGGGAAGTTGGATGATGAGGAAGTAATCTACATGCAACTGCCACCCAGTGTGAGTCAAAGTGTGGTTCAGTGGTGGAAACCAACCAAAACCAACACAAAAGACAATAAGAGTGAGTGGTGGTGTGCCTATGTGGTACCTAGATGGTGGAACCTTGAATTTGGGAGGGTTTTTGTGAGCTACAGCACTCAAAGACAAGTGCTGAGGGTTGGGGGTGCTCCTGATGAAGAGGGAGGAAGAATGCAATAGAATGTGACAGGGTAGACTGCTGTCAGCCTACAGAAGGATGGATGACAACTTAATTCAATGTTCTGAGCTGCACTGAGCTCAGGGAGAACTTGGAATGAAGTACATATATTGATGAAAGACAATGATGAGTGAAGTAGATGATAATTAGACCCTTAATAAAGTCTCAACTATTGCAGCTGATGAAAGATTTACTGAGTGATGATAAAATGCAAGCAAGAGGGGCTCATTCAGCTATCCAAGTACAGTGATTTATACACAGTACAGGGGCATTGCCTATGGAAAACAAGGTGCAAACACTTGGTAAGTGATTGGTAACTGATGAGTAAGGAATGTAAGCAGTGGGTAATTGTCTTAGAAAGCATTGGTGAGCATTGGTAAGGATAAGTAAGCCAAAAAGCAAGGAATAGGTCAAAAGATTGGTAAGTATTGGCAACAGGTGAGTCAAAGACAGTCAGAATGTCAAAGTATGAGTCAAGTAATGTCAGAAACTGGGAAAGTGCACTGGAATCACATTAGGGGGAGGCTGTGCATGTCACATCTTGAAGAGATCACTTCTGGGCCAAAGTGGGATGACAGAGAGGCAGCACTGATCTGATGCCAATATAGTACATTATGAAGATGTTGCAGGGAGCAGGGAGGAAGGATCCATATGCTTCTTGGACTGGAGAGACTGAAATGACCACATAAGACCTTTCTAAGTGAATGACAGACCTGAGGTGACCAAAGAACATCCTCCTAGAGGTCATACTGACAGAAAGAATGTGCTGTCCAAGCTGGATGGGCTGAGAGGGGGTGGATGAGGATGGGATGTACCAGGATGCTTCAGGACAGAAGCTGGTAGGAACTCCTGGTAGATATATGTAGCCATTGTCCCTAGCAAAGGGGACAAGCAAAATGATTGATGTGGAGGTGGCCATATCAGAAGAATTGGCAAAATGAGCATCTTTTGGAGGGAGTGCTGTAGAAATGTGTGGAGTGTGCAAATCCTTTCCAATCTTGGAAGGTACGATTGCATGGCTGAGCTCTACAAGTAAGTGTGGCAATGGTGTCAGTATCTGTGGAATTGGTGGAGATACATTGAAAAGTGGAATGCTGTACATGGGCACTTAAGAACTTTTTTCAGTGCTTAACTCACTTCCTTTCTTTTTCTTTGGCATTGACAACTCATTCTTGTGCAAGGGGTGACTACCAACATTTCTGGCTGTCCTTCTTTGCATGAGGGCTATTGTCTTCATCTCCATTCATCAGCTGCATCCATGTCCACCTCACCAAACACCTTTGGTGTGTGACACCAGACTCTCAGTTAACAGCAAATATAAAAATCCTGTCACCCACCTGCACACAGTGCTTTATGGATCAAAGCAAGGATGCACTGCACTTGCTATGCTTGGTATGCATCGTGCTGAAGCTGACTGGGGCATTTTCTTCATGCACACAGGCCAGGACATCCTACTCCTTGCATTGCATGTCGATGACTGCACCATTACTGGCAATAACCCTAGCTTAATCAAAAGGTTCAAATCTGAAGTGGCCACAAACTTCAAATTAACAGATTTAGGCCCCATCTCATCCCTACTTGGAATGAAAGTTGTGCATAATCGCTTGGCACACATGCTCTCACTCTTGCAGGCATCCTACATCAATTCTCTGCTGTTAAAATATAATTTTGTAGATCTACAGCCCATTGCAATGCCTATGGACCCCTCAGTCCAATTCTCAACTGCCCAGTGCCCAAAAATGCATGCTGAGGCTGTGTGCATGAAAAACATGCCATAATGCCAAGCTGTCAGCTTGCTGATGCACCTAGTTGTCACCACATTCCCTGACATGGCTTTTGCTGTTGTGATGTTGTTGCAATTCTGCAATAATCCAAGGTTAGCACACTGGGAGGGTGTAAAAAGGATATTTAGATACCTTTTAGGCATGAAAGGGCTCATGTTGACATTCAGAGGTGATAGGTATGGCCTTGAGGGCTATACGGACACAGATGGCGCCTCACAGGAGCACCAGCATGCCATTTCTGGCTATGCCTTCCTGCTCAATGGTGGAGTGATCTCCTGGGCCTCAAAGAAACAAGAACTCATTACTTTATCTACTACAGAAGCTGAGGACATTGCCACTACTCATGCAGTGAAAGAAGCCATCTGGCTTTGTTGCCTCATCCAAGAATTGTTCTGCCCACTCTCACTCCCAACCATAATCCATTGTGACAATCAGTCCACAATCACACTCGCTCACCATGGCAATTACCATGCCCATACAAAACATATAGACATTCATTATCATTTTATATGCTATGCTATTTGTAATGGCTCACTTTGCCTCATCTACTGTCCTACTGGCAGTATGGTTGCAGATACCCTTACCAAGGCTCTTCCAAACATCAAAGCCAAGCACTCTGCTTATGAGCTTGGATTCTGTGATGTTTGAGGGGGAGTGTTGTATATTCTGCCTTTCACATTATGCTTTCATCCACTTAGTATTATGGTATGTGTTTAGCCATATTACATAATCACATTCATTTTCACACTCGAGTAGCATAGTCACACCTCAGTTGGCTGCTTAACCCAACTGAGGTGAGCACTTTCCACATCCTGTCTTTACACTCAGCTAATAGTCCTGTAGTATATATTCTTCAGGTACATAATATATAGTTGGCTGCTTATTCAACTGGCCACTGGCAATGCTCCTTGAGCTCCTTGCACCAGTTACAGGCCAGGTGCTTCTTCTTGCTGTCAGTGTTGCACAGGCAGACTGTGTTGGTCCAGGTGCAATGAAGACACCTGGGAAGGCATTAGCCAGTGGTCTACTGGTCGCTCAGCTGGTACTCACTGGGGGTTCATCACCTTGACATTTGACCTGGCCCTGGTTGACCCACCTACCAGGGCCTCTGCCCACCAGCTCTTGTCTGCCTTCCTGGCCTCTTCAGCCCTGCACATGGCCTCTACCCTTTGTGCCTCAGCCTCTGCATGTGCCTTTTCTTCCTCAAGCCAGGCCTGCTCTTGTCTCTCTGCCCCCAACTGGGCTTCTTCAGCCAGCCAGGCATCTTCTTGCACCTTTGCCTTGCACCTCTTGCACTCAGCCAACTTGCCCCAGATTGCTTGGTCATCATTGTCACTGCCCACCTGCAGCTCTTCACTTGTCACCCAGGTCAGGTCAGGCAGCAGGTCTTGGTCATATGGCATTCTGGACTGGCAAATAGACATGTCAAAGTGGGGAGCCAAACCTGAGATGGACTGGTCTTAAGTCCACTGGTTTTCAAGGTCAGACACCAAATTTTTGTTCTCAGCATTGTCCTCATTGGAGCCTCATGGGCTTGGCTCCAAGAGGGGGATACTGTCATGACCATGTCTAGACCACCCTAGACCAGCTCTACCATGGTCTCAACTGGTCTTGTCCAACCCTTGCCCCAGTCCTGGCCTTGACCCTTCAACCCAGAAATGTGTTAGCTCATGAGGCACTGCAAGGCAGTGCCCAATTGAGTTGTCCACTCAGTTGGTACCAGACTGGTGAAATACCTGGCCCAGCCACTAGTCCTGCCCTGGTTCCCAGTAAATCCTTTGTTCATACTTTTGCTTGATAATATTCTTTGTAACATCCTACTTAACAATCCATTTACCAATCACTGCTGTACCAGTGTTACATTTCACTTACTTTACCTTTAGTATTTAAGCCATAGGATAATCTGTTTTAGCCTCAGTCTGAAATCATTCTAGTTTCATCAAACCCAGTCTCCTCTATCTTTTGCCTCTCAACCAGACTGCAGCCCACACAAGGGAATAGCACTGCTACTTCAGTCACTAAGTCCAATAGTCCAATCCTCTAGTATCTTGTCTACCCCCTGACCCCCAACCAGACTCTGGACTGGCTTTGGACCAGTGACAAACCAGACTTAACATTTTCTTTCTACTTGTTCCCAACCAACTTGTAGCTTTGCACCCAAAACAATCAGGTGGTGGGGACCTGGCAAGGTGGGAAGAACCTTATCTTCCAGAAATTCCCAAGCCCCACAGTCTGTTTGCATTGGGTTGGAGGAAAGCTCCAAAGGATATGTCCAGAGTCAAGTCAGGTATTGTGGACCCTGGTTATCACTTTCCGAAGCCCACACTGTTGGTCAATGTGACCACCCCTGAGCAAAAGAAGATGTACATGTTGAATTGGCTCTCTGCTTGTCCTGCTTGGATGAATTGAGTTGACATTTGGTCTCTGCAGAAGAACCCTTCCCCTCAGATGTGGAGGGACTTCCTCAATGGTACTGACACAGAGTGCTTGCCCTCTGGCACCCAGAGTGCATCCACAAAGTTGGCAGTCTGTTCTTCATACTTATCTTGTGCAGGTCCAGGCTTCAAGCCTTTCAGACCCACCCCTTCATTTCACATGTTCCCTTCTATGGGAACTCTATGAACTCAACTTCTGCTACAAACTTCATGCACTTGATCAGGCCTTTGTCCCACATCTTCTCTTCATTCATTGTCTAGGAAGTTTTACTTGAAATTTTATGAGTCTCTGTATGTCAGTTCTGATTCTGATTACTGTACCTCCATGGTAGTATAAAAGCATGTACCATACTCCACTGTTCTTCAGTACAAATATCAATTTAGTTTCCTACTCCCTCTGTTTCTGTCTTCTGTCTGTTGGAGTTACCTCTGACTATCCATCTGTTCTCTCCCTCTGAAATACAAGGGCTAGGATTCATGCAAGGGGGTAGCACATGAGCTAAACCCATTGCCCTCACTCCACTCTGCCTCTGTCTTGGCAGACTTTGTCCCTGCCAACCTTCTGCCAGTCAGAGTTCTATTCTTCTGTGTCAGACTTGCTTCTGAACCCTCCCCAGACTCTATCTAGTGTTGGAGTTGGTCAGAGTAGGCCTGTATGGTCTCATTTTCTGTCTTCCAAAAAACTTATGCCATTATGAGAACTTGAGCTCAATTCCAAAGAGATGTCACTGAGAACCTCACTGCAGTGCTAGCTAATCTGTGTGGTCTTCCTTTGGTCATCAAACAATTCCAATCCTTCTCTGCTCGATGCTGCTCTCATACTGAAGGCAAAAGCACTTCACAAGCTGGTTGCTCTGACCTCCACCCAACAACCTTTCATACTCCATCTCCTTGTAACTGAGATGATGGACCTGACCCTGACCCTAATGCTCCTGATGGTGATCCTGACCACTTCAGGTAACCATTTTTCATAAGCATTTAGGCTGAATAGTTTCTCCAAACCATCCAGCCTAATAGCCTCCCAGACCAAGGTCTGCCCAGGGACATCTGGTCATGTCCCAGGGCTATGCAGATTTTTAGGCCCTGGGACAGATGGGATTTCCCACATATCCATCCATTCAAATGCAATTATTTGGGATGTCCCAAGACTGCCTTGGATGGCAGGGGTCCCTCCTCCTGAAAGTGTAGCTTATATTAGCATTAAAATAGCTGCAGATATCCTAGCCCCCTTGCTCCTCTGACAGGTTTAATCCACAAAGTATCCTTCAACCTATACATCCCCTCCCATCCCACCATGCATAGTAGTATACAATAGTACTTTTCATGTACATCTTTGCAATGTTGATCCTGCTGTATTGGGACATCTCACTAGTCACCAGGGGAATGACCCACCTGGGCCTCCACATTTTCCATGAAAATTGCAATAATAAATTCAATCAATTTATGTCTATACCTCAAGCAATTTGTACTGTATGAAGGAAGAAGTAAATGGTTTTTGAACACTTGTGTGACAAGCCAATATCTCAAAGTCCCCCACATAAAACATAGTGTTGGTCACCTTTGCAACACCATCTGCAGAGGGCAGAATGTCCCAGATGAGCCTCTGAGGTTGTCATGGGGCATTGTGCTGGTATGCAAAGGTAACTTAGGAGGATGTGCCAGAGTAGAAAAAATAAAAAATGTATGCTGCAGTATGGAAAGCCCAAATTTTTGTGTCCAGGCTCTGGACACCAAGGAATTTCACTGTAATGCAGCTCTTCAGTGGACTGTCCAAGCCTATAAATACACCCAATGACTTTAGGGCAGGCTTAGTGCTTATCAATGATTGCATCATTGGTGATGTCATTGCTATAACTTAATATAGGATACACTATCATGTGCAAGAGGGCAGTTAACAATCATCCAATAGGAAATAAGGCTCACAAATAGCCTTTGATTGCTGTCCCTGTGACTCCCACAGGTTGTCATAAAAAGGTTTGATTTTGAAATTGGTGGTGAAACCAGATCATTCCTTCAGGGTTCTGCTGCAGTTATCCAGGAATATCTCCATTCCTCAAGGACATCATGTGTTTCCTGATCTGCTACGATAAACCCTAAGTCAATAGCCAGACTGTCAAAGGCTGACATAGAGTTTAAACTGCACTCCTCCAGGATCAGCTCCACCTTGCACATAGCTCATGTATGATTTTGAATTCTTTTGGTCTGGACCCAATCATGCTCCAGTAATAACTCCTGTGCTGATGGCATAGGGTTGTACACTCTGGTGATAAGGTTCAGCCATTCTTTATTCCACAACATGATGAAGTGGCCCAGATTACATGTTCATTTTCTAGAGATGACCCATTTGGTGTTATCAAATAATGCCACACCTGGATCAAAAAGCCAGGCATCTTTCTCCTCAAGGCCATCCACATCAAGAAAGAAGGCACATCAGTAGATCAAGACCCAATCAGGGGCCAAAAAAAGGAGATCAGCTGACAGAGGCCATTCAAACAGAATTGGTAGGTGAGTTGGGAGTTGCAGTGGTTTGTCACATGATGCCAAACCACCACTTACCCAAAAGTCATGTACATTGTAAATTGGGAACATTATTCAATTTTTAAGTTCGTGGATATTGAACTCATCCCACATTACATTAAACTGAGTTTTGAGTGTGATCACTGGTTCGGGATCTCCCTTTGGTGCAAAGTGCTTATTCCAGTGGTTGGTACAGTTCCTCTTAACCCATGTTTTTACAAGTCAAGCCAGGTACCTGTGTGAAATATACAGGTTCAATAGAAATTTAATGGTGTCTAAGTAGTACTCAATGTTACTAGACAACATGGCCAGATGGGACAATTCTCCGATGAAGGTGCCTCATTTGACATCAATGGGGTGGCTTGAGTCCCAGGGGATTCATTCAAGGTGATTATTGGGCTTCCAGTATGGCTTCCATTGGATCCAGTTTTTGTCATTCAACCAGACTTGCATATCTAGGAAAATGCAATGCTGAGTGGCCAGGGCCCAGTCAACTTCACAACCTCTTAGGAACCATGTGTGGGTTGCTAAGTATGTAGCTTCTTCTGCAGAGTCAGTGCAGATGATCATAAAGATGTCATCAATAAATCTACATAAAAATAGAACATCTCAGTTGTGTCCACAGGTAAAGTCAGCACATGCTGTGTATAGGTTAGCAACATCAGGAGACATGGAAACACCCATAGCTATTCTGGTGGTCTGTAAATACCTATAATTGTGGAATTTGACAATGAGGCCAGTGGTACCGACATGTAGGATGTCCTCCCACAGATCAGTTCCCAACTTGGGGATAAGCAAGTCCTCTGGATAAGGGAGGGGCCAATTGCCAGTGGTTGAATTAGTTAATGACGAAATTTCTTCTACTGCCCGATTGCAGTCTATGTTCAGGTAATAATTGACTATATCACTGGTAACTGTCCACAGGGTTGCATTTCTAGGTAGAACTGTACTATAAAATTCTTGGGCTAACTGCTTGGTCCCTTGACATATGTATGGACATTGTTCTATGAAGGGCTTTAAGATTTTGGAGACTAGTTTTGACATTGGATTTCTTAGGTCTGAGTGGCATGGTGCAATAGGGCGCATTTTTACTGGATTCTTATGGATCTTCGGAATTCCATAGAATTGTGGTAGTTTGACCATTCTAAGCCAGATGTCCCATGGGATGTACTCATCACTGCGCTTTTGTGGGGGGACATGCTGGAGTAGAAACTTCCATAATTGTCTGTACTTGGGAAGTTGTGCACAAAGTTTGTCTGTTAATCTGTACAGCATTTTGATATCGTGACCAGTTATTTCCAGGGAGGTGGTGAAATCAAGTTTGACATATCCTGAGTTTTCCTTCTCAAGGAGGTTGAGGGTATGTTTTGTTTTTCAAACCATTTTACCATGACTACAGTACATCCCAGATTTTTGTCCAAAGGTAGGACCATTAACTCATGGTGGTGAAGCCACTGCCTGATGGTTTGGAGAGAATTCGAAAGTTTGGTGGACTGTTGATGCTGTGGGGTTATGGTGTGGCACTGTTCAGTGACAAAAGCATCTCCCTCCAACAGGCACCATCCAATCATGGGATTTTCATTATTGTCTATATTAAAGGCAGTAGCCAACTGCCTTAGATCGAAGTCAGGTTCATCAACATCTCTTATGGGGTTGGTTTCACTCATGGCACCTTCTAGATGGTAGAATCACCATCTCAGGTGTTCTTTAAGGTTCATCCATGCATTATAAAGCAAAGACATGTCAGACATGGTGGGAAGTAGACACTTCCACCCAAAAGATAGTGTATAATACATTGGAAGATCTTCCAATGTAAGTGGAGTATCCAGACCAACATGTACATGGTGTAAAAGTAGACTACATTCTAGTATGTCTATGGGACATAGGGTTTGTACAATTATTGAGACAGTGATGAATGGTGGCAAATCTAGCAACCAGTCAGGATATGTGCTAGGATGTTCAAACCTAATAGCACCAGTACTTACCCCCTCCAGGTAGTCGAAGGCATTTTCTATGAAGCTTTCTCTTTGCCTTTGCCCTTGGAGCACTTGGCATTCTTCTGCTTCTTTGATTTTGCCTTTTTCGAGTCCAAGGCTTTTGACTACTTGTTGGAATTCTTCTTCTTGGGGTTTCCCCCAGAAGTGTCCTTCTTCTTCTTGCCTCCCTTGGCACCCTTGCCAGGCTTGGGACCCTAATTGGTGTCAGTATGGATAAGTCTTATGATGAATTCTCACCTTTGCATTCATCTGCTGTTTGACCTGTGCCATGACCATCTTAGCGATGCTGGATTTATTTTTATTGGGAATGAATTCCCTGGCAGTGGCAGTGGCCACATCTTTTAATTCCTTCTTCTTTTTCTGCTTGTTTTCCTCAGTGACCATGTAAGTGTGTGAGAGGACAATGATGTGGGTTATGAGATTAGGGATTTTGTGCAACAGTGAGGAATAGATGGCTTCAACATGGGGGGCAGGAATTAATTCAGGTTCTTTGTCCTCCCTCATAGCCTCATTCAACAGCTTCTTGGTATCCTTGGGAATCATACATGACTTCTCCAGGTCTGAGTGCACCATAGTGATTGTCTCATAGAGATGATTAGTAATGGTAATGATATTAAGACTGGCCTGTGGCTGGCACTCCTCCTTTTCCTTCTCCTTAATGATAGCATCAAGAAGCTCGAAGAGGTACTCCTTATGGCCCTCAACAACAACCTTGCTAAGGTTGGGGAGAGTGGTCCAAGCACTTTTTGAGAACTGGACGGTGTGCAGCTTACAGCTATGTAGGAAATTAGGAATTTGCTGTGCAATTTTATCTACACAAAGGCAGTTGATCTGGTTAGTGACCAACTCAGCCTTAGTCACTTTGTCTGTGATCTGAAGTAACTCAGGGAAGAGTGACTGGTGATGTTCCACTGGGAGCAAGTCAATCACTTGTGTGACTGAAGTTGCTTCAGCAGCTGCTCCAGAATGAAGTTGGACATTGCCATCCACTAAGTCACCAGGAGTCCAGCCACAAAATTTTGCAGCCAGAACAAGTGGAGCTCACAGTGGAGGTTGATGAGAACCTCCCAGCATTGGGTGGTCCTTGCCTTCCTCAATGGGCTCAAGGCCTGAACATGAGCCCAAGTCAAGGTTGACAAGGGCTGCAGTAACCTCAGCTCATCTGACAGACGAGACATGGTGGGGGATCTGAAGGGGAAGGGACTGGGTGTGAGGCATAGTATGTGAGTACAACAGGGAAAGGCAGAATAGAGTGCTGTAGCTTGCAAAAACCCTCCCAAATTTAAGGTTCCACCATCCAGGTACCACATAGGCACACAACCACTCACTCTTATTGTCTTTTGTGTTGGTTCTGGTTGGTTTCCACCACTGAACCACACTTTGACTCACAGCAGAGAGGGCTTGTCAGTGGGAGGAGGCAAAGCAGACAGAGAGTGTGTGTGAGGTGGAGTGTAAGGCCAAATGACAAAAGGCAGGGGAGGCATGACTGGAGGCAGAGTGGAGGCAGAGAGAGGAGGAGGAAGCACAGAGGAAGCAGGCAGCAGAGGAAGAGGCAGAGAGGCAGAGGCAGAGAGCCTTGGAGGAGAGGGCTCAGGCCAAGCAGATGGAGTGCTGTGAGTCAGGCAGAGCTGACTTGTATTTCCACCTGTTCAGGTTGCAGCTGTTTGCAAAATGATGCAGAAAATCTGTTTGACACTTAGTCTGTTTGGATATAGCCAGGATAGGACCCCAAAACCACCTCTATGGTAACATTGTGTAGTGTAAGCACGTACTTAGACTTTGTCCCTACAGCAGACTTGTTTTTCAACATGTCATCGCCATCATGATCCCCCACTCCCATCACAGAAAAATTACATTCTTTCATGATTTCGCTTTCTGTCTATGGACCCAAGAAAAAGGAGAAGGGAAAGACTGTGCCAAAAGCGACCATGAAGACAAAAGAGCTTACTTTTGCTGTCAACGATACTAACTACCTCGATTTTCTACAGCATGTACTGGACAAGCATGGTCAAGGACAATATAGGGTCTCAAGCAGTAAACATTTTCCCTTCAAGTTTGTACCGCCCAAAGCACGGAGGTAAGTTGTTTCTCACTCTGCAAACCATGCTTTACCTTAGCCAAGCTGTCAGTAGTGCAATCGATGTCGATAATGAAGTCGACTACAAGGATATGGTCAAGAGGATTCGTAGCATTCACCCTGGCCCAATGAAGATCTACATCAATATGAAGCATGTGGAGAAACTTCTGACTATCGATGGCTCTGGAGACGAGAGCAACTCGTCTGGTGAGGATAGTGGAAAGCAGAAACATTCAGACCTTGATATGTGCCTTGCCTGGTGGCACATGAAACTCCTGAGCCAGTACAAGAATGAGAACAACGAGGGAATGACTTATGTTGGGCCAGCAGGGCCAATCCCCCTTTCACCTGCGATGGTACTGGACTGGTGCCATGCATTGGTAAGTCTTTCACTACTCATGAACATTCTATCCCTAAACTATCTGTAGGATGAAGGGCAAGCTATGTTGTTGGTTCCCCCAAACCTTGAGTCTTTCAATTGGAGCAACAAAGCGCTGTTTTTGCATCCAGCCCACAAAGTGCAAGCCCAGGCGTCGCAAAATATTGATTAGATTGTGCTGCGATGTTGAATGATGGCAAGGATAAACAGGATGTCTTCGAGGCTGAGAATGCGACGACAACCAATGGTATGGGAATAAGTGTTTGGGTTGTACATGACACTGTACTTGGTGTGAAGTCTGAGAGTTTTGTAAATGAGTGTTTTCTTGATGCCTAGAATACTACAGATTTGCTTGATGCTATAGCCATTTTTGTGAAGGACAGGAATACGAGACTTGAGGTCAATGGATACCATGTGAGAGGGCATGCAGGCAGTATGTTTGATTCTTAGTGTACTATGGTAACAGACAGTAGCTACCCACTAAGGTACTTCTGGGGTCCTATCCTGGCTATATCCAAACAGTCTGATTGTCAAACAGATTTTCTGCATTGTTTTGCAAACAGCTGTAAGTGGTGCAGTGTACAAATCCAAAAGCAGACAGGGTGAGTCAGATGTCAACAGGGGTCAAGCTTTGGGGGTCTGTGGGGTGACAGGAGAATAGGGGATTGCAACCTTCCCCCCCTAACCATCTTCTCAGTGAAGCAAATAGAAACTTCATGAATGAGGCTCTGTTGGAAGAGAGGATGAAGGGGGAGCATCTTCTGCTGCATCTTGCAATAAGGAGGCAAGATGTGCATCATACTTGTCATGGATGCAATCAGGGAGAGTGGAGAACAGTAGATTATACTGTAGCTGTCACAATTTTGGAAGAATGATGGACAAGACTGGTATGAAGGCATTGCAGGGAGCAGGGAGGAAGGATCCATATGCTTCTTGGACTGGAGAGACTGAAACAACCACATAAGACCTTTCCAAGTGAATGACAGACCTGAGGTGACCAAAGAACATCCTCCTAGAGGTCATACTGACAGAAAGAATGTGCTGTCCAAGCTGGATGGGCTGAGAGGGGGTGGATGAGGATGGGATGTACCAGGATGCTTCAGGACAGAAGCTGGTAGGAACTCCTGGTAGATATATGTAGCCATGGTCCCTAGCAAAGGGGACAAGAAAAATGATTGATGTGGAGGTGGCCATATCAGAAGAATTGGTGAAATGAGCATCTTTTGGAGGGAGTGCTGTAGAAATGTGTGGAATGCACAAATCCTTTCCAATCTTGGAAGGTAGGATTGCATGGCTGAGAACTACAAGAAAGTGTGGGAATGGTGTTGGTATCTGCAGAATTGGTGGAGATACATTGAAAACCAGAATGCCATACATGGGCACTTGAGAAATTTTTCCGCACTTAACTTGCTGCCTTCCTTTTTCTTTGGCATTGACAACTCATTCTTGTGCAAGGGATGACTGCCAATATTTCTGGCTGTCCTTCTTCACATGAAGGCTATAGTCTTCATCTCCATTCATCAGCTGCATCCATGTCCACCTCACCAAACACCTTTGGTGTGTGACACTGTGTTCTTTTCATGCTTGGTGTCAGTTGAGTCATCAGTGAGGATGACCAATGCATCATCTGTGACTTGGGAGTAGTTGCAGGAGTGGCCTGGGGTTGGCTGGAGGGTTGTGTTCTTGTGCTGGAAGGACATGATGATGGGGGCAGAAGGTATGGGGTTTCTGTGCCCTAAACATGTGTTTTTAAGTGGTACTTTGAACTCTGACAGAGCTCCACTGCAGCTAAACCCTGGTCCTCAAGGCATCTGCCAATTTCAAAATGATCCACTGCCTTCAGGGGTTCAGGCCATAAGGGGGGGACACTGTCACAACCATGCATTTATCCTAGGTCCTCACTCATTCTGCATTCTCCTCCACAGTCATTCACTCATCCTGCACCAACTCCAGCTGTCCTCTGTGGGGTCACATGACTCCCTTTTGGACTTCTCCCTGACAGCACACAGTCAGGTACTCTGCAGGGTGCACACAGCATGTACCATACTCCACTGTTCTTCAGTACAAATATCAATTTAGTTCCTACTCCCTCTGTCTCCATCTTCTGTGTGTCAGAATTGCCTCTGACTATCCATCTGTTCTCTCCCTCTGAAATATGAGGGCTGGGATCATGCAAGGGGATAGTGCATGAGCTAAACCTGATGCCCTCACTCCACTCTGCCTCTGTCTTAGCAGACTTCATCCCTGCTGACCCTCTGCCAGTTGGAGTTCTATTCTTCTGTGTTGGACTTGCTTCCAAACCCTCCCCAGATCTATCTAGTGTTGGAGTTGGTTGGAGTAGGCCTGGACCTGACAGAGCTCAAAACACATGGCCATGTGATAGTCATACACTTCATAAGTTGAATCATCCTTAAGTATGCATGCAAATTGGCTCTGATTTTCTCCTTCAAGTACCTGGAAACTATACATCTCCAGTTTTGCCTCTATGGCCTCCTCAATCAGGCATCCCATAGGTGTGGATTGCCATGTTTGGGTTCTGTCCATATGTCATAAGCATAAGTTAGACTTCACCATTCCAGCCTTCTCCCCCTTTCTGAACCAGTACCAGGAATCTATTTGGAATGCAGGGTTTCTCAGCAAACTGGTCTCAATGGTGACAGCATCTTCAGGTCCTAGTACATCCCATTCACTGTCAACAATCATATGCAGGCCATCTCCTATGTCATACACCAGGAACTGAGTGTCCATGAATGTACTTAGTGAGTTTTGGTCATCACCAGGATAGCAAATGCCTGACAATCATTTGACCACATGATCTTCCAAGGGTTGCCTCCTATTGCAGTGCTTGTGCATCAGTGTCCCATGTACTGGTTATGTGAATAGATGTGGATTTGCATCCCCTCTGGTAAGTTGCTATTGTCCATAGTGACACTATCTTCAGCACCCTCACCCTCACCTTTGCTCCAGATGCTTGCCAGCTCTGGGATGTTGTCATCATCATAGACTGTAGGTTCTCACACATGTATGAAATTTAGTGATACTCTGGATTTGTCTCTTGATGACTGGGCCAGGTGCCACTGACACTCAACATCCCCAAAGTCTATGTCTATCCCAAAACTCATGACCCCTGGTGGCTTGCCCATTGACAACACTGTGTGCCATGATGGGCAATTTCAGGAGAAGTGTCCCTGTTTGTGGCAGATGTAACACAGGCCCTTGGCTTTGTGCCATTCCTGCTCTCCCTAGCTTGACTTAGGTGTGTCGCATTTTTGCCTCTCTGAGCATCCTTCTCTTCTTGCTTTGGGTTGACCACTGTCTGTAGGGGTATTTTCTCTCCATGAGTCACAGTCCCTTCATTTTTTTCTGCAGTGACATCTCTGTCCCCACTTCAAAGGATCTGGTTCCTCAGGAGATGCAGCAGCACTCATGATAGCTCTCCTTTCACTCTGCCATCTCTGGGACCTTGGAACATAATCTCCAGTGATAGACTGGGTGATTTCGAGGACCTCAGCACTTGTGATAACCTTTTTCAGTGAAGAGGTTTCAGGATTCAACTTTTCTTGCCACAGGTCTTGTTGAAGTTCCTTACAAAGGCCAGACCAGAGCTTGTGGACCTTGGCTCTTTTGTCCATTTCTCCAATGATGTTCCACAACTCATTCAGCTCATACACATAATTCTTAATGGTTTTAGAGTTTTGATAACATGCCTGCAACTCCTCTTTCTGTCACAATCAGAAGATAATAGAGCAGCAGTAATTAAAGAGTTCCATGAAGAAATCTGACAACTTCTACTTGTAGGGGTCACCAGATACTTCACATACATAGAATTTGTACACTTTTCCCATCAAGTAGTGAAACAACACAAAGGCACATTTCTTGGGTGCTACCCTACCATCCTGAACAACCAGTTTTTTGAAAGGATCAAAATATGTGACTCTGATGTCACACACCAAAGGTGTTGTGGACATGGTTACAGCTGACTCTGCCTAACTTGTCAACAAGTTGTGTGTAATGCCCATGAATGCAGATGAAGACTAAAGGCCTCATGCATAGAAAGGCTGCTGGATGTGAGCAGTCATCCTTTGCACAAGAACAAGTTGTCAGTGCTAAAGAGAGAAGAGGAAGTGAGTTAAGTATGCATTAAAAGTTTTTAGCACCTGTGTACAGCATTCCAGTTTTCATCATATCTCCACCATTTCCAAAGATATCAACTCTGTTCTCACACCTGCTTAAAGTGCTCAGCCATGCAATTCTGCCTTCCAAATTTGGAGAGGATCCTCACACCCTATGCATTTCTACAACACTCCATCCACCAAACACTCATTTCACTAAGTCCATCAATAATGGCCACCTCTTTGTTGATCACCTTGCTTGTCTCATTTGCCAGAGACAGTGGCTATGTATATCTGCCAAGCATTCCCACCAGCTTCTGTCCCAAAGCCCCCTGGTTCATTCTGTTGTTGTCAGCCCCATCTCATCCCATGCAGCTTGGTCAGTGTGTTCTCCTTGTCAGTATGACTTCCAGAAGGATGTTCTTTGGCCACCTGAGGTCTGTCACTTGGTTAGAAGGGTCTTATGTGGTTGTTTTGGTCTCCCCACTTGATGAAGCATATGGATCATTCCTCCCTGCTCCCTGCACCACCTTTATTCCAATCTCATCCATCATTCTTCCCACATTGTGACAGCTGCAGCATAATCTACTGTTCTCCAGCCTCCCTGATCGCATTCATGATGAGTATGACATGCATCTTGCCTTCTTACTGCAAGATCCAGCAGAAGATGTCCCCCCTTTCTCCTCCTCCTCTGTCAGAGCCCCATTCATGAAGTTTTTGTTAACTTCACTGAGAGGATGAAAGGGTGGGAGACATGATTGCATATGCTCCTGTTGCCCCACAGACCCCCAACACCCTAGCCCCTTTGACACCTGACTCATGCCCTTCAATTCTGGAATTAATACTTCCCTATCTGGAAACCCTGTCCATCTGTCATGCCATCTTTGGATGTCTCCACCAAGATCTGACTTGCATTGCCACCCCCCAATGTGATATCAGTGTGCTTACTCAGTTTCTGACTCTATTTGACTCATTCTGTGATATTTTGACTTTCCTTGACTCATTTATTGCCAATACTTATCAATCTTCTTTACTTGCTTACTTTTCATTTCTCACTTACTCATCATGATTACTCAGTCCTTACTCACTACTTACCAAGCATTTTTGCCTTGTTTGTCATAGGCTGTGCTCCCCCCACAGTATATAAACCCCCATGTACTTAGCTACACCCCAAGCAATTCAGAAGTCACTCAGCAGTCAGCTCAGTTCAGCTCAGTATAACTCATTGTCAACAGTTGAGGCTCCATGAAGGGGTCTATCTACCTCCATCCTTTATCTGAAGCTTTATCCACACTTAGTCAGCAGTCTTGCTTAGTCATCCTCCCACTGCTGTGTAACTTGTCATCGAATTGTGCCAGGAGTACATCTTATTGAAGTCCATAATACTTTTGGCTGAACACCTTCACTCTGTTCAGCATCCCCCATCCAGTCATCACTTACTTGTCTTCTCCTGCATAACTCAATGATGACTTGTGCCAGGAGCACTCCACTTGAAGTCCCCACCCCACTTTAGATTCTTTCTGCACCCCAGGTTCCACAGAGGCAAACCACCACTCACTCTTATCTGTCTTTGGTGTTGGTTTTGGTTGGTTTTCACCACCTTTCCACACTTTGACTCACACTGATGCAAAGTACTTAGACATGCAACATAGGCACAAACAGAACTTTCTTAAGCACACTACAAGTTATCCAGATGTTGCAGTCTGTATTGGTGTAGGGAAAAGAAGTCCCTGTACTCTATGTTTTACAGGCCCTTTTATACAGTAGAGGATAGGCACAAATATGTCAATGTAGATGAATGGGATAAGTAAGAATAGCAAGAACAAATGTGAAACTTATGGATCTGTCAAATAACAAGTCCAGCATTACAATTGCCTCACTGAACATGAAGGGATGTTTCCATGATGGCAGTGATAAGTGGCTCCACATCAATCAACAGATGAGGGATGACTATCTAGTGATCCTGGCCCAACAGGAGACCCACTTGGGCCCAGTGCAGACCACCTCTCTGAACAATATCTTCACAGATACACTATCCATCATCACTAGCATACACCCAAATCACCCATTGGTGACTTGCATCACAATTGCCCTCAACAAATGTCTTGTGAAAATGAATGATGTCAAAGTTCATGAGATAATACCTGGAAGGGCAATCCTGATAATGATGCATTGGTACCAACAAGAAAAACTCAATCTGCTAAATGTGTACACCCCCAATGACCTGTTGGAAAACCAAAACTTCTGGGAGACAATTCATGACAAACTCATTAACTTACCCAACCAGATGTCCAACTAGGGGACTTCAACATCATAGAAGACTCCATCAACAGAATGCTGGCCCACCCTGATCACACTAACACAGCGAACACCCTCAGAGCTCTCAAGTCCCACCTTGGCCTACAGGACAGCCAGTGACAAACAAACCCCTCTGATCTATCATTCACCTTCACCCAGTCTGCCAGACAAGGAGGACAGGTGTCCTGCATTGACCAAATCTATGCTCTCAAAAACATGATTCCTTTCTGTAAAGACTGGTCAATAGACCCCCCTTCCATCCATACAGACCACCATATGGTGTCAGTCTGCCTGTCTAAATGAACAACATGAGCCTCTTGAAAGACAAAGAAGTCTGTATGCAAATAGTTAAGGAAGCATGAAAACTATCCAATGAACTTGCATCCTGTAACCCAAGTAACTGTTCCACCACCAGAAACCCTCAAATACTCTTCAAGACATTTAAAGATATGGCCACACACATACTATATAATTGCACATGCACCATAATGCCTACCCTATCAAAAAAGATAAACAACCTGCAGGAAAGGCTCCATGAAACCCTAAATGACCAGTCCCTCAGCAACAAAGCTAAACTCCAGGCAAGCTGTGAACTCCAGGAAGACATCATGTGCCTAAGGCAAATATGACACATGAATATATGAGACCATACATCCCTTAAGGTATGCATAGCATGCAAATCTCTCATGAGCAAGCTATGGGCAAAATCCAGAAGATACATGAAACCTAAAGATACCATAATCGAACTACAAGACCCCTCATCTCCACCTGAAAACCCACTCTACTGCTCAAGATCAGATGATATGGCCTCAATAGCAAGATCCTTTTATGATGACCTACAACAAGCAGATCTATGCCCCCAGATGAGTGCTGGGCAGCAATGGACAAAGTCCTCTTGAATATTGATGTTAGACTCCCCAAGGCAGAGTTTGAAGCCCTAGATAAGAACATCTCACAGGTCAAAATTGACATAAACCTATGAAACTTACCATGTGGGAAAGCAGCAGGCCTAGATGGCCTACCATATACACCATAAACCTGAGACTAAAGTTCAACCACCTCCAAACAGATGTCAAACACTATGGTAATAAAGCTATAAAGCAAGACACTGTTCTCAAAACCTGGCATGGCACCTTGCTAAATGAAAGTAATCTTCCAACCTGTCAAGTCTGGGCCTACTCCGACCAACTCTGATGCTAGATGAGGTCTGGGGAGAGGTTTGGAAGCAAGTCCAACACAAAGAAACAGAACTCCAACTGGCAGAGTGTTGGCAGGAATGAAGTCCACCAAGACAAAGGTGGAGCAGAGTGAGGGCATCAGGTTTAGCTTGTGCACTACCCCCTTGCACAATCTCAGCCCTCATATTTCAGAGGGAGAGAATAGACAAAAAGTCAGAGGTAACTCTGACAGGCAGAAGATGGAGACAGAGGGAGTAGGAACCAAGTTGATATTCATACTGCAGAACAGCAGAGTATGATACATGCTTTTATACTACTATGGAGGTACAGTAACTGGAATTGGAACTGACATATGGAGACTCATAAAATTTCAAGTAAAACTTCCTAGATGACAAATGAAGGGTAGATGGAGGACATATGAATGGGTAACATAGAACATCCCAAAAAGGGAACAGTCCAGGCACTGGACCATGCAGTGCACACACTGTGGAGTACCTGACTGTGCACTGTCAGGGAGAAGTCTGAAGGGTAGTCACATGACTCCTCAGAGAACAGTCTGCACAGCCTGGTAGGAGAGCAGTACAAGTCTGACAGAAGTCAGAGCAGAGATGGTTTGTAAACAACAGAAGGTGGGTGGAGTTGGTGCAGAGTGAGTGAATGACCAGTGGAAAAGGGTGTGGAGTAAGTGAGGACTCAGGATGAATGCATGGTCATGACACAAACAACTGGATTTGGATGTCAGGGGTTTTAGTGGGTATCACACCTCAGTGTCCTCCAGGGCATGGTAGATAGGTACTGTACCAATGAGGTGGGGAGTCCCACACTACCTTAACCAGTGTGCATCAAGCATTTCCCCTGGGTGATATCATGGGTTTTATGATTATATGATTATGTTCTGATACAATCCATGGGTGCAAACCCCAAATCCCTACATGCTACCAAGGTGCTGACTTAGTCAGTTGCCTTCCTCACATTTATGTCCACAAAAAATAAATAAATAAAATAACAAGCAACTCCAGAGAATGCCCAACAGATGTTGGGCCAAAAACCTCACAATTATCATCTTCTTGTGCCCAACATTCCCAAGCACCTCCCTATATGATGTGACTAACATGATACATGATCACACCAAATCATCCTGAATACCCTGTCTGAGAGAACACATCCCTCAAATTCAGTTCATTTCACACTCACATTCCAAGGCACAGAAATGCCTAATATGGCTGCAAGGCACATCCAAACCTCATCTCCAGTTGCCACATACAGTAGAATACCTCATAATGCATCATAGTGGGTCTACCAAAAATCTATGCATTAAGTCCATTATGCACAAGGCATTTGTCACACTTATGTGACACAATGTGTGACATACAGTTACAATTGTGACATAGAGTAACCAACCCATACCTGTGGAGGCATACATGGTAAATACAGCACATTAACAAGTGAAATACATGGGGAGCATGGTCTGTTTTGCCAAAAGGATCACTTCTTGTTGTAGACGAGCTCTAAACTTGATAAGGTTGGAGGATAGATTGAGCAAGGTTTGGGGATCACCTCCATACTGCATGCAGCCAGCTTTGAGTTCCTTGCACAATTTGATAAGCTCACTGTGAGATGGCACCATGACATCTCTGGAGTTGCCTTCGTCACTGTCATCACTGTCATTGATGTCAATGACCTCACCATTTTCCACAGCTGTCTCTGAGTGCACTGCATCAGCAATGGCTTTGTTACTCCCATCCAATATGAACTCTGGGAGTTCCCTTTCTTCTGGTGGCTCAACTAGTTCATCAACAGATGGCAGCTTGCCAAAAATGCAATTCCTTTCCTTTAAGCAATGGACAGATTCCATCACTTTGGATTCCACCAAGGCAAGTTGGTTTGGCTTCTGTGCAGGATTGGAGATTGCCACAAGCACAGGAATGCAGATTTTGATCCCATAGTGAGACAATGCAGCAGTGTGGTGAGCTGAGACTGCATTGAGTGCTGTATCATCATCTTCAGATTCCATGATGGCCTTCAGCACAGGCTGCCAGTCACTGTTGACATACTTTTCACCAAGATGATTGTAGGCCCCCTCTCCTGCTGTTATTGCCATGGTATATGCCCTGATTGGGGGCACCCCTCCTTACTCTCACCTCCCTTCTACTGCCCAGTAGACAGCCCCTTGGCATCCCCCCCATCCTGCTTCTCTCTAACTTCATTTCTGCCTGCAGTGTTCACTGGTTCCAGTCCTCCTCCATCTGCCCTTGTGGTGTCAGGCAGTGTAGATTAATAGTACAATAGATGCCCCCCCTCATTACTCTCTCTGGACCTCAGGTCTAGCCAGTATAGTGCAGAATAGGGTGTACTTACATACACTCACACACTTTAATTCAGAGTTAAAAAAAAAAGGGTGTCAGGTGTCAAAAGGGGTCAAGCCTTGGGGGTCTGTGGGGTGACAGGAGCATAGTGGATTGCATTTCCCCCTGCCCAACTGTCCTCTCAGTGATGCAAATAAAAACTTCATGTATGAGGCTCTGTTGGAAGAGAGGATGAAGGGGGAGCATCTTCTTCTGTATCTTGCAATAAGGAGGCAAGATGTGCATCATACTAATCATGGATGTGATCAGGGAGAGTGGAGAACAGTAGATTATACTGTAGCTGTTGCAATTTTGGAAGAATGATGGACAACACTGGTATGAAGATGTTGCACGGAGCAGGGAGGAAGGATCCATATGCTTCTTGGACTGGAGAGACTGAAATGACCACATAAGACCTTTCTAAGAAAATGACTGACCTGAGGTGACCAAAGAATGCACTGTCCAAGCTGGACAGGCTGAGAGGGGGCAGTCAGGGATGGGATGTACCAGGATACTTCAGGATGGAAGCTAGTGGGAATTCCTGGTAAATATATGTAGTCTTGGACTCTAGCAAAGGGGACAAGCCAGATGATTGATGTGGAGGTGGCCATATCAGAAGATTTAGTGAAATGAGTGTCTTTTGGAGGGAGCACTGTCAAAATGTGTGTAGTGTGGGGATCTTTCCCAACTTTGGAAGGTAGGATCACATGGCTGAGCACTATAGGCAAATGTGGTAATGGTGTTGGTATCTGCAGAAATGGGGAGGATACATTGAAAGCTGGAATGCTGTACATGGGCACTTAGGAATTTCTACTGGTGCTTAACTCGCTTCCTTCCTTTTTCTTTGGCATTGATGACTTGTTCTTGTGTGAAGGATGACTGCCAATGTTCCTGGGAGTTGTTCTACACATGAGGGCTATAGTCTTCATCTCCATTCATCAGCAGTATCCATGTCTGGGTTTCACCCAGAGGGCTTGGAATTGCTCCCCAACTCTCAGAATTAAATTCCGATGGTACCCCACTTAGTAATTACAATACTATAAATTTTCCATACCATTATTTTCCACCTCAGTCACTACTTTGTGCACTGAGATACTCATACCTTCATTAGGTTATGAGCCCAACTCTCATGCTCTAATTCCAAAACAGTTATTACACAGCAACACTACCCACTATGGCAAAAGATGATCATTCCTTACAAGTTCCAACCCTAAATGTGGATGGAAGCAACTGGCTTTACTACAAGGCTTGGGTTGAATGGGCAAATGACAATGGATATGTCAAGCAGGTGATTGCTGTGTCACTCCCAGAATCATTGTTCCTTCAAGTTCTGAAGGAAGAGACTGTGAAGAGTGTGTGGGGTGTCCTCACAGATCTTTTCCAAAACTGCTCTCACATTGTTGCAATTGATCTTCAGAGAAAACTCCAAGAATCCTGCTGGGCAGAAAAAGGTGATGTCCATGCTCACTTTGACAAGATGCATGTGCTGTGCAAACAACTTGCTGCACTCCTCTATCACAGATGATGACTTCCCAGCAATCATTCTCAGTTCACTTCCTGCTTCATACAACTCCAACCTCACAGCTATGATGTCTTCAGCCCTGGTCATGCAAAAGGACCTATCTCCAGACTTTATAATCAATGTAATTTCTGACAAATATGATAGGCACCAAACACAGATGAAGATGGGCAACTCTGGAAACTCCAGAAATTCCAAAGATGCAGCTTATTCAGCAAAGGATGGAAAGAAGTCTAATTGGAAAAATTGTGGAAAGAAAGGTCATGCAAGAGACCAATGCTGGGAAGAGGGTGGCAGAAAAGCTGGGCAAGCACCCAAGTGGTTCCAGAACAAAGGCAATGGACAAAAGAAGGAGAAAGGCTCTGGAAAAGTGGCCACTGCTGCCAGCACAACAGCCAGCTGAAGTGCACAGCCCAGCACTGACTCCAAACCCCATGGAGTTTGGCTAGCACACCTGCAGGATGACAATTGGCTAATGGAAATTGCAGAGGAAGAAATTCCAAACCCCCAGGACATCATTAGTGGCACTCAAGGTTGCTTTGGAAGTGCTCTGGAAGTGCTCTGGAATCACACTCTGGCTGGCCACTGCTGCTATAAAATTTGACTCTGATGTGCCAGGCCCTGTAGCACTGCTTGACTAGCAATACATGGTAGTTACTTATCTTGGAAGATACATGTCAAATAACATATTGAACTCATTTTATTAATGCATTGTACATGATCAATAAACATCTACCCATCATCCAAGAGCTACCAGATGCCCCAGAAATCTGTCCACCAAGATCTGCTCAAACAGCTGGATGAGACTAGCCCTCATGTTGCGATAGCAAGGCTTGAAAATGCATGACATGGAGTTGACAGTAGCAGCTTGGAATCTCTGTCAACATCACTGAGTTTGGGCTCCAGCTCCCCCAAAACTCTCTTCTTCATCACTCTGCCATTGCCAGTCACTCTCATCCTGTCAGATTTTGAATCCAGCACCTCTGATGACACAGACTCCAAAGCTGAGCATGATGAGCATTACACTCAGCTGCTAAATGTGATCACAGCTCTCAGAGATGAAGTAGAGCATGCACATATTCTTGAGAGACCTGAGATGCCAATGATGCAGGCATCTCAGCTGTGCCTCTTTGACCATTTTGTGGATCATTGGTCCCACCTGTTTTGAAAGTGCCTTTGTGTAGACCCACCAATTTTTGATTGCATTCTGGATCAGATTAGTGGACATGTGATATTCCAAAGCAATTCTGAAAACCATCAGCTGGTAGTCACAGTCCAGTTGGTGATCTTCCTTTTCTGTGCAGGGCATTATGGAAATGCAGCATTGCCTGAGGATGTAGTGCAGTGGGCCAGTGTTAGCATTGGCTCAGTTGTCAATTGTATGAACTGTGTGATGGTAGCTATACTGGACAAGCATGATAGATTCATCAACATTCCATCTGAAGACTCACAGGAGATAGAGAGAGTGCAGGTTTTCACTGAGTCATGCACCTGTTCAGCCTGGAGGAATGGCATGTTTGCTCCTGATGGTTTGAGTATTCCCCTCTTTGAGAAACCACATATCTTCAGGGAAACATTCTATGATAGAAAATCTAGGTACTCATTGAACTGTCAGGTGTGTACTCAAACACTGAGTGTGAACAGCAGAAGAAACTTACTGAGATAGCTTATTATTTTGCTACACAATCTTCTTGTTGTGGACTACAGGCTTGGACATCTTGGAAGTGTCCATGATGCATGGGCCTTCCAGGGGACTCACATCACTTCAAATCCTATGCAGTTGATTCCATGTGATCATTGGACATGGGCAGCCAGTGAATACCCATTGAAGATGTGGTGTCTTGTCTAAAGGTGGGAGATTATCTCAAGATCAGAATGTGTATAACAAGTACCTTTCAAAGGTATGCACCTAGTTTTGCTGCAGTATATGGGCTGACAGCTTTGGAAGATCTGCATATGAGTTGAATATGCATTTGCTGCCTTGAAAGGGCACTTTCAAAGCCTCCATGAAGTGCACCTAAAAATACAGACAGAGAAAGACACCATTTACTGGGTGCTTTGTTGCATCATCTTACACAACATGATCATCCAGTTTGAAGAGGAAATGGATGATATGATCAAGCATTCAACTGACTGGGTGGTCAATGAAGGAAGTGGCCTTGATGATGGGGACAGAATTGCTGTGGTGGAGGCTGTGGAGACTATTGGTCAGCAATTTCGAGCGAAGCTGTTGGATCAGTTGTTTCAACATCTCAGATGGGAACAAACCAATTAATGGCAGTTGTAGGAGATGGCAGTATTAGCAAGATGAAAAAAATAAATTCACCATATGTACATCTTGTGAGAGAATAGCAGAAACATGGATATGACACAAGTACATAGTGGGAATGTGCCAGAGATGGATACAGTGGGGAAGTGTGGGGTAAAAACTCAGCCACAACAAGATAAACCTATGCAGCAGGAGGGGTTGTGTCTGAATCAGCCTTCATGAGTTTTGCAAGCTTGATTTTAGGGCAAAGTATCTCTGCCTTGCCATTGAAGGTGATCTCCTGGGCCTTTGTCAGCTGGATGTTGAGTTTCTTCGCCTCCAACTCCAATTCCATCCTAGTTGCCATTTCTGCCTGCTCTTTCATCAATTCCTCCTTCCTATGAAGATATTCCCTCTTGACCATATAGTGTTTTGTCTTCCCAGAAGAAGAAGAAGCCACTAGTGACTCAGCTTCATGACTCAAGTCAATGACCTGGTCTTGAAGCTGAGACTTGCCACATTTAGTTAGCATCAAACTTGGCTTCGATGACAAGTCCCAGAGGGACTGGCTAGGTTTTTGGGAAGAGCTACTGGAGGTGTCAGATGTTGTTGTAGAGGCAATACTTGCAGATGAAAGAGGAGGGCAAAGATATGGCAAACACTGAGAGAAGGCAATTTGGCTATCCAATGAGGGTGTATGACCCCTCTGCAGGAGGGAGAACCTAGAGGGGAAATGAGAGTCACTTGGCATTGAAGGCCATTGTAACTAGCAATAACTTATCAGTACAATTTCATTATCATTGCTCTGAATGAACATGAACATACCTTGTCACCCTGCACAGATGCAGAGTCCATGTTGACATTGGGGGACTCATCACCACCAGTCTGCTCATCCCCAAACCCTGGCATTGCCTCATCAAACCCAGCTCCACCATCTTCTTTGCCATCATTAGTGACTTCACCACCAGCTTGAGATGGCACATCCTCCTCAGCTTCCTCGAGTTCCCCCACTGTCCCCCCTGCACCCATGCAATCACCTGCAATCTCAGCCCCAGAACCCAAAATGTTCTTCATACCAAGTGTCTTGTTTTGGATAACTGCTGAGAAGCCCTCTGCATGGTTTTTGTTCAGCTCAGAGTTGAAGGGCTCAGGATCAAATGATGGGTTCCCCTGCCAAATGGAATGTAAGTCATCATACCAAGGAAAACTGTTGAGAACAACATCTGTATGTACACATAAGCCCCTGCATTCTTGTACATCAGTCATGTAACATACCATGAAGGTTGGCAAATTTTGGATGGCCAGGTATGATGCCTTCCCCAGACCGTTTGAATCACACATGGCACTTTTGATAGTTTTGATAGTTCACTTTCAGCCTAGATGATCATTGGTGAATCCCAGGTTTATCAGATGATCAGAGACTCACATATTGAGATGGTTGCCCACACTGACTTGAAACTTGGCAGCACTTGCTGTGTACATGTCCTTGTAGACACTGTCATCCTTGAAAATGGCTTGGGCGATCATTGCTTGGACCTTCTTGCTGTGGCCCACTGGTCTCTCAGTCGAAGTAGATGATAGTGATGGGGGTAAGTCACCTGAGTTTTTGTCACTGAAAAGAATCCTGCAGTTAGCAGGATGGCTAAGAAGCCACTGGACAAGTATTTTGGTATGAGGAGTATCCCAATTGATGTTTTTTGGCTGGGTACTTTCCATCAAGGAGTCAGCCACCAGCTGCTTGTTGGATGCTGGGCCCTTCCCTTTACTCCCACTCCCAGATACTTGTGAGGATGATCCACCACCAGTAGTTGCAGTTACAGAAGGCCATCCTCAACAAGCTTGTCCACTTGATGAAGCCATGGGATTTGAAAAGAGTACCTGCAGGTGAGCAGACTGTTGAGGGTGTCATTGATAGGGAGGTATAATTTTCAAACTCTGTCATGGCATTGCTCTCAAATTTGCCACTTCCAGAGCACTTCCAAAGCCACCTTGAGTGCCACTATTATTGACAAAGAAGACACATACACAAACACCCTTGATCACATTCATCTTGCAGGCAAAAGCCTAAATTCCACAGAGGTGACCATTCTGTTTGACTCAGGCACTTCACATCATATGTATGTCCTCCTACTGCAGCAAATTCCTTGACTACAAGCCAATCATCCCCAAACTTATCACTGCTGCTGACAATCACACCTTCCATGCCATTGGGAAAGGCAATCTTGCAATCTCACTTCTGAATGGCACTGCACAAACCCACATTGGACTCAAGGACATGCTCTATGCTCCCAAGATGGGAATTACACTTGTTTCTGTTTGCAAACTTGATGTCACTGGATATGCCACATTATTCCAAGACAAAGGTTGTCAATTTTTTGATGCTCAGGAAAAGAATGTAGCCAAAATTCCAATGCAAAAAGGGCTCTACTGCCTCAAATGAGCTCATCATGCCTTTTCAGGCCTAGCTAAGGCCACAGAATCCTTAACTATGGAGGAGATACACATCAGGCTTGGCCAAATTGCTCTCAAAGCCATCCAGCACATGCTCCAGGACAGCACAATCACACAATCACCAGAATTAAGCTGGACAAAGTGCTGTAGGAATAGGTAATACAATAAACCTAGATTTAGTAATAGTTGATGGGCAAGTATATTGCTCAACCCAAAAAGGGAGATTCTGTTTTGGAGAAATGAAGTGTAGTAAAAATGTAAAAAATGCGAACTAGAGAAAAGACTTATCTTGGAGCTGCTGCCTGCTGTCCTAATCCTCTTGCCAGTCCTCCTGGCCCTTTGGGTACTCCCCAAAGTAATAAATCTGACCTGGAAAACTTGCCAAAATGTGAGACTAAATCCCCTGTTGCTGAGGACCTCTGACATGGATTGCTTGTATGGTAGACTGAACTTGCATGAACACAGCACACACACTTAGTCAGCAATGCAGCTGCTCACCACTAAGTCCAGTGGCACAAACATGAAAACAAACGCAAGAAATAAAACAAAAGTCCCCAACCCCTATCTCCTGACTAGGACAATTTCTTGTAGGGAATTTGATCTCATTTCCCTACATCCAAGGGGTGGTTTAGAATTTGACCATCCTTGGTTGCTCTTCTCCTCACACAGACACCCTCATCCTTGCACTCACTTCCCTTGACCTCACCCCATATCCTTGCCCTCAAACTCTTCAAACATGACTCCTCACCCTCCAACCTCGCACTACTCAAACACAACCCCCTTCATTCCCAAGACCTGCCTTGGACCTCACAGAACAACCCTCTCCACCTCCAACCTTCTCACCCTTGGACACAACTCTCTCCACCCACAAACACCACCTGGCCTTGAGCACTCCCCTTGCCACCCAAACATCAACCAAAACCACAATGGAGATGATTTCCAGGGACACAAACAAGTGAGTGATAAATCAAGTGCAGAGTAGAGCAGCAACTGCTCTTTGAGGCAGTCTCTGTGTGAAATGGTAATGTGGTGTAATGCAGTGCTGTGGCTGGTACAGTGGAGATTGGCCCTCTACAAGGTGGCTTGAAGGCAAATATGTACCTAACAAAAACCTCATCAGTTGTATGTTTACTACCCTTATAGATGTATGTGCTTTTGAATGCTGCTTGTCCTTAAGACAATCTAGCACATAAAAAAAGTGAAAGAAAACTGAAACTACATGTTGGGGTGAGTAGAATCCCCCAAAGACTAGTTTGACTCAGTTGAATGACATCATACAAAGCAAAACTTGTGTTAACAAAAACTATATATCAATACTCTCACTGGGGCTTTCTCTATACCAACCTTCTCATTCTCATACCATCAACTCTTGGTGTATGTGCATGCTTGATTTCTCCTACTTCATCTGGTACTCCATCTGGCACTTTGTCTGGTGACTGAAGCCCTTGTGCTAAGTGTCACCAAGTGACTTGGAGCTGTCCATCTTTGTTAACTACTTTTTCACTGCTAGAAACAAAGTACTTCAATGTAGCATATGCTTGAGCTCTAATAAACCCTGTTACCTTAGCCCTGTAGACCCTCAAACCTGCTTCAAAGATAGGTCTTTGACCCCAGTGGGTGCAGGTGCTAACTTCTTTCGATCTCAAACTTTGGCCTTCCACCTTGCAGTCAGGTGGATGGAATTTTGGTGCCAAGTGCTGATGAACAGCTCTGAGCTGTCCTATCCTTGTCGATCATTTTTGCCTTTGCACTAGGGTATCTGTACTTCATGGTAGATAGTGTTCGAACCAAAACTGAAAGGGGCACCTTGATCTTGTAATTCCCCTTCCTGAGTTTCCCTTCCAGCACTATTGCCTTCAGCACTCCTCTCACCTTGAGGAACTCCCCCCCCTTTGGGGATCAGTCTTTGACTCATTTGATGCAAACTCTTTGATGGTAGCTGACCATTCCTGTTCAAACTCATTGGATACCCTAATGCCAAACACTTGTAAGTAGCTCATTATGGAAACAAAAAGAAACAAAGAGTGCTTGGGCTCTGTGCATGAATCTGTGTTGCCTACTTCTCCCTTGGACATCCACAGTTGTGCATCAATTTCATCATATGTCTTAGACGCCCTAAGGGGACTTGAAACTTTACCCCTGCTTTGTAGATCTTCACATAACTCTAAGTGCAAGAACAGGTTTTGTTGCAAATATGCTGTAAATGCCCATTGTACCAGCAGCCATTGCTTTGTTCCAAACATTGTCATAGATTCTCACACTTTGCTTGTTGTGATGCCATGTGGAGTTCTTCATACACCCCTGCATTTGCCTTGTTGTAAGAAGGATCACTCCCCCCACTTATCATAGCCTTTGATCATGCTGATCTTGCACAGATGTTCTGTATTTTGAGTTCATTGACACATAGTATTCACACTACTCTTCCGTTGTCTTTGTTTGGAGTTCCTTTCTTCATCCCAAGCTGGCCATTTTTCCCAGAGCAGCTAGGTTGTAAGTATAACAATATAAATTTGAAGCCAAAATTCAAGCCACTGAGTGTGGAAACTAAGATTCTCCAGAAAGCAATCCAGAAGCATTCCAGTCAGTCAGTTCAGCTTATCTCAGTGCATAACTTGTCATTGACAGTTGAGGCTCCACAAAGGGGTCTATCTGTCATCATTCATATACTTGGTAGTTGAGGCTCATTCAGAAGGGTCTATCTACCTCCATCATTTATCTGAAGCTTTATCCCCATGCTTAGTCAGCACATATGCTTAGTCATTCCTCCACTCCTGCATAACTTGTCATCAACTTGTACCAGGAGCATGTTTTATCAAAGCACATTACTCCAGAATACATTTGGCTGAACACCTTCACCCTGTTCAGCATCCCCTGTCCAGTCATCACTCACTTGTCTACTCCTGTGTAACTCATTGTCAACTTGTGCTAGGAGCACCTCCACTTGAAGTCCCCCCCCACATCAGGTTGTTCTGCCCTCCAGGTTCTGCAGAGGCAAACCACCACTCACTCTTATTTGTCTTTTGTGTTGGATTTGGTTGGTTTTCACCACCTTTCCTCACTTTGACTCACACTGGTGTCACACACCAAAGGTGTTTGGTGAGGTGGACATGGATGCAGCTGCTGAATGGAGATGAAGACTATAGCCCTCATGTGAAGGACAGCCAGATATGTCAGCAGTCATCCCTCACACAAGAATGAGTTGATGACAAAGAAAAAGGAAGGAAGCAAGTTAAGCACTGAAAAAAGTTCTCAAGTGCCCCTGCATGGCATTTTGGTTTTCAACATATCTCCACCAATTCTGCAGATACCAACACCATTCCCACACTCACTTGTAGTGCTCAGCCATGCGATCCTACCTTCCAAGATTGGAAAGGATTTGCACACTCCACACATTTCTACAGCACTCCCTCCAAAAGACACTCATTTCACTAATTCTTCTGATATGGCTGCTGCCATGTCAATCATTTCACTTGTCCCCTTTGCTAGGGACCATGGCTACATATATCTACCAGGAGTTCCTACTAGCTTCTGTCCTGAAGTGTCCTGGTACATCCCATCCTCATCTGCTCCCTCTCAGCCCATCCAGCTTGGACAGTGCATTCTTTTTGTCAGTATGACCTCTTGGAGGATGATCTTTGGTTGCCTCAGGTCTGTCACTCACATGGAAAGGTCTTATGTGGTCATTTTAGTCTCTCCAGTCCAAGAAGCATATGGATCCTTCCTCCCTGCTCCCTGCAATGTCTTCATACCAGTCTCATCCATCATTCTTCCAAAATTGTGACAGCTACAGTATAATCTACTGTTCTCCACTCTCCCTGATCACATCCATGACAAGTATGATGCACATCTTGCCTCCTTATTGCAAGATACAGCAGAAGATGCTCCCCCTTCATCCTCTCTTCCAACAGAGCCTCATTCATGAAGTTTTTATTTGCATCACTGAGAGGACAGTTAGGGGGGGGAAAGTTGCAATCCCCTATGCTCCTGCCACCCCAAAGACCCCCAAATCTTGATCCCTGTTAACATCTGACTCACACTGTCCACTTTTGGATGTACTATATCAGCATCAGATCAGTGCTGCCTCTCTGTCATCCCACTTTGGCCCAGAAGCAATCTCTTTGAGATGTGACACACACAGCCCCCCCCTAATGTGATTCCAGTGCACTTTCCCAGTTCCTGACATTACTTGACTCATACTTTGACATTCTGACTGTCTTTGACTCACCTATTGCCAATACTTACCAATCTTTTGACCTTGCTTACTGATTCATCACTTTTTGGCTTACTTATCCTTACCAATGCTCACCAATGCTTTCTAAGATGATTACCCACCACTTACATTCCTTACTCATCAGTTACCAATCACTTACCAAGTGTTTGCACCTTGTTTTCCATAGGCAATGCCCCTGTACTGTATATAACTCACTGTACTTAGATAGCTGAAGAAGAAGCAGCCCCTCTTGCTTGCATTTTATCATCACTCAATAAATCATTCATCAGCTTCAATAGTTGAGACTTTATGAAGGGTCTAACTATCATCTACTTCACTTATCATCATCTTTCATCAATAGACTTCACTACAAGTCTTCCCTGAGCTCAGTGCAGCTCAGAGCATCAAATTAAGTCATCATCCATCCTTCTGTAGGCTGACAACAGTCCACCCTATTGCATTCTATTGCATTCTTGCTCCCTCTTCATGAGGAGCACCCCCAACCCTCAGTGCTTGTCTTTGAGTGCTGTAGCTCACAAAAACCCTCCCAAATTCAAGGTTCCACCATCTAGGTACCACATAGGCACACCATCACTCACTCTTATTGTCTTTTGTGTTGGTTTTGGTTGGTTTCCACCACTGAACCACACTTTGACTCACACCACCTGCCCAGTAGCTACTAATCCTTTCCTTCCCTCCTCCCCCTCCTACCCCCCTTCCCTCCAGCACACATAGCACACATGTATCCATCCTTGACACCACAGAGACAACCATCTGGCCCTGCATATCACCCCAGATTCAATACACATAATATGAATGATAATGGGGGTATGTATGATCCTACTCAAACCTGCATATATGCAGTAACCTGAATGAATAGAGAGCTGCAATGAGGCTTTCATGCATCCACAACAGCTCCACCCATATGGTGGTGTTCCTCCTATGACAGGAACAAGTTCAGGGGTAGGCAGGATGAAGTATGACCACAACCAATTAGCACTTACTTTACCAGTTGTTCAAGAACAACTTCACATTCTCAAACTCTACCCAGCTTCCTAGCCAGCCTTCACTCCTTGATGACAGCAGCTCAGAATTCTCAGACTTCCATCAAGGTGTCACCTATTCCCATGGACATCCTAAGAACACTAGCTTCCATCCAACAATGACAATGTATGCAGACTCAAGGGGGGCTCCATTGTGACAAGGGAGCTTTGAACACCATGGGAACATGCCACACTCAGAATCAGGGCCTCCCTTTGATGAATTTCAGTCAAGCTGGCAGCAAAAGAATCAGACACCATACCAACCACAATTGATGCCACATGGATGGACCTCCACTAGTAGATCTGTGAGTTTCAGTTCACTTCAATATGGCACACCAACTCCAGATATGGCTGGCATTCAAAACAGCAGCTCTGAGTTGAGAGCACTTTCCAAGACTGTGGGCCAGCAATCAGTAACTATAGAAAAACTCATGACTCACCTTCAAACTGTTGAGGAAGAGGTTGCTGTTCTCTGTGCATGGATGGAGACACAGCAAGATGATCATCCAGAATCAAGTAGAGGGAGGAGAGCGATGAAAGTGAGTTCAAACAAGCACTCTGCACTCAAGGTTCATCAGCTTGTTCACAAACAGAACTATATATCATACCATTTACAGCTATACATACACCCTCTATTTGCTGATCTTTGTGGCATCAAAAGAAGTCTTGAGTGTGGTGCAAGAGCACTCACTCTGACAAATGTTAAGCCTTTGGACACATGTGAGCCATTCAAGCAGATTGACCAGAAGACTTGCATGTGGCACCCAAACTTCCTTGGCCAAGTAGATGATGCCCTGAATGCCAAATTCATACAGGAGGTTGCTCAGCATATCTGGGACAATGAGATGGTATCAGAGATTACTGAATGGTGTCCCAATTGATTCATTTATTGCATTGTAGACTCAGCACCAGCAAACAGGCAAGGGTGAACTTCCTGACAGTGATTATGGCATGCCTATCATCAAGGAATGCACGAAGACATACTTTCAAAATGTCCATAAGTTAGAAAGTGAACAAAATGACCCATGCAAACTGCAAAAAGCAAATGATCAGAAAACTATTACCTGCCAACACACACAACATCAGGGAGTGGGTAACAATACTACTAGTGAAAAGAGGACTTACCACAAGGCATTAAGGTTGCAAAGATGCATTGAGCTGCTGCCAAAGCCTTTGAAAAAGATACCAAACACAAGGAAACAATGGCATTGATTGATACAGACTTCAGCACAGATATCTTGACATGTGATGAAGAAAGAGCTAATGAAATGCTTGATTGACAAAGAAGAGAGGCAGATCTTGGTAGGGAAGCAAAAGTTGGGATTGGGTACACCTGGCAATCCATCAATGCAAGTCACTTGATCTTCATGAGAAAATGCTTACCACTTGAAACTGTTCAACAGTATATCGCATTCCTTCATCATCTCACACTCAAGTCCACAAAAGAATTTGACTGCAGATAGCAATGGTATGGTCAACCCCAATATAGCTGCATCTACCTTGAATGCACCCCTAAGAAGATGCAGAAAGTCTGACAAGAAAACATGGAAATGAACATTTGATGCTCCACCTGGGATGATGTATGATCAAGGCCTGCAATCACATGCGAAACCCATCTTACCATTCAAAAATATGGCTGACAATGCTTGGCAAAGAAGTCATCCAGACATAAAACTGCTTGATGGTGCTGACTGACTGGACAGCTTCTACTCTCAGCTGCAAGAAGGAGACCTGTTGAAGGAGGATGCCAAATACCTCAGTGAGTTGGTAAAGTGGAAGGAGCACAAGGAACATGAAAATGATGCAGATCAGAGTGATGTAGAATAAGAGAGGTTGTGTACCATAATCTGGGAACACTGGGTTTTCAATGGGAACCAAGAAGGTTGCTATGATTTGTGTTGTCAAATCTGTGTGAAGATGTAGACAAAATACAAACCTTTGCAAGATCAACCATCACCCAGAGCTTGTGCTGATGGTTCCCAATAGTAATCATAGTTCAAGCAACATGTCCTACTATCCAGTCAGGGTTGATCAATGCTGGTAGCATTTGCATGTCCTGGTTGAGGTACTCTCCAAGATACCACACCTTGGCACCAACCATGGAGCTATACATGCAGAATTTGCTAGTGCTTCATTGAATGAAAGGAAAAAAAAACACACAACTTGTCCCATATGCTAGGGCACTCCCCATCCCATTGTTTGAACCACTGCACACATGCAAACCACAGATCTTTGTCTACCATCCCAAGCCACTGTGTGACCTGAAAGATCTCCAAGATCTCACCATGCAATTGCATGGATGGGTTAGTATTGGGTACAACAACATTAATGAATGATGAATGGCTGTAGCCAACTGATTTTGATGCATAGTATTGCTTGCCACCCAAGATGACATAGTCAAAGAAGGTGGCCTCAGTAGTCAATGGCAACCTGTTGGGGAGAGCTGGACATTGACCTTGGCAATGGACTGGAGTAAGCAGAAAGTGGTTGCAAAGGGTCTTTTCAAGTAACTTGTAGGTGTCAGATGAAATCGTCTTCTTGTGACATCAGGGGCTGAGAGCATATGAGATGCCTGCTGGTCGAGGGATAATCAGTATCTAATGGATCAATAGTGTAAGGAGATACCATCTGTGCTGGTGAGCTCAATCTCCCCAGTGAGTAATGCCAGACCTGCTACTGTTCCATGTTCATCATTTGGAGCCTTCAACATGATCTGTGTGGCCTGACTAGGGATTGATTCCTCTGGATAAGAACATAGCCTAAATGTCTGAGGAATTGTATATTGCATTGTCTAACATCAATTGCAATGAACAGATACAAGTAGATACTTACCAATCTTGCAACTTCAGACATTCAGTGGAACTCCTCAAAGAAAGTCATCTCGAGTTCACCATTTGCATGGTTATTCATCCTGAATGACTTGAGAATCTTATTCAGTCATTCAAATAGAAAGGTCCAAAAGTCATGAAGTGGCCCAAAGTTTCACACACAGTCACCTATATGGGTCGCATAGTGGTGATTAGGCTTGGTAATGCCTGTACCATATAGCTGATTGATGATTGATATGAATGAATGAATCAAGAGATGAACAGGCCAAATGTGCCATGATCAGCTTAGTGCCATACTTGCTGATAAGTTGTTCTGCATGCATGATATCATCATTTGTGAGTTGTCACCTGAGGAGAATGCAGAGTGCAGAACACAGCTTAAGAAAATTATCTGGATCATTGAGGTGGAGAGAGAATTTGCCATTGTCTCTGACTGTGCCCTGTGACCCCAGGGGAAGGTGTGAAACAATTGTGGCTACTATGGGAAAGATGCTGTATGACATTGGGTATAGGTCAGTGTCGATGTACAAGTTGATGGAAGGTGGGGAGGCAGAGGGAGAGTGGGGAAAGGATAGATTTTGTATTAAATGATAGCAGCTGGGCCTGCCTGTTTTGGGTATGATGGAGATTGGTGAGGATTGGAAATGGCTGAGGTTGCATTGAATGGTGGATGACATGTATGGTCTGATGTATCTGCCCTTGCTGAATGCTTTGTTTATGACCTTGCTGAAGGCCACTTGATGCTCCAGGATGGTGTGGCTGTTTGGAGAAGTATATGTATGAGGGAGGGGGGGTATGTTTGCTGAGAAGCTGGACCACATCCCATGAACAATGTACTTGTAGCAGTCTGACAAACTGTGTGATGTGAGTTCCTTGTCCCATGAATCAGGCTTGTAAGGCATTAGTGCTTGTGTGCTTCTGTGTGTGATGGTACTGCTGAGCTCCATGTTTGCAGGTCCCCCATCCAGAGCATTTGTGTTTGACTGACTTCTGCATGAGTCCACAACTGTTGGGCTTCTGCCAGTCACTGCAGAGGATGTTTCCCTTGCTGTTGATGAGGTGGCCTTCTGTGGTTCACCCAGTGTGCATGGGTGATCCATCCCATAAGCTGGGGTTGTTGCACTCATGGATCCAGTGGGGGTGGCACCCAAGGCATATGGGGCAGGCTGATTTTGGTTGGGATGCAGGCACTGGGCAACATCTATGGGAGGGTGGCAAGAAGTTCAAGGATTTGGATGGGGATGATTGGGTTGATTGATGAAACCAGTGTGAGTCAAAGTGTGGTTCAGTGGTGGAAACCAACCAAAACCAACACAAAAGACAATAAGAGCAAGTGGTGGTGTGCCTACATGGTACCTAGATGGTAGAACCTTCTGTCTCAGTGGGTTTTTCAAGCTACAACACTCAAAGATGGTTTCAGCTATCTAAGTACAGTGATTTATATACAGTACAGGGGTGCTGCCTATGGAAAACAAGGTGCAAACACTTGGTAAGTGATTGGTAACTAATGAGTAAGGAATGTAAGTGGTGGGTAATCATCTTAGAAAGCATTGGTGAGCATTGGTAAGGATAAGTAAGCCAAAAAGTGATGAATCAGTAAGCAAGGTCAAAAGATTGGTAAGTATTGGCAATAGGTGAGTCAAGGACAGTCAGAATGTCAAAGTATGAGTCAAGTAATGTCAGGAACTGGGAAAGCACACTGGAATCACATTAGGAGGAGGCTGTGCATGTCACATCTTGAAGAGATTGCTTCTAGGCAAAAGTGGGATGACAGAGAGGCAGCACTAATCTGATGCTGATATAGTACATCCAGAAGCAGACAGGGTGAGTCAGATGTCAACAGGGGTCAAAATTTGGGGGTCTGTGGGGTGGCAGGAGCATAGGGGATTGCAACTTTCCCCCCCAAAAACTGTCCTCTCAGTGAAGCAAATAAAAACTTCCAAAATGAGGCTCTGTTGGAAGAGAGGATGAAGGGGGAGCATCTTCTGCTGTATCTTGCAACAAGGAGGCAAGATGTGCATCATACTCATCATGGATGCAATCAAGGAGAGTGGAGAACAGTAGATTATACTGTAGCTATTGCAATTTTGGAAGGATGATGGATGAGACTAGTATGAAGATGTTGCAGGGAGCAGGGAGGAAGGATCCATATGCTTCTTGGACTGGAGAGACTAAAATGACCACATAAGACCTTTCTGACTGAATGACAGACCTGAGGTGACCAAATAATGTCCTCTTAGAGGCCATACTGACAAAAAGAATGCACTGTCCAAGCTGGATGGGCTGAGAGGGGGCAGATGAGGATGGGATGTACCAGGATGCTTCAGGATAGAAGCTAGTAGGAACTCCTGGTAGATATACATAGCTATGGTCCCTAGCAAAGGGGACAAGTGAAATGATTGATGTGGAGGTGGCCATATCAGAAGAATTAGCAAAATGAGCATCTTTTGGAGGGAGTGCTGTAGAAACATGTGGAGTGTGCAAATCCTTTCCAATTTTGGAAGGTAGGATTGTGTGGCTGAGCACTATAAGCAAGTGTGGGAATGGTGTTGGTATCTGCAGAATTGGTGGAGATATGTTGAAAACTGGAATGCTGTACACAGGCACTTAAGAACTTTTATTGGCACTTAACTCACTTTCTTTCTTTTTCTTTGGCATTGATGACTTGTTCTTGTGTGAAGGATGACTGCCAACATTCCTGGGAGTCATTCCACACATGAGGGCTATAGTCTTCATCTCCATTCATCAGCAGTATCCATGTCCACCTCACCAAACACCTTTGGTGTGTTACACCAGGGCCTAGGGGATTGGGAGTGCAAGTTGCAGTTTCATGCTGTTTGAGGTTCTGTGCACTGCTGATAGTGTCTTCATGAATGTCTAGATTGTGGGGGGGACATCAGGTTCATCTCAAAGAAAGCCTCAACCCTGCAAAGAGGGGTGCAAAGATGAAGAGGGGGGGGTGGGGTAATAAAATGGGTGTGTGTCAGGTGGGTGTCAATGGGGAAATGGCCATGCCATTGGGAAAGGGAAGGGGGTGGTGTATTGTTGTGGCAGACCAGGGGGTGGGGGTGGGGTGTCAGTCATCAGAGAAACAGGGACAGAATCACAGTCATGACCAGTCAGTGATGGGTTTAAACAGGTTTAAACCATTTTTTCACTTCCTGATGGTGGGTGTATAAAAATGGGCAGGGTAATGAGGAGGGCAAGTGAGTGATCAGTGTTGTGTGCCTTAGGTGAAGGAGGATGTGGACTGACCTTTGAGCCAGCTGTTTCTGGGCTGCATCATTGACCTTGAATGCAATGCTGTTCATCAGCATGTCATTGATGATGGATATGTCAAATACATGTCTGTTGTTGGCTTTCAGTTCATCATGCCATTGATGTTGGATGCAGGGTGCATAGTTCAGGATGATGGTGTCACCATTGGTGGTGGATTGTCCAAAAGTTAAATTGTGGTCTACCCATGCATTCAGCTATGCCTTGACTGAAGCAACTGGATGGAGGGTGAGTAAGTCATTAGTGCTGGATAATCTGAAAGTATCATCAGCATTGGATCTTGAGTTTTTTGCTGCATCACTGCACCCCTCAGGGGAGAAGTACCAGAGTTCAATGTAGTCACAGGAGGCAAATTTGTTGGTAGCATATTGGGATGGTTGATTGACCAGGATGCTGGGTGGGAGATGCCCAATGGTGAAGTTGGCCATTTGGGGTTTCTTTCATTCAGGGTCTCAGCATTTGTCCTCCTGGCCCTCTGCTTGTCTGTGTTGCTCCTCCCTTTGCTGCACTACTTCATCTTCAGCTTGGCATCTGGTGTTCCATTCTTTGACCCTGCACTGGTGGTCATCATCCCAGGCCATGTGGAGGCAGGCCACAGCTTGCTCTAGGTCAAGGTCAAGGGAGGCCATCATGGCTTCCCAGATTTCATGAAAAGCCACTGATTTGAAGTTAAGTCACTCCTCAAGGTTGGGATAAGCCATTCTGATGGAGACTGTGTGGGAGAGGGGAACAGGTATTGAGAAAAAGGAGTGTCTGCAAGTTGGGCAAAATGAGTGTGGTTGGCAATGCTGCAATGACAAGGAGTGGTGAGTGAGGTGGTGGCATGGGAGGAAGAAAGGATGTGCTGCTTACCTAATGCTGGTCCAAAGACTAAACTCTGTGTCTCACTCATGCCTCACCATGTCACAAAGTCACACTTGTCTTGTAGGGCAAGGGTCACTGACAAATGGGACATGTTGGATGTATTGATGAAACTGGGCATTACATATATCATACAGAATACTGTACTACAGCAAGGCACAAAAGACCCCTCCATCTACTACAGGCTCACCATTGAAGGCACACAAGCTGTCATCAGTGCAGCTATTGCAGCTGGTGTCTGTGGGCTCATCTACATGAGTTCCCCATTCAACACATATAATGGTGCCCAAGGGACATTTGGGCCCAGAGACAGCCAGATTGATGGTGACAATAATCTGTTCAGTCATACCTATGTCAAGATCATCGCATGCACACACCAATTCACTGTGGAAACAAAAAAACTGTGCAGATGAAAGGCAAATCTGATTGGCTGGGAAATTCTGACCTGTAGCTACCAGATGTCATATTCAGATGTAATTCAGACCTTAGGGTTTCTCAAGCATTGACCAAACATAGGCAGACAATAAGCAGACCCTGCTTTGTAATGTCTCCCATAATCTGATGATAGGCTGACTTTGCCTATGGTGTATATTCCAACCTCCTCCATGCTTGGCTTCTCCACAAAGGCTTAATGTCTGCTTTCTGTTTTATGCCCAAAGCAGAGTTCAGCCTTTTAACCTAGGTACATTGCTGCTTTTTTCTTTTTTTCTCTTGAAGTCCATAACCACCAATGATGACCCAGATGTCTGTGCCCAGTACTGTGGTTAAAGTCACTATTTCATGCAATGTAAAGGCTGTGCACATGTCATTCAAACAAAGGGAACCAGGTCCTATTGTAAGTAATAGCTATAATATTGCTTGTGACAAGTATCCTAACATGTTTTTTACTGCAGACCCTTGAAATATTCAATGAAGATGTTGTCCAGCCAACTCCACCTTGCCCAACTTTGGAACAAGTGCCATCATCTGATCTTGATGAAACAGAGTCAGAGGAAGAGCTGCAAATGATGGTTCTCATGAATTCTGTATGCTACCAGCATCACTCTTGAAAATATGCTTGAAAACTAATTGATTATTGCTACCTAGCTTTCCAAGTTAAGATGTGGAGAGTTCATTGGGCCTCGCAGGCAAGGCAGCCTGCTCATCTGAGCTATAGTCAGCCCTGAAATTCATTCTGTAATGTATTATTCCCTGTAACATGATGTCTTCTTGTGCAGTTTGTGAACATGTGACCTTGATCTTAATGTGGGCCTCAAGGACACCTACCACACCTCTAACATGCCTCAACCACACCTACACATATTGTGCTCGTCAAGATGGCATGATTATCTAGGTGCTATTGCAACTCCCAAGCTTGCAATGGACATCTCCTCCCTGAGCACCTCATCTGCAACCACCAGTGAGCTGACCTTCTAGCTGAGACACTCAAGTCGCAAGCATGCCTCTGCAATCAACAACCCAAGTACATGCCATCACATGCAGAAAATGTAGGAATAACCATAAAAGGTCATCTGGTAGGCCTAAAACAAGAGGCTAGTAAATCACTTATTAACACTTCACATTCTCCTACAGGACTGCCCAAGAACACCTGACCCACCTTCTGCCCTCCAGAAAGAGATCACAAACTGGGACTACAATATGTCCATAGGTCAGGATATTGACAGCCCTAATTTCCACCATGCAGATACTTGGCTTGGAGCAGATGACAGTTTCCCTGGATGTGACCAAGCCCCTGCAGCTGCAGCTGCCCTGCTCAATGTGTGAGAACAGAAACAAGAAACATTCCATGTGCAGAGAAGGAAAAAAAAGAAATGAGAAGTGAGCAAAGTGACCATTGAAAATGACCTCCGATGCCCCCTCAATGGGATGTGAGTGAGAGACCAGCAACATGACAGGAGAAGGTCAGACGAGGAAGGGCCTTGGTGAGGACATCAGTGGTGTTATGGGAGGACATGACCCACTCAAGCAGGAATGTCCCAGCCTTGATGTGAGAACAACAAAAATGATACCGTATGTCGATATGTTTGGTGCAATGGTTGTTTGCAGCCTCTCATGAGAGTGCAATCACCCCTGCATTGTCAGCATAAAGATGGGTGGGGGGTGGCACTGGGAAACCCACAGACAGGAGGAAGGACCAAATCCACAGACCTTCCTGGATGGCCACAGTGACCACCATATACTCAGCTTCAGTGGAGGATAGGGCCTGTGTAGTCTGTTTTTTAGAAGAGTGGGCAATGATGCCCCCATAATAGAACCAACAATATCCTGTCACCAAAATACAATCCTCAGGGTTTGTCACCCAGTCAGCATCACTGAACCCATGCAGGAGGGGACTGCACATGCATTCCCCATAGTGAAGGTGGTGGTTAACCATGCCTGCAGGGTAGTGGGGGACATGTTTCATGGCTCCAGGTAGGCATGCACTGGGATGGGAGAGATACCATGAAAGACACTGAACGGAAAGGGAAATATCAGGGCAGGTGCAAACAGAGAGGTATAACAGTTCACCTATGAGTTTTGGGTAAAGAGACCTTAGGCTGGCAGGTTCAACCAGTTTTACTGCCTTGGCATCAGTGAGGAAAGGATGGGTGGGGTCCATGGGAAGGTGTACTGGGTGGCAGTCAACAAGATCGTACTCTTGGAGGAGGTGGATGATGTACTCACTCTGGTGAAGCCACAGTTCATGATTGTGACAATTGCATTCAAACTGGATGCTGAGGTATTTCATGATGGGTCCCATGTCTGAGATGCCAAAATGGAGGTGTAGATGATGCTTGACCTCAGCAAGGAAATGCTTGTTGTTGCTACCACTGAGGCCATCATCAATGTGCCAGGCAGCCATGCAGACAACCTCTAACTGATGAAAGATGAACACTGCATGATCCACCTTGCTGCGCCAGAATCCCTGACTCTCGAGTTCAGAGTGAAGTGTTTCATAGAAGTGGTAGGCAGCCTGTTTAATCCCATAGAGAGCAGAATGAAGTAACCCAACCAACTCCTCACCATCTGGGCCATATTCCTCATACCCAGGTGGTTGTTTGACATACACCTTCTCCTTGACCTTTCCATGAAGGAACACTCTCTTGATATCCAGCGAGTGCAGCTCCCAGTCCTCTCTGGCAGCAATGGCAGTGAGGAGTCGAATGGAACTCTGCCTTGCAACCAGTGCAAACATCTGCCCAAAGTCCCTGCCCAGTACCTGACTGAACCCTTTTGCAACAAAATGTGCCTTCTCAACCAGCCCCCCCTTACTGTCTCCTTCTTTATACTCCAACACCCAATGACTTCCTATCACATGAGCCCCAGGAGGAAGAGGAACAAGGCTATAAACATTCATCGACTTTAACTGATCTATTTCCTTATCCATGGCTGCCCTCCACCTGGATGCATCACTGTGATGGACTGCCTCATCATAAGTAGCAGGGGGAATCGAAGAGATTGTAGGTGGGATTGGCTGGGTCACAGCAAGTATTGCTTTGTAGGGCCAGGCAAGCATGTTCAGAGATGACCAAATCAATGACTGCAGCAGAGAGAAGACCCACAGAGGTGTCAGAGGATGAGAGATCAGACTCTGACAGCTTGGTTAACAGGGAAAGAGGGCCATTTAAGTGGGTGTTATGACCAGAAGCAGTTGTGATGAAGGGGGCAGTTGTGATGGGAGAAGCAGAGTGGGCATGATGTGCAGCCAGGCATTCCTGTATTGCCTGAAGAGACTCAGTGAATGCCTTACCCACCTCAGTTTGTACCCTGGTCCTGCCAGAACAACACAAAGTAGTAGGGGGAGCAGCAACAGAAGGTTGAACCACAGTCAAGAGCACCAAGGGTGACTGAGATGATGAGGGCGATGGGGATAGGGGTCATGAGTCATCAGAGTCCTCATCCAAACTTGAGTCTTTGTCAGTTGTGGATGATGGTCCACTGGTTGATGGGTTGTTGAAGGGTAATGCATGAATGTCTTCATCAAAAATGACATCCCTAGAATTAAAGAACTGCCCAGTGCTAACATCCTGCACCCTATATGCCTTGACCCCTGGTGGATAACTCATAAAGTGTACCAGTTTGGACTTGGGTCCTAACTTCTGCTGGAGTTCTAAAGGGATGTGCACATAAGCTTGACAGCCCAAACCTGCAAGTGACTGAGATGAGGTTGTATGTGATGCAACATTTCGTAGGGCATGATCCCATTTGGTAAGACACATGACCCTGTGCAATTATGTAGATAGGAAGCTGTGAGCATCACCTCACCCCAGTAAGCAAGTGGGAGCCGAGCAAGATGTAACATGGCCAAGATGCGTCCCTCTAATGTGCAGATAACCCATTCAGCAACCCCATTTTGCTGGTGCATGTATGGGATGGACAAACAATGAGCAATACCCTGTGAGTTCAAGGACTGGATGAATGTATTACTGAGAAACTCTCCCCCATTGTCTGACTGCAGAACCTTGACCATCATACCATGCTGCTGTTCCCAGTGGGTTCAAGTAACCTCCCAGGCTTCAAGAGCCTGGTCCTTGTGGGCAAGTAAATGTACATCCAGGATGTGGGTATAACCATAAAGTACAACTTGCTGTGGAAGGTCTGCACTGGCATAGGTCCCCCAAGATCAGTGTGTACAAGCTCAAGAAAGGCAGTGGTATGGCTCTTAGAGGGTTTGAATGGTGAGTGAGCATGCTTCCCAACAACACAGGACTCGCAGATTGACTGTGGACAGGAGGAGGTAATGGTGATACTGGATGAGATCAAGGACAGTTGGCTTGCCACCCTGCCACCAGCATGGCCAATCCTGGCATGCCACAAATCATAGGTGACTGGGACATGAGCAAAGGTGGTGAGGACCAGGGCTGGTGGTGAGAGGTAGGGGTGCATCGAAGCAAACAAACTCAAGGTCCAGGAAGCAGAGGTTATTTGACTGTAGCTGCACTGCCACCCAATGGACATCCATGGTAAGAGAGCTCACAGCATGCAGGTTCTCCCTGGAAATTGCAACCCCCAGCTCTGGTGGAGCATCCACCCAACTGAGATGAGGTGCAGCACAGACTGCTGGCACATACAAACAGTTGGTGAGTCATACCCAATACTTATCACCACTGATGGATAGGAAGGCCAGACATTCACCATGTCCAGTAGTAGGTAAGTGTCCATGATTGGCCATTTGAATATTCACAGATGTGTCTGGCACATAGGTTCGAAAGAAGGCATGATTGCAGACCAGCATGCAGGAAGTGCCAGAGTCCAAAAGACTAGAAGCTGAGAGAGTGCCAAGGCATGCCTTTAAGGCTGGTGATGGCATAGGTGCATCCCCACCTTTGTCAAGCTCAGTAATAACTGCACAAGTAAGATCCCCAGAGTGTGTGGTCCAAGGAGAGGCCACAGAAGAGTCAAGTGCTGCTGCAGCCACCAGAGTTGATGTAGGAGTGGGAGAAGCAGGTGCAGTGGATGTGGACACAGTGGTTGCTGTGGCCAAAGTGAGTTTGTCCTTTTCCTTGTTGCCCTTACCCTTCCACCAGGAGGGTTGTTGACCAGCCCTACTGCCCCCAGGCTTGAAGCAGTGTGCCTTATCATGATTACTAGCACCACAAACAAGGCCCTCACCAATGGGAGTATCACAGTAGATGCCTGACAGATTGTTGTGTGTCTTCTGGAGGCCTGTTGCCAGGTTTACATTGGGCAGGCCAACAGGCAAGGTTGTGGCATTAGTGTACTCAGACCCCACAGATGAAAAGGAGAGTTGTTGGACCAAACAGTGAGCCTCAGCCACAATCTTGACCAAGACACTCTCAAAAGTCACCAAGCTCATGGACAGTGCCATAGAGATGGAGGAATGGGTTGTAGAGGCAGAAGTAATGGATGTGGAGGAAACAGAGGTACCAGTAGAGGTGGCAGCTGCAACAGTACAGGAGCTTTGTAGGAAGAGGTGGAAAGATGGCCAGGTGCCAGTCTAGTGCATGCACTGCATGGCCCAGTGCCTGGACTGTTCCCTTTTTTGGATGTTCTATGTTACCTGTGTTGTACAACTGATAGGACACGCTCAGCATCATAGACACAAGCACTGTCATTGACAATACCTGATAGGACATTCTAAAGGAAAAAACCATCCACAAGTAGCACTACTGCTGACTAAGCAACCCAACATGCGAAATCTAAGTGCAACTTGTAGAAAAAAGTATCTAGAATGAAAATGAAGTAAAACAAGCAAAATAAGGCAATTCCCCTGGTGGGGAAATTACATTCCCTACACCAGTCAAGAGAAATCCAAGACTGGCAATAATTCTGGAAATGGCAACTCCAGTAGCCAGCCCTTGTCCAAACCCACCTCAACCAGTCAGACCAGCTCTAACACACCCAAGCTGGACTCAAGCAAGTTGGGCAAAGACAGCAAGCTGACACCAGAGGAGTGCAAATGATGTAGAGACAACAACCTCTGCATGTCCTGTGGGGGCACTGGACATTTTGCAGATAAGTGTCCCAAGAAAGCTGGGAAATCCAAAGCTTGCACTGCAGCCACCTTGGAGGCAACACCAGTCTCAACCTCAGGCTCTGCCCCTGAGGCAAAAAAAATAGGTAGCAGCTCTCAGGACTCTGCACAGACTGAGAGCTGCATTGACTCTGGCTGTGCACTCATGGAGGCACATCTCAACATGTCTGCTCTTTCCAATTCAAATTCATTAACTCCCCATGTTTCTATTGTCAGTCACAGTTTGTCCCAGTTCCATACTGTAGTGGACTCTGGTTCCACACATAGTTTTATAGATAAAGAATATGCCAATCAACACTCATTTAACCCTTACTCTGTGTCCCCTATCCAACTCCAGCTCTTTGATAGGTTGTCAAGTTTTGTTATCACTCAAGCAGTAGATCTCTTGGTTCAATTTGCAACCAGCAATGTCATGCCAGTGTGAGTCAAAGTGTGGTTCAGTGGTGGAAACCAACCAAAACCAACACAAAAGACAATAAGGGTGAGTGGTGGTGTGCCTATGCAGTACCTAGATGGTGGAACCTTGAACTTGGGAGGGTTTTTGCAAGCTACAGCACTCAAAGACAAGTGCTGAGGGTTGGGGGTGCTCCTCATCAAGAGGGAGCAAGAATGTGATAGAATGTGATAGGGTAGACTGTTGTCAGCCTACAGAAGGATGGATGATGACTGAATTCAATGCTCTGAGCTGCACTGAGCTCAGGGAGAACTTGGAGTGAAGTATATTGATGATAGATGATGATAAGCAAAGTAGACGATAGTTAGACCCTTAATAAAGTCTCAACTATCAAAGCTGATGAATGATTTACTGATTGATGATAAAATGTGAGCAAGAGGGGCTCTCTGACATCCTCTTCTTATTCAGCTATCTAAGTACAGTGATTTATACACAGTACAGGGGCATTGCCTATGGAAAACAAGGTGCAAACACTTGGTAAGTGATTGGTAACTGATGAGTAAGGAGTGTAAGTGGTGGGTAATCATCTTAGAAAGCATTGGTGAGCATTGGTAAGGATAAGTAAGCCAAAAAGTGATGAATCAGTAAGCAAGGTCAAAAGATTGGTAAGTATTGGCAATAGGTGAGTCAAAGACAGTCAGAATGTCAAAGTATGAGTCAAGTAATGTCAGAAACTGGGAAAGCACAATGGAATCACATTAGGAGGAGGCTGTGCATGTCACATCTCAAAGAGATTGCTTCTGGGCCAAAGTGGGATGACAGAGAGGCAGTGCTGATCTGATGCTAATATAGTACATCTAAAAGTGGACAGGGTGAGTCAGATGCCAACAGGGGTCAAGATTTGGGGGTCTTTGGGGTGACAGGAGCATAGGGGATCACAACTTTCCCCCCCTAACTGTCCTCTCAGTGATGCAAATAAAAACTTCATGAATGAGGCTCTGTTGGAAGAGAGGATGAAGGGGGAACATCTTCTGCTGTATCTTGCAATAAGGAGGCAAGATGTGCATCATACTAATCGTGGATGTGATCAGGGAGAGGGAGAACAGTAGATTATACTGTAGCTGTTGCAATTTTGGAAGAATGATGGACAACACTGGTATGAAGATGTTGCAGGGGGCAGGGAGGTAGGATCCATATGCTTCTTGGACTGGAGAGTCTGAAACAACCACATAAGACCTTTCCAAGCAAACAACAGATGTGAGGCAACCAAAGAACATCCTCCTAGAGGTCATACTGACAAAAAGATGATGCTGTCCAAGCTGGATGGGCTGAGAGGGGGCAGATGAGGATGGGATGTACCAGGATGCTTCAGGACAGAAGCTAGTAGGAACTCCTGGTAGATATATGTAGCCATGGTCCTTAGCAAAGGGGACAAGCAAAATGATTGATGTGGAGGTGGCCATATCAGAAGAATTAGCAAAATGAGTGTCTTTGGGAGAGAGTGCTGTAGAAACATGTGGAGTGTGCAAATCCTTTCCAATCTTAGAAGGTAGGATTGCATGGCTGAGCACTACAAGCAAGTGTGGGAATGGTGTCAGTATCTGCAGAATTGGTGGAGATACATTGACAACTGGAATGCTGTACATGGACACTTAAGAACTTTTTTCAGCACTTAACTTGCTTCCATCCTTTTCCTTTGGCATTGATGGCTTTTTCTTGTGCAAGGGATGACTGCCAACATTTCTGGCTGTCCTTCTTTGCATGAGGGCTATAGTCTTCATCTCCATTCATCAGCTGCATCCATGTCCACCTCACCAAACACCTTTGGTGTGTGACACCAATGTGAGTCAAAGTGAGGAAAGGTGGTGAAAACCAACCAAATCCAACACAAAAGACAAATAAGAGTGAGTGGTGGTTTGCCTCCACAGAACCTGGAGGGCAGAAAAACCTGATGTGGGGGGGGACTTCAAGTGGAGGTGCTCCTCACACAAGTTGAGGATGAGTTACACAGGAGTAGACAAGTGAGTGATGACTGGACAGGGGATGCTGAACAAAGTGAAGGTGTTCAGCCAAATGTATTCTGGAGTAATGCGCTTTGATAAAACATGCTCCTGGTACAAGTTGATGACAAGTTATGCAGGAGTGGAGGAATGACTAAGCATATGTGCTGACTAGGCATGGGGATAAAGCTTCAGATAAATGATGGAGGTAGATAGACCCTTCTGAATGAGCCTCAACTATCAAGTATATGAATGATGACAGATAGACCCCTTTGTGGAGCCTCAACTGTCAATGACAAGTTATGCACTGAGATAAGCTGAACTGACTGACTGGAATGCTTCTGGATTGCTTCTTGATTGCTTGGGGTGTAGCTAAGTACATGGGGGTTTATATACTGTGGGGGGAGCACAGCCTATGACAAACAAGGCACAAATGCTTGGTAAGTAATGAGTAAGAACTGAGTAAGCATGATGAGTAAGCAAGAAATGAAAAGTAAGCAAGCAAAGAGGATTGGTAAGTGTTGGCAATGAACAAGTCAAGGACAGTAAAAATATCACAGAATGAGTCAAGTGGAGTCAGAAACTGAGTAAATGCATTGATATCACATTAGGGGGTGGCAATGCAAATCAGATCTCAGCAGAGACATCTCTAGATCCAAAGATGGCATGACAGATGGATGGTGTTTCCAGATAGGGAAGTATTAATTCCAGAATTGAAGGGCATGAGTCAGGTGTCAAAGGGGCTAGGGTGTTGGGGGTCTGTGGGGCAATGGGAGCATATGCAATTGCATCTCCCACCCTTTCATCCTCTCAGCAAAGTTAACAAAAGCTTCATAAATTGGGCTCTGATGGAGGAGGAGAAGGGGGGATGTCTTCTGCTGGATCTTGCAGTAAGAAGGCAAGATGCAGTCATACTCATCATGAATGCAATCAGGGAGGCTGAGAACAGTAGATTATGCTGCAGCTGTCACAATGTGGGAAGAATGATGGACAAGATTGGAATAAAGACAGTGCAGGAGCAGGGAGGAACAATCCATATGCTTCATCAAGAGGGGAGACTGAAATGACCACATAAGACCTTTCTAACTGAGTGACAGACCTGATGTGATGAAAGAATGTCTTCTGGAAGTCATACTGACAAGGAGAACATGCTGACCAAGCTGCATGGGATGAGATGGGGCTGACAAGGATGGATGAACCAGGGGGCTTCAGGACAGAAGCTGGTGGGAATGCCTTCAATCTGGAATTAATACTTCCCTATCTGGAAACACCATCCATCTGTCATGCCATCTTTGGATCTAGAGATGTCTCTGCTGAGATCTGATTTGCATTGCCACCCCCTAATGTGATATCAATGCATTTACTCAGTTTCTGACTCCACTTGACTCATTCTGTGATATTTTTACTGTCCTTGACTTGTTCATTGCCAACACTTACCAATCCTCTTTGCTTGCTTACTTTTCATTTCTTGCTTACTCATCATGCTTACTCAGTTCTTACTCATTACTTACCAAGCATTTGTGCCTTGTTTGTCATAGGCTGTGCTCCCCCCACAGTATATAAACCCCCATGTACTTAGCTACACCCCAAGCAATCAAGAAGCAATCCAGAAGCATTCCAGTCAGTCAGTTCAGCTTATCTCAGTGCATAACTTGTCATTGACAGTTGAGGCTCCACAAAGGGGTCTATCTGTCATCATTCATATACTTGATAGTTGAGGCTCATTCAGAAGGGTCTATCTACCTCCATCATTTATCTGAAGCTTTATCCCCATGCCTAGTCAGCACATATGCTTAGTCATTCCTCCACTCCTGCATCACTCATCATTGACTTGTGCCAGGAGCATGTTTTATCAAAACCCATTACTCCAGAATACTTTCAGCTGAACACCTTCACCCTGTTCAGCATCCCCTGTCCAGTCATCACTTGCTTGTCTACTCCTGTGTAACTTGTCATTGACTTGTGCTAGGAGCACTTCCACTTGAAGTCCCCCCCCACATCAGGTTTTTCTGCCCTCCAGGTTCTGCAGAGGCAAACCACCACTCACTCTTATTTGTCTTTGGTGTTTGTTGTGGTTGGTTTTCACCACCTTTCCTCACTTTGACTCACATCTGGAGCCTACTGTAATGGGTGGTTATTCCTGGATCAACAAAACCTGTTCAGTCATCTCATTGAAACTTGCTTCTTGTCAAGTATGGGCCTACTCTGACCAACTCTGACACTTGATAAGGTCTGGGAAGAGGTTTGGAAGCAAGTCTGATAGGAAAGAACTGAACTCTGACTGCCAGAGTGTTGGCAGGAACAAAGTCTGCTGAGGCAAAGGGATAGAGGGAGTAGGAACTAAGTTGATATTCATACTAAAGAACAGTGGAGTATGATACATGCTTTTATACTACTATGGAGGTACAGTAACTGGAATTGGAGCTGACATATGGAGACTCATAAAATTTCAAGTAAAACTCCTAGATGACAGATGAAGGGTAGATGGAGGACATATGAATGGGTAACATAGAACATCCCAAAAAGGGAACAGTCCAGGTGCTGGACCATGTGGTACATGCACTGTGGAGTACCTGACTGCACGCTGTCAGGGAGAAGTCTGAAGGGTAGTCACATGACTCCTCAGAGAATGGTCTGCACAGTCCAGTAGGAGAGCAGTACAGGTCTGACAGCAGTCAGAGCAGAGATGGTTTGTAAATGACAGAAGGTGGGTGGAGTTGGTGCAGAGTGAGTGAATGACTAGTGGAAGAGGGTGTGGAGTGAGTGAGGAGACCAAGTGGAGAGAGAGAGAGCATGAGGCAGAGTGCAAGGCAAAGCACAAGGAGGCCAAGAGGCAGAAGGTGGAGGTGGAGAGGTTGGAGGTGGAGTGGAGGAAGAGGAGGCCTGAAGGAAGAAGGTCACAGAGGAGGAGGCAGAAAGGCAGAGGCAGAGGGCCCAGGCCAGGCAGGACGATGCTGCACAAAGGTGAGTGGCAGAGTACTGTGAGTCAGGCAGAGCTGACTCACAATTTTATTTTCTTAGATTATGCAGTGCAGTGTACAATGTCAACACCACCCAGAGGGTCCCTGGGACCTCTGTGGTAGTCACTGTGACCAGGTGGCCCCCCTGCACTCGCTGTGTAGTGAGCCTGACAGCAAGGCAGTGCAAGCCAGGAGAAGGCAAGACCAGGGCCTGCATGCCCTGCCACAAGAAGAGAAAGGTATGTAGTTGGATGAGGGAGGATGTGGTGGCAGGACCATCACAGAAGAGGGTGGGGACAGGAAGCTCCCAAGGGGAGAAGAAGAAGAGGCCATGAGGGAAGGGGAAGGAGAGAGCAATGGAGATGGAAGAGGCAGACAATGAGCAGGAGGCAGGTGGAGAGGAAGACAAACCAGCAACCCCACTCAAGGGTCCCTCAGGTGCAGGAGTCCACATGTGGTGGGTGGAGTGGAAGTGGGAGTGGCAGTTGCAGGCCAAAGTGCATGAGACCACTGCACTGGCCTTTGAGAGGATGGCAGAGGCAGCAGAGCAGATGATGGCAGCTGCAGAGCAGACAGCTGATGAGTGGGCACTGTACTACACCTGGGCAGAGTGGGCAGAGATGAGGAGGAGGGAGGATGCATGTGAGGCCAGGATGGCTGAGCTTGAGTGCACAGGTGGCAGTTGGAAGAGGCCTCAGTCAGAGGTGGCAGAGGATTGGCACAAGGAAGCAGATGAAGGTGCAGAGGGGGATAATGAGGAAGAGGAAGAAGTCAGAGGAGAGCAGGAAGGCAGAGAAGGATGGGAGGGTGGCAGAGAGCAAGCGATGGAAGAGTAGTGTAGATTTCTTTTTTTTTTTTTGTCTTTTGTTTGTATATTTTTTGTACTACTATGAAATAGACTTGTGGTTTTATTTGTGGTTCTGACAAGTGAGATGGATAAGCAGAGAAAATTCTAAAGTACTTAAGGTAGTTCAGTAAGGGGTGGAGTTGGCCTGTGGAGGAGGGTTATGTGGGCAAAGTATTATGGCAGAGGTTGGTACAGGCCATGTTTGTGCAGACAACATTCATGGAAAGTGGAAACTATGTCGGAGGCATGATCCAGCTCAGTTGCAAGCAACCAAGAGGTTTCCTCATTGGTGTTCTCATAACCAGCCCAGTGGACTAGGTACAAGAGTTGACAGTGGCAGTGATGGTGGTCCACCTTAGAGTCAAGTATCTCCAATACTTCGTACTCAAGATCACCATCGACATCCACTGGCAGAGGCAGAGGTTGTTGTTGGTTTGGGAAAGGGTTAGCTGCTGTGGCTTCCAGTTGTGAGACATGGAAGACTAGGTGTACTGAGCACATAGAGTCAAAGGGTGATGGAGTGTGTACCTGGCCTGGCCAGGATGGTGAATGGACCTAAGTACTTTTCAGTTTGCATTCATCCAATAGTGTAGTTCTCTCTTTTGTTTACTTTCTTCTTGAATGTTCTCTCATGGCAGTATGTAACAAACAGTAGGGCAGTATATAAGTCCCATCATTTGTCATAGCCAGTTCTCTAATCTAGTTCATTTTGAGCCTTGTCCTCAATCAATGGGTTCCACTCCCATACTCTCTGGTTTGAAGTGATAGCTGAGAAGACCTTTGTCCCTGATTGCTTCAATAATGGCTCAGGTTTCTGTTTTAGCTTCATGACTCTTCACTTATGGTTGTGTTATCCTAGAGTAGACAAGTACTTTGAAGAAGGAACATATCAATACATGGCATGACAAGTATGACAGCTGCAGAGGGCTACAAGAAACAAGTTAGAAGCGACTCTACAGACTTGCACACAAGACTTACTGGAATAGTGACACAACAGAGAGATTCAAAGTTGCAACAAGATGCATGAAATGTGAGATGTATCAAGACCATGCCAAGTGGGCTCAAAGCCCCAGAGTTTAGTTTCCTCTTTCAAGTGTTTCACTTACTTTGTCTTAGGGAATACAGGTATTACAAGGTATCGACGAATGTACAACAAACCATGAACAAAGTACAGTAAAAAAACTGTGAAGACTACAGTTCAATCTGCAACAACAATCATTGAGGATACAAGATTTGACAGATTTAGTTGTGCAACTTTTTACTCACAGTTAGGTTGTTCTAGGGTAGATGACAACTTCGAAGAAAGAACATATCGACTTACAGTGTAGCAAGTACAACGACTATGAGAAGCCTCAAGAAATGAGTTCAAAGTGACTTTGAGGACTTGCATGCAAGACTTAATACCAAGAGCAACACAATGGCAAGGTTTGGAGTCACTATGAGACATGCAGGATGCAAGAGACATTGAAGCCATGCTGAGTGGGCTCAAAGGCCCAAAGTTCAGTTTTTTCTTCAGAGTGCTCTACTTATGACTTCATCATCTCAGGGAATACAAGTTCTCACAAGGCATCAACAGACCATCTAGCAGCAAATTGCCTTCAGTATGAAGGCTCCCATTGTCAAAGTCACACAACACCCCTGACCTCCTCTTAGGGTGGAGTAGGAGTGGGTTGGGCTGTGGAGTACAGCAGTCAAAGTCTGATGTGAATCTGACCACTGGGTGGTGAGATATTCAACAAACAGTGAGCAGAGGGGTATGGGTGAAAGTTTCAGAGGCAGAGGTTGGAGTTAGAGGTCAGAGGTCAGATGAGAGGGTGTCAGGTTCAGCTAGTGTGCTGTCCCCTTGCACAAGCTTCAGCCCTCATATTTCAGAGGTGGAGTGGACTCAGAGGGAGTCAGAAGTGGGGACTTTATTCAATATTTGTACTGATTACATCAGAGTACTATGTGGCCTTATATACAATGTAGGTCAAGGGTGGTGCAGTGTAGAATGCAAACCAATAAGCATATAACAGGTTAGCAGTCCCTCCAACACAAGGGATAGAGGGTAGGGAAAACAGGGACCTTAACTGAGACAAGGAAACTACTACAATGAGGGGGAGAGGGTAAATACCAAAGGAGTGGAAGAATGGAGAAAAACTGACACAAGGGCAGAACCCTATCTGGAATGCAGGGCCACAAGTCTGACAGCCCACTGGGCTGACCAAGGCCTCGGAGGAGGCACAGATGAAGGTCTGGCCTCCATGTGACCAGCCTGAGGGTGGAGTTGAGTGGAGTTGGTTGGAACATGGACAGGGGACCTCAGTGTGGAGATGTGTTGGGAGGGTCGGAGGAGCATGGGAATGCATCAGAAGAGGGCAGAGAAGCATGGGAACATGTTGGAAGAGGGAAGAGTAGGTGTTAGGGGCTTATGTCAGTGTCATGGTCATGACACCCATCAAGACCAATGACTGTCCCCTTTCAAGTTGAAGATGCCTACCTTGTCATCAGTCAAAGCCACTTTATGGGTCAACATGTCATGGAACAGTCAGTGAAGGGAGACATCATCTCCATGTTGGATACCATGCAGAGTCACAGTAGTGTCTCTTTGGACATTGCTTAGGTCACACAGTTATGATGTAGATGTAATGTAGTTACACAGGTAGATATGATGCAAGGGTGTACTAGGGGATGCTACAGGGGGAGTATGGTGTGTAAGGAGTGAGTGATTGGGGGGAGTGCTGTGAGTCAAAGTGTGGAAAGGTGGTGCAAACCAACCAAAACCAACACCAAAGACAAATAATGTGTGAGTGGTGGTGTGCCTCTGCAGAACCTGGAGTGCAGAAGAATCTAAATGTAGTGGTGGAACTTCAACTGGAGTGTGCTCCTTGTGCAAGTCATCAATGAGTTACACAGGAGAAGACAAGCGAGTTATGACTGGATGGGGGATACTGAACAGAGTGAAGGTGTTCAGCTGAAAGTATTCTGGAATAATGGACTTCAATAAAATGTGCTCCTGGCACAAGTTGATGATGAGTTACACAGGAGTGGATGGATGACTAAGCATGTGTGCTGACAAAGCACAGATGATACTTCAGACAATGAATGAAGGTAGATAGACCCTTGATGGAGCCTCAACTACCAAGGATGATGATTGATGACAGATAGACTCTTCTGAATGAGCCTCAACTGTTGACAATGAGTTATGCACTGAACTGACTGCTGAGTGAATGGCTTCTGGTTCACTTCTGGATTGCTTGGGGTGTAGCTAAGTACATGGGGGTTTATATACTGTGGGGGGAGCACAGCCTATGACAAACAAGGAACAAATGCTTGGTAAGTAATGAGTAAGGACTGAGTAATCATGATGAGTAAGCAAGAAATGAAAAGTAAGCAAGCAAAGAAGATTGGCAAGTATTGGCAATAAAGGAGTCAAGGACAGTCAAAATATCACAGAATAAGTCAAATAATGTCAGAATCTGAGTAAGCACTGTCACACACCAAAGGTGTTTGGTGAGGTGGACATGGATGTAGCTGATGAATGGAGGTGAAGACCATAGCCCTCATGCGAAGAAGGACAGCCAGCAATGTCAGCAGTCATCCCTCGCACAAGAACAAGTTGTCAATGCCAAAGAAAAAAGAGGAGGCAGGTTAAGTGCCATGCCAATAAAATTCTTAAGCGCCCATGTACGGCATTCCAGTTTTCGATGTATCTCCACCAGTTCTGCAGACACCAAAACCATTCCCACACTTGCTTGTAGTGCTCAGCCACGCGATCCTACCTTCCAAGATTGGAAAGGATTTGTGCACTCCACATGTTTCTACAGCACTCCCTCCAAAAGACGCTCATTTCGCTAATTCTTCTGATATGGCTGCCTCCACATCAGTCATTTCGCTTGTCCCCTTTGCTAGGGACCATGGCTACATATATCTACCAGGAGTTCCTACCAGCTTCCGTCCTGAAGCATCCTGGTACATCCCACCCTCATCTGCCCCCTCTCAGCCCATCCAGCTTGGAGAGCGTGTTCTTTTTGTCAGTATGACCTCCAGGAGGACGTTCTTTGGTCGCCTCAGGTCTGTCATTCGCTTGGAAAGGTCTGATGTGGTCATTTCAGTCTCTCCGGTCCAAGAAGCATATGGATCCTTCCTCCCTGCCCCCTGCAACATCTTCATACCAGTCTCGTCCATCATTCTTCCAAAATTGCGACAGCTACAGTATAATCTACTGTTCTCCACTCTCCCTGATCGCATCCATGACAAGTATGATGCACATCTTGCCTCCTTGTTGCAAGATACAGCAGAAGATGCTCCCCCTTCATCCTCTCTTCCAACAGAGCCTCATCCATGAAGTTTTTATTTGCTTCACTGAGAGGATGGTTTGGGGGGGAAAGTTGCGATCCCCTATGCTCCTGTCACCCCACAGACCCCAAAAGCTTGACCCCTGTTGACATCTGACTCACCCTGTCCACTTTTGGATGTACTGTATCGGCATCAGATCAGCACTGCCTCTCTGTCATCCCACTTTGGCCTAGAAGTGATCTCTTTGAGATGTTACATGCACAGCCTCCCCCTAATGTGATTCCAGTGCACTTTCCCAGTTCCTGACATTGCTTGACTCATACTGTGACATTCTGACTGTCTTTGACTCACCTATTGCCAATACTTACCAATCTTTTGACTTTGCCTACTGATTCTTCGCTTTTTGGCTTACTTATCCTTACCAATGCTTACCAATTCTTTCCAAGATGATTACCCATCGCTTACATTCCTTACTCATCAGTTACCAATCACTTACCAAGTGTTTGCACCTTGTTTTCCATAGGCAACGCCCCTGTACTGTATATAAGTCACTGTACTTAGGTAGCAAAAAAAAAAGAAAAAGAAGACATCAGAGAGCCCCTCTTGCTCGCAATTTATCATCTCTCAGTAAATCATTCATCAGCTTCAATAGTTGAGACTTTATTAAGGGTCTAGCTATCATCTACTTCGCTTATCATCATCTATCATCCATATACTTTGCTCCAAGCCCTCCCTGAGCTCAGTACAGCTTAGGACATCGAATTAAGTCACCATCCATCCTTCTGTAGGCTGACAGCAGTCTACCCTATCACTTTCTATCACATTCTTGCTCCCTCTTCGTCAGGAGCACCCCCAACCCTCAGCACTCATCTTTGAGTGTTGTAGCTCGCAAAAACCCTCCCAAAGAACAGGTTCTACCATCTAGGTACCACATAGGCACACCACCACTCGCTTTCATTGTCTTTTGTGTTGGTTTTGGTTGGTTTTCACCACTGAACCTCACTTTGACTCACAGCACACTGATATCACATTAGGGGATGGCAATGCAAGTTAGATCTTGGCAGAGACATCACTAGATCCAAAGATGGCATGACAGATGGATGGTATTTCCAGATAGGGAAGTATTAATTCCAGAATTGAAGGGCATGAGTCAAGTGTCAAAGGGGCTAGGGTGGTGGGGGTCTGTGGGCAATGGGAGCATAAGTGATCATGTCTCCCACCCTTTCATCCTCTCAGTGAAGTTAACAAAAGCTTCATGAATGGGGCTCTGATGGAGGAGCAGGAGAAGGAGGGACATCTTCTGCTGGATCTTGCAGTAAGAAGGCAAAATGCACATCATACTCATCATGGATGTGATCAGGGAGGGCAGAGAACAGTAGATTATGCTGCAGCTGTCACAATGTGAGGAGAATGATGGATGAGATTGGAATGAAGATGGTGCAGGGAGCAGGGAGGAATGATCCATATGCTTCATCAAGTGGGGAGACTGAAATGACCACATAAGACCTTTCTAACCATGTGACAGACCTGAGGTGACCAAAGAATGTCTCTCTGGAAGTCATACTGACAAGGAGGGCACACTGACCCAGCTGCATGGGATGAGATGGGGCTGACAACAACAGGATGAACCAGGGGGCTTCAGGACAGAAGCTGGTGGGAATTCCTGGTAGATATACATAGCCACTGTCTCTGGCAAATGAGACAAGTGAGATGATTGATGAAGCAGGAGCCATTTCTGATGGACTTAGTGAAATGAGCATTTGATGGATGGAGTGCTGTAGAAATGCATAGGGTGTGAGGATCCTCTCCAAATTTGGAAGGCAGAATTGCAAGGCTGAGCACTTTAAGCAAGTGTGAGAATGCAGTCAATATCTTTGGAAATGGTGGAGATATGATGAAAACTGGAATGCTGTACACAGGTGCTAAAAACCTTTAATGTGTGCCTAACTTGCTTCCTCTTTTCTCTTAGCACTGATGACTCATTCTTGTGTGAAGGATGACTGCTCTCATCCAGCAGTCTTTCTATGCATGAGGGCTTTAGTTTTCATCTGCATTCTTGGGCATTGTGTGCAACTCATTGATGGGCAGAGTCAGCTGTGACCATGTCCACAACACCTTTGGTGTGTGACCGCATGAAGCACTTTCCAGCCCCAAGCAGCAGTGATGACCTGCTGGCTGGGCATGTGCTGTGAATCCCTGGGTTGTAGGAGTGGTGTGACTGACAATGCATGCAGTGAGCACCATTACCCATGATCTAGGGGGAGGAGTGGTGCTTATCAGGTTGTTAGCATACTGGGTGTAGCATATATTGGAGGAAGTTGTTGTGCAGTTTGGCTTCAGACTGCAGGTAGGGGGCTAGGATCTGAGTGTGCTGGCAAAGGTATATGAGGAAGGCATTACTTGCCCATTGGCCTTTCACTTTGACAATGTCAAACAGTATGTTCCTGAGTTGGTATTCTAGGGTTGACCCCATGCAAATGCCATGCCCTTTGAGGGGGGGAAGCCCTGCTCTTTTGAGGGCTGAATCAAGTGTTTTCAGGAAAGTGTGTCTGGTAAGGGGATGATGACTGCTCTTGGTATGATATGCAAAAAGGTGACCTTGCTGAGGGGGGTCATTAATCTCAAAGTGCCTTTCCAGGGCTTTCTGGGGGTCAGTGGGACCGTCTTGTTTGGCCCAGCTGATGTCTTTGCCTGAGGGCAAGGCTTTGGTTTGGGGGATGTGGAAGTTTGTCACCTCCAGGCCTTGTTGGTCACACTGGATGCTGACATTCTGACAGGTGATGTGTAGTGCTGGGTTGAATGCTTTGAGATTGGGCACCTTGAATTCACCAGTGGAGGCAGTGGTGAAGAAGATAGTGGTGAGGCCAGCAAAGACAGCTACATTGAGGGGAGAGCTGAAGTCCAGGTTGGCATGGATCTTTGTTATGACTTTGACTGTGTATGGTTCTCATGGGGGGCATTTGGATGTGGGAGGGGACAGGGATTTGGATGCCTTGAGCAGGGCATTGTTGGTCTTGATTTCATTGAGACTCCAGGATATGCTATGGATAATGTGCCATGTGTGAACACCATTGAGATAATGATAATTTACTATGGTTGTGTTTACATACACACCAGCCATGGTTGATAAGAAGAAGGTAATGAGATGTAAGGATGCTGGGGCATGTTGGTCTTCTGGGACTCCCTTGGTGTCACAGAAGGCATGGAAAGCAGGGAGTCCAGATCTGTATGTTTCTCTGGTGGAGTCAGACAAGCTGTGCATGATGACATCATGTATGCACTGTGTGTCTGTTGTAGAGAATGGGAGGGATGGGGATGTTGGTGTCAACAGTCATGTGTTAGGTGTGCTTGTACTTATAGAACTGTTTACATTAGTTTACACCTCAGCACTTATGTCTGCAATGCTGAGTGTGTCCTATCAGTTTTACAACAGGTTATGAGCCCTCTTCATCACTGATTCTGACACAACTCGTCCATCTGCATATAGGCACATATATACACTTTTAACATGTGTCTTCACTACCCCCAGCTGCTCCAGATGTCACTGTTCATCATGGGCAAATTTGATCATATCCCTGAGTTAACTGACACCTCCACCTTCTTTGCCTGGAAGATGCAGGTGCTTCTGGCCTTGGATTGTGAGGGCACATATAGTCATGTCAGCAATGGCACAGACCTGCTGGACCCTATTGAGTTTGCATCAGTAAAGCTGAATCCTGCAAATCCTGCTAAGCTCACAGATGATGAGCAGAAGGTGATAGTTGATTGGTCTAAGGCAGATGCTGTGGCAAAAGATGTTTTATGTCAACATTTATTGCCAGCTGTTCTTCATCTCATTCCCCAAGAGAGGTCTACCACTGCTCAGGATGTTTGGGTTGCTCTCCATGATAATTTTGACCATGTTGATGTTGGTTCACAGCACCTTGTGTAGGCAAGGATCTTGCACATGTGTATGAAGGATGCCAGTGACATTGCTCATTACTTGTCAGAGCATTCTGCTGCTTGGTGTGACCTCATTCACATGGGGGCATCCTACTCAGATGAGGAGGCTATCTTCCATCTCATTGAAGGTCTTCTGGAGACTGGCACCTGGCCATCTTTCCACCTCTTCCTACAAAGCTCCTGTACTGTTGCAGCTGCCACCTCTACCAGTACCTCTGTTTCCTCCACATCCAAGACTTCTGCCTCTACAACCCATTCCTCCATCTCTATGGCACTGTCCATGAGCTCAGTGACTTTTGAGAGTGTCTTGGTCAAGATTGCAGCTGAGGCTCACCATTTGGTCCAACAACTCTCCTTTTCATCTGTGGGGTCTGAGTACACTAATGCTGCAACCTTGCCTGTTGGCCTGCCCAATGTAAACCCAGCGACAGGCCTCCAGAAGACATGCAACAATCTGTCAGGCACCTACTGTGATACTCCCATTGGCAAGGGCCTCGTTTGTGGTGCTAGCAATCATGATAAGGCACACTGCTTCAAGCCTGGGGGCAGTATAGCTGGTCAACAACCCTCCTGGCAGAAGGGTAAGGGTGACAAGGAAAAGGACAAACTCACTTTAGCCACAGCGACCACTGCATCCACATCCACTGCACCTGCTCCTCCCACTCCTACATCAACTCTGGTGGCTGTGGCAGCACTTGACTCTTCTGCAGCCTCTCCTTGGACCACACACTCTGGGGATCTTACTTTCACAGTTATTACTGAGCTTGATGAAGGTGGGGATGCACCTACACCATCACCAGCCTTAAAGGCATGCCTTGGCACTCTCTCAGCTTCTAGTCTTTTGGACTCTGGCACTTCCTGCATGCTGGTCTGCAATTGTGCCTTCTTTCAAACCTATGTGCCAGACATGTCTGTGAATATTCAAACAGCTAATCACAGACACTTACCTACTACTGGACATGGTGAATGTCTGGCCTTCCTATCCATCGGTGGTGATAAGTATTGGGTATGACTCACCAACTGTTTGCATGCGCTGCAGGCTGTGCTGCACCTCATCTCAGTTGGGTGGATGCTCCGCCAGGGCTGGGGTTGCAATTTCCAGGGAGAATGTGCATGCTGTGAGCTCTCATACTGTGGACATCCATTGGGTGGTGTGCAGCTACAGTCAAATAACCTCTGCTTCCTGGACCTTGAGTTCATTCACTTCGATGCACCCCTACCTCTCACCACCAGCCTGGTCCTCACTGCCTTTGCTTGTGTCCCAGTCACCTACAATTTGTGGCATGCCAGGATTGGCCATGCTGGTTGCAGGGCAGCCAGTCAACTGTCCTTGATCACATCTGGTATCACCATTAGCTCCTCCTGTCCACAGTCAATCTGTGAGTCCTGTGTGGTCGGGAAGCATGCTCACTCACCATTCAAACCCTCTAAGAGCCATACCACTGCCTTTCTTGAGCTTGTACACACTGATCTTGGGGGACCTATGCTGGTGCAGACCTTCCATGGCAAGTTGTACTTTATGGTTATCCTCAATGACTATACCCATGTCCTGGATGTACATTTGCTTGCCCACAAGGACCAGGCTCTTGAAGCCTGGGAGGTTACTCGAACCTGCTGGGAATGGCAGCATGGTATGATGGTCAAGGCTCTGCAGTTGGACAATGGGGGAGTTTCTCAGTAATACATTCATCCAGTCCTTGAACTCACAGGGTATTGCTCATCATTTGTCCACACCATATATGCACCAGTGAAATGGGGTTGCTGAACAGGTTATCCACACATTAGAGGGATGTGTCTTGGCCATGTTACATCTCACTCAGCTCCCACTTGCTTACTGGGGTGAGGCAATGCTCACAGCTTCCTATCTACATAATTGCACAGGGTCATGTGTCTTACCAAATGGGATCATGCCCTATGAAATGTTGCATCACACACGACCTGATCTCAGTCACTTGTGGGTTTGGGGCTGTCAAGCTTATGTGCACATCCCTTTAGAACTCCAGCAGAAGTTAGGACCCAAGTCCAGACTGGTATGCTTTATGGGTTATCCACCAGGGGTCAAGGCATATAGGGTGTGGGATGTTAGCACTGGGCAGTTCTTTAATTCTAGGGATGTCATTTTTGATGAAGATGTTCATGTGTTACCCTTCAAGAACATGTCAACCAGTGGACTGTCATCCATGACCAACAAAGACTCAAGTTCAGATGAGGACTCTGACAACTCATGACCCCCATCCCCATTGCCCTCATTGTCTCAGTCACCCTCGGTGCTCTTGACTGTGGTTCAACCTTCCATTGCTGCTCCCCCTACTACTTTGCATTGTTCTGGCAGGACCAGGGTACAAACTGAGGCAGGTAAGGCATTCACCGAGTCTCTTCAGGCAATGCAGGAATGCCTGGCCACACATCATGCCCTGCTCTGTTTCTCCCATCACAACTGCCCCCTTTGTCACAACTGCTTCTGGTCATAACACCCTCTTAAATGGCCCTCTTTCCCCATTAACTGAGCTGTCAGAGTCTGATCTCTCATCCTCTGACACCTCTGTGGGTCCACTCTCTGCTGTGGTCATTGATTTGGTCATCTCTGAACATGCTTGCCTGCCCCTACAAAGCAATACTTGCCATGACCCAGCCGATCCCACCTACAATCTCTTGATTCCCCCTGCTACTTATGATGAGGCAGTCTGTCACAGTGATGCATCCAGGTGGAGGGTTGCCATGGATAAGGAAATAGATCAGTTAAGGTTGATGAATGTTTATAGCCTTGTTCCTCTTCCTCCTGGGGCTCATGTGATAGGAAGTCATTGGGTGTTGGAGTATAAAGAAGGAGATGGTAAGGGGGGACCAGTTGAGAAGGCACATTTTGTTGCAAAAGGGTTCAGTCAGGTACCGGGCAGGGACTTTGGGCAGACATTTGCACTGGTTGCAAGGCAGAGTTCCATTTGACTCCTCACTGCCAGAGAGGACTGGGAGCTGCACTTGCTGGATATCAAGAGAGTGTTCCTTCATGGAAAGGTCAAGGAGAAGCTGCATGTCAAACAACCACCTGGGTATGAGGAATATGGCCCAGATGGTGAGGAGTTGGTTGGGTTACTTCATTCTGCTCTCTACAGGATTAAACAGGCTGCCTACCACTTCTACAAAACACTTCACTCCAAACTCGAGAGTCAGGGATTCTGGTGCAGCAAGGTGGATCATGCAGTGTTTGTCTTTCATCAGTTAGAGGTTGTCTGCATGGCTGCCTGGCATGTCAATGATGGCCTCAGTGGTAGCAACAATGAGCATTTCCTTGCTGAGGTCAAGCATTGTCTACACCTCCATTTTGGCATCTCAGACATGGGACCTGTCACAAAATACCTCAGCATCCAGTTCAAATGTGATTGTCACACTCATGAACTGTGTCTTCACCAGAGTGAGTACATCATCCACCTCCTCCAAGAGTATGATCTTGTTGACTGCCACCCAGTACACCTTCCCATGGACCCCACCCATCCTTTTCTCACTGATGCTGAGGCAGCAAAGCTGGTTGAACCCACCAACTTAAGGTCTCTTTACCTGAAACTCATAGGTGAACTGTTATACCTCTCTGTTTGCACCCATCCTGATATTTCCCTTGCTGTTCAGCATCTTTCACAGTTTCTCTCCTGTCCCAGTGCACATCTACTTGGAGCCATGAAACATGTCCTTCATTACCTTGCAGGCATGGTTAATCATCACCTTCACTATGGGGAACACACATGCAGTCCCCCCACCCATCTTTATGCTGACAATGTGGGGGTGATTGCACTCTCACGAGAGGCTGCAAACAACCATCGCACCAAACATATCAACATACAGTATCATTTTTGTCGTTCTCACATTGAGGCTGGGACTTTCCTGCTTGAGTGGGTCATGTCCTCCCATAACACTGCTGATGTCCTCACCAAGGCCCTGCCTCATCTGTCCTTCTCCTGTCATGTCGCTGGTCTCTCGCTTGTGTCCCATTGAGGGGGCATCAGAGGTCATTTTCAATGGTCACTTTGCTTGCTTCTCATTTCTGTTTTTTCCCTCTCTGCACATGGAATGTTTCTTGTGTCTGTTCTTTTTCATTTCTCTATGCATGGAACTCACATTAGTTTGGACTTTCCTTGTGTCCCTTTGCATGTGTCCCACTGTGGGGGCATGTTGGTGTCATAACCATGCATTCACTCTAAGTCCTTACTCACTCTGCACCCTCTTCCACTGGTCATTCACTCACTCCACACCAACTCTGCCCAACTTCTGTCAGTTACAAACCATCTCCACTCCAACAGCTGTCAGACTTGTGTTGCTCTCCTACTGGACCAAATGGACCATTCTCTGAGGGGTCATGTGACTACCTTCAGACTCCTCCCTGACAGTGCACAGCCAGGTACTCCACAGCATGCGCACCACATGGTCCAGTGCCTGGACTGTTTCCTTTTCTGGATGTTCTATGTTACCTGTTCATATGTCTTCCATCTACCCTTCATTTGTCATCTGGGAAGTTTTACTGGAAAATTTCTGGGTCTCCATATGTCAGTTCTGATTCCAGTTACTGTACCTCCATAGTAGTATAAAAGCATGTATCATACTCTGCCATTCCTCAGTATGAATATCAACTGAGTTCCTACTCCCTCTGTCTCTGTCTTCTGCCTGTTGGAGTTATCTCCAACTTTCCATCTATTTCTCTCCCTCTGAATTACAAGGGCTGAGATCATGCAAGGGGGTAGCACACAAGCTAAACCCAACACCCTCACTCCACTCTGCCTTTGTCTTGGCAGACTTCATTTCTGCCAACACTCCACCAGTTGGAGTTCAGTTCTTTCTTTCAGACTTGCTTCTGAACCTCTCCCCAGCCCTTGCCTAGCATTGGAGTTGGTCAGAGTAGGCCTGGACTTGACAGTTGGTGTCAATGGTCACATGTTAGGTGCACTTGTACTTATAGAACTGTTTATGTTAGTTTACACCTCAGCACTTGTGTCTATGACACTGAGGTTGGTATGGTAACCCCTGAGGATATGCATGTGTACTTACCTCCTGTAGCATGTCCTATCAGGTATTGTCAATGACAGCACTTGCATCTACAATGCTGAGCATGTCCTATCAGTTTTACAACACAGGTAACATAGAACATCCCAAAAAGGGAACAGTCCAGGCACTTGGCCATGCAGTGCATGCACTGTGGAGTACCTGACTGCATGCTGTCAGGGAGAAGTCTGAGGGGGGTCACATGACTGCTCAGAGAATGGTCTGCTTGGTCCAATGATAGACCAACACAAGTCCAACAGCAGTCAGAGCAGAGGAGGTTTGTCACTGCCAGAGGATGGGCAGAGTTGGTGCAGAATGAGTGAATGACCAGCAGAGAAGGATGTGGAGTGAGTGGGGACTTAGGATAAATGCATGGCCTTACTTGTACTCTGTCTTACTTAGGTTCCAGGTTTGTCCAGACTATAAAGCCCTGTACTTAGGTACAGAATGATACCTTTTGGCACTCTGAAGGTCACTATGAGTTTCCTTTTCACTTTGTCTGCACTGCATGCCTCACAACCAACCACACATGAACTATGTATACCACTTGCACTGCTCACATCGCCAGTACTACTCCATGGAACATGCCACACATGCCATGAAACACTACCACTACCAAGCACTGAGGCCCACCTTCTAGTTTTGACAGTCCAGAATCCCTTGGGACAAGCAATTCATTCCCTTCATTTTATTGTTGTTACCTAAGCCATCTAGCTCATATTAAACAGCTACTTGGAAATTTCCTACAGCAGAGTAGGAGAAGGTTGGGCTGTGGAGTACAGGGGTCAAAGTCTGAAGCAAATCTGACCACTGGGTGGCAAGATATGCAATGAACAAGGAGCAGAGGAGTATGGAGGGAAGTTCTGGGGACAGAGGTTGGAGTCAGAGTTTGGAGGTCAGATGGGAGGGTGTCAGGTTCAGCTAGTGTGCTTCCCCCTTGTGTGAGCTCAGCCCTCATATTTCAGAGGCAGAGTGGACTCAGAGGAGTGGAGATGAAACTCCAGAGGGAACTCAGAGGGAGTCAGAAGTGGGAACTTTATTGTTGATATTCATACTGATTACATCAGAGTACTATGCAGCCTTATATACAATGTACTGTAGATCAAGGGCAGGGCAGTGTAGAATGCAAGCCAATAAATGTATTTCAGCATGCCCAGGGCCAATGGTATGTCACCTATCCACAGGTTATTGTTGAGTGCATATTTGGGCATGCAGTCTGCTTGCAGCACTTGCACACATTCATGGCATACCCAGCCTTTCCCATCCTCATTTATATGTGTTCCTTCTATGAGAAGGCCATCCCACAGCCTGTGTGCCATATGTGGATCAGCTGGGGTCAGATGTCATCAAATATTTTGTATATCTCTGATGACCTCAACATTGCCTGCAGTATGTGTCAGCAGCTATTTGGAAGATTTCTATTCCTTGCTTGCCTTCTTTATGCAGTAATTCCTGTGCACAGATGACACATACAGCAGATGCTACAGTGTCATTATTTGTCACATCTATGAATGCTGCTATACAGCACTCCCGTTGTTCATCAGTGGGCACTTGCATATACTCTGCCCATGCTTGGTGAGTGGCCTGTTCATGTTTGCCACCACATTCATTTGTGGACATGCTTTCTGCTTGCCCCACCCATTTGCAACACCATCAGTCTTGTTGATTCTCTTTCACTTTATGTTTGCAACTTGCTGTGGCCTCTTCCTTAGCTCTGGCCACCTCTCAGATCACATCCTACAGATTCTGTGGCAAATGATGTACTGCCAGCCACAATTGCGCCCATGTTCACAAGGTGTTGGAGAGTATCCCTGTGGGAAGAGTATCAAACTATTCCTGCCATGTTAACAGACCCCAGAAGTCAGTCATCCTTGAGCCAAGGTTGGATTGCACATCTCATGTTTCATCATCTCTCCCACCACACTCCTTTCCCCACCACCTCCTTGATGGTTTCCCCCTCAGGTTCACCCCTATCATGTGTCACTTAAATGTGCACAATGTACTCGAGACAGCTGCAAACTACTTCTTCCCCTGATGAACCTTCTACAAGCATGTCACCATTGATTGCCATTCATTCCTCAACAACTGGTAACATCAATATGTCACTCCCCACACTTACTGATCAGTCTGAGAGCACAGCCACCAGCAAGGCACCACCATCATCTTCCTCTGTGGTGGAGAACCTCAAGGATCATACTGTTGCTATTTATGCTGCCTTGCCAAATTTGGTGGCCCATGCAGAGTTCTTCTTTGGCAGGGCCATGGGTGATGTTGCTGTGCTGAAAGATGGCACAGACAATGTCATGGAGTTGGTTCTTAGTGGCATGTTTGAAATTGACCATCAAGGTTTCTTTATGGGGCCAGAGGGTGGTTACACAGACAAGAATGTGTTTGGCCAAGATTTTGTTGAAACAAAGCTCACCTGTAACCTTCTCATGGTGCAGCATGATGCTGTTTACAGTATTACCCAGCAAGACTTTGCATTGATCATCTCCAATATCAGGGCCTTGGAGAAGCTGGTGCCCATGAAAAAAGGAGAGAGTTTGCTTTCATGCATCCATGAAAGCCATTGTCAGCCATGTATTCGACTCAGCCATGCTTTATTCAATGTGCATCTGCATGGCAGCATATCTTCCTGGTCTGACCATTCGCCATGCCCTCTGGTTCCACATAGAAAAAAGAGGACAAAGATGATCTCAAGAGTATGTCCCACAATGGTCTGTATTTCCATGTCCTTGATGCTCTGGCTCATCTCATGACCCCAGTTCAGAAATGGCAACAGCCAAGTGGCCTGTTCAAGAGGTTTTGAAGGATGCCCTCATCCAGGCAGCATCTACTCACAATGTTTTGCCTTTGCCTGCCTTTGACATTGATGGCATGCCCATCAAGCCTGTTGACTACCACTGTCTGTTATGTGGTGCTATCATTCAGGTCCACTTCACCATATTACACTTCTTTATCAGAGGTGATAGGAAGTTGGTGTCTACTACTGCTGTTCATGAGATCCATGTGTTGTGTGCTCCACTCCAAGTACCTGTTAACCCCCTCAAACACATGCATCTGAGCAATGAGAGCTCTGCTGCTGGTAACAAGAAGTCCTGTATGGTGAGGCTTCCCTGCATCTGCAATGACACTTCATGTTTCTTTGGCCTGTCTCCCAATTGTAATTGGCCTGCTGGTCTTTGGAACCACTGTAGGGAACGAGTTCAAATTCCCTACAAGAAATCATCTTGGTTGGAAGAAAATAGGGGTTGGGGGACTTGTGTTTTGTTTCTTGCTTTTGTTTTTATGTTTGTACCACTGGACTTAGTGGCGAGCAGCTGCATTGCTGACTAAGCACGTGTGCTGTGTTTGCATGAGTTCAGTTTACCATAGAAGCAATCCATGTCAGAGGCCCTCATAGCAGGGTGATTTCGTCTCACATTTCAGCAAGTTTTTGAGGTCAGAATTATTACTTTGGGGAGTACCCAAAGGGCCAGGAGGACTGGAAATAGGTTTAGTATAGCAGGCAGCAGCCCAGAGCTAAGTTTTCCTTTTAGTTTGCAATTTTTACACTTTTATTACACTTCTTTTCTCCAGTGAGAACCTCCCTTTCTGGTCAAGCACAATACTTGCCCATCACTGACACTTACTGTTTCTAGGTACTATCTATTACCTATTCCTACATCTGGAGCCCACCATGAGGGGGGTTCTGTTCATTTTTGGGGAAAGAAGCCACCTCTTTATCACCACACAAAAATTTTTCTGGATTAAGTTGGACAAGCTAAGTGTTCAGAATTTCGATTCTAGCTACAGTCTACACTCAGGAACTCCGAAATTTTTCAGAATTATTTTTCAAGCTGAAAATGAAGACTGAATGATGAAGTTGAAGATCCCTTGAGTCAAAAAGCAAATCTGAAGGGAAATTAATAGTTGAATTTTTGCGAAGAAGCTGTGAGAATGCACCGAGAGAGCTCGAGGGAATGCCACCGAGGCATTTGAGGGATGCACCATGGTTCTCAGGGTGCATGTCTGACCTTTTTAGGTATTTCGAATGGGTTCGAAGTCTTTGCAAGTGTGAGAACTGCTTCAATGACCAAGAATGGGCGAAATGGGCTTGCTGGTATGCAGGTGGCGAAGTCTCAGACTCATGGAATGAATTCATTGAAGATCAGCTGAGTTGGCCTGAATTTGTGGTGGCCATTGCATGTTTGTATCCTGGGTCCTGGAAATTGGGTCAACAGTATTCAAAGAGTGACCTTTACAGCCTTGTTGACAGTCAAGCAAGCAGAAAGATATACACAGAGAGGAACTAACAAACTACAGACTTTACTTTCTAGATTTGGCAACATATCTATGGGTTTCAAGGCAACTCAAGGCTGACAAACTTGAAGACCTCTACTTGCAAGGCTTCAACAAAGAATTCCAGTGCGAAATCTTGTGGAAAATGCGACACAATGATCAATGGCGACATTCCAACGACCCATGGCCCATGGACCAAGTAACAGTTGTGGCTATGAAATTGCTACAGAAAGGATTTTGCTTGGAGCAACCTCAGACAAGCACAGAATGTTACATTTGACCACAAAGTGACCCAGAATCAAGTTCAGATGAGCAATGACTACCTACAAAGTGTTTTCCAACTATGCCTACACATGACTCACTGACAACCAATATGCAGGGGTCTACAGAATTGTTGAGATACATGGAATGTGAGAAAGTGCCAAAATCAGTTTTGACAAGTTGTGCACAGCCATGCAGTCCACCTGAGAAGGCAAAGAGTGAAGACCAAAGCCCCAGCAGGCTTGTTGAAGCAGCAGCAGCAGCAGCAGCCCTGCTGACTACTGAGTTACAGGAAGCAGTAGAGCTCGAGCAAGTCGAACCAGCATTGGTGGAAGAACCACTCATTACGAAGGTCCCAATCGAATTCAAGGCGAGCAAGTGCACTTGAAGGGGTTCCTTGTCTTGCTTTCACCGAAGTCCTCAATTAGCTACTGATACTGTTGGTATAAGGTATTGAAGTCTTAAAGAAGACCCCATCGAAGCTCCTGCAGTCAGCTGGGAAGCACATCAGTTAACTGACGACCTGTTTGTGTCAAATATTCCACTCGAATTCGAAGCAGAAAGGCTTGAAACACAAGAGTTGAAGTCAAAGAGCTCAAAATGCTCACAGACAGTCTTGAAGCAAAAAGGTTGGCAGACGAAGGGATCATAGACTCACACAGAATGCCGCAAGGCACGACTCATTCCAAGTCGAAGGTTATTGCAAGAAGGATCGAGATCAAGAGGCCATCGAAGCTGGTCACACGAAGGAAGCCGCCGGAAGAAATTCTGCAAGTCGAAATGTTGAAGCACACGGCGAGGGTGGACGACCTCGCACTTGAAATGTTCTGCAGCCGCACAGTGTCGGCAATATATATTTTATTCAGGAGTTCGTCGAGAGTATCAACGTGCACACTCGGTATTAGGACTTGTGCAGAAAGTCCTGCGATGTTGACTAAGCGGAGTCACATGACCGCTCTGCACGTCGTGGCCGCGTGCACTCGAGTACTATATACTGACACATCTAGTACTACAGGCCAACTACGCAAGATCGCAGCGATCGAAGGATATGAAGAATGGGGCGAACAAGGTACTGTATGGAAGCTACCACGACTACAAGCGACAGCGACAACAACAAGAGTGACAACGATAGCGAGTAGCAAGATAGCGATGACGACAACGACGACCTTACCTAGCGCAGATAAACGGCCATACAAGATAGGAAGTGCCATGCTATGGAAACGGGGCACAACGAGCACGGATACTGAGCCTGAGGGCTCAAGGGTTTGTTTCAGTTTTAGACCGTTTTAGTTACATCTATTCTACACTAGGGAAAATGACTATATACGATGAAGAGCAACTGACATCCGGAAGATCGCGATACAAGGAACGATGACGATGATAAGGCTTGATGTGGATCGGTGGCCATGCAAGGCTAGAACAGCCGTTCGATGGAGACAAGGCGTGAAGAGTGCAGATGGAGAGCCCAACAGCTCACAGGTTCATTTTGATTCCGAAACATTGTACTTACATCTATGCTATTCTAGGGAATACAAGAGTACGCGACAAAGAGCGACCTACATCCGGGCAATCACGAATCAAGGGCCTATGACAAACTACAAACGAGTGAGGGTGATAACAACAAGAGCGCGAGTGAGGACGACGACAGCACTGGACTCAGAGTGACAGCCATGCGGGCTGGAACAGCTGTCTTGTGGAGACAAAGCGCGAGGAGCGTGGATACTGAGCCTGACGGCTCAGTGGTTTGCTTCGATTCCTGCACGTTCTACTTACATCCTTGTTGTTCTAGTGAAGTCAGATATCTACGATGAACCGCAATCGCTATTCAAGAATCCACAATGAACTACGGACAAGGGTTGCATGGAGGTACAGCGAATCAAGCGCAACGACTATGGTTTGATCTACAACAGTGACTTTCGAAGCCACAGCCAGATGCACGAGATGCGAGGAGCATCGAAGCCATGCTGAGTGGGCTCGAAGGCCCAAGTCTTAGCTTTTTCTTTAAGCCGTTTTACTTACAGCTACTGCGTTTAGGGAATACAAACTTCTGCAGAATATTGTACAGAAGCTACAGCGATTACTGGTGACGATGACAGCGATTAATGCAGATCGAAGGCTGCGCGAGGCAAGAACAGTCGTCCGAAGGAAACGGAGCACGACAGAGACCACCAAGGAAGACAAATATCTACGTCGAATGGCAATCGCAGTGCATGAGTCTACGATGGACTACGAACAAAGAGTAGACGACAGGTTAGAAGAGAGTGCGTGTCGACTTACAGTGATACAAGTACGACGACTACGATATGCCTCCGGAAACAAATTCGAAGCGACTTGGTGGACTTGCACACAAGACTTAGCACGAATAGCAACACGAGGGCGAGATTTGAAGTTGCGGCGGGATACACAACATGCAAGGAGTATCGAGACCACACCGAGTGGGCTCTACAGCCCAAATTTTAGTTATCTTCTTAGACTGTTTTGCTTACACCCACCGCATTTTAGGGGACGCGAATTTTTACAGAGTATCGACGAACCTTCGAGTGTCGACATGCCTATAGTACGAAGGTCCAGATCAGGACGACCTGCGACCACGTCCCTTCAAGGAGAAGATGCTTACCATACTGCTGATCGAAGTGAGTTTATAGGTCGACGAATCATCAAACAGTTGGCGAAGGGAGACCCCGTCTCCATGCTGGATATTGTGCAGAGACATCATGATGTCTCGTTTTATTCGGGAGACATTGTAGATGATCGGGACGCGCTGGATATATTGAACAAGTCGGGCGCTATGTGTACCGTACACGCTACCTTACTACAGCGAGGCGCGAAAGACCCCTCCATCTACATCAAGGTCAACGTCGAGGGCACCCGAGCTGTCATCGATGCAGCTATTGCAGCTGGTGTCTGCAGGCTCGTCTACACGAGTTCTGCAAGTGTCGTATTTAATGGCACTGACGTCGTGAAGGTCGACAGATGAACATCCTATTCACACAGGCCGTTCGACGCGTATAATCCTCGTTCTTACTCCTCTACTGCATCGAGCGAACCTGAACCTTACCCCAAGAGTGCGACAGCAAAGCTCCCCGAATTCTCACACCGTGCTCTCCCTCCCATACATGCCGCAACCAAGTATCACTGCAGGTTATGCAGCTCCGTACAGCCACTCGGTCCCTATGTCACACCCACACCCAACGCTGGGTCCATCCTATCTGCGTTCAACACCTCATTCGACCCACATGAACTCGAGCGCCCCTTCATCCATTTTCGAATCGAAGGACAGGTGTTCTGCATCGCAAGTGGAGAAGCATTTTATTTCTGGGACATTACAGGACTATGTGATGAATACGAGCAAGGTCTATTGAGTTTAGAGATACCGAGTATGTACGAACGAGCACGGGAGTCGATGGGAGTCCAATCAATGGTGTTACGGTGCACCACCAGTCAATGGTCGTTTGAAGCAACAGAAGTCATTCGATGGAGGAGAACCATAGGAGATTCACGCACCGAGCTCAACAGCTCCTTTGTTCTCTTTTGCCGTTTCACTTACTACTGTGTTGTTGTAGGAAAACTCGATATATACAAAGGAGTACGAGCGCTGTTCGAGGCAGCATGGGTTCATGCACCGAGCTCGAGCGCTTGTTTTTGTTTTTTTTGTTTTCGTGGCGATTTACTTACAAATCTACAGTGCTAAGATATGTGACGAAGTGTGGAACCACTTCCAACTCGCTACTTCAATCGGTTTCATGGCAGCTACTATAGCTCGGTTCAGTGCACAACCACGGACAACTGAAGGAGAAGACAACATGGATTCGCAAGCGGAGCACGAGCGCTTGAAGTTTCTACTCATCTTCTTGATGTTTCACTTACGAGGTTGCTGTTCTAGGATAGACTACGAAGAGAGCGATGGCTTTAGTTTAGCGTTCGATCGCAACAGCTCCAAGCACGAAGACTCACTGGCGAAAGGAGATAGCTGTTGTATTGTGGAGACAAACCTCGACTGTGAAAGCTTCTCGAGGTCAATGGCGAACGAAGTTGGTGCCTACACCCATCGGAGTCGAAGACCTATCTTCGAAGCAGGTTCGAGAATCTACAGATCTAAGGTGACAGGTTTTGTTAGAGTTCGAACATATGCTGCGTTGAGATACTTTATTTCTAGCAGTGAAAAAGTAGTGAATGAAGATGGGCAACTCGAGGTCGCTCGGTGACACTTAGTGCAAGGGCTTTGGCCACCAGACGAAGCACCTGATGAGGTACAAGGGATTGAGTGCACATGCGCAGAGATTTGAGAGTACAAGAATGAGGAGGACGGTATAGAGAAGGTCCCGGTGAGCATGTTGGTGTATAGTCTTTTCTTTAGTTCGAGCTTTGGTTCGCGCAATGTCGCTCAACCAAGTTGTGCCAGCCTTCGGGTGATTCTACTCACCCCGACGTATAATTTCATGTTTCGTTGTTTTTCCTTGTTCGGGAGTCTTTTTCTTTAGGTACATATGTGTATTTGAGATGCTTCATAGAGGGCTGAAGACTGCACCTCGAAGAGCAGCAGCAGCTCTATTCTGCACTAGATTTGTGTAGAAATATCTGTAGGCTACCTCAGTAGTGAACAAACTACTAAGTGTATTACTGTACCTGTAGGCTACTACAGGATGTCAGTATAGTAGAATACTTGTAATATAAACAGACTTACCCTCAGTAGTGAACAAACTACTGAGGGAATACTAGTAGAGAATACTACAAGTATGTGCGCTTTTTGTGCTTATGTAAGCACGCTAGCATCGCATCTAAGTACCAACAAACAGTGGCACTTTATGTTCCAACAATTTGTTACTCACTTGTTTGCATGCCCAGAGTTACCTCTGGTCATTCAGTTCAAGGAACTTGGGGGCTGTGGAGTGATTGAGGGTCGAAGGGGTCGTCTGTGAGGAGGGCGAGGAGTTCAAGAAGCAGGGTGCATGTTGGAGAGGCCAGGTGGTGGTTCTGGGTGGAAGGAGCTGTGTTTGGAGGCAAGGAGTTTTGAGGGTTGAGAGGGTTGTTCTGTGAGGTCAGGAGTGGATCTTGGGGAAGAAGGGGGGTTGTGTTCGAGTAGTGCAAGGTTAGAGGGGCGAAGAGCCATGTTCAAAGGGCATGAGGGTAGAGAGTGAAGGAGGATATGGGGCGAAGTCGAGGGAGGCGAGTGCAAGGACGAGGGTGTCTGTGTGAGGAGGAGAGCAACCAGGGATGGTTGAGTTCTAAACCACCCCTTGGATGTAGGGAATGAGTTCGAATTCCCTACAAGAAGTCATCTTGGTCAGAAGAAAATAGGGGTTGGGGGACTTGTGTTTTGTTTCTTGCTTTTGTTTTTGTGTTTGTACCACTGGACTTGGTGGTGAGCAGCTGCATTGCTGACTAAGCACATGTGCTGTGTTTGCATGAGTTCAGTTTACCATAGAAGCAATCCATGTCAGAGGCCCTCAGTAGCAGGGTGATTTCATCTCACATTTCAGCAAGTTTTTGAGGTCAGAATTATTACTTTGGGGAGTACCCAAAGGGCCAGGAGGACTGGAAATAGGTTTAGTATAGCAGGCAGCAGCCCAGAGCTAAGTTTTCCTTTTAGTTCGCAATTTTCACACTTTTATTACACTTCTTTTCTCCAGCAAGAACCTCCCTTTTGGGTCAAGCACAATACTTGCCCATCACTGACACTTACTGTTTCTATGTACTATCTATTACCTATTCCTACACTGCTCTGGACTTCAAATGGGTGACATGGGCTTAAGTACATCATGTAAATTAATGTTATCCATGAGCTCTGTGACTGTCACTTTAAGTGGCATATTTCTTTATTGCACTTTGGTGTAAGGATTCTGCATCTCATGGTCATCAACACATGCATAGTCACATTTAGTCACAACACATGGGCAGCCTGTGTGCCAAAACACCAACACTTATATAGACCCCAAGATGGGCCCACCTAAATAAATTAGCCAGTACACATGGACAGGCCTGAGGGACTAAAGTGAGAGCAACATATGTACAGGCCTGTAAGTGCATTACAACAACATGTAGGAGGGCCCACAGTGGGTAAGGATGTTGAAACATTTAACTTAGTTGCTGTAAGACATGGATGGGCCTGTCCTGGTAGGTTACACCCCTGTTGCAACATCAAGGTGGGCCTGCCTATCATAACATGGAGAGGGTCACAACATAAGGACAGGCCTGGGAGTAATATCATTTATGGTGTTGCAACATCTAGACAGGCCCATTCATAATAAGCCATACCCCTGTCACAACATAAAGACAGGCCTGTCAGTAATGTTGTTTCATAATGTCACAACATATAGACAGGCCTGTCGACAGTAAGATGTACTGCTGTTGAAACATAAAGACGGGCCCATCACTAGTATCATTTAATAGAGTCACAACATAAGGTTGGGCCCATCAGTAGTATTATGCAACATATGGATGGGCCCATCCACAGTAAGATGTACCTCTGACAAGACATAAAGATGGGCCCATCAGTAATCTCATGTATAGCATCACAACATATGGATGGGCTCTTCAGTAGTATTATTTATATTGTCACAACATATGGACAGGCCATTCAGTAGTATTATTTATATTGTCACAACATATGGGTGGACCCAGCCCCAGTAAGATATACCCTGTCGAAACATAAAGACAGGCCCATCAGTAATGCTGTTTAATAGTGTCACAACATAAGGATGGCCCTTCAGTAGTATTGTTTATATTGTTGCAACATATGGATGGGCCCATCAGTAATATCATCTAATAGTGTCACAACATAAGGACAGGCCCTTCAGTAGTATCATGTATATCATCACAACAAATGATGGGCCCATCTAGCAAGATGCACCCCTTTTGCAACATAAGGACGAGTCCATGTATGGTATTCTTAGGCAGCAGAAAGGGAGATCCAAGCTATCTACATAAGGACAGTCCATGTAAGGCATTCTCAGGCAGCAGAAAGGGATGTCATGACCATGTGTTCATCCTAAGTCCTCACTCACTCTGCACCCCTTTCCGCTGGTCATTCACTCACTCCACACCAACTCTGCCTACCCCCTGATGTTTACAAGTCATCTCCACTCTGACTGCTGTCAGACTTGTACTGCCCTCCTACTGGACTGCATGGGCCATTCTCTGAGGAGTCATGTGACTACCCTTTGGACTTCTCCCTGACAGCATGTGGTCAGGGACTCCACAGCACATGCACTGCATGGTCTAGTGCCTGGACTGTTTCCTCTTTGGGTTGTTCTGTGTTACCTGTTCATATGTCCTCCATCTACCCTTCATTCATCATCTAGGAAATTTTACTTGAAGTTTTACAAGTCTCTGTATGTCAGTTCCAATTCCAATTACTGTACCTCTGTGGTAGTATAAAAGCATGTACCATACTCTGCTGTTCTTCAGTATGAATATTGACTTAGTTCCTACTCCCTCTGTCTCCATCTTCTGCCTGTCAGAGTTACCTCCAACTGTCTGTCTGTACTCCCCCTCTGAAATATGAGGGCTGAGATCATGCAAGGGGGTAGTGCATGAGCTAAACCTGACACCCTCACTTTGCTCTGCCCTTACCTCAGTGGACTTCATTCTTGCCAACACTCCACAAGTCAGAGTTCTGCTCTTTCTGTCGGACTTGCTTCTGAACCTCTCCCCAGACCTTGTCCAGCATCAGAGTTGGTCAGAGTAGGCCCAGACTTGACAGTATATTTGTACTTGCACTTGTATGATCTCATTTTCTGTCTTCCAAAAAACTTACACCATTATGAGAACTTGAGCTCAATCCCAGAGAGAGGTCACTGAGAACCTCACTGTTGCACTAGCTAATCTGTGTCGACTCCCTTCTGTCATCAAACAGTTCCAATCATTCTCCACCTGATGCTGCTCTCATGCTGTAGGCAAATGCACTTTGCAAGCTGGTTGCTCTGACCTCCATCCAACCACTTTCCATACTCTGTCTCCTCATAACTGAGATGATGGACCTGACCCTGATGACCCTGATGGTGATCCCGACAGTGGGGGCAGTGGTGATGGGGATATCCCTGAAGACCTGGCTGAGCTGCCAGAGGATCCCCTCATAGCTCTTGCTAGAGCTGTCCATGCACTTGCATGGTCTAGTTTGCACACTGGGGACTCTGCTCCAAAGACCAAAGTCCACAAGCCTGACACTTTCAACAGCTCCAACCCTAAGAAACTCTGCAAGTTCCTCATACAATGCAAGCTGAACTTCCAAGACCACCCCCATGCATTCTGCTCCAACAGAGTGAAGGTTACCTTTGCTCAGTCTTATCTTAAGGGTATGGCTCTGGCTTGGTTCAAGCCAGACCTACTAAACCCCAACAATTATGACTGCCCACTCTGGATGGACAACTATCACAAGTTCTTACAAGAGCTCACAACTAATTTTGGTCTGCATGATGCCATAGTGGATGCTGTCCAACAACTTGAAAACCTCACTCTGAAAGATTGTTCTCAAATTACCAAATGTGTCATGGAGTTCAATTGCTGGGCTTCACAGGTCAAAGACTATGGTGTCAGTGCACTCTGCCACTGCTTTTATAGCAGACTTCCAGACTGCATCAAGGATGAGATTGCTCACATAGGAAAACCTTCTACCCTCACACAACTCCACAAACTTGCTCAGACCATCAATGCACACTACTGGGAGCATAAAGCAGAGATCTTGCACACCACCAAGTCCACCACTGACAAGTTGCAGCCTTCCAGCTCCAACAACAAGTCTAAATTGTTGTCCTCTGCCTCTGCTCTGAAGTCTGATGCCAAGGGCAAGGGCAAACAGAAAGATCTGCCCAAGTCTGATATTGCCCATCTTCTGGGCAAGGATGGCAAACTCACCTCCACTGAATGCCAGTGTAGGATGAAGAACAACCTCTGCCTCTTCTGTGGTGAGGCTGGCCACTCCACTAAGGACTGTCCCAAGTCTACCTCTCATGCAGCCAAGGCACATGCAGCTATGGCTGGAACTCCACCTCCTCCCCCTGTGGAGAAGGCAGAGCAAAAAAATTAGTCTGCTCCTCCAGGGAGCTCACACAGCCTGGAGGAAGTGTTGATCCCAACTGTGTGCAACTGGACATCTGACTCAATGCATCCACTCTCTCTAGTCCCAATTCATTACTGCCATCTGTAACTCTTCTTGATTACTCTGTTGATACTTTTTCTGCATTGATCAATTCTGGCTCTTCTCATTGTTTTGTAGACCCATCCATAATCAAAAGGTATGCTATTCCTGTTTCCTCCATTTCCCTGCCAGTTCCACTCCGCTTGTTTGATGGTAGTACAAATGCTGTCATTTCCCAAGAAGTAGATCTTTTGCTCTGCTTTCCTTCCAGTGATGTCAACTCTGTTTCATTTTATGTTACTCTGTTGGATTCTTCATGTTTGCTGGTATTAGGACACAACTGGCTCACCCACTTCAATCTGTTGATTGACTGGGTACTGGGCAGTATATCATTCAAACCATTGTTACAGGGAATGCCAACACCCCAGGCACCTTCATCACCTTCCACTGTGACCTCCACTCTGGATCTGACACCCCCACTCTGTCTGCAGTTCCATCTGCACCTCTCACAGACTCACTGCATTCTGCTCCACTTGTCTCACTCATCAATGCTGCTGTGTATGTCAGAGCCTGTGCTCTCCCTGGCTCTAGACAGTTCTGCTTACAGCTCTCCACTGATGATGTGAAGCTTCATGCATCCTCCACTTCTTCCCTGCCTCCTGACCTCAAGGAAGGAGCTTCTCCTCCCATTGGCACAATCTACTCTCTGTCTCTGCCAGAGCTTGAAGCTCTCGGCACCTCCATTGATGAGCACCTTGGCTACAGTTTCATCAAGCAGTCCACCTCTGCTCATGGTGCCCCTGTCCTCTTCATAAAGAAGAAGGATGGTTCACTCTGCCTCTGCATAGACTATCGAGGACTCAATAAAATCATGAAAAAGGATCACTATCTGCTGCCACTCATCTCCAACCTACTCAACTCCCCAAGCTGTGCTAAAGTCTACACCAAGATCGACCTCCACCACGCCTATCATCTAGTCTGCATCACAGATGGAGATGAATGGAAAATGGCTTTCTGCACTTGTTATGGTTCTTACAAGTGGCAGGTAATGCCATTTGGTCTGAATAATGTGCCTGCAGCTTTACAGCAATTCATTAATAGCATCTTTGCAGACATGCTTGATGTCTGCATTGTGGTATACCTCGATGACATCCTAGTTTATTTGCAGGATGTGGAGTTGCACCACGAACATGTAAAAGAGGTACTCCACTGCCTTTGAAAGCATGGTCTTTATGCCAAGCCAGAGAAGTGCAAGTTTCACTCCGACTCTGTCAAGTACCTTGGTTATGTTCTTTCTCCCTCTGGTCTCACCATGTCTGCTGAGAAGGTTCAGGCAGTCCACAACTGGCCTGAGCTGCAGAAGGTGCAAGACATCCAATCTTTCCTTGGCTTTGCAAACTTCTACAGACAATTCATTAATAACTACTCCAACATCATTGTTCCACTCACTTGCCTCACATGAAAGGGTGCTCCTTGGGACTTTTCCAAGGAGTGTCCACCTTCCTCTGCCTGAAGGATGCCTTCAGCTCCACTCCTGTCCTCACACACTGGGTTCCTGATGCTCTGCTTACAGTTGAAACCGACACCTCCGACTATGCCATTGCTGGCATTTTGTCGATCACCTGCTCTGACAGTGAACTCCACCCAGTCGCTTTCTACTCCTGCACCATGACCACACCAGAACTCAACTATGATACCCACAACAAGGAGCTGTTGGCTATCTTCGAGGCCTTCTGCCACTCACAGCATTACCTAGAAGGTTCCACCTTACCTGTCGACATGGTGACAGACCACAAAAACCTTGAGTATTTCTCCACCTCTAAGGTCCTCACTCATTGACAGGCCTGCTGGTCAGAGTACCTTTCACAGTTTAACCTTTCCATCTGCTTCCAACCTGGCCACCTCGGAGCCAAACCCAATGCACTTATGTGACATTGGGACATCTACCCAAAAGGGGGGGATAGGGACTATGCACAGGTAAATCCTCACAATCTCTGCCCTATGTTTACACAGGAGCAACTTGTGTCATCCCTCTGTACCACTACCCTCATGGCACCCATGCTCTGCACTGCCATGGTCTTCAATGTTGAGTGCTTGCACTCCAACATCATCTCCACCCTACCATCTGACCCTGTCTCCACCAGCCATCTTCCAACTCTGACTAAGCCTCAGTGGTCCCTGGACTCTGACAGTCTGCTCTGCCTTGACAGTCACATCTTTGTCCCTGACATTGATGACCACCACCTTTGAGTGCTTTGGTTCAAGCATGACCATCCTCTAGCAGGCCATTTCAGGCAGAACTGCACCCTAGAACTCATCTGCAGGGACTATGTGTGGCCTAACCTCCACTCCAATGTGAAAGAGTACATCAGGTCCTGCACCACCTGTGGACAGAGCAAAACTCCACATCACTGCCCTTATGGTCTACTGAAGCAACTCCCCATCCCAGAGAGACCTTGGAACTCCATCTCTATGGACTTCATTGAACACCTCCCCAACTCTGATGGCTACTCTGCCATACTCATGGTAGTGGACTGCCTCTCAAAGCAAGCAGTGTTCATCCCCACCCACAACTCCATCACCTCCACCAAACTTGCTAAGCTCTTCCTTACCCATGTCTTCTCCAAGCACAGAGTGCCAGCTAATGTCACCTCCAACAGAGGTCCTGAGTTCATCTCACACTTCTTCTGCTCTCTAGGAAAGGCCCTTGATATGCATCTTCACTTCACTTTGGGTTACCACCCAGAAGGCAATGGCCAGACTGAGCAAATGAACCAGACCCTCGAGCAGTACCTTCATGTCTACTGCAACTACCAACAAGACAACTGGGCTGAGCTGTTACCTCTAGTGGAGTTCACTTTCAACAATGCACCAAGTGTGACTACTAGAGTTTCTCCCTTCTTCGCTAACAAAGGATACCACCCAAACCTGTCTGTAGTCCCTGACCAAGACTTCACCTCTCCAAGGGCTCATGACTATGTTGTTGAGCTCTCCACCCTTCATGACTTCCTCCACTCTGAAATGTCTGCCACTCAGCAGCACTACCAGGGTCCAGCAGATGCCAGATACATACCTCCACCTGAGTTTAAGGTTGGAGAACAGGCCTATGTCAAAGCCAAGTACTTCCACTCCACTTGTCCTTCAGAAAAACTCCCCAAAAAGTGCTTAGGCCTGTTCACCATCTTGGCCAGGCCAGGTACACACTCCATCACCCTTAAGCTCCCTGACTCTATGCGCTCAGTACATCTGGTCTTCCATGTCTCACAACTGGAAGCCACAGTGGCTAACCCTTTCCCAAGTCAACAACAACCTCCACCTCCACCAGTAGATGTCGATGGTGACCTTGAGTACAAAGTGTTGGAGATACTTGACTCTAAGGTGGACCACCATTGCTGCCACTGTTAACTCTTGTATCTAGTCCACTGGGCTGGTTACAAGAACACCAATGAAGAAACCTCTTGGTTGCTTGCAACTGAGCTGGACCATGCTTCCAACGTAGTCTCTGCTTTCCACAAATGCTATCCACACAAACCTGGCCCATATCAACCTCTGCCATAGTACTCCGCCCACATAACCTTCCTCCACAGGCCAACTCCACCCCTTATTGAACTACCTTATGTACTTTAGAATTTTCTCCACTTATCCATTTCACTTCTCAGAATCACAAGTAATGTCACAGGTCTGTTCATGGTAGTACAAAATATACAAACAAAAAACAAAAGACAAAAAAGAAAAAAAAAGAAAAGAAAAGAAATCTACTCTACTCTTCCATCACTTGCTCTCCACCACCCTCCTGTCCTTCTCTGCCTTCTGGCTCTCCTCTGATATCTTCCTCTTCCTCATTATCCCCCTCTGCACCTTTGTCTGCTTCCTTGCACTGCTCCTCTGCTGCTTCCAACAGAGGCCTCTTCCAGCCATCACCTGTGCACTCGAGCTCAGCCATCCTGGCCTCTCATGCATCCTCCCTCCTCCTCATCTCTGCCCACTCTGCCCAGGTGCAGTACAGTGCCCACTCATCGGCTGTCCACTCTGCAGCTGCTGCCATCTGCTCTGCTGCATCTGCCATCCTTTCAAAGGCCAGAGCAGTGGCCTTGTGCACTTTGGCCTGCTTCTCCATGGCCTGCAACTGCTGCTCCCACTCCCACTCCACCCACTGAATGTGGACTCCTGCACCTGAGGGACCCTCAAGTTGGGTTGCTGGTTTGTCTTCCTCTCCACCCACCTCCCACTCATTGTCCACCTCTTCCATCTCCATCACTCTCTCCTTCCCCTTCCCTCGTGGTCTCTTCTTCTTCTCTCCTCAGGAACTCCCTGTCCCTGCTCTCTTCCATGATGGTTCTGCCACCACATCCTCCCTCATCCCACTACACACCTTTTTTTTCTTGTGGCAGGGCACACAGGCCCTGGTCTTGCCTCATCCTGGCTTGTACTGCCCCGCTGACAGACTCACTACACAGCAAGTACAGGGGGGCTGCCTGGTCGCAGTGACCACCACAGAGGTCCCAGGGACCCCCTGGGTGGTGTTGACATTGTACACCATGCTGCATAGTCTAAGAAAAATGAAGCTGTGGGTCAGCTCTGCCTGACTTGTGGTACTCTGCCACTCACCTTTGTGTGGCCTCATCCCATCTGGCCTTGTCCTTCTCCTCATAGGCCCTCTGCCTCTGCCTTTCTGCCTCCTCTGCTGCCTTCTTCCTTTGGGCCTCCTCTTCCTCTTCTGCTCTCTTCCTCTGCTCTGCCTCCAACCTCTCCTGCTCTGCCTTCCACCTTTTGGCCTCCTCATGCTTGGCCTTGCACTCTCTCTCTCTCCACTCAGTCTCCTCTTGTCGGTGCACCTTCTCTGCAGACTTCTCCTGCTTGGTGTCAGTGGAGTCATCAGTAAGGATGACCAGTTCATCATCTGTGACTTGGGAGTAGTTGCAGACATGACTGGGGGTTGGCTGGGGGGTTTTGCTCTGGTGCTGAGAGGACATGATGATGGGGAGAAAGGATGAAGGTTCAGTACCCTAACACATGTTTTTAAGTGGTTCTTCAGACTCCGATGGAGCTCCACTGCAGCTAAAGCCATTATCCTCAAGGCATCAAAATGGTTTCAAATGATCAACTTGTGTTGATCTTGTCTCATACATGCAGCCTTCAGGGGGGGCACTGTCATGACTGTGCATTCATCCTAAGTCCTCACTCACTCTGCACCACTTTCTGCTGGTCATTTGCTCACTCTGCACCAACTCTGCCTGCCCCCTGACATTTACGAGTCATCTCTGCTCTGACTGCTGTTGGACTTGTACTGCCCTCCTACTGGACCACATGGGCTGTTCTCTGAGGAGTCATGTGACTACCCTTCGGACTTCTCCCTGACAGCATGTGGTCAGGGACTCTGCAGTGTGTGCACCACATGGTCTAGTGCCTGGACTGTTTCCTCTTTGGGTTGTTCTGTGTTACCTGTTCATATGTCCTCTGTCTACCCTTCATTCCTCATCTAGGAAATTTTACTTGAAGTTTTACAAGTCTCTGTGTGTCAGTTCTGATTCCAATTACTGTACCTCTGTGGTAGTATAAAAGCATGTACCATACTCTGCTGTTTTTCAGTATGAATATTGACTTAGTTCCTACTCCTTCTCTCTCTGTCTTCTGCCTGTCGGAGTTACCTCTGACTGTCTGTCTGTACTCCCCCTCTGAAATATGAGGGCTGAGATCATGCAAGGGGGTAGCACATGAGCTAAACCCAATGCCCTCACTTTGCTCTGCCCTTACCTTGGCAGACTTCATTCTTGCCAACACTCCACAAGTTGGAGTTCTGCTGTTTCTGTTGGACTTGCTTCTGAACCTCTCCCCAGACCTTGTCCAGTGTCAGAGTTGGTTGGAGTAGGCCCAGACTTGACAAGGGAGATCAAAGGGATCTACATAAGGATGGGCCCATCCATGGTATTCTCAGGCAGCAGATAAGGGAAAACAAAAACCAGTGTTACAACATAAGATGGGCTGATCTGTCCATCACAGGATTACAAACCCTTGGCACTGCATAAGACAGGCCAATCCACCATATCATAGATAGCTCACCACAAATGGATGGGCCTATCCATAATTGGGTTATCCCCCTGTCACAATATAAGATGGGCCCAGGAAGACAAGAAATGAAGAAAGTGGAACCTCTCACACTATAGAGTATCTGAATTTCCCACTATAAATTGTGTTTCACATTGGATGATTTGCCTATATAGTTGGAATCTCAGGTGCTGGTCTATGTAGCTGCGAGCCAGGCTCTGCCATTGGAGCAGATGGGAAACATGCAAAACAAACAGCAATGCTATTCCAGAACAATGCATCATATTTTTATCTGAGCCTCTGCTTCATATATGCATTCAGGATTATTGACTTGTACCAGTATTGCCATCATGCCATGGGAATCATTCATAGGTGGGATAAAAAATGCAACATCCATGTATCTCATTGTCTGTCTTTAACCTCTGACTCTTCCACTCTCCAATCATCATCACCACTGTCACCATCAAACTGCTCCATTGTCTCATCATCAGAAACATGTTGTCATCATCATCTTGCAAGCTCTTCAAGAAATTGCCTGAGCTCAATGCTGTGGCCAACTGCATCCTTCAAATTTACTTCAAGGATATTGCAGAAAGCAGCAAGCTGGGAAAGGCAGACAAGATTGTGAAGTGGAGAGGTGCCATCAAGGCAATAAATGATGAACTAGTGCATCATAGCATCATCACATTTTTTTCACTAACTGATGCATTTAGGATGCTGTACACGACCTTATTACTAGGACAGATGAGATTCCAATGACCTTCATCAGTGTTGACACATTCTTAAAGTGGCATGAAGACCTCAGCTTGATCAAACACCCATGGCCTGAGTGGAAGACTGCCCTATCCCCTTCCAAAACTGACATCACCAACCACAAGTGGCTTGACATCATCAAGTGTCGATATGACTACCACCATTTGGGCCTCCCTATGCCCCACATGGTGCCAACACCAACACCACCTGCTCAAGAGACTGAAATGCCTATGAGTGACAAGGGAAAACAGAAAGTGACTGAGGCAGAGGTGGAGCAAATGATAGCAGATAGCTTGCACAGGATGGAGGTGGATGATGAGGGTGAAGATGAGGTGCCAGAGAAGGAGGATGATGAGGAAGAACCAGCACAAGGCAGGCAGAAGCACAAAGCTGCCACAAAAACAACGTCCCATCGATCCAGATGTCAATCCCACTCTAGGAAGGCAACAGTGGAAACTGATGATGATAAAGACATTCCTGCTCAAGGCCAATCAAAATGCAAGCCTTGTCCACTGTCAGACAGACTATATGGTTGCACTGCCATAGCTACCAGAAGGACGCCTTCCCCCAACCCCCATTCCTGTGAGTCATGCTGCAGACACAAGGTCCAATGCTACAAGAACCCTGGGAAGTCCTGCTTCCTGTGCGATGGTCACAAAATTCGATGTAGCCATGCCAAAGGTGGGATTGCCACTCCAACCCAACAGAATCCATCATGAGCCAGGGGAAAAAAGCGAGCTTGAAGTCTGTCCCTGACAATGGAGGCCCAAGAATCCCAAAGCCCAAAGGAATGTCCCCCAAAGTGACACATTTTGATGGCTTCCAAAGCCATCAATGCTGGGGTTGGGCCCTCCAACCAGGGAGAGATGATCCCCAAGAGATCTTCACTCAGTATGTTCACAATTTCATGTATTTATGCTGACTCAAATTTTATTTAGAGATTTGTATTCCTGCATTCAAATGCAGGGATTCCTGCCCAATCCCAGCTACTGTATGAGCAGATTCAATTGTTGAGGCTGGCCCATCTGTTGTGCAGGAGATAGAGGGATCTATGGAAGCAGGTACATTTAATCACTCTACATTTACACTAATTATCACAGTTAACCCTTGTATTCAAAGCAGACACCCACCCATTGACAACAGCAGCACCCATCCAACTCACAACCACTGCAACTCCCAGTGCACCATCACCCATCTGTGCCCCAATCATGGAGGTGTCACAAACATCCAACACAATCAAAGAGCAAATCGAAGATTTGGAACATCAACTCCATGATGCTGAGGCCCACCACTGATACTACAAGGATTGAATGTATGATTTCCAAATACAACAGGACAAAACCATGCAGACACTGGACAGGATGGCTTGTGAGCTGGAGGCTCTGCATATTTGGGTATATGGACAAGCATTGGGTGATGATCTCATCAATCTCTTAGGGCCTCTGGCAGATGAGAAAAGGGCAGATAGGACAGCAGGGTGAATGAGGCCATCTATCATTTTACTCCTCCACAGTACATACAATGTCATTTTGTATTTCCATTTTAATTGACCACTCATGCCACATCGTATATTCAACCTTTATTTAAGAGTGAGAAAAAGACAATAATGGCTAGACAGCCAACAGAATTGTGAAGGATAATCTCATTCTACAAAAACAACTGCTAATGTATCCCAATAGGTGGAAGCTTAGCAAATGCATGGCTTTGTGACATAGAATAGTTAACTTGAAACTTAAAAAATGAGATAGTGGGATGGTCTCATTCTGCTAAAACCAGAGCTGATGGAACCTGATAGATGGAACCTTTGCAAATGAACAGACTGTGTGATATGCAATAGCAACCTGCCATTTGACACAAATGCAATTAATAGTCTGATTTGGCCAACACATCTGAGTCTGCTAATATGGCCACTGATGAATCCCAATAGATGGACACCTGGTGAATGAGTGGGTTATGTTATTTACAGCATTCACTTGAGAGTTACAAAACAAGATAATGGCTAATAATAGGATAACAATGCAAAGAAAGATGTCAGCCTGTGAAAACAGCATTCCATGGATCCCATTAGACAGAACCCTTCCAAATGAGTGGCCTGCGCAATATGCAAGGTTGATATGGACTGTCTCGACCTGCTAACATGGCATTTGATGGATCCTGATAGACAGAACCCTTCAAAATGAGTGGACTGTGCGAGATGCAAGGCTGAGAGCAATTGGTCATCGGATGCAAATGCAAAGCAATATTCTCATTGTGCAAATGTAGGATCCTAGGTATTCCCACAGGTGGGACATGTGCAAATGAGCAGATTGTGAGATTTGCAAGGTCCAATTCAGGGAAAATGTTGCATTCTGCTATTGCAGGAGCCAATGTATTTCGATAGGTGGAAGCTTGGCAAATGAGCAGATAAATATTTCTCAGCAGATGGAAATACAACCAAGGGCATTCAGCCAGTCACTAGTGACCAATTCACCCTCTGTAGTGAGCAATAAATATTCTGTTTCCCAACAATGGTTTGTTGCTGTTCATCTCAGCCCACGGACACATGAGCCTTTCAAGACAAACAATATACATACTCATGTCATACCAGACATATCCACAATGGAAATAAAACATGCGAAAGGTGAATGAATGGGCTAGCTTGCCACTGGATGTCTCCTGCGAAGTACCTGCTGACCTGCCCATCAGCTACAGGGTGGAATGCAAGGGTGGGGAACAGAAACTGCAGGTTCACATTAAGCTAACATTTAACTACAAATCTTTCTCCAGAACAAACTGAATATCAGTCACATTCATGGCCTGCCATTTGTGTTTGGCATGCTTGGCCAACCTTGAATACATCATCCTCTGCCTTGCTGCATAACACTGCACCCCAGGAGCTCCAATAGCACTGCTTCCCATCTGTATCTTATGCCATTCTTTTGCTCAAAATCTGAAGAAACTTATAGCCCATTGAAATTCTGATATTATGAGCTCTTCCTCTTCTTCCCAATGACCTTTGACAGATTTTGCTCACAGCCAATGAATGCAATAAACTAATTGAAGAAAGTTCATCAACCTTAAAGCACTGTTGAACTGTAAAGTCAACATACATTCAGACATCCAACTCTTTGACTCTGTGTCCTGCAGGACATTGATTGACCAAAACCATGGAAGATGGGTTCGGCAGTGCTCCTGTGCATTTTGGGAGCAGGCCACTGTCTGCACAGCCAGGTCTTCTTTATGAAGCTCTTATAATGTCCTAAGATATCTGCACCTGCACCAAGTACAACCATCACATCTCTGCATCAATTATAAATCGTGGCCTGTTTTTTTACTGAGACATTGATAGCACAGATCATATCCCAGGCCCAAGTTTTCATAGAATAGCTCTTAGCTGTGCGCACCACCCCCCAAAAGACAGCCACCTTGTCTGCCAATGTAAGATGGAGGCCATGTAGCACATCATTAGCTTGACCTGTGCAAAGTTTCAGCTCCATTTCTGCAAGATTTTGAAGCCCTTGAGCTCAACATGCATCAATGCCAAGAGTGGATGGAAGTGGCAATTTTTCCTGCAGTCCTGCCAGGGTTCCATCTGAAGTGGGCAACTCATCCCCCACATCATCCAGCCAACCATCATCTTAAGCATAATCCTGCTCTGAATTTGTGTCAAGAAATGCAGTCTGCTGTACAGATTCACTGGTGGAAGTGTTGGAGCCCACTTCAAGGTGCAGCTTCAAGTAAATCGTGGCATCTGTGATAAAACCCAATTGTTCAGATGCAATGCAATCAGCACAGCATGCCATAGCCAATTTTTTCAATTCCAATGCCCATTCCCCAATGTCCTTTCTGTCCATGTGAAGTGAGGTTATGGCCTCTTCTAAGCATAAACCATGTGCTAGCCAACTAGCTGCTCCATGTAGGCTTCTGCTGGGTCTTGGTTCCTCCAATAACACTAGTTCGATGGCATGCACTGTTGGTGCTTCTCATGATATGTCAGTATTTTGCATTTATCCAAAAAGGTGGATGCCATACCCACCCTTAATTGAACTTCGAAGATGTCCATGACAGATGGGTCATTGATGTGATCATGCAGTGCACAAATCTCTTGTGTTCGCCAGCTGTTTCACTGCTCTGCAGTCAAGGCTTCATCTAGCTTTATATATGCCTGCCTCACCAATGGCACTGCTGCTTGAGCCACTTTGAGCTTCTGCGATAGGCTATCCACTTAATCTTGGATGTCAGAGAGTGCGCTGCAAGTGGATCCTCAGACTAACCAATCCAAATCATCTTCATGAAGTTGGAATCATTCATCTGGAAATCCAGCAGTTCTTGGCAATGTGGTGAGGTCATCCTGCATGCAGATGTGGATGCCACATTAAGGATGGACCACAATGTTTCAATGATTTCTCTGTCTACCCATCTGGCCCCCTTGATGAACAGTGGGGCATACCATGCATAACACTCCTTCTTGTGCCCATGCACATGCCATATGCTGATTCCATGGATAATCTGAAGTGATGAGGGGATATCAATCATCTCACTTCAACCCACATGCTTCCACAGATTCATCATGTAGGAGCAGTTAATGTCATAGAAGCAAACCACTTGTTTGATCCCTTCCATATTGTATCCCAATGCATTTGCCAAAGAGTAGTCCATGTTCAACTGTCTGCAGCACCATCAGTGGGTGTCAAAATTGACGATTCAACCTCATACCTTTCTCCTTTTTGGAAGTCAACAACACAATGTGGATAAAAGCATCCATGCTGTGCACATGCAGTTGCCCCAATTCCAGTTGCATGAAGCTTTCCCTGGGCTGCATTTGCCTGACTGATAGCTCTGTGGTTGTTGCAGGTGGATTTCTGTGCCTGAGCTCAGATCATGTTTTGCACAGGTTGAATGAATTCATACCTCTGCAATATGTGGAGTGGCCTTCAAATAGTCCATGTAGTGTGGATTGGTCACCATATAACCTAGTCTGTCCATCAACCACACCTGATCTTCAGATTTCTGCTCATGCATGTGTTCCGCTTTAAAGTTTCCATCCATTACTACTGTGCAGGTGAACCACCAGCTGGAGAAGGTCAGCATATGAGGATTGCATTATTGGAGCCACTTACTGGTCCAAATCCTCATTAGTATCAACATTTATTCCAGGCTGGGGGCATGCTGTGCAAAATAATGCCAGTCCACCTTTCTCTGCTGACCTGGTTGTCCTGTGGAATCCATTCCATTTAAGTAGCTTGAGGTATTGCCATTTCCATGCAACCTGTAGAACCTCATGGTATCTATCCTGATTGACCCTTCAGACATTCCAATACTTGGAACCAAAATACCAAATCTTACTGGAACAAGGTGTGGAAACACACTGGATGTGATCCAATGCAACTTGCTGTAATAGTTCATACCAGACATTCCACATTCCAGGTTGTCCCTCAGGAAGTCATCCAGAACTGCATATGTGAATGTGGTGCTTGGCTTCTCAAATGTTGAGGGAAATAGTTTGGCTCTGAGTAACTGTATGTATTGGGTTTCTGCAGTCTTGCATTCACACCAATTCACTACAATGAAATGAACACCTGTGACATCCACAACAGTGAGATATCTTGACCCTGCTGGAGGACAGAGGTGCTTTGGGTTTTCTTTGATATCTTCCACATCTTCCCATTCTTGATCATCCATGGGCAGAGGTTCACCTGCTGCTTGCTGGGCTTGTGTGATCGCATGGGGACAGGGTGCTCTGCCATGTCCTAGGTGCAACTGAATGCCAGTCTGTGGGTCTTGATGTGAATGTAATTCTGGGCAACCAACTGATCTCTCACCATGTGGAGGGCAGATTCCTCATAGAAGTCCCCTGTCCACTGTTGGATCCTGTGGAAAGGCAGGCTCTCATGACTCTTCTGGCAACATTCTGTGCAGAATAGGGGCTGATGCAAGCAATCTGGACATCTGTATACCCCATCATTGCCACACCAGGTGCAGTTCCTTGGCTCTGGGGAGGCTTCCAGCTTCAGGAGTATCTTCAAGAACTCCCCCTTCTGTGGAACCCATTTGTGGATGTAATCATTCTGTGTCTGACACACCATGTGAAGTCTGCTTTTGGGTTGGTGAACTGCTGCATACCTTTTTCCATGGTAACATCAGTTGCTGGACTGGTGGGCTCATGCTTTCATGTCCATTGAAGGCTGAATCAGCCCATGCATCAAAGTACTTGTGGGAGCAAGACCTTGAATGCTTGGATGGTGAGGATCAGGGAGAATGGACAGGGGTTGTTGGATCTGGCTGTTTGATCATGACTTCTACCAATCGCAATCTATATCTACCTCCAGTTCTCCAAGTCTTGACTTCCAGCTGCTTCACCTGATGGCCCAGTGTGAGTCAAAGTGTGGTTCAGTGGTGAAAACCAACCAAAACCAACACAAAAGACAAAAAGAGCAAGTGGTGGTGTGCCTATGTGGTACCTAGATGGTAGAACCTGTTCTTTGGGAGGGTTTTTGCGAGCTACAACACTCAAAGACAAGTGCTGAGGGTTGGGGGTGCTCCTGATGAAGAAGGAGCAGGAATGTGAGAGAATACAATAGGGTAGACTGCTGTCAGCCTACAGAAGGATGGATGGTGACTTAATTCGATGTCCTAAGCTGTACTGAGCTCAGGGAGGGCTTGGAGCAAAGTATATGGATGATAGATGATGATAAGTGAAGTAGATGATAGCTAGACCCTTAATAAAGTCTCAACTATTGAAGCTGCTGAATGAATTACTGAGTGATGATAAAATGCAAGCAGGAGGGGCTCTCTGACCTCTTCTTTTTTGCTATCTAAGTACAGTGATCTATATACAGTACAGGGGTGTTGCCCTTGGAAAACAAGGTGCAAACACTTGGTAAGTGATTGGTAACTGATGAGTAAGGAATGTAAGCGATGGGTAATCATCTTGGAAAGCATTGGTAAGCATTGGTAAGGATTAGCAAGCCAAAAAGCGAAGAATCAGTAAGCAAAGTCAAAAGATTGGTAAGTATTGGCAATAGGTGAGTCAAAGACAGTCAGAACATCAAAGTATGAGTCAAGTGATGTCAGGAACTGGGAAAGCACACTGGAATTGCATTAGGGGGGAGGCTGTGCATGTCACATCTCAAAGAGATCGCTTCTAGGCCATGGTGGGATGACAGAGAGGCAGTGCTGATCTGATGCTGATACAGTACATCCAAAAGTGGACAGGGTGAGTCAGATGTCAACAGGGGTCAAGCTTTGGGGGTCTGTGGGGTGACAGGAGCATAGGGGATCACAACTTTCCCCCCCAAACGATCCTCTCAGTGAAGCAAATAAAAACTTCATGAATGATGTCACACACCAAAGGTGTTTGGTGAGGTGGACATGGATGTAGCTGATGAATGGAGGTGAAGACCATAGCCCTCATGCGAAGAAGGACAGCCAGCAATGTTGGCAGTCATCCCTCACACAAGAACAAGTTGTCAATGCCAAAGAAAAAGGAGGAGGCAAGTTAAGCACCAATAAAATTCTTAAGTGCCCATGAACGGCATTCCAGTTTTCGACATATCTCCACCAATTCTGCAGACACCGAAACCATTCCCACACTCACTTGTAGTGCTCAGCCACATGATCCTACCTTCCAAGATTGGAAAGGATTTGCGCACTCCACATGTTTCTACAGCACTCCCTCCAAAAGACACTCATTTCACTAATTCTTCTGATATGGCTGCCTCCACATCAGTCATTTTGCTTGTCCCCTTTGCTAGGGACCATGGCTACATATATCTACCAGGAGTTCCTACCAGCTTCCGTCCTGAAGTGTCCTGGTACATCCCACCCTCATCTGCCCCCTCTCAGCCCATCCAGCTTGGACAGTGTGTTCTTTTTGTCAGTATGACCTCCAGGAGGACGTTCTTTGGTTGCCTCAGGTCTGTCATTCGCTTGGAAAGGTCTTATGTGGTCGTTTCAGTCTCTCCAGTCCAAGAAGCATATGGATCCTTCCTCCCTGCCCCCTGCAATGTCTTTATACCAGTCTCATCCATCATTCTTCCAAAATTGCAACAGCTACAGTATAATCTACTGTTCTCCACTCTCCCTGATCGCATCCATGACAAGTATGATGCACATCTTGCCTCCTTGTTGCAAGATACAGCAGAAGACGCTCCCCCTTCATCCTCTCTTCCAACAGAGCCTCATTCATGAAGTTTTTATTTGCTTCACTGAGAGGATGGTTTGGGGGGGAAAGTTGCGATCCCCTATGCTCCTGTCACCCCACAGACCCCCAAAGCTTGACCCCTGTTGACATCTGACTCACCCTGTCTGCTTTTGGATGTACTATATTGGCATCAGATCCGCGCTGCCTCTCTGTCATCCCACTTGGGCCTAGAAGTGATCTCTTCGAGATGTGCATGCACAGCCTCCCCCTGATGTGATTCCAGTGCACTTTCCCAGTTCCTGACATTGCTTGACTCATACTGTGACATTTTGACTGTCTTTGACTCACCTATTGCCAATACTTACCAATCTTTTGACTTTGCCTACTGATTCTTCGCTTTTTGGCTTACTTATCCTTACTAATGCTTACCAATGCTTTCCAAGATGATTACCCATCGCTTACATTCCTTACTCATCAGTTACCAATCACTTACCAAGTGTTTGCACCTTGTTTTCCATAGGCAACGCCCCTGTACTGTATATAAGTCACTGTACTTAGGTAGCAAAAAAAAAGGAAGACATCAGAGAGCCCCTCTTGCTCGCAATTTATCATCTCTCAGTAAATCATTCATCAGCTTCAATAGTTGAGACTTTATTAAGGGTCTAGCTATCATCTACTTCACTTATCATCATCTATCATCCATATACTTCGCTCCAAGCCCTCCCTGAGCTCAGTACCGCTTAGGACATTGAATTAAGTCACCATCCATCCTTCTGTAGGCTGACAGCAGTCTACCCTATCGCTTTCTATCACATTCTTGCTCCCTCTTCATCAGGAGCACCCCCAACCCTCAGCACTCATCTTTGAGTGTTGTAGCTCGCAAAAACCCTCCCAAAGAACAGGTTCTACCATCTAGGTACCACATAGGCACACCACCACTTGCTTTCATTGTCTTTTGTGTTGGTTTTGGTTGGTTTTCACCACTGAACCTCACTTTGACTCACAACGAGGCTCTGTTGGAAGAGAGGATGAATGGGGAGTGTCTTCTGCTGTATCTTGCAACAAGGAGGCAAGATGTGCATCATACTCATCATGGATGCAATCAGGGAGAGTAGAGAACAGTAGATTATACTGTAGCTGTTGCAATCTTGGAAGAATGATGGACAAGACCAGTATGAAGACATTGCAGGGAGAAGGGAGGAAGGATCCATATGCTTCTTGGACTGGAGAGACTGAAATGACCACATAAGACCTTTCCAAGCAAATGACAGACCTGAGGTGACCAAAGAACATCCTCCTAGAGGTCATACTGACAAAAAGAACATGCTGTCCAAGCTGGATGGGCTGAGAGGGCACAGACAAGGGTGGGATGTACCAGGATGCTTCAGGATGGAAGCTGGTAGGAACTCCTGGTAGATATATGTAGCCATGGTCCCTAGCACAGGGGACAAGTGAAATGATTGATGTAGAGGCAGCCATATCAGAAGAATTTAGTGAAATGAGCATCTTTTGGAGGGAGTGCTGTAGAAATGTGTGGAGTGCGCAAATCCTTTCCAATTTTGGAAGGTAAGATCACATGGCTGAGCACTACAAGCGAGTGTGGGAATGGTCTTGGTATCTGCAGAAATGGTGGAGATATGTTGAAAACTGGAATGCTGTACACAGGTGCTTAAGAATTTTAGCCAGTGCTTAACTTGCTCCCTTTCTTTTTCTCTGGCACTAATGACTTGTTCTTGTGTGAGGGGTGACTGCTGACATTCCTGGCTGTCCTTCTTCACATGAGGGCTATGGTCTTCATCTCCATTCATCAGCTGTATCCATGTCCACCTCACCAAACACCTTTGGTGTGTGACACCAGGGTAGGACCAATCATTCTCATACCCTTTTGAGTGCTTCCCTTGGCCATCTGGAGGTTGCTGATTTCACAGTATGAGGTCAGTTGTTAGAAATGCTACCACTAGTGCAAGTCGCTTTATCATTTAGCTCTATCAATGTTGGTACCTTAACACATGTCAGGGCATAAATACAAATGCAACTACACTGGCCTTGCACAATGCATGGTACTGCCTTCTTATTACTGCTCAATCCCTGCCTGCACATTCCCTTCCTGCTGCAACATTACCTGGGTGCTTTGCCTGGATTATGATGGTGAATTTGGATGCTATATTAGCTGATGAAGGTGAAACAAGATGTTCAGTATCAATATAAGTATGGATATGATTGGGCAAGCCAACTGACAGCCTGGATGCAAACCAGGAGCTAATCTGCCTTTGGGCAGGATCCTGTCAAAGAGATCAGCCTGATTGGATATTTCAGTTGCTTCACAGAGGTCTGAACAAATTCCTTGGCATGACTGCACTAGTACTGAAATGCATTGAGACCAGACAAGGGCATGAAAAAACTTAGTAGCCAACCATCTATTATACACCATTATACACCATACCACATCATACTCCATGGAGTCCCAGTATGAATCAGACACCAGGGATCAGACAGAAAGAGATGATGCTGATGGTGAGCAAGACATAGAACCATCAGATGTGGGGGAAAGGGAGGAAGAAAGGTTTGAAGTGGAAGAGTTGGAGATCCTTGGGCACTGACACCAGGAATGGAGGCAAGCAGGGAAGAAGAAGCCTGCAGTTCTGCTATCCATATGGGAGGAGATGCAGTGATTGGACAGGAACAAGGAGTTGAGAGGGAGCAAAGTCCAGACCAAGTGCAAGGTATGCTCTAAAAGTTCTGATTTGGATGCTCACAATTCAAAGCACCCTTGTAGCTAATACAAGATTGGTTGAAAAAGCCCCTCCATTCAAAGAAGCCCCACATTACCCTTAGATCCAGTTACAAATACTCTGTGTGGGCAGTGGTCTGTGAATTGTACCAAGAGCAAATACAGGAGAAGCTTGCAAAAATGAAAGTAGAAGAAGGCAATACCCATGGAAGCAAGCAGATCCAACAGTATCAGAATGCATTGACAGCTTTTATTCAGGATGACCTGATGGAGGAACAATTGGCTGCAGCTGAAGATATAGCAGAAAGGTGGAATGGGTGGGAAGGCCCCACACCAGAGACAAAAGCAAGGTGTGATTGTATGAGGTCAACTTCCCAGTCTTCAATTTATCCTGGTTCCCAGGAATGCAGCCAAGTATGGGTACAAGTATGTCCAAAACTTTGCAATGGGGATGTGGAGGTATTGTGGAATGCACATAGTGTGTATGGCTGGGTGGAAAAATGAGGAGGGAACTATACAGGCATGCATGTGAGTCCACCATATTCTCCTCTAGGCCTAGGTAAGACTCATGCAATGACAGTATGGACTTCAATAATGAAATTGCAGATGGAACCCCCTTCAATGATGTCCACACACTGGAAGGAAGCTGGCAAGAGTACCTTGGGGAAACATTTGAGGAACCAGGAACACTGCCTGAGCATGATGGCAAGTCAAGTCCTGAACATGCTCAGAAAAAGACAGCAGCCAAAGCAATGAGGACCAGCAAGGTTGACTCTGTGAAATTGGTGAAAAATTCTGATGGAGAGATTTGAATAGGAGAAATTGTGGGCCTTAGCTGGGACCAACTACAAAAAATGGTTCATGGATTTGTGACTGCTCACTACCATGAGTGGCCAGAGTATTTAGTGTCCTCAATCTCTGATGAGTGCTATCAGGATTAGCATATGGAAATCCCTTGTCAGCAGTGCTGTTCAAGAATTTTGGTCATCATCAAGCAGAAATGATAGCAGCCCACCATCTTCCTGAAGGATTTACCTTCGACTGCAACCCAAGTCACATGTGGACAACAACAGCTACCCAGCTGCTGTCCTTTTGGTGCAAGTGACAGGAATCCCATCCAAATGATGTGTTTAGATTTCAGAAATGGATCGATCAATTTGCCAAGCTGCAGCCACTGGTGGATAGAACTTTGGCACCCCTCCAGGTTGTGAGGCAGCAGAAATACCAAAAGACACCTGCCCCCAAATGCAAAAAGAATCCTGGAAGGAAAAATGTCAAGGGCAAGGGTAAAGCACAGGAAGAGGGAGTGGCAGATGATAGCACAGATGATAGCATGGATGACAGTTTGGATGATCACAGTGAGGCTGAGGCAAGCGATGTTGGAACAGATGGTCCCTCTGCTAAAATGGTGCACCATGTGTGATTTTCATGCATGACAGATCAGCACTAATGCAATTCTGGTCTTCAGGTATCTGGCAGGAGGCAAAACCATGCCAAGACACCATTCCCTTCTTGTTCCCACTCAAATCCCCCACCAGCTGATGGTTCCCATAGTGAGTGGCTCTCTGCACCTCCAGCCCATGCAAAGACCCTGGTGCATCATCTGTGAAATAAAGCACTAACTGACTATAATGGGCAGGAAAGCAATGGCCACAATTCCAATGATGAAGCTGATGAAGACACTTATTTGCCCACCCTATCCAATTCAAAGAAAATGGCAACATCCCTGAATAGTGAGCTTCCCACTGTAACTTGTATTCACAGCAAACCCTGATCTGCACTCAGGGAATGAGTACACAACTGAACTACAGGACCACTCAGAATACACAGATGAAGATGGATTGGAGAGCATTCCTTTCACTGACCACCCAACTGAGGAGGGGTCAACGAGCAGAAAAAAAGGTGGAAAGCTGAAATCTGCCCTGAAGTGCACACATCAGGCAAGTTTGGTCATGTTGAATCAGCTGTTATGGCTAACAAGTTTGCACTGCATATTAAGCAGGCTCTGTCAGAATCAAGTGAGCCAGACATGAATTGATGTCAACCTGGGGCCAAATGCTTGTCCAAGTCCAACCATAATGGATCTGTGACCACCAATGCAGCATCCATGAATGTGAAACAGGGCATCCCTGGGAGGACCTGGAAGTCACCTCATGTCAGAAAGGCCCCTGCAAGGCCAGATGCAGATGTTCCATCTCCTGATGCAAAGAGATCACACAAGCAAACAGGCAGCAATCCGAAGTGGAAGTAGTTGTTGAATCCCTCAAACAGTCAGAGCAGAAACCTTTTTTGGAACACGTGTATGGTTTACAGAGGGCTTAGCCTAGTGTGACACATTAGAATGCAAGTGTATGGCATGTATGGTAGCTCATGACACCATGGTGGTTGTGAGAGGCATCTTTGATATCAGAGAGAGGGATAGTTAAGCAGGATGGTTGAGCAGGACAATTGAGTGGAGAGCTGAGTGGGACAGGTCTACATATTGGCCATGTGGAAGTGACTGGTAGCTATCTATGTAGGGAGTTATTGCTGCTCATCTCCCATGTATTTCTGTTACCCAAAATTTGGCTCCATCTGCCATTGTCCAACCTTGCTGAACCAAATATGGCCATGTCCACCATTGTCCAACCTTGCTTCCCACAGTGTGAATGATATTCTTGCCATTGTTCCTACAAGTTTAAATCTTGATTGATCATTGACCTATCAGTGAACCCATCATTGTTGAATGTGTCTGCCAAACAGTCCTGCCAAGTTCATTTCCATTGTCAAGGTGAGGTTGTCTTCATTGTTGGATCCAGTGACCTAAGCCATCCACAGCTAATGTAAGACCAATTGAGCCAAGGCAATCCAGCTCCCATGTGAAGCAGTCCAAAAATCTGGAGGAGATGCTAGTACAACTGTGTGAGTTGTGAGAGCCAACCCCTCCACCAATTGTCTCAAGTGGAAGGGTGGATATGGCAGGGTCAAACATGGATATTGTGGCCAGTGAGTGAACATGATTTCTCTCCAAGCTAAACAACAAACATCCTTTCGCTATAGATTCATGCGAAAGCTTGCTGGATCAGTTCCTGCAGGAAAAGGAGCCAACTGCTCTGGCAGAGGACAGAATTGCAGCTGGTGAGTTGGCACAATTGCCCTTCAAGCTAACAAACAACCTAATTTTCTAGCAATAGATCCACATGACAACTTGATGAATTGGTTCCTGAATGAACAGGAACCAACTGCTCCCCCAGCAGATGGTATGAACATGGATCTACTCGAGCAATTGCTGAATGTGTGGGAACCATTGGCACTGCCAGTCACACATGAGAAATTAAACAGGATGGATGGGTCTTCAACACCTGCACAAGATGTTACTATGCAGGTCAATTTTCTGGCAGACTTGCAGAATGTGTGGGAACCATCTCCTCTGCCCATCACCCATGAATCATCAAATCTGAGGGACCAATCTCCTCAACCTGATTCTCCAACTAACCTGCTTGCTCAATTGCAGGATATGAGGGAACCAATGCCTCCCCTACTCATTTCAAATGCACCTGTCAAATCTTTTGACTTGGCAGTGGATGAGGACAATGGTGCAAACTGTTTGACTTTTGGCATGCCCGACTGATCAGAGATGAGGGATCTTTTTGAGGAAATATGCAATGGTGAGCATTTATTTGGTTCTATTCATGTGGTTGGTGGTATCTATTGATTATGTAGGTGAACTTCCATTCACACAGCAATCTCTTCAAATGGAACAATGGGGATTGGCACCTGTTCTGCATTGCGATCAAGGTATGGGCATGAGCTTAATCTGATACACCTTTGACATTGATAATTTTAGTCCTGTGTGCCCCACATGCTGTGGTATCTCACTATCACAGAAACACCACTCCCAGTGACATGCCATTCAATCCCACCCTCAATAGGCACCTTGTGTGGGCTGCGAATGCCATTGCAAGAGAATTGGGCACAGCTGCAAGGGACCAGTATGGTGCAGCCTCTCAGGGCCTTTGACTCGTCAATATGCTCAATTTGATGGAAGTCCTTTGTTATCCACATTCTGCCTTTGAAAATTGTCCTGAGCCATTCATTGCCAGCCAATCATACCCATCTCACCAGTCTGTGGTAGAGATGGGTATCCTCTACTTGGCATGCCAGATTGAGGTGGCCTCTGTACATCTGAAGCAGACTGCTGATATCATGGGATGGCCTGCACATTGGTTTGCAAACCTAGCAATGGACTTGGTAGGTTTTACATCAATTTTTCACAATGTGGGACTGATACATAATTCCTTCAGAATCAGCTTAATAGCTTGATTCTGGTGACAGTGTTGCATGCCAGTTATACTCCTCCCCTCCCAGCATGCTACCATGTGTACCTCAGACACCAAGATGATGAGGTTAGCTTCTGCAATCAAATGCAGCTAATTCCCCTTAGCACATTTTGCATAATCAACAATATCAGCACCATTGTCCTGCATTGCACCCCACATGCAGCTGATCCCAATTCTGGCTTTGCATTCCCTTGGTGGCTATATCATTCTGAGGAATATGCAGCAGATTCCCAAAGATTGCAAGGCAAGGGATTGTTTTCCACAGCCTGGGATTTTTTTAAGGTATGCCACTTACTCTCATCACTGCAAATAGTTGATGATGGCCCAGGGCTTATGGCCATTGCCTGAGGTACCAATTGCAGACTGTCTTGATGGCCATATCAAGGAGCAGGTAAACTACTGCATTGAAAATATTCAGAAATATGCTGATGTTGTCAATGGTCAGGGTCAACAAATTGACCATTTCTACACTAGGTGGTGGGCATTGTGCAGGTTGTTGGGCATGCTGCTTCAATAGTTTACATGTTTTTGACTGTGGAGTTGGTTGAATATACATTGCTGTGAATGTCAATCATTTATGAGATACTGCCCATTCACATGATGTCTGAACCCCTGCCCATCTGTGTGATGTCTGACAATCCACCCATCTGCATGATGGCCTGAGTAGGTTTATTTTTTTTGCAGTTTATGATGCACACCCTATAGCTCTGAGTACCCACCCAATCTATGATGTCAAAGCACCCACCCATTTGCAAAATCTTGGCAACACCACCCATCCAAAGTTCAAGAGCCAGCATATCCTAATAAAATACAAGATCTGCATTGCCTACTAAATCTTACATTAAATTTTGCAGCTTCAAATCAACAGTTCTCCAGTTGCAACTGGTCTAGGTAGTAGGTCGTCCATCCGTGGTGATTGACACATGGGAATGTGCACCTGACTGATGTACATTGGCATGCATGTAGTATGCCAGGCATGCTCTGTCACTGTCTACAGCTCCCACCCCATGCTCCAATGCTGAACCTGAAAATGCAATGATTGTCCCTGGGTTGTAGCACAGCCGCAGATTCAACATTGGAATGACAAAGTCCAAGGGTGGGTAGTCACCCACAATTACCAGCATGTCATACCATGGATCCTGTCCATTGATATCCCTGTGGTAACAAGTTGCCTGATTCACCATCACAGACATGCTGCTATACATGGAGCTCCATATCAGCAGTATGGAGCTCATATCCAAATCTGCCCACTGTTCCGCCTGTTCACCAAGGCAGATCAATGCTTCCCTGCCATCTGCATACATTCATGGATGGATGACATGCAGGATCACAGATAACAGGGCATTGGTGTTGGACATTTGGTTGACCCATTCCCTTGTAGAAGTGTTTTCTGTCCTGGATTTGAGCAGCCATGAGGCTTCCAGGAAGCCATTTTGGGGCTTCAAGACAGATGAGTGCTTTATTCACAAGGAAAGAAATGATCACCCACCCCATGACCCTGTTGAAACCATGTGGGTGACAGGTTGATGGCACCTTTCAACTCAGCATTATTGTGGAAATATGACTTGTCCATCTGCCATGCCAGTGGGGAAGCCTTTATGCTCTCCTGCAGTGGTTCCCTCAGAAGATGAAGGCAGTTCCATATGTCAGCCTGCCATTGCATTAAGTCAGTAGAATATGAGATTCTGCATTCCCTTACCCTTCTTTTTGGGCTGAGAGTGTCCAGCAAATACCAAATGCAGATGGTGTTTGAGTCAGTCACCAGAATGGATGGCTCAGTCACTTCTGCATATCTCTCAGCAGCTTCTGCATTGCAGGTTTTTCCACCCCAATTTTTCCCAACATTGACTGTGGAAAGATGAAAACTTCCATTGCACCATTATGATGGACTTCCTTGGGCAATGATAGGCCTGTGAGATTACTGACAATATGCAATCCACTTCACATAACACCAAAAACAGAATCAATATATCTGGAAGGGTGCAAGGTCTGCTGAATACCTCCTCTTGAAATCTGGCTTTCATGTATGATGCAATGCAGTCTGTTAGTTCCATTCACCATCTGTGGGGGGTTTTAGACATGTCTTGCATAGTATTCATGCTTGGGGTGGACGAGGTCAGAGTTGTATAGTGGGCGAGCTGCTTGCAGCTTGTTGGAAAATTACAGCATGTCAGGATGCTTGCCTCAATATTTTGCTGTGATCCGATCAATATGTTGTGATGCTATATGTGCTATTGGTGTTGGGCCCATCTTATGTTGTGACAGCAGTGGATCTTACTAGATGGACCCGTCCTTGTTTTATGGCAATATTAAAGATATTACTGAAGGGCCTGTCCATACATTATGACCATATAAATAATACTGCTGAAGGGCCCATCCTTATGTTGTGATGCTATAAATGATATTACTGATGGGCCCATCTTTATGTTGTGACAGGGGTGCATCTTACTAGATGGGCCTGTCTATGTGTTGTGACACTGTAAATGATATTACTGATGGGCCCATCTTTATGTTGTGACAGGCATACATGTTACTATTGACAGGCCCATCTTATGTTGGAACAGGGGCATATCTTACTAGATGGGCCTGTCCATCTGTTGTGACAATGTAATTGATAATACTGACTGGCCCATCTTTATGTTGTGACATGGGTGCATCTTACTAGATGGGCCTGTCCATGTGTTGTGACCCTGTAAATGATATATATTGAAGGGCCTGTCTTTATGTTGCAACAGGTACATCTTACTATGGATGGGCCTGCCCATGTGTTGTGATGGTATAAATGGTATTATGGAAGGGCCCATCCATATGTTGTGATTCTATAAATGACATTACTGATGGGCCCATCTATGTGTTGTGATGCTGTCAATGATATTACTGACGGACCCATCCTTATGTTGCAACAGACATGCATCTTGCTATGGATGGGCCCATCTATATGTTGTGACAGGGGTATATTATCCCAAAGATGGGCCCTTCCATATGTTGCCAACTCTGTAATCTATCATAGAGGGGCCCCTCTTTATGTTGTGACCCTATAAAGCATATGACAGGTGGGCCCATCCATATGTTGCAACCTTCTTCATGATACAATAGGCAGGCCCATCCTGATATTGTGACTGGGGCACACCCTACCATGGATGGGCCCATCCATGTCTTACAGTAGCTCAGCATACTTACTTGATCACAGGCCTGTCTATATGTTGCAGCATCCTTACCCTCCACAGGCCCTCCCATATGTTGTGGAATTGTGCTTATGGGCCTGTACATATGTTGCTCTCACTATAGGCCCTCAGGCCTGTCCATGTGTCATGGCTAATCTATTTAGATGGGCCCATTGCAGGGTCTATATAAGTGTTGGCATTTTGGCACACAGGCTACCTATACGTTGTGACTAAATAGACTACATGGGGTTGATACCAGGCAAGGGTTTTGGACAGACATTTGCACCTGTTGCAAGGCAGAGCTCCATCCAACTCCTTGCTGCTATTGCCACTAGGGAGGACTGGGAGTTACATTCACTTGATATAAAAAGAGCATTCCTCCATGGGAAGGTCAAGGAGAAGGTGTATGCCAAACAGCCACCCAGGTACAAGGAATATGGCCCAAATGGCAAGGAGCTGGTCAGGTTGCTTCACTCCACCCTCTATGGGATTAAATAGGCAGCCTACCACTTTTACAAAACACTTCTCTCCAAACTTGAGAGTCAGGGATTCCAGCACAGCAAGGTGGATCATGCAGTGTTTGTTTTTCATCAGTTAGAGGTTGTCTGCATGGCTGCCTGGTACATCAATGATGGTCTCAGTGGAAGCAATAATGAGTGTTTCCTCTCTGAGGTCAAGCATTGCCTGCACCTCCATTTTGGCATCTTGGACATGGGACCTGTCACAAAGTACCTCAGCATCCAATTTGAATGTGATCATCACACCCATGAACTATGGCTTCACCAGAGTGAGTACATAATTCATCTTCTCCAAGAGTATGATCTCATTGACTGCCACCTGGTACATCTTCCCATGGACCCCACTCATCCTTTTCTCACTGACACTGAGGTGGTGTCACCTGAAGAGACTCTGTAAACACCTTACCTGCCTCAGTCTGTACCCTGACCCTGCCAGAATGACATAAAGGAGCAGTGGGAGGAGTAGAGGGCTGGCTGACAGCCAAGGGTACCAGAGGTGAAACACACTGAGATGGTGGGGGTGATGGAGATGGGGGCTGCAAGTCTTCATCTGAGTCCAAGTCATCATTGGCAGCAGGTGACAGTCCACCAGTCAACACTACCTCAAAGGGTAGTTTGTGAATGTTTTCATTGAAGATAACATCCCTGGAATTAAAAAACTGTCTAGTACTAACATTGTGCACCCTGTATGCCTTGACCCCTGGTGGATAACCTACAAAGTGCACCAGTTTGGACTTGGGTCCTAACTTCTGCTGGAGTTCTAAAGGGATATGCATGTAAGCTTGACAGCCCCAAACTCATAAGTGGCTGAGATCAGGTCATGTATGATGCAACATTTCATAGGGTGTGATCCCATTCAGTAAGACACATGACCCCATGTGATCGTGTAGATAGGAGGCAGTAAGCATCGCCTCACCCCAGCAAATGAGTGGGGGCTGAGCAAGGTGTAACATGGCCAAGAACCATCCCTCCAATGTATGGATAACCTGTTCAGAAACCCCATTCTGCTGGTGCATGTATGGCATGGACAAGCAATGAACAATACCTTGTGAGTTCAGAGACTGGATGAATGCATTACTGAGAAACTCTCCTCCATTGTCCAACTGTAGGGCCTTAACCTTTGCATCATGCTGTCATTCCCAGCAGGTTCAGGTAACCTCCCAGGCTTCAAGTGCCTGGTCTTTGCAAGCAAGCAGGTGTACATCCAGTACATGGGTATAGTCATTGAGTATAACCATGAAGTACAGCTTGCCATGAAAGGTCTGGACTGGCATTGGTCTCCCAAGATCAGTGTGCACAAGTTCAAGGAAGGCAGTGGTGCAAGTCTTAGAAGGTTTGAATGGTGAGCATGCATGCTTCCTGACCATGCAGGACTTGCAAACTGACTGTGGGGTGGAGGAGCCAACAGTGACACTGAATGTGATTGAAGAGAGTTGACTCACTGCCTTGCCACCTACATGGCCAAATCTAGCATGCCACAAGTCATAGGTGACAGGAGCCTGAGCAAAGGCAGTGAGGACAGGAGTAGTGGTAAGGGGTAGGGGTCATCAAAGTGAATGAACTCAAGGTCTAGGAAGCAAAGGTTGTTCAACTGGAGCTGCACACTGCCTAACAGCCATCCACAGTAGGAGAGCTTGCAGCATGCAGGGTCCCCCTGAAAACTGCAACCCCAGCCTTGACAGAGCATCCACCTGACCAAGACAAGATGTAGCACATCTTGTGGTGCATGCAAGCAATTGGTGAGCTGAACCTGGTACTTGTCACTGCCAACAGACAGAAAAACCAGGCATTCACCACGTCCAGTAGTGGGTAAGTGTCCATGATTGGCCATTTGAACATTGACAGAAGTGTCTGGGACATAGGTGTGGAAGAATGCACAATCACAAACCAAAGTGCAAGATGTGCCAGACTCCAACAGACTGGAGGCCAAGAGAGTGCTGAGGCATGCATTTAGGGCTGGTGATGGTGCAAAGGTGGGTGCACCCCCATCATTGCTGAGTTTGGTAATGACCACACAAGTGAGATCCCCAGGGTGTGTAGTCAAAGGAGAGACTGTGGGAGGATCAAGTGCTGCTGCAGCCACTGGAGCCAATGCAGAAGTGGGAGAGGTAGGTGTAGTTGCTGCCACTGAAGTAGGTTTGTCCTTATCCTTATCTCCCTTGCCCTTCTGCCAGGAAGGTTGTTGACCAGCCATGCCACCTCCAGGTTTAAAGCAGTGTGCCCTATCATGATTACTGGCACCACAGACAAGACCTTTGCTGATGGGGGTGTCACAGTAGGTACCTGATGGATTATTTTGTGTCTTTCAGAGACCTGTCACCAGGTTCACATTGGGAGGACCAACAGGAGGTGAAGTCACATCATTGGTGTACTTGGACCCCACCAAAGAGAGGGAAAGTTGTTGAATCAAGCAGTGAGCCTCAGCTGCACTCTTGACCAAGATGCTTTCAAAGGTCACCAAGCTCATGGACAGTGCCATGGAGATGGACAAACAAGCCACAGGGGCAGAGGCCAACACAGAGGAAACAGAGGTGCCCACAGAGGTGGTACTCACAATGGTGCAAGAGCTTTGCAAGAAAAGGCAGAAAGATGGCCAGGTGCCAGTCTCTGGGAGACCATCAATAAGATGGAAAACAGCCTCTTCATCAGAGTAAGATGCTCCCATACAAATGAGGTCACATCAAGCAGCAGAGTGTTCTGACAAGTAACAAGCCACATCACCAGCATCCTTCATGCACATGTGCAAAATCCTTGCCCATACAAGGTGCTGTGAGCCAACATCAACATGGTCAAAATCATCATGAAGGGAGGTCCAGACATCCTGAGCAGTGGTAGACCACTCCTGGGGAATAAGGCAAAGAACAGCTGGCAATAAACATCAGCATAAAACATCTTTTGCCACAGTGTCCACCTTAGACCAATCAACTATCACTCTCCACTCATCATCAGTGAGTTTAGTGGGATTGGCAAGCTTCAGCTTTACTGACACATACTCAACAGGGTCCAGTGGGTCTGTACCATTGCTGACATGGCTATATGCTGTTGGAGATATATTCTCCCCTGTGTTCTGCTCACTTTGGTGCGATGTTTGGGTGCTTACATAATCACGTTAGAGCGCACATTTTACAGTAGTTTATTCACTGTTCCCTCAGTAGCTTGTTGCACTACTGAGGGTAAGCTCACTTTCACTACCAGTATTATACTTACTGATATCCTGTAGATACCTACAGGTTGGCCTAATACATTAGTAGCTTGTTGCACTACTGAGGATACCTACAGCATCCTTCAAAATATGCACCCTCATGATCTAAGGCCAGGAGCACCTGAGTCTTCCAGGCAAAGAAAGTTGAGGCATTGGTTAACTCAGGGATATGATCAAATTTGCCCATGACAAATGGCAGGAATGTCTGGAGCAGCCAAGGGTAGTGAAGATATGTGTTAAAGGTGTATATATGTGCTGTAAAACAGGTGAACTTAGAGTTGTGTCAGTGCAGATCAGCTTTGAGGGCTCATAACCTGTTGTAAAACCTGACCAGACACACTCAGTGTCCTAGACACAAGCACTAACATTGACAATACCTGACTGGGCACACTACAAAGAGTAAGTATACATGCATGTCCTCAGGGGCTACCATACCCACCTCAGCATCATAGACACAAGTGCTGAGGTGTGAACTAATGTAAACAACTCCATAAGTACAACTGTGTACAGCATGTGACCATTGACACCAACAACAAGGGCAGCACTCCAGCATGGTAAACAAGGTGCCTGCTGGCAGTGCTGGCCATGTTCTAGTTGGGGCATGGGCTTAACTTGTTATCTCAACAAGAGGTTACATATTGATTGATGTACAATGACTTCTTAGCCAATGTTGGTTGATAAGATTACTTCTCTAGATCTAGTCTGGCTAAACTGAAGATAAGCTGAAACCCACTGCTAACATATCACATCCTGAACTACTCCCAAACAGGAGTCCATAAGTGCTCATATACAATGTTCTGTGGAATCTCAGTTTGCCAATTAGTACTACTTGCTGCTCATGTGAGACCCAGTCAGCCAATAAAAACATTTAACAATTCTTGGATATCATAGGCAACACAAAGCAAAGCAGTAGACAAACATGCGTACAGACACAGAATATTAATCTCATAACTATACCCTACAGTGGTATATTCTCCTTTCGTCCAAATACCTCTTTCAAGGGACTCTCAGCTCTCTTCCCCCCAACCTTTAGCTTGCTAGCTTCTACCTCAAAGCTCGCATCTTCTACAATGCTCCAATCCTCTTCCGGCGTTTGATCCAGCAACCTCGGCTGATTCTTCACATCCATCCTCATCGGCGATTCTTCCAGGATGGTAGTAGTGTTGAGGTTCATACTGTGTCGGTTCTGTTGACGTTCAACAAAGGCTGTCGTTGCGCCGCCCGGGGTGGGTTTCGCAGGCTTCAGCTTCGAACTCAGGTTGCTTCCGGCACCCAAGCCTAGGGAATCGAATTTGCTGACGAATGCTGCCAATGCACGTCGTTCCTCCTCCAACTTTGTACGCGCTCGTTTCTCTTTCTCCAGTTGACGCACCAATTCCGTCGCCCACGCCTCCTTTTCTTCTCGTTTTTGCACCTCGGCTTGCAGGCGCTCGCCCCACTCCCGCTCAACGTCTTCCTTGACTTGTCGGAGGGGCTCTCCTAGGTTATCTTCGTACCCGCGAACGACGATCTCGAGCTCTCTGATCGTCTTCTGCTGTTCGGCGATAAGCTTGTCCTTTTCAGATTCAGGTGCGTCCGGTGAGATTTCAGGACGCGCCAGCAGGGCTGCCTCCAGAGACAAGATCTGGTTCGATTGAGATTCGATCTGCCGACGTGTGGCTAGAAGCTCTTGCTGGAGCTTTAAACAAATTTAATCTTTAAATAAACACAATAAAAGCGCAGCATTGTGTGCTACCCACCTGGTAAGGTGACATGTCGAAATCAACTTTGGAAGGGCTTGCTGGCCTCGATTCATCTCCCTTGTTCTCGTCGACGGATTGGCTCGTCAGGATGAGTTTGGTAAGTTGCTGTATCCTCGAATTAAGATCCCTCATTGCCTTTGATTCGTCGACTTGCTGCAGATGTCACGTCCGTTCTTTGAGGAAACACCGAAGGCAGAGAAAAAAGAAGAGGCAACCTACTTCTCTTGCGCTCAGTCTTCTGTTCCGGGCTGGTGCCTCTGCTTCACGTTCCGCAAGCTTCTGCTTCAATTCTTCGATCTCCTTGCGGTACCGCTCGATAAGGGCTTCTGTGTCTACGACCTCCTTCTTCTTCGCATGTAATTGCACGCGCTTGATTCGTGCGGCGAACCCGAGAGTACTAGTCGTCTCCGTAACAGCATTGGCGTCTGGGTTGACGGTACAGACGACACTGATGCGTGCATCACCCGAGAGGGAGGGTTGGAGTAGACGGGTAAGTTTGGAGTTGCGGTACGGTACGTGGTCGCTATTAACAAGTCAGGTTAACACTTAAGTCATGCACCAGGTGATCTTACGTTTTATTCTTTGCGGCGTTCTCCGCTAATGTGCCGATGACGCTTCCTAAGGTGAGCAAGCTGTGGTCCGTTGAATAAGTTATGGGATACAAGGAGAATAGACAGGCTGACCTTGTGTTAATGTATTTGCCTTCCCGTGTGCGCTCCTTGTCTGAAGTTGCTTTTTCCGAGCCCGCCAAATCAATCAAACTCTGTGGTGAAGGATCAGCTTGTCTGAAATGTTTACCGGGAAAGTGACGCTGACCAGAACAGACATCTGAACACTCCGGCCGCCGATCGTCTGTAACCGCGTTCCGCCAGGAGTAGGTGGTCGCAAGCCCGGGGTTTGTCGCCCGCTTGCCTCTGGCTTGCCCTCGCCTCTTTCCCTGCTCTCAATCACAAGCCTGAACACGCTGTGACTTCTGCTACTTCTCTCATTCCAGTCCGTGCTGGCGGTTCTTCGATGTCTTTCACCTCTCTCCATCACCTCCCGTACGCTCTTCAAGCTGGTGACTACCTCTTCTCTTAGCGGAGACAATATGCCCTGTCCAATTAGTTGTACAGGCTGTGTTGCGGCCACGGAAGGTGGCGCGAGCAGATCATAAATGGTTTCGTTGTATATCTCGAGGTAGGAGCAGCGAAGGAGATATTCACGTGTGGACGTGCGACGGATGTGAGCAAAGACGTCCTTCATAGCACGAGGAATGATACCGGGCTGATCTTCATTTCCCGACTGTACGCGTGTGTAGGTATCAGAGCAGTGAGCGGGCGCACGCGTGAAAACGCACAAGGGTAAATGTCTTTCCACTGGCAGTTTGCCCGTAGGCGAATATCACTGCATTGTAACCCTCCATGGCGGCACATACGTGACTTCTTGCGACAGCGTTGTAAACAGGTTTGTTCTCTGATCCTGTTAGGACCTCATCAAAATGAAATTCGGGAGGGGCATTCAGCGTTGACTTTGCATGTTGCGGAAGGAGTTTGATGCTTTTCGGTATTGATGCATCCCAGGCCTGGTGACCGGTCGCAGGGCGAATGCTGGGAGAAGGGTAAGAACGTCGCGGTCTCTCAAAGCGAGACGACGTATGTACCGAATAGATACGAGAACCTTGTCTTCCTTTCCATAGTCAGGTGTTTGACTGTCATCTTCCAAGTCCCCTGACACATCTCCGGGCTCAACAGTCTGATAATCTACGAGCACCTCCTCCGGATCGACTCTGCTGACATCCATAGACATGTCGCCTGGACTCATGAAAATGGCGGGATTTGGACTCGTGCCGCGTGGCGTGGAGGGTGTCTTTGGCCGTGTGCCATCGTAGGATGATGATTTAGGTGGTGACCCAGGAACGGGGGAAAGCAATACGGGTGAGGAAGACTTGTTGGTTCGGAGGCGCGACTCTGCTGATAATGCTGCCTTGTATTTTTTGGCTGTTGTTCCGAGGATGGATGGTGTGGTAGCGCGGGGAATGTCTGAGCTTGATGAAGTGGATGCCGGCCGCCTGGGCGTGAAGGGGACGGCGCGGGCGAGTTTGGATGTCGACGGCGTAATCATACTGGCTTGTTGATATTTCTTCCTCGCACTGACCGGCCAGGCGTAGGTCCACTCAACCCTGGGAACTTCTTCGACGCGCAGACGCGTCGGACTGGTCACGTGCCTGATAGTCATGTCAAACTCAAAATATGCTTTCCGTGCCAGAAAAGGTAAGTCACTTGTCACCCATGTCTGATGGAATTCATAGCCGAGTGAAGATTGTGGCGGTCAGACGTTCAGAAATCTTCTAGTTTGAGGACACCTGACGAGACTAACGCTGTCGAAGTAGCTCGCATGCTGAAACCCCAACACTCGTTTAGTAAGTGACTGGAAGCGCAATCGACAAACTTCAGGACTTGGCATTTGTCATTTCGGAGGATGCTAAAGTTGCAGCCGACGAGCGGATTGAAAATCGACTTTACCCTGAGCCGCTCGCGACTCGGAACCAGACCAGACCAAATCAGATGTCTCGATAAGTAGGTTCGCGTACATAAAAAAAGAACGTTGTCGAATAAGCCGGGGTCTGAGGCAGACCTTCACGCTAGAGCCCTAGACGTGCCCACACGACCCGGAGGTATGTACGCATCCCGCGGACAAGATCAATTGTGTCTTCATCTGCCTGCATTTCAGGTACCAGAGGACATCATTTCTTATTACCTTGTCGGTTTTCCGGGAATTTAAGGACCAGTATTACTCGAGACGCGGACACATTGAAGCACTCCGAAAGGAGCCCCGAAAACTTCACGAAGCCCAGCACGCACACTACAAGGAAATCGGGGACAGCGGGGTCGCTGAACTGTACAATTAGTCGATTTCAAGATACTTACTCTGTGTAACCGCCATCTGAAAGGTGAGATCAGCTACTAAGGTGGACTATTGGCAGCCCAGCCGTTTATGCACCAGCCTCCAGCCGTCGATGGAGACAAGTCGTATCACATTCCCGTTGTTAGGGACATGTGCCGTTGAAAACTTTCATGCTGTATCTGGTCCCTGTCTTCAGCCTACTATTGTTGAGCTCCCAACCGAACTTGGAAACGTGGTGGAACGCGTGCTGAAGGTTCTCTCTGCTGGCTTGGAACACAGACCATACCCTGCACCAATCCCGACAGAACTCCTGTTTGGGATATGTCATGCCCTTCAGGGTAATGGCGACGCGGATGGTCCTGTCCTCTCTATAATGCCTCGCGTTCTATCTAAACTACGACCATGGAGGCTCCTGGACGAAAAGATCAGGTGCACCTCTCGAGGGCTTCGTGCGTTGGCCTTAGAGTTAGCCAACATTCGACAGGAAGGTGCACCACGCCAGGCCACTTCGAAAGAGGCATCCATATATCCCCCTCACCAAAATGTCGAAGGAATTCATTTGGAGCAGACCGAGAAGGAAAACCCCAAACCGCTCGAGATGACAGCTCTTAACCGTAATGAAGACATACCGTGGCCAGGGCTAGCAGATACGCCGTCCTCCCGTGCCGTCATTAATCCGAGTCACAAAAGCAAACCAAGACTCTCTATTAGTCCCCGCTTAATTAACTCCCGATTACCACATCGACGAACTAGCAGCTCCGAATACCGGAGCGGATGTGCCGCTTGTCGTCAACCGCGCAGTTCATCTGCTTCGCCTCCACAAAGCCCCCTTGCTGAGCGGGAGCCTATATCTAACACGCGGACGGGTGCACCTTTGGCGGGACGGGCCGGTGCCCTATCGGAGTGCCAATATCCAAAGAAGCCTTCCTCAATGCGTAGAACGGACATCGATGAGAACACTCCACCGCTACTACCGAGACGGGCGAGCATTAATTCAGGCCTTGGACTACAGCATCCGCGTACGCCTGCCAAAGCATCCTTCACTTCGCCGAGACCGTGCATGACATCTCGCGTTCGGTCCCCTTCAACGGCTACCGGCAGTAAACCACAGTTGCATCCTAGCCATCCTCGAACCCACGAAATTGGCTCCCATCAAAACGAGGGTGTTAGCCGGCGAGCTAGTGATCGTGCTCTGTCGAATAGTTGCCGGTCCAAAGCGCAGAACGTTTCTCACGCTCAGATTTGACGTGTCGGCGCGTTCACCGTTTCCGAGTCTGGATTTCGTGGACGTTCACCAGGAACCACCACCGAACTCCAAGACAGAACCAACCGGTTGTCCTTAGCATCTGACTCTAGACGCAGGACTTCCATGTGTATCGACCAGCGGTTCTTCCGACAATTACTTCAGCCAGTACGAAGAATAAGCGCAGGTGATCCCAGATGTAACTATGCGGGAGCCGCTCTTCACTAAGGGACTTGAAATTTACCACTGGTTTGGCTTCGCCGCTCGCATGCCTCAGATGATCCAATCTTGATGACTTAATGAACTGGACCTGTACTTACACCCCTCCTATGACACGAACGTTTCTTCATGATTGGAATGATTCCGATTTTTGTTGCTCTGGTTTATGAAGATATCAATATACTATAACCAAGGGCAAACGACCAGACACCAATAACTAGCGGATGTAACTAGAACGTATGTAGATAACGTACAAATGCAGAATAGTGATACATGAAAATCGTAAGTGTCAAGAAATGGGCTACTTCTTGTTCTTGGTCTTTTTGCTCCCCGACGATTCCGCTTTCTCTTCAGCCTTACGTTTTGTTCCCGTTTTCGAAGTTTTTCCCTTGCCCTCAGTAGTCTTACTCTGACTCTTGGTACTCTTTCCCCGACCTTTGACTTCCTTGTCATCTGCCTCTTTGGGTTTAACGGTGAAAAATCCGTCGAGGCGTCCTTGTTGCTTGGAGCTAAGACATTTCTGGAGTTTCTCTGCTCCTTTTCGAACGCGATCCTCACTGCAAGGGACATCAGATTGGAATAACACTGAACGAAGAAATACGTCTACGAACTTGAACCCCTTCTCGGTCACCAGGAACTGTACTAGACCCTCGATGTCTGGATCCTTCCACTCGAGCTGGGTACTGGAATTAGCATATTAAAAAGAATAACCCCTAGCGGAATTAATACCTCCACTTCCGAAGCCGGTATGACGTCCGGACTCTCGAACAACTTCTTCGCTTCTTCCCATGGCCAGTCTTCCGGGACATGAACCCCACCTTTCTTCCTTTTTGTTCCATCCTCGGCGTCAGCTGCCTTTTCTTCTTTTTCAGCTTGTCTGGTCGAAGGGAAAGGATATATCAGTGCTGGACCTCGATCAGCTCGGGTGCGTACTTTTCTCGCAGGTGCTCGACAACGCCTTTTAGTCCACCGAACTCCCTGATCAATTTTAATGCGTTCTTCGGACCAATGCCTCTTATAGGCTCCAAATAATCGCAACCCAGCAGAATACACAGATCAATGAACTGTTCACCCACGTAATATCAACACCTCGCCAAGAAAGATAGATGAATCGAAATACGAACTTCTGACATGCTCATTTGTAGTCCTTCAAGGACTTTCTGAAGTTGAATTTCCGATATAGGGCGCCTTTTTAGCCTCGGAAAAGGTAAGGTGGCGGAATAGGATAGGAGTGTTGAATGTTAGAGTATCCATGTCCTCCGAGCCAGCTGCATAAACCTGAATCATTACTCAATAACCAAGAAACGTAACATCAGATCCGCAGGCCGACCTTTCCACCTCGTGCTAGTTCCGCACACTGTGCTTCTGCTTCTGACGGGGCCTGTAATGGACATGTCTCAATGAACACTTAGTTGCTTCGACAATCGGAAAGCCTACGATGACCACGGGAATCCCCATCAACCTTAGAAGCTTTTGACACTCCGTCGTTATGTTCTCTAGTAACTTTGACGGTCCGTCTGGTAAACCTCTCTACATCCTCCGCTGTGCCTGTTTCCTTCGCTTCCTCCCCCTCCGCCTTGGCTTCTTCTCTCCTCTCAAGTCGTTTAGACAGCTGGAGACAGTCAGAATATTGACACTTTCATATGATATATACCACCCACCACTCCAGCCTTCAGTTCCGGAGGCCGCCCATCGAATACATATGCTGGCTTAATACCGTTCTCGGCGATCCTGATAGTCCTATAGAAGAACCCCATCAAATGACTTGTCGTTTCACCTGCGTCATTCGTCAGCAATTCTCCGTCCTTCTGTCGCACGGCAATGAGGAATTGGTAGATGGACATCGACGCGTCAATGGCGACTTTGCGACCGAAGAGTGTTTTGATGTCGTGTTCGATGATTGCTTTGGGTGCATGCTCTGAGATGAGCGCAGTCAGACCCTTGATACCCATGATAAATGACGGTTGCCCGAGGGTTCAGAGCACGTAGGGACACTATGTAGCTCGCTGCCGAGTGGATAAACGAGCCAAGCGTGACGGCACGCGTGTGTGACGCTGACGCGCTGTGACAATCCCGTGCTCCGGATTCCGCCGTTCATCAAGTCCCCGGAACCTTCAGCCCGGATCAACGCATGCCAATCGGTGTTGAGAGATTCTGTGCAGGGCACGCTCAGAAACACTCCCCCTTAGGCCTGGGGCATGCCACAACGACAACCGTTCGTGCGATCACAGTACTTTTTCTTGTAGGTAACGGTACCAGCCACTCGCCCAAATATCAGTGTGTTTTGAAATGCTGGTGGAAGATACACTGCTACTACGAGTATGAACTATCGACGTGTCGTGGTGACCGGATCGGAACGGTACCAATCAGTCTTCACCAGTAGGACAGGTGTTCCTCAGCGCTCCGTGGAAGACCACAGCTATGAATCAAGCGTGCATCAACGTTCAATATTGGAAGGCCAATGGGATTGCTCGTAACCAGAGAAGATGTCTCACAGCCTCGCACAGTTGCTCGTTGACGGCTTTGGCGCCTCTGGCATTCCTTCCGATAATTCCCTATGGGCTGTGGGCACTACATATTAAGGTGTGGTGGTCGTTTGACAATATTCACTTTCACTCACTCCTCACTCAGTTATAAGTGATTGGCTATTGCTTCGTCATCCATGTCTGGACAGAAAACTCCGGCACAGTCCAGCACTTTCCTCGGTAGGTCTACTGCTTCCGACAACCCGGTTGTCTTCTTCTGATTTGCTATGCAGCCGACTTCCTGATGGGCGGGGTTGCTGCGACCATATCAAAGACAGCGGCCGCTCCTATCGAGCGTGTCAAGTTATTGATACAGAACCAGGGCGCAATGATAGCGGCAGGCCGCTTAAGCTCTCCTTATAATGGTATTCTAGACTGCTTCAAGAAAACTTATGCGGAAGAAGGGCTAGCCAGCTGTACGCAATAATTTTGATTCCACCCTCCTGATCACGACCCACTCGGCCATTTAGTTTGGAGAGGGAATGGTACCAATGTAATCAGGTACTTTCCCACGCAGGCTTTGAACTTCGCGTTCAAAGATGATTTCAAACGGAGACTTGGATACAAGAAGGCTGATGGGTTTGGCTTGTGGGTCTTCGGTGAGTCCTATAGTAAAACATGAAATGCAGCGTACTGATGTCGTCCCACATAGGGAACGTTGCCAGCGGTGCCGCTGCAGGAGCATCAAGCTCACTCTTCGTCTATTCATTGGACTAGTATGTTTCTTCTTTATGTCTTGAGGAAGACCGACGTTCTCTGCAGCGCCAGAACTCGACTTTCCGCTGACCTGAAGAATGTTGGAAAGGGAGGACAACGTCAATATACTGGCCTCATCGATGTATACAGACAAACCCTACGTTCTGATGGAATCGTGGGACTGTATCGAGGATTCGTTCCCAGTGTTCTTGGCATCATCGTTTACCGTGGTCTCTAGTAAGTTCGTCTCCTGCGTGCGTTAGACTGCTGAAGACGTAGCGCACAAGCTTCGGCGGCTACGATACGGTCAAAGACACTGTACTCGTTGGTCCTTTGAAAGGCAACTTTCTGGCGTCTTTCGCGGTGGGCTGGATGTGCACGACGGTCGGTGTTTTGTGTTGTTAGAATAACAAGAAGGTTTATATGATCACTCAGGGAGCAGCCTTGGCTTCATACCCCATGGACACTATTAGACGTCGGATGATGATGACAAGCGGAGAGAAGGTTTGCATCTCTTGCTGTAAAATACCCTCCACTCCTGATAACTTCCGCTCTCCTTTTTTGCACTCAGGTCCATTACAAGTCGTTTGTTGACGCTGGAAGACACATTGTTGCGAAAGAAGGGGCAAAGGCTCTCTTTAGTACGTTCTGTGAAGCATGTACCATGCAACGGTTGTTATTGACGCATAAACCTCAGATGGCGCTGGTGCGAATATCTTGCGAGGTGTCGCAGCTGCAGGTGCATTGTCATTGTACGACAAGTAAGTAGCGTCGGGCTTTGAACACCCGTGTACTTAATGTTTTGCATAGATTCCAGGAGATTGCTTTAGGACGTGTTTATACGGCGGGATCTTCTTGAACAGTGAGCTGGGTATGACGAGTGGAGATTTCATGTACTACGTGTTACGTACTAGACATTCAGTTCTCATACATAATGAAATGACAGGGGTTGTCCACCCCTGGACGGGGGGTCGTTACGTTGGGTGGTTGTTCACTTGCTCTCTATACGAGACTTGGCTGACGCCAGAAGGTACTGATGGGACCGTATGAATTATTCGACAATCACGGGTCAGGCAGGCCTCGAGTCCAGCAGTCGGAAGAGACAGCGCCTTTCTTATGATGTGTCATCCAGCGATGCTGAAAGCGAGTCCTTGGCGGATCCGGGTACGTCCAGCGCGCATTGTCGTGCGTTCGTGTGGGTGCTCACGTTGGCCAACGCTGAAACGCCAGCCTCACCAGACATTCGGTCATATCAACCGCTTTACGATGAGGTGGACCTCGAAGTTGCTTTGCGACAGCGCCTTTTGGCAACTATTGAGGGGCGTATTCAATGGGCTACCCTCTTACTGAACTCTTTGGAGAGCCAGAAAGAGACCGAGGTGTCCACACCAGCAACGGAGGTCGATGAATTCCAGGAAGCCGCACTCGATGCCCTCGACGCCCTGGAGGCACCCTCATCCATCATATTCGACACAGCTGCTCCGGAAGAACCAGAAATGACCCCTCGTTCATTCTCTCCCTTAGTCTCTGTGCCGCCGCCGCCGCCGCCTCAGCGAGTTTCGAAAACGCGAGCATCTCGCGTCCCGAAGCTCTCGCAACCCAAGAAACTACTCTACATTCGCTTGGCCCCCGACGGCCCAGAAGCGAATCAGTTAGCGATCCTTGCGTGCCCAACCTGTTCTCGCACACAATTCACAACCCTTCAAGGCCTTCTCAATCATGCGCGCTTGGCACATGGTATAGAATGGGCTAGTCATGATGTGTGTATAACAGCATGCGCTCTCCCCGTTACCCCCGACGACGACGTTTGGAAGACGTATCAACAAGAAGGTGTAGAGGTACCTTGGGGTGGTAACGTGGTCGGGCTTAGGAGGCTCTTCGAACGTGCAGTGGGCGTCGAGGGGCATTTCATCTCACCACCCGACGCCGATCAGCAACAGTTCACTTCGCAAGATGCGGCCGTAATACCCAGTACCCTTCTCTCTCGTACTCTGGGCCTTCACGCTGACTCCCCATCGCTTGCGCCATTCCTCGGTAGAGCGCCAAAGAGACGATGTATTCACGTTCACAATGAAGCACAAGACGTAGATATAACCAGTATCGATGAGCATCCTCATCGACAAGTTACCATGCCACACATTAGTACAGAACGACAACGGCCACAGTTCCGTATGACCTATCCCCACCGAAGTGCAGCACGGCCAGAACTCGACCTTGCTATTGACTTAGAGACAAAGGTAGCAGCTGAGACCGAAAATACAGGCGCTGCCGGTCTTTTGCCTAATACCTTAGCGTCTCGTTTTCACATCACGGCCCGCGTCCGTGTTGAAGACCGTAGCCTTTACCTTACTAAGGGTGAGTTTCTATGTCTTCTAGACAGTGTTCGGTTACTTTACCCTTCATACAGACCGTCAGACAAAGCTTAATTCTCCACACCAGTATCGATGGATGATTGCGGTGACAGCTCCTTCATATGTATGTATGCTCACCCGATGACCTCTGGCCCGATATAACTGTTATGTAGGCTTTGCCCTTAGCCTCCTACTTGACTCGTGTTACTGTCTTTCCACCTGTCGCTGTATCTCCAGTGCCGCTAACTGTAGATAAGCAACCCTTTGCGGTCATTGGCACCGCGGACGATCCCTTCTTAGCTAAGGTATTCTTGGAATGGATCGGGGGTGGGAGATTGGAGATTGAACACTGGGTCGATGTATGTCAGACGTTACGGTCCGTATCCTATTGGTGCTCATCACGCCCCTAGCTTGATCCATCCAAGTCTTCCACCTCAGTCTTGGGTTCTGACGAGATGATTGATGTCGAAGTTGACCGCAACGTCACTCTTCTCCCTGTGTCCAGCGGAGCTCTGCCACCATTACCCTCACTCGATCGGCAGCTCAGTCCTGATTCATTTATAGCACCTCCTGACCTGTCTGGAAGCCGAGCTAGCGTTGGCCCGAGTGAATACCGTAAGTAAATCACTCCATAGCTATAAAACACTAACCAATCTTCCATGCCGTAGCCCATGAACAGATCCTGAGGTCCTTACTCCCAAGGGCACCGATGACTGCGAAAGGTCCGTGAGTCTCTCGCATCCCGATACGCTTGAAGTTCACTTTCTCTCAGATGTGAAACCGAGGAGCAACATTCGTGTACCTTACAAACTAGTACCAAGCCCAGGCCACCTTTTGGCTCTCTTACCGGGGAAGCGGAAAGCCATCGAGGTGGGTTGATAATTCTGATACCTGGGATGTTGTATTGATCGAGGAATCAAGTGGGCACGGGCGCGTACACTGCATGACCTTTACATGGAACATGCTGCCTCAACTTCATCTCCACATATCCCACTAACTGTTGGTGATGTGTACGCCTGGCTGGAAGATACGCCCCTCTTTCCGAGGCCAACTTCCTTGGCGGTACCGATCGAGGTGAAAAAGAAGGCGAAAGAGAAGGAGAAGGAAGGAACACCAATGGCTGGCGACCTTCCATGTCCTGTCTGTGGTATCAAACAGCGGTTGCACCCGGAGTATGAGGTCAAGCCTGAAGAGGACGCTCGCGGCTGGACATGTGCAGTCGTTCCCCGCCGTGATCAAGAGCGGCTCGAAAAACCTCCCCTGGTCGATTTAAGTGCGGCCTTTGCACCTCGAGATGAACTCGAGCAGGCCATTTATGGTCCGCCGTCACCTGCCGGCAATGAGAATGCAGAGCAGAGCAACAGTGTTGCTCTACATACGTTACCTGCTTTCCGGTATTCGCCACGCGATATAATAACTCTCTCACCCCCCGAGCTCATTCTGGCTGTTCAAAAAAGTGTCGGAGAGATTCGTCTTTCACACTTTCCATGCGAATCTTCCAACCGAGGTTTCCTGGCGTCGAAAGAAGTCGTGGAGCAAAATCTCGCCCCATCGGCTTTATTGTCAGCAGTACTGAAACCCTTCATATCCGCTCTTATTCGTCCCGCTCTGGAAGTCGCAAAGCGCGATCTACTCGTCGTGACCAGTAGCAACGCTCCTACAACCAAGGGTAAAGGCAGTCGACCACCTAGGCCGAAAAAGGTGCCGTTTGTGCTGACACCAAGTCATATCTTACGGGGAGTGCAATCGGGTTTTACACCGCCTCGGGCAGGTGCAGACGCGCAGGCTATGCGGGACATCACGACAAAACAAGCTTTGGCATTGTGTCTTGCTCGACTTGGTTTATCCCCATGACTTTGGGCGCCAGAGGAGTCTTGGACGAAAATCCCCTGATACTGAAGGAGTCACAGAACTGACACCGGTGAAAGAAGAACCCAAGTAACTGTAACCCCGCGAACCCCTCCGCACATACCGATAGTAACCGTTCTCCGCATTGCGGCGTTCGGTCCACGACATCCCAGTCTGCGGGGCTACCTTTCATTCCATCAGAAGGCTGACGAAACCGACTTGAAGCGGGGAATCACATGCCGCACCCACCCCGAATTGCAAGTTTCCTCCCTCCGCGGACCGCATAACAGGGGCATGGGTAATACTTTCTGCATCACATGTACATCCATGCCATGCAAGCTGGATAAACCAAAGAGGAGTTCAAGTTTTGCCTTCGCCGTATTCGCGGATAAATACGCGTGTTAGCCCTACTGTCGAGTCCATTGTAGAAGTACATATATCAAGTACTCAGGTCTGTGGTTCGAGACAAATTGACAATTGACTTGGTGACTGAATCATGATGCTACCTTTGCTGGCATGGGGAGCCGAGTTGACTTCCACGCGCATTGCTTCCGCTGTTCGACTTCGAAGTCAGGTGGTAGCCCTGGCACAACCAAGTTCCCAGCCGGTCCCCAGTAGGGACTCCGAAGACTATAAGTCCCCGAACGCAGGAAAACCATGGCTTCAGGAGAAAAGTTAAAGCTCGTGGAAGACGAGCTCTCATTCTCTACTACCGGAATGCGCGCGCACAAGAGCACGAAGCGTCACAGGGCACCGGGACTACTGCTCGCATTTGTTGCAGCGTTGTGCGTTCTCGCATCACCGGTCGGGCCAATGGGATCATGGTCCTCTGCCCTTGCGACGGTTGCAAGCATACTGCACACGTCCCCGTCCACTCTGCTTCACCTCCGAGATACCCAGTCAACTACAGCAACAAATCTTACGGGCAATGGGCGCACCACTGACGTACTATGGGATAAGTACAGCCTGGTCATCAAAGGTCAGCGAGTTTTCATACAGTGAGTGGATGTTTTCGCTCCACGTTCATGTACATTCAAAATGTTCGTGGACAGTTCAGGAGAATTCCATACTTTCCGTTTGCCGGTCCCCGACCTCTGGCTTGACATCCTGCAGAAGGTCAAGGCTGCAGGTTTCAATGCTATTAGTGTATACACGCACATGGGTCTAATCAACCCGTCACCCGGCGTGGTTGACTTCAATGACTATCGTGCATTGAAACCTCTTTACGAAGCTGCTAAACATGTTGGAGTATGGATCGTCCTGAGGCCCGGTACGTGCGTGCGTCTTCAGCCGTCCGTGTATTCATCGTCTCTAGGACCCTATATAAATGCTGAAACAACCGCTGGTGGAATTGCCCACTGGGTTACGTCTCAAGTTGCAGGTGAACTGAGAACCAATGCAACAGACTGGAATGCAGCGTGGCAGGACTACATACACGGTATTATAACCGAGACTATTCCGTACCAAATTGATCATGGTGGCCCAGTTATTGGTAGGCAATATCGCTTCGATTTCCCTTCTGCATCTCACTGAGGTTTGAGTGTTTAGCGGTTCAGATTGGTCGGTGGAGTTGTATTTCGAGCTTGGACGTTGCTGACGTTGTCGCCCTAGACAACGAGTACACGCAGTCTCCGGCTACCCATGCTGCATACTTCCAAGAACTCGAAGATGTCTACCACAATTCCGGCATTGTAGTGCCTCTCACGGCTAACGATCCAGTAGAGGGTCAGAATTGGATCAATGGAACAGTAAGTTGGCCGCTTTTTTAAGGTGGGGCGAATGCAAACTTCACACTTGGTAGGGCGCCGTGGACATATATGGGTAATTTCGTCTCGCTTGTTGACCATCACGCTGTCAGTGACGTCAGACGTAATTAGGCTAGACTCATACCCTCAAGGTTTCGATTGCTCTAACCCAACGGTTTGGAGTCCTGTGGTAACTAATTATTACAGTTATCACGAGAGTATGTAATGGCCAGTCTGTCTCTGTCCATATATTCTAATTCGGGGGCAGGCGTGGACCCTGGGCAACCTTGGTACTTCCCGGAAGTTCGTTTCAGCGGAATACCCATGCGTCTCTAAAGCTGACGTCGTAAAGTTTCAAGGCGGCTCGTTTGATGCCTGGGGACCGACTGCTCCAGGTACGGCCTATTGCTACACATTAACGATTTATTCAATGCGATATCAGGTTACGAGCAATGTCGAGAACTCACGGGGCCTGACTTTGAAAGTGTTTTCTACCTGAACCTTTGGGCTTCAAACGCTAAGCTCATCAACTACTACATGCTTTACGGGTACATCCAACTTTTTTGGCTCGTCTTTCGGACACTGACCTTTCCTCTCTTCCCGTAGCGGGACTTCCTGGAGTGCGCTGCCATTCCCTGGAGTATACAGTGAGTTTCTACTATACTGTTTTCTCTATGATCAGGAGCCCACTGTACAACAGCATCATATGACTACGGTGGTGCGATTGCTGAAGATCGACAACTTACAACTAAGTATCCCGAGCTCAAGCGTCAAGGGCTCTTCCTACGAAGCTCCCCTGAGTTCTACAAAACAGATCATGTTGGAGATACCACTACAAGCGCCGTCACAACCACAAGTCCTTTTGTGCATGTTACCATGTTGCGCAATCCTGACACTGGTACTTCGTTTTACATTGCAAGGCACAACGATTCGACGTCGATGTGAGTTCACTCATTTATCCAGGCTCGCCTGAACTGAACCACTGTAGGAGTACCATCAACTTCAAGATGAATATCACAATAGAGTCCGAGGCAATTCAAGTCCCACGTGTGGCGTCAGCAATTACCTTGAGTGGCCGACAGTCCAAGATCATTGTTACTGACTATTCCTTCGGCTCATCCAAGGTGTGGTATGCAACAGCACAGGTACTCTATACGGGTCGGATTGGTAGTAGGGATGTCCTATATCTGTATGGGGATCCCCTGCAAGAACACGAGGTGGCGCTAGCTCTTAATGGCACACCACGCATTCGCGCTCAGAGTTCCAGCTTCCAATGGAATACCTTGAAGGGTATCACAACCGTATCGTTGTTAACCGGCATTGAAGGGTTGGTTACTTTGTGGGACTCAGACCAACAGTTGGTTCTCTATAGCGATACCGCAACAGCGGGTACTTTTTGGTCCCCAGAGATACCCTCGAACGATGGAGGCGATTTCGCAAGCTACTGGCAGTTTGGCACCAACGCGTCGATTCTTGTTGGCGGACCCTACCTCGTGCGTAATGCGACCATGGTAGGTTCGAAGCTCGAGCTCCGTGGCGATCTAGACGAGGGCGTGAGGTTGACGGTTATTGCCCCTGACAACGTCAGGATGGTGACCTGGAATGGGTTCCCCGTCTCTCCTGATGTGAATGCCGCCAGTACTATCACCACAGTAGGCGGATTTTCAGCCGATCTGTCACCGTCGCTTTCTGGTCTCGGACTTGGACTGCCCAAACTTTCTAATTGGAAATATGCCGATAGTTTGCCAGAAATCCAAGGGAACTTTTCTGATGTCAACTGGACGATCGCCAACCACACTTCGACGAATATTCCCTTCAAGCCGTACTACGGCGATGGCCGGGTACTCTATGGCTGTGACTACGAATTGTAAATCTGTTTCTTTGTTCCACGGTATAGCTCACGCCTCCCTTCAGTTGCGAAAATATTGTCCTGTGGCACGGACATTTTAACGCTACCGAGGAAACCAAGTCTGTCAATTTGTCCATCAATGGCGGCGAAGGTCGGTTTTTGGCGGCTCGTGAAAGCATGCTTGGTACCTGATTATGTTGCTAGCTTTTGCCGCAAGTGTTTGGGTCAACGATGTCTTCTTGAAGACGTCGTATGGAAAGTAGGGTTTCTGTGACGCTTGCGGAGTAACATGCTCATGATATGGATGCAGTTCTACGAACAACAAAAATGTCGTTGCGGAGACAGACGAGGTTTTCTATTTTCCGCCTGGGTCTTTGAAATATGGCGAAGACAACGTGATAACCGTCGTTCAGGTACTCGAGATGTTTACCCTTCGCGGAACGGAATACTCATACAACCGTTGTAGGATAACATGGGGTTAGACGAAAACGGAGGTGAGTGAGCGGCTGCGACTTCTTGCCTTATACTTGATTGTCTGCAGAGGACCACGTCGATGATGAAAAGTCCCCCCGCGGCATTCGCGGTTTCATGTTGAACGCAGGTAACTTCAACGAATGGAAGGTGCAGGGCAAGCTAGGAGGGTACACAAAGTACGATTTGCGTCTTAAGCATATCGCATAGCTGACGACATCGACAAAGTTTCCCGGATAAAGTCCGAGGCGTTCTGAATGAAGGTGGTTTGTACGGCGAACGCCAGGGATGGCATTTGCCTGGGTTTAACACTTCTTTGTGGATGGCAAGAGACTTGTCCGAGGGACTGCCATCCTCTTCTGCAGGAGTTGGGTTCTTCGTGACCACAATTTAAGCTCAGCATCCCAGAAGACTTCGATGTACCGATATCGTTCACATTTGATGGGTCCACTCAGCCGTATCGTGCACTCTTATTTGTCAATGGTTGGATGATGGGCAAAAGAGTGGCGAACCTCGGGTAGGTATCTGTACTTCTCTATCGGTTGACCGTGTCTCCATTTTTGTTTCACCAGGCCCCAGTACGACTTCCCAGTCCACCAGGGTATTCTTGATTACAATGGAATCAAGTAAGTTACTTGCTAATGTCAGACTTTGCTCATCGCAGCTGACCGAACTGTCAGTACGGTAGTGGTGGCTCTGTGGGCCATGGAGTCAATCCCTATATCCCCGACACTGAAGCTAACCGCTAAGGCCGTCTACGAGGGAGGTGTGGGAAAAATCCACACTAACAACCCTGCATGGTCAGCCAGATAAGTTAGAGAGTTACCGTCCTTCCAGTGCACGCATCACTCGTTATGCACTTCTATCTAGATATTTTCGATCTACGCGTTCAACCAGTTAGCTAAGGGAAGAGCGTGGTGCTTGTGGGAAAGGGGGTGTACTTGTACGTAGTATGCTAAGGTAACTCAAGAGTTGATGTTCGAAAGGACTGGGTGAAAACCGGTAGGTTTTCTGGCCCGAAACCAGGACCCGAGTCGTCGAGCTGCGTTGGACAAACGGCTGTTGACTCAGCTGCTTTGGACGGACCGTGAGAGGGAGTGGTGGGCGGGAGCGAAGAAAAAACGAGAGACTAGAATGCGGCTCAGCTGAGCCTCGAGGGGCAGGTGAGAGTACGAAGGAGAGAGACGACCGGCTAATTCTCGGTACGCTACGTGCCTCCGCTACTGAGAATTGCCATCTTTCCCCGAGTCCAGACCCACTCAAGTGTGAGGACTTGGCAGTCATTGAGCATTGTTATGTAGGCAAGACGAAGTGGGAACTGTTTGCATCATGCTGTGTATGTACTGTCCAGTTGAAGCCAGCCTCTCCATGGGGGACCGAGAGTCGAAACTGGAGGTAATGCAAAGAATACGATGAATGCTCTCATCGTCAACAACTTGCACTTCAAGGAACTGGTGGTGCATGGCAGTAGCTCGTCGGTTTAGTGCACAAATCGCATGTTCAAGCAGACTTGAACTTGGACGTTTTACACAAAACTCCCTGACTTCCCCTTCCCTACCACAGGTACTTTACGAAACAAATGGCATCCTTCCTCGATTCCAGAACACTGTGAGCCCGAACATGCCATCCGTCTAAGAAACGCTCCGCACGCTCGCCATATCGTGTTTATGGCTACAAAGCCACACAAGTGGCTCCGGCAGTTTGAGAAGGCTCATCGCCTCGACTATCCAGGTACGAGCGGGGATTCACTGGAAAGTGTTGTCTGGTTTTACCTTAGCTGTGACTTGCCTGGAGTAGAACGACATCTCATCAATAACCCGTTTGAAACCCCCATCGGGTACAGCCATTATCTTGCACTCGCGAATAATTGAATAAACCAAGAGAAGGGCTAACCAGTGGCCAGTTGGTTGGAACTTGAAGCACGGAAGGCTATGGTATGTCGCTGCGTTTCCCTGAGATACTAAATCTTTACACCTGGCCAGGTGATATTTTTTTTGCAACTCCTGGAGGCAACGTTGAACCGCCTGTCCCAGTTTCATACGTCTTGTGGGCCTGCTGCATTACAGGGTGGCTTTTTTTTTTTTTCATTACAGTTGTCCGCTGACCGGTAACAGAAGAATCATGATATCTTATATCTTCAAATCCAGATTATTGGTAAGTACAAGGCCACTATCACTACTGACCTTATACCTTGGTATCCCTCGCAAAATTTCCGTTGGCCATGCTTGGGTTCACCATTGTAGTGGCTTTATATAACATTGGTGGGCGGGCGGCGCCGATCAGCAAATCACTTTTGCTATCCAGTGCTGTCCAGCACTGGAGAAAAAAAATTCCCCACGGCTGCCGGTGCACAAAGCAGTTTACTGATCAAGCTGTAAAGCTATGTAAAGCTATATCCATGTATACTGTTGGACTTCATGGGCCTCGAGTCAGAAATGGCGCCTTCCTTCTGACTCACTCTATGTCAGCATCCAGTATAATTACCTCACCACTCAACGAGTTGCCAGTAAAACAGAACACTGATTGGGCCACCTCTTGATCAACATGTACAAATACTTCTCTCTTCCAGTGCCTGCTACCCCATCTGCGATAGCAGCTTACAAGTCGCTCCGACTCACTTCTCTCAGGGTGGATGCTGCCCACTTCAGTTCTAACTACGTTCGTGAAGCCGCTTACACAGACGAATTCTGGTACAGGCGTCTTAGTTCGCCGTGCAAACGGACGTTTGTTGTGGCCAAAGCCACTGATATATCCCCGGATTCAGAAAGCGGGGTCCCCGATGGGAATTCGGGGATCGGAATGGTTACTATCCTTGCGCCTTCGGAAATTCCCTCAGCCACTCTGGGACCCTTAGAAAGGGCCGGTTTGAGTGCAAACTGGGAACCCTATTTCCTGGTGGCAATGTGGGTCCACCCTGAACACAGGGGAAGGGGTGTTGCGAAGGAATTGGTGAAGCGGGGGTTGGAATGGGCAAGAACGTTCTCCGATCCCCAGTCCGCCCATGAGAGCGGGGAGAAGGAAAAAGTAGTGGTGCTAATGGTTCACGATCATAACAAGAACGCGTGCACGCTTTACACCAAGATGGGATTTAGATATTTGACAGAGGCATCGTGTGAGGAGGGCTGTAGGTGGATGGCTGTCAAAGTTTAGGAAAGCGGATATAGATTGCCAAAAGTCATTGAACCTGCAGCCTCGGGTTGAGATACTAATACAATAATCTGACCTCCAAAGGACACCAAGTTCGAGGTATGGAATTAAGCAGTTAGGTGGTAACACGTTTCAAAAGTCCCGGTAAGAAGTCGCGCGGAGGCGTCGTACCAGAAGAGCAATGCTAGCCAGTGACAGTAGTAGTCTCCTCTTTGTGTCGTCCGTTTCGAGCCTCGCGTGGGAATAACTGCATACCCGATGTATGCAGACAGCCAATTAGTGAAAGGAAGATCACACCGAGGGCAACAGTGACCGGGATCCGAACGGCAATGCCTGTTTGGTAATAGAATACGACACAGAGTGCAGTCAGAAATGTAACAAGACTGATAAGTTTGAGTACATAGAGGTCATGATAACGTCATGCCGCGCACCTCCACATGAGTAGGACGGTGGGAAGACAGCATGCGATGGCAAGTCTTTCCAGACCGTAAGGTTTTTTGAGGATGCGTTTGAGGAGAGCCACCTATACAGAGTTGGCGGCACAAACAATATATAATTCAAATACCAACTCACCGCACGCAACGGCGTATCCGCTCCCTTGGCACGATATTGTTGCGTCATGAGCAGCCCAACGATGATGCTGCCGATACTACATATGATCGAGGTATAAACAATGATTTGTACAGCAGATCTCTTTCCCGGGCCCGTTGCTGCGTCAATACTGCCGATCTGAAGAAAGCCCACACTCGTGCTAAGGAGAACAGTCGCCTTCAGAAAGTTGGTTTAGCCAAGGTATCGTGCTAGCAAACCACAACGCACCAGCAGGTTGGAGTCGCGGATACTCACGTCCACTTTTCTTACGAAACGCGACCAACTTACTGGGCTGAAACTGTCGTAGAAAGCATAGAGTTGCTCCGCGTATGCGTCCGCACATCTAAAGAGAAGTGGGTCGAGTAAAATCATAAGCCAGCTTCGTTCGTAGGGCCCTCTGCCAGTCGTCCCCGAGTAGTCGATATCAAAATAGTCGTCGATTTGACCATAAGAGCTTCGGAGGACACCATTGACTACAGAAACAGGGGGAAACGGTTAGGCGATTCCTTTGCCAGGTCTACGGCATCTTACCATGGAGAGACATTAACTTGGCTAGCAGTCTCAGGCTAAGCATGTTAAACTAATGCAGCGACGGCACGCCGGACTCACCAATAACCCATGCAGAATGGTCACTACATCGCATTTTACTGTCCGCTGCGGCGATGGTTAATGACACGCTTCGAAGGAAAACGTCTGCTACCTTCGATCTCCTTGACAAGGCAAAGCATATGGGATAGATCATCCATGGTGTAAGGCGATGTGGAGTATTTCACCGTCATACGTTCTATCCACAAAGTGAGTGTCAGTACTGCGTCGTCGCCACCGCTGATAGCCCATACCTCCCGATGCTTGTATCAAAACGTCCTTCATATAGTTAATGACATCGTGAGTGAGGGAATGTGGTGTTGGGAATAATTCGCAATGCTTCCTACACACCCCTGTTGAATACGCAGATATTTCACCCTGACCGCTGCTCACCAGTATTGATCCAATATACCTGGGACGGTGCGTAAGCCATGTAAAGCCCCACTAGAAATATGAAGACCGAGACGTACAATGTGATTGGGATGGATGCCGTCGACACTGTTTCGACGCACAGCGCAGCTTCACTTCGCTATGCTCCCTCAACCAGAAGATGCGTTGGTCAATATGAGATACAAAGTAATAAAGACAAGTTTGCGACGAGTAGTCTTCCACATTCAGCACGACACAGATATCTTTGTCTCCCTGAAGCCAGGATTGCAGCTCGGAGCTTCTATCCAACTGTTGCACGGCTTCCATCACAAGACAGCGTACTCTTGTGTCAGAGATGTTAGACCAAGTATATATGTTCTGACACAGCCTCAACCTCAATGATCTGCCGTTGATAAACAAGATTACCTGCTCCGGATAGACGTAGTAACACCCAGCATCTGGGTGAATTATTTGCTTCCAGCCGATGCCATGGCAATTACTGTGTCCAGATTAACGTCTGATATGTCAGGCACGAACATATTGGAACTGACAGTCCTGGGTGCCAGCTCCCGCCCAGAGAGGCCGTTCGTGAAGGGGATGGGCTAACAGCGGAACAGCAACAAGTCACCGTCGACTCCTTATACTGAGAGGAATGAAAGAAAGTTGTTCACCTGAAACCCGCCGATGCCAACCTTGTCACAGAGGACGGCAAAAATGACTGTAGCTGAACACCGCAGTCTGCCATCGTTGAGATAACGCTTCTTAGTAGTAAGCACGCTCCAGGTCCGGTGTAGTTGAAGGGCTGAGAAGTTCACTACTCGAATGTGGGGAAGTGGGGAATACTTGAACTTGGAATGAAAATGCGAGTCGCCAAATATATATATCCGTCGGCATTGGACTTAGCGCGCATGTGGAAAACTTGGTGGAAGCAGCGTGTTTGCGGCATTGCTAACGTACGAAATCGTCATTGCCGTTGCGCCAATAACAAACCGCAGAAGTCGATACAGGAATTCATGGATAGGTTGACAACACCAGAATGATTTACCGTAATAATGGTCGTCACGTAAACAACTATCTTTTGTTACGCAAAATAAGCAGTGCCAGCAGCAACTAGTCATTATCAGCTATCTACAAAACGCTTAGTGCTCTTAGAGCACTTAGCATTTGCCGAGTTGAATAACAGTATTTGCCAAGCTCTTGAACAATTCAAAAACTGTCAAAAGTGTATATGCTGAAACGAGGACCGAGAAGCCACTGGCTTCTCGGTCCTCGTCCATGTATTTTTAGTCTTCTCAGTGTTATGAGGTTTCGCCTTTCAGAAGGGTTCCAGTTTCGTCGCTCTCGCGTTTCAGCTACCAATCTGTATTTCTACCAGTTTCACTCTTCATTCGTAGCGCTGCCCTAGTCGCCGCCCTTTTCTGTACCTGTCCGAGCCAGCGTGCTTACTCATGCTCCAAGCGCTATCTGTATCCCGTCTTTGCCTCGAGTGCTTCGACCCGTTAGCAGGATGCTCCCCTCACGCAATAGCACAGGTACGTGCGGAATGAAGACACCATTGTATCGGGTTATAGAAAGAATCGACAAGCGTTGCTCACTACCAGTTCAATTAGAAATAGTTAGATTACATTAGGCACTCTAAAGCTTCGCCTACCTACAAAAGTCAGATGAGATATACAACCATAACTCCTTTGACCAAGATAGCATGAGCGCGTACCTCCGCAACCGTCCATGCTGGAACGGAAAATGAGCTGTATTGTCGCTCTGCCCGAACTTACTTCATAGACGCAGCTAGCTGCTCGAGTTCCCGAGTAATCAGTGAGTTCGGGCACCGTCTCTTCAACTGCCTATCGACGACCGTAAGCACCCATTAAAATAGCGCGACAAAGCTAGTGAGGACTCACTCTAAACCATTCTTATCTCCTCTCTCCTTGCACTCCCTCCCAGCAGCCCGCCAATCGTTACAAAGCACATACAACTCCACTCGTTTCGGCGCATCACACCTGACGACATACATTGCTGCCTCTCTGGAGTGGCCAGCTTCAACAAGCTGCTTCACGAACACTTCGTACCCTATGGGACTCCGTTTGGACCGTGCAAATACTTCCAGTGCCTCAAAATCTCGCAAAGCGATTAGTGCTCGAAGTTTAATATGCCAGAAGCTACAGTGGGTTAGTATTGAATATGCGTGAGCTAGACATGGTGTGCGGCATGGCCACGTACCGCTTGTCGGGAACCTTGAAATCCGACCTCACGCGGTCTGCCTTGTTGCTCATGCCATTCATGATACATGCTCGTATCGTCTCAGAGACACTCAAACCAAAGAACTTCGCATTTCCCTGTGAATCCTTTTCGAGCTGTTGTTGCACTGCCAAGAGGCGGGCATTCTCATCCATCATCTAATACAACCCCATTCATCACCAAGACGGATAAAGGGAGGAGGGCACCAACCTTAGCTTCAAAACTCCGATCCTTGTCTTCTGAAAAGAACTTCTCTGCAGCCCTGACCGAGGTAATGATTGCGGTCTGATCCTGTCACGCAGTATGAGCTGGAAAGGCATTTGCCATTAAACCTACTTCACGTACAGTCATCCGGCTAGCTTCGCCCAAAGCGAGAACCGCGCTTTCCACACGTCTGTCGTCGCTATAATAGAAATCACGAAGCATCTCCCTGTTTTGTTCTCTTGCATATACTTGAAGTAGTTTGCTTGCCGGAGCTAGACTCTGTCCACCATCCTCAATAAGGCGGAAGAAATCTCCGAGCGAGAGGTGTTTATGGAGGTGAAGCAAGACGTGATAAACTAGCCTGCCAATCAGAAACATACTAGAAGGAACAAGAAGTGAAAAGGTACCAAGATCGGTATCGCCGCTGTCCACAGCCTTCAACAAAGCAAGTCGGTCTTCTTTCATTGTCAGCAACAGTGGCACCTGATTAGATGCTCTTGACTCGTGATCGAGCAGCTGAGGATCGTTCGAAGAGGGGAGATATCGATCAACCAAGGAATACGAGAACTTCAATGTGGCTCCTATGCTTACCTTTGTTGCTAAGCCTCCGCGACCGACCTCCCAAGCACGCCGTGCTATGTCGGCATAACTCACTTCCCCATTTCCAAGTTTCCCGAATTTGTCCACAATCAAATTGCACAATTCTTGATCCTCATCGTCTCCAGCTATGGCCTTCGAACGTGCGATTTTCATGCTCGCCCAATGCTTGAGAACGACATCTGGTTTGAGAGAAAGAAAAGAAGATATGCGTAATGCTAGCAAATGCAAGTTCCTTGACGTCAGCCGAGAGATTAAATGTAAAGGGGACGCAAGTTGGTATCTGCCAAGAGGGCAAAAAAGTCAGTAAGCCATCATAAACGGTGAACGGCTGTGCCTCACTGTAAATAAGTGATTGGCATGCCGACTTCGTAATAGTGCACTGCGTTGAGAACTCTCAGTGACTGACCCATCGCAACGAAATCGTTTGGGTTGTATAAGTCCAAAAAGCTCCAACCAAATTTTGCGGCCTGTCCGTGGCATGTGATGAAGTTGGAGGACGCGCGTTTCCCGAAGACTTACACTTAAGAGTTTTCGCTGCCAGAAAGGTTCCCATTCACAACCTGCAGCATCGATGCATTCATTAACAGCAGCAGCAAGGTCTGGCCGGATGCTTCGGATGCTTTCGTCCGCTTTCGAGGATTGTTGAGTGAAACTTTCCCATGCGTCGAAGAGGATTGCCGAAGGTGATGTCGATCCAGGCCGGAACACAGACAAAGTGGATGCTATTGAACGTCGGAAGAGGAACCACCATAGCGGAGATGCAACGCACATACCAGGTACTTTTTGAATCAGGTCACACACATCCTGACTCATGACACGGACGCTATCGACTTCCGTGACCGCAAATACAGCGCCGAAGTATAGGTACCTCATATGTGCCACATCACTTCCACGGTGAGGATGTGAAAGGGGTGACCATAGACGTACCGGAGGGTATCACCCGAAGGACCAACTAGCAATGCGAGATTGTTCCATGTAACAAGAATAGCATCGTTTCCGCACCATTCAACTTGACTGACAGGAACGTCTGCACCTGCAGTTTTGGTGTCAAACTCGGCCAGACTACGCTGAAAGTCAGTCGAAACGACCCAAAGAAGGCCGCTAGAATTTAGCAGCCCCAAGAGTCTGCCGTTGGGCGAGGGTGAAATGCGTGTGAACGGTCCACGGGATATTCGTTGATCAACACTTTCGAGATTGTCGACAGCGATGATGGTGTTGTCTACAGAGAGAAGGACTTCTACGTGTCGTGATATGTTCTGGTCTGGTGGAATGACAGCCCACGCATGTGGTGGCTCGGACACACCTGTACTACTTGAGCCCCTCTAGCTTAGAGTTTAAACGTCGGACAAACCAGGACTTGCTAGTGTGAGAGGTCGAGCGCCTCCCCAGCCCTTGACCTCCAAAAGCGTGAGCGATCCCGAGAGGGCTACAAGCCCGTTTTCATGAATGCGAGCATCGATGATTCCTATCTCCGCAGCTTCGGTACCAAGTGAAAACTGGAGATATTCACCTTGCAGGTCGTAAAGTCGATAGGTCCCTTCTTCATTCAGCACGACGAGTCGCTCGTCAGACGTCCATCCGAAACGAACGATCTTTCCTTGGTCCCACTGTAAAGCACTAGTCAGTTCTGTAGCCTCGCACACTCACTGGAAGATAGTCACGCTGAATAACAGAATCCCCTCTCCAGCGGGAGAATATACTTGTATTTGCGATCTAGATGACGCAGATCCGGCACGACCTATGGCTACTAACTTCGACGGGTCTCTCATTAAAGCTACACGTGAAATGAGTCATAGCTTGCTGAAAGATGTACTGGCCATACATACCAACTGGGCCACCATTGCGACATCCTGCAATAACGTAGTCGTTCAGGTTGGGAAGCTTCCCAGGAATCGAGTACAATTGCAAACGGCGGTAGAATACGTTGCCATCTGGCATCGCGTCCCATGTAGCGGTAGGGTGTTCGGCCACGGATTCCATGACTGAGGACCTTGTAATGAACCAGCTTCTAGCCCCAGGATACCGAGCACTGGGTTCCCTGCTAGCAGTGGCAGGATGGACGCTTAACGGGTATTACTAATCATGTCTAGGCTAGTGCAACCCCCTTTGTTGTCCAAGTGTACACACTGAGTTGCACGCTGTAGTCGTGTCGGCTAAACATCGATATTGATCATCAACCAAGTCGGCCGTGGACCCTCCACACTCATTCTTATCCCCATAGCCAGCTTATGTCGCGATGAGCAAGCCGGGGCCAAAACCCAAGTCGGCCCTTTCACTCCATGCAGGGATATACAAAGCCGATGCAGTCAAAGTAAGGACACGTCTTATCTACATACCTCATCCCATCTTCATCCCTAGTACTACTTCAGGATGTCGCCGAGTCACTCGGAATCACCAGTCTTTCTGAAACCGTCGCATCCGCACTCGCCAGCGATGTAGAATACAGGGTGCACCAGGTAGTCGAGGTACGTGCTGGTGGTTACTCGAGGATGGGATGACCCGCTATAAGACACCCAGGAAGCCTCTAGATTTATGCGACATGCTCGCAGAACGACGCTCACTACTAGCGACATCGACCTCGCCCTTCGTACGCTCAACATCGAACCCCTCTACGGTCACACACCACACGCATCCACTACTTTCCGACGTGCCCTTCCGTTCCCAAACACGCCCTCCGCAGGGACCGTGTACTTTGTTGAAGACGAGGAGATCGACTTCGACAAAGTGTTGCGAGAAGAGAAGATCATCATCCCGAAAGGCGTGAATTGGACAGCGCACTGGCTTGCAGTCGAGGGCGTGCAGCCCCTCGTTCCAGAAAACCCTCCAGCCGTCCCTCGAGAAGACGCGGCTGCTCCACCTTCAGCAGCTCTCAACGGCAAATCGCCGCAACTTGGTCTCGCAAAATCACAACAGGCCTCTGCTCCACAAACTCAACCGAATCAACTCGTCAAACAGGTCCTGTCGCGAGAACTGCAGCTCTATTATAGCAGGCTTACGTCCTCGTTGCTGCCCCCTTCGACTGCCCCAGCTGAGACAGCCAAGCGAACTGCAGCCCTTGCTAGCTTGCGCGCGGATGCAGGACTGCAGGCACTTCTGCCTTACCTTGTGAAATGGATCGGAGAGGGCGTTGTCAGTGCCCTTCGAGAGGAAACAGATGCTGAACAGGAAGGAAGAATGCTCGAGATCTTGTTGGACGTTACAAGCGCTATCCTGGAGAACTCGACTTTGTTCATTGAGCCTTATGTACGTCGACCTCTGACGAATGACATCTCACTACGCTCACGCCGCTCTACGTTTCTAGCTCCACCAGTTGCTTCCATCTATTTTATCCGTTCTCCTTCATGCAAGCTTGCCCAGTTCCCATGCAAAACATCTCAGGACGGCAGCTGCTCAAATGCTGGGCAGGGTCCTGACACAACATTCGACAACCTACCCTTCGCTATCGCCACGCATCATGAAGACCCTGTTAGTCGCCCTTCTGGGCAACACGCCAACCGCCCAAAGCACGATTTCAACAACTGTCAATGGATTCGCAATGGATACGAGCGGGACCCCCACCAGGGACGGTGCTCGAGGCCCGCCAAAACCTCTTGGCACCCGAGAAGGTGCAATACGAGGACTTATTGGAATTGGAAAAGAGGCAGTACGGAAGGGCATACTGGAAGGCGGAGGAGCGCGCATCGTTGGAGAGGAAATTACAGCTTCAGGGGTGGAGGGTGCGATCGGTGTTGTTGAAGCCGTAATGGTTAAGTTTCTATTCTTTGCAGTCGACGGCGTACTGAATTACTGGATAGATGGCTCTAGACACACTCCAACCGCCTTCCGATATGCCGGAGACGTTAGACTCCTCAAGAGAAGAGGACGCTAGGCTCATTGCACAGTTGCGTGATTTACTAGGGGAATTCTTCACTTCACGAGTGGTCAGTCGCGGCGACCGGAGTTGGGCTGCTGGCCTGGTCGCAAGCGTGAGCACTTAACCCACGACATCATTCACTGAATCTGTATGTTCAATTTGGCTTGTCAGTGGAGTTACCGTTCGTCGTGCTTCGTTACCTTGCTATCTAGTCGATTGTAATAATGTCAAGGGGGGAAATATGACACCCACTCCGTCGCATCTGTATGCATTCCAGTCCTTGGGGTATTTGGAAAAATCTATGATGACGATGAACGAAGCCTTACGTGTAATTTATTCTTCAGTTATCGACTAACGTCCCTATTACCCACTCGTAAACACCAAGGAAAACGGCACCGCCAGCCGATATCCAGAGTGTTCGAGGCACGACACCTGCAAACAACGCACGAGCACCTTCACCGACATATATATCTCGTGCACGGGTGAAGAGGGATGGAAAACGAGACGAAGGATCCTACGTATGGGTAAGTATCATGATTAGAATGGTAGAAGAATAGACCCCGAACCCTCATGTCAAGCATGACGCGAGTTTTGAGGACGTCAAGGGGCGTCGTGAGTGCTGCTGCGACACCGCCAGCTATGCTCCCGCATACAGCTGCTTCTGCGGCATGAAGCGAGCGAGAATCAAGAGCGAGGGAGAGTCGATATTTGAGATATTCGTATAAGGGGAATTGAAGAGACGTGAAAGGTATCTGTATGGTTGGTGGATGAAAAATGAAGACAGGGCTCTGAGTAAGGGTCAAGTCGGACATACCTCGCGCATGACAGTTATTCCGAATCCGCGATAGAACCCCTTGAAACCGTCAATTTTAAGGACCAGCTTCGCAGCGGCCAAAGAGGATGCCACAGATGATCCATATGACGACGTCTGCGCGCGTGTTTTGATAACCTCAGTGGGAACACGGATGAGACAAGCCGCCTAACAGAACGACATCATTTTGTGAACACGACGGCACGAGTTCTAGTATATAAAACTGGGAACGCACCACCTCACCCACGGATGCTGATATCATGTGGTTTAAGGGTGCAAGCTGGCCTTGCATGGGTAATGTCCTCTTCATCAAGTCATACGTCGAGAAGAAGACAGCAGCTATGTGCGGTGTGAGATCCGACACAAAGAAAACAACCCGGAGAGACTCACCGCCCGGCGCACTCCCTACTACGACGCTCCCGACGCCCTTGTATATCCCTGCAAATCCGCCCGCCTTGACGAATCCCTGTGCCGACTGCAGCCGGGTTTTGACGGTGTCGATCGGGAAGAAGAGCAGGTCGACAGCCGTGCCAGCTGCGCCTCCCGCCTGTCGTCACATTTGGTTCGCAGATTTTTAAAACAGAAAAACACGCGCGCGCACTATCAAAGACTGTCCAAAGGACGGCCTGCGTTCTGCCGCCATGGGACAAAGTCGGGGAATGAGTTTGGGAGGAAAAATACGCGTTTGGATCAAAACGCGACGTGTTTCTGCGCGAAACCTGCTCTTTTCCGATCGGACTTTGGAGTAAAAACAATACTCAGTGTCTCCCATCGCCATGAGTCTGGCATCTTTTCTTCTGGGAGCTGGCAAGAAACAGCCCATAGACAAGGAGCTAGACGGCTTGCTCAAATCACAGGTATAACTCAGGTCATGGGTATCCGTAACCAGCAGTGACCGACACGCTCAGCAGGTGCGTGAGGACGACCGGCCATCTTCTACCACACGCGTCGCATCGAACGAGAACGAGAACGAAAAGAAACGCAAATCAAAAAAGCATGACGAGGAGCGCAAGAAGAAACGAACCAAATCGTCCGATGCGGGGGTGAACGAAGAGACTGTAGTGCATGACAAGAAGGTCCAAAAAGCTGAGGACGGGCCGTCTTCCGCTGCACACGTCGCATCGAAAGAGAACAAAAAGAAACGCAAGTCGAAAAAGGATGACGAAGAGAACAAGAGAAAACGATCCAAGTCGTCTGATACAGAGGTGAATGAAAAGGAGACCGTAGCACGCGACAAGAAAGCCCGAAAAGTTAGTCGGAAGGCGGTCGAGGCAGATCTGGATTCAGACGTCGAAGCGGACAAGGCAGAGAGTTCAAAAGTTTCAATGGGCGGTGGACTGGTTACGGACGGAGAGGACAGTGATGGCCCATCGCATTTGGTTCACGAAACCCTTCACAGAGACGGCTCCTCACCGCAAAAAGGCGAGGGGAAGAAAAAGTATGTGCCAGCTGACGAGACTCAGGAGCAAAGGGATGCTCGCACTATATTCATCGGGAACGTACCTCCCGAGGTCGCACAAAAACGCGTAAGTCGGGCATGCGACCAACCCACTCCTCACTGATTGCACCTCGCCTTCCTTTCAGCCCTTGCAGAAACGACTACGACAACACGTCTTAGCGTCCGTTCCAACCGCAAAAATCGAGTCTATGCGTTTTCGTTCTATCCCTTTCCAAATCCCCACGTCAAATCTTTCCCTCAGCCAGGATGCCTCGGGCGATAAGAAGAAGGCGAAGGCTCGTCAGCACGATCGTGATCGCGCTGCATCGTGGCGTGAAGCAAATCCTAACGATGACGACACGTCAAAGACAGACGCAAAGAAATTCCTCACTCCCAGTCAAAAGAAGAAAATCGCGTTTATCAACGACCATATCCATTCCAGCGCAGACTCAGTCCATGCATATGTCGTTTTCGCGTATCCTAAGCCTGCAGAATTACGGCCCGCAAATTTACCTCCTCTCTCACCTGTCATGGACCCGTTCGAAGCTGCCCGCCTTGCCGTGGAGAAATGCGACGGAACGATATTCATGGATCGGATGCTCAAGGTGGATTCAGCCGGTCACTCTGACTCGTCGCCGAATGCTGCTACTGCAACTACCAAGCTGGCTATTGGAGATCCCAAACTCACTGTCTTCGTCGGGAACCTTGATTTTGCTAGCAAAGAAGACGATTTGCGCATTTTCTTTGAAACACTCATTCACGCAGAACGAGGACCGCCACCACAAGATTTGGGTTCGGACGGCACAAAGCACGGCACCTGGGTGACACGTGTCCGCATGATACGTGATAAGGATACTCAACTAGGTAAAGGTTTCGCATACGTTCAGTTTGTGGTACGTCCGCAGTATGTGTATGCCCTAAGCATCAGTAGGTGATACTGTTCCTAGGATCGTTCTTGCGTAGACGAAATTCTAGCACTTGAACCCGACAGGCTCAAATTCGCAAAGCGGAAGCTCCGCGTTCACCGATGCAAAACGATACCCAGCTCCGTTACACCGGCCGCATCGTCACAGTCGTCGAAACCTCCGCAGATACATGCCAGCTCTTCAATATCAAATGCCGTTCCGAAAGGTGACCCCTCGCTCGGCGAAAAGCTGGCGCACTTGTCCAAGGAGGAGCGTAAACAGGTCAAAGCGGCAGATGCTGATCGACGAGAACGGCGATTGGCAAAGAAGAAAGCGCGTATGGCGTTGGATAAGCAAGGGGTGCATCACCAGAGCAAGGGTAGGGAAAGGGTGCGCAAGTCGGTCGCAGCGCGGAAGTCGGGTGCTGCACCCGCGCGGAAGAAGGGGAGGGTCCGCAGTGAGAAGAGTTTGAGCAAAAGGAACGCGAAGAAGTAGCGACGTTGATGGCAGTGTACATGTTTGCGCTACGTCTATGAGTCTATTACGCGTAGGCAGTAGCCTGTTTGTGTCAGCCACAACTCACCCCTAATTGAAGGCTTGGAGCGGATAATCATTGAATTCGATGTTGCTCAGAACTTCTTTTGGACAACGGTGCAACGTGTTCTAATCGAATGTTGCCGCGGCCTAGACTCATGGGCATAGCCCTATCGTCTGCTCTACATCCCCTACGTATCGACAACCACCAGAGTCAGTACTGAAACTGACTTCGCAGAGAACCAACCACTCGGCCTCGCGCAATGGCGAACGATCCCTCAAGATTAGCAAAGAAGGCTGCCAGGAAGTCCTACACCTTGCCAGCAGACGATACCAGTACACATGCGATATCTACCTCTGGACCTTCCGCCTCTGAAGACTCCTCGGATACTCCGTCGACGGGGGGTCTAAATTTGACAAACATCCCCATGGGCGGTAGCGTCCGCCCGAAACTTTTAGCGACGAAATGCGCAAGGAAAGTTGCCGCTGACTATCGATCGGCGCCTAGTAGGCACTCGACCGCCGATGACGATTCAGATCCATCAACATCGACTAGGAGTGTAACCTTGACGGACACGTCCATGCCAAGCAACAGCCGTCCGCTATCCATAGCAATGAAAGCGTCGCGGAAGGTTGCCTTCCGCGACCCTCCTCCAGCATCCCAACGTCCGACTGTTGACTCGCCATCTGGCCATCAAGGCCGGATGCTGGCGTCAGACGAATCGCCTATGCATCGCCCGAAGGATAGGGCCAATGCAACTCTGGGCAGTGCAGATCAAAGAGGAGGTATGTATCGTTATCAATCTCCCACTAACGATCACTATCAATTCCCTATTGTTAAACTGATCGATGTTACATCCATGTTCTTAGGTCGAAGTCAGGTAACTCGCACTGCAAATCAAGGTGTACGTGAGTATCACATTCAACCATCCTGCTTAGAGGTATTGGAGCACCAAGTACTGACGGAACTTTTTCTAGGGGACCTTGGCTATTACCGCCCAACTCGCTCAGCAACTACCATTGATATTCGCACCGTAGAGCGGAGGAAATGGATGAGTAGACGTACTTCTAAGGAATTTATCCCGGAGGGTGGCGCCACTAGGCAACGTGTCTCGCGGATCGCTGCTGGGCGTCAGTCTAAGCCGACTCCGGCAAAACAACAGGAACACACTGCGCGTCACCACGTCAGGGTTTCGCAGCGGAAAACCTACCTTGTGGATGGAAAATTTGTGTCACTGGGGCCAGACGTGTCTTTGGACCCTAACGATACAACTAGAACCGACGAGTCTGAGGAATCGATTGAGGAACTACCAGAGTAGGTCGAGAGTCCAATCACCCGTTATGCCAAGCTCAAGTCTTGTAGGCGGCTAAAGGCTGCGAGAAAATTACAGTTCGGCGTCAAAACCAATCGGCCTGAAGTGGTTGTGAGGTGCACAACACCGCAAGATGAACATGAGAACTTATGCGACGACTCAGAGAAAGAAACCATGTCTCTGTATGACACTGGAGACCACAGCACGGTGCACGGTATAATGGATGATGACGATGATGTGAAGGAACCCACCCACTCTACACGACTGAGATTACCCTTCCTCCAGCGAAATGTGCGACGAGGATTCAATCTCAGATCCAAGATGCTTGGTATTAATCCAACTGATGTACCTGTAAACCAGTATGTTGCATTCACACATCTTTGAGACACTGCTTAGCAACTCCTTTTCATGTTTATAAGCACAACTGCAAGACCGGCTGCAGTTGCAGTACCCATCATAAAGGAGGATGTAAAGCCGAAGTTCATACCTTTGGTGGAAACAAAGCTGACTCCTTGTGTGGTCGAAGACTTTGGGCCAACAGCAAGATATCCATATTTACCTGAGTCAGGTGACATGTATTCATGTCGTCCCGGTGGGCCACGACTGTATGATATCTTGAATAGGCTGCCGCTTGAACCTTTTGGGGTACTTTCATGGGTGATAGTAGACAGAGAAGAGGAGCTGTTTGAGCTGGATGATGTCTTGGATGAAGATAAAGTCATGCTTGCATTGTGGTACCGGTGGATATTCTTGAACCGGTATGTGGTATCGCCAACACTGATAAGATACACTCCTCATATTTTGTTCCACCAGGAACGTATTCATTGCAAGTTATTTCAATGGCGCAAGAACATTCGTGACTGAGAATTGGAAACTCATTCGTCAGGCAGCAGGAATAGCGGCTCTCAGAACATGGCTACTTGTAGGCAAGCCTTTACTCACTATCGAAACATTGATCTCAGATAAATCAACCAGGTACTATGCGTCAACAATTTCTTGCTTCCTCTGGAGGTTGTCTCTCTCATGCAACTCTACCAAAGTCTGGTGGATTCAGAGAAGTGCGTCAGGCTGAATAGCAGTCTGTACGAGTGGCGCAATGTACGTAGTTAGAAGGACAACTTCGTAAAGGGTGTTGGCTCAGTCGATACATTTACCCTGCTCATCATATCATGGGCCAGTCATGGAAGGCTCCCTCGCCAAATCTGAAGAAGCTAATGTTTCCCGAATCCACGGCAGCAACAACAACTGATTTCTTCCCAGCTTTGAGACGTACAAACGGATTTGGCTTAGGAGGGGCCAGGTTGCGGGAAACATCAGGCGACGGTACCGCTGTTGTGTGGGACTTCAATCGAAGATAAGAGAGTAAGTATTGAATCAACGTCCGTGGTGGTGAAATGGGTGGTGCTGGGAGTTCAGGAGATGCGTTGGCCACTGTAGCATTATTCGCCTCCTTGGCGGCGGTTTGAGTTCTCCGCTTCCGCGGTGGTGGAAGAGGCATCTCCGGAAGACCCTCGAAGAGGGCCGTAAGCTCATACAAGTTAGGCATAGCGGTCGTACGTGCGCTATCGAAGCCCAATCAGCGGGTTCACACCAATAGAAATTATGGATGACCGACTTTATAATTACCAGGTAAAAATCTGGTGGTGGTGGGGCAGTCTTGCGGAATGGCGTGGAGGGTTTGTACACGTGGAAGAAGATGCTATAAGGGGAAGAAGATAAGGCCGTCGAAAGAGGTGATGATACTGCTGTAGCTCCCTCGTCTATTCTCGAGCAGTTGCACAATGGGGTACTATGACCGCACGGAAGAAAACGTAGAGCTTTGAATATGTCACCTACAATGATAGTTAACTGAAAGAGTAACTGTGTGGGTAGCAATGACGAACCACTCGACTTGATGCCACGAAACATAAGGGGTCCCCATGGACCTCTATGAAACACCAAGCCGACGGCGCTCAAAATCTTCAAAACGAGGTTCGAGAACAATATGGAGATCCTTTGCCATACGTTCGGAGCCCCCGTCGCAGGACGTAGGGAATGCAATGGAGACGGAGCAACAGGGAAATCTGGCGTAGGAGGTTCTGCGCGCCTCAGGACAAAGCCGAGACGCTTCAGATAAGCGTACACCTATTACGGAGTCATTGGGCGATCTACAAGCACAACTTCGAGAACTTGGCGGCAGTGCCACAGTATTACACACCTGGTAACGTTCCAGTGTCATATCTTCACGGCCGATCATTTCAGTGTATGCCTGCTGGACAGTCATTGGCGCGCCCGGGCTTGTCTCCTCGATATTTACTAGGTTTAAATGAGATGAATTATCTGGTATACTCTTGTAGCAGAACAATGCCCCGCGCTCGATTAGATAAATAGATTCTTCTGGGAGGAGTTCGAGGCGCTTTTGAGTCTTGGAATTCTTCGGCAACTCCAACTCGGGTTCTGTGTCCCCAGGAATCTCCAGACGGGACGAGAAATTGAGTGTCCCATGTTCGCGAAGTGCACGCCGCGTGATGTTACGACGTGTACCCGCGCGATGGAAGGATACCAAATACCATAACTTACAGATTTGCTACGAGGGCCGCAACCGAAAACTCTGCCTCGGTCTTCGACTCGTACAAAAATAATGAGAGCTTACCTCGAAATGCTGCGTTCTGCTCGAAGAGCCTCGAACATGGCACCGCGCGCCCGGTCGAGGATGTGCAGCTGCAACCCAGAGCCATGTCCATGTGCTGGTTCGAAATCCTTTTCTCCTCTCTTTGGAATCACTGGGCGTGCTGAGGCATATTTCCTGTATGATCCATTGAAACACACCAAGAAGTTTTTGAGATCGCTACACTTACGGAAGCTTCGTCCAGTCCAGTCCACCGTCCTCGTCGCCCGACGACTGCTCCTCATCTCCGGCATGATCCCCGGGTGATTTTGGATGTGATTGAGGTCGTTCGAGTATGTCATCCATCAGTTTAGGAGCAGTGATGGCGAGTCGCTATAGTAGGTGTCACATTTTTTCAGTGGCGGTGATGACCGTGTCTGATAGGCAGGAGAGTGAATTCACAGCAAGGGTGCGTAGCGCAGTGGTAGCGCGTATGCTTTGCATTCAAGCAATTGAAACTTGTATAAGGTCCAGGGTTCAATCCCCTGCGCATCCAATTTTTTCTTCCTAAAGCTCATGACCACAAATTCAACAAGGCAAGCCCAATCTTTCCGAGTCAGTCTGGCACGTATAGGCTTTTCTCCCCCCAGAGGTAGGTTGTACCGACCAGGCAGAGACTCTCATAGCCCCTGAATACACACCGTTCCCAGATATTGGTTCACATATGCCTTCTACTGCCGCAGATCATCTCGAGTCTCGACCGAGCTAACTGCGTCTGGTACGATCACTGATAAAGGAAAGCTTTTGATTGATAGATACCACACCATTACAGAAGCATGTAGCTATTTTCCCCGTCCAACTGCGTCGCCTGCCATCATGTCCACTGCATACCGTCATCGCAGCTATTTCGCCTCAAGTTGCACTTATTCTTGTTCTGCGACTACAAGAGCACACTGATCGCGATCAAATCGGGTGATATCCCGCGTCCAGCTGACAAGGATTATTTTCCTGATCTCAGCCAAAAATATTCAACCTGTACGAGAGGGAAAGATATAAGTAGCAGCGAAGATGACCCGACAGAACCAAGTGGCATCCCTTCCCCAGAGATGCATATAACTCAGGCGCTATTACTGCCAGCACTACTTTCATCGGTGGCTGCTGCCATTTCACAGACTTTCCCGGGCTTGAACAAGCGATTCAATCATGCCAGTCGCGAAAGACAAGCAACTTTCAAGTCCCAGGCAATTCACCCCGTTCCTTGGGACCAGTCGTCGTTTACACCTATTGGAAGTCTCGATGCCCTCTCTGTTGAACAATTTACCACCCTCGGTCATCCAGCGTTCCCAGCCTACAGCGTAAGGATCAAGCGAGCGGATCCCGCGGTCTTCACATGTGACCCCACGGTCAAGTAAGCAATGCAAAAAATGGAGGGTAAACTTCTCATTGCCCCTGCAATGTAGGACCTACACAGGATATATAGATGTTACTGGGGCCAAGCATCTGTTCTTCTACTTCTTTGAGAGCAGAAATGATCCGGCAAATGACGATGTCATATTTTGGACTAACGGAGGTGTGGAAGAAATTGGCACACTACCCAACAATCCCCTCATGCTTTCATAGGTCCTGGTTGTTCATCGGGCCTTGGTCTCTTCATGGAACTGGGTCCTTGTCACGTCTTCAGCGATGAAGGCCCGGTATTCAATCCGTACTCGTGGAACTCCAATGCAAGCATATTCTTCGTTGATCAGCCTATCGGTGTTGGCTTTTCCTATGCCGACTACGATGAGATCGTGGTAAGCCACAGTTCACTTGTACTAGAAGATGCGTTTGTCCAATGACATCCACAGAGTACTACTGAAGAGGCGGCAAAGGATATAGCCGCGTTCGTTGCCATATTCTTCCAAAACTTCCCTGATTTCCAGACCCGCGGTTTTCACATGGCTGGAGAATCCTACGGGGTATGTCCAACAAGAGATTGCCACGAAACGATTTGTGTAACTGTTTCAACAATTAGGGGCGCTATCTCCCCGTTTTTGCCTCTGAGGTCTATGACCAGAACGCCAGACTGGTCGAAGCAGGCATTACCCCCATCAATTTAACGTCCATCATGATGGGTAAGTAGACTTAAACGGGTTTCAACGGCGAATGTGCGTTGGTATTGAATTCGCCGAACTATCACAGGCGATGGTTTGACTGATTGGTATAGAATGGTCCCCACGTATGTCGATATGCTTTGCACGAGTGCATCCGCTTCCTCCTATTATGTCCATCGGGTGAGGCTCAGTCACTCGCGTTTCCTCGGGTCGTTTGCTCATTGGCCACAAGTTCGTGCGTCGCCATGAAAGAGGCTGTAAGATTGCGATTCACGATACAGTGCATCTATTATAACCATCTTGTGCCAGTTTCCCAAATGTGAGAGATGGACCAAAGTAGCGTGTATCGACAAATTCGATGCCCTAGGCTGCAGAGCCGCTACAGATTTCTGTAACAATCAACTTGTCGCGCCCTTTGACGCAACAGGTACTAGTGCGGAACCGGGTGTGGATAAGGGGGCTTATACTTTCCCCCGTCAGGCATGAACCCGTACGATATTAGTAAAAAATGCGAGGGCGATCCAGAGGATTTGTGCTACCCAGTCACCAGGTACGTGGCTCGATTATCCGAGCAAACATTTTGATTGAAGTGTTTGATGTCATCAGGTACATCAGGGAATACCTCGATGATCCTGATATTCGTGCGGCTCTTAACGTTAGTCCTTCTCTTGGCAAATTCAATTCCTGCAGCAATGATGTTGGTGCCGCGTTCGAGGCAACGATGGATGAATACCACCCGAGTGACTCCTACGTCGCCGAGTTGCTTGAACGCGGGATTCGAGTGCTCGTTTATGTCGGAGCATACGATTGGATTTGCAACTGGATTGGTAATGAGAGGTGGACACTAGCGTTGCCGTGGTCGGGACAAGAACAATTCGCCAATCAGCCTTTGACAGAGCGGTACGTCAACGGCGCTGTCGCTGGAAGAACACGAAGTGCTGCTGGGTTCACCTACGCCACTGTCAACGAGGCAGGACACATGGTGGGTTCCTTCGCGCGGAGATTACGCAATCGAGAGCTGAAGATTTTTCAAGGTGCCGTATGATAAACCTGAAGAAGCTCTGGAAATGGTAAACAGATGGCTGGCCGGGGCGACACTGTGATGTCCGATGCGTGATTGACGATGCACGAGTAGAACCATACAGTTGGTGTATGAATAGCTTTACCTGAACTCCCAAAATCAACCGAGGTTGCTCTTAACCCGAACGAAATTAGTAGTTGATGAATCATCGTAAAGCTGTAAACGACAGAGGAGTGAAGTCCGCGGTTGGGTGAATGAGTGTCCGGCTGTTTTGTGAGGGCGATTGTTGTCTTAGTTATTCAGCTCCAGTATCGAGGATCCGAAAAATGCCAGTTCAAAAGTGCGTTGCACGCAAAAAAATTGGGTAAATACTCATACGTCAAATCGTTGTGTGGCCGACTGAGCTGATGCATGCCGCCCATGTGCCGGTGATCCCGGATTCCCATGATGAATTAGGTGTGTAATCGAAGTTTCATGTTAAGAGTTCCATCGGCCTATGGATATCCCGCTTATAGTCGTCAGTGGTTGTAGTGCCAGTGATGATGAATGGCCTTAGGACAGATAGACCTAGCCTTGTCTCCATGACCTTGTACGCGTCGCACGTTACCTGGGTGTCGCGGGAGGACATTATTGGTGTTCACTTGGGGAAAAGACCAGGCAACCCAGCCAGGGTTAGGCGCCCAGTGATCCAGGGTTGATGAATTTCTGTCAGAAACGTGCACGAAGCGTGGGCTGGCTTTCGGACGCTCGGATCGAAAGAACTTAAAAATCTTTCGAAGTGTCAGGGACCAATGACGCTGGACAAAGTCAACACACAGCTGATCAATTGATCGACATCAGAGTCCTGTGAGGCGGGGTTGCGGGTGGTTTTTCCCCTCCGTGAAACCGTCTGACTGGCGCAAGTACTGTGAATGATATTGCCTGCGAAGGCCGTCGTAGTTCCGGCCGTGAACCGATCCTAGTCACCGCAAGACTTATTACGTCAACAGTCATGTACCCTTCTCTGCGTTCACCGAGGTTCGCTGTCCTTTCAGATACGCGGGCCCGGGGTCGTGGAAGGAAGCAGCGGCACCCAGCCACGCCGGCCTCCAATTTACCAGAGAACAATATGGTGAAGTCAAAGTCTTCGGCGGAAGTGTTTGATTGGAAGGTTCTAATATTCGTAGATAACCTATGTGGTGCCCTCGTTCTTCCCAAAATATCCCCTCCAAGGGCTCCACAACGAGTGTCTAACCCCATATAGACCATGTAAGCGGTGGGGGTGGGGGTTTGAGTGGGGGAAAAGGTCGAGTCCGATGCAATTTTTCAACAGTCGGTAATGCCTTGAGGCTTGCAACCGATGGAATCGGCGCTGTCTATTAGAGGGTTTAAAAAAAGACAGATACCGGGTCACCGCGACGCGGTTCGATTATCGCAGTCGTCGGGACGCATTCAGAAAGACAAGATGCTCCACAGGACTTCCAATAGATCGATATCTTGCTCAGACGATAAGCCGACGCTCCTAAATATGTTCGAAAGCTGTAGCGCGGGTGCGGATATCTATCCTTGTTCATTCTGTTCAGGTCCAAAGTCTCTCACGAAACCGGCTGTGACCCTGCCCAGCCCAGTAACTTTTCTGTGATTTTTCTCCCAAACAAGACAAGGGAACCCTGTGTTTCGGCACTTTGCAATCTCAAGTTGCGACGTGCTGACATAATAAACTTGTAACACTGTAATAACGACTCGCTTATGTCGCAATTTACATTTCTGTCCGCAGGTGCCTGGCTTGGATTTAAAGCTTTAAAGCACCATTACATATCGCATCCAGCTTTCCCCGTCGACTACCCCCAACCACTAGTTCGACGGCGACGGCTCTACCCGTCTAATAGCTTACGCCAACGTTCTGGAATAACAATCACGACCCGAACGTCGCGCACGCCCTCTTCCTCCTCTTTGTGGCCCACTAATAACTACCATGATCTTTCATCCGGTGGGTCGTGTGCTCCGTCTTCCGTTTTGGCCGTTCACCATCTTATTCTCCCCGTGAATATAGCTCAGTATAACGAACCCTCATATTATCTATGCATGCCTAGGTGGCTTCGTCGTCATGGTAGGCTCTTTCCTCACATTCGGGATAGCAGTGACCGAAAACCACTCAGTTTGGGATGTTTTCTCTGTTCATCCGGGAGAAGGTTAGTTTGAAGTCCACATGTTTCCGGGAAGTTGCTCATTGCCGTCTAGTTGTACATCGGCGAGGCATGCTGGGCATTCCTTTTTGGCGTCATAATTGGTGTGCCCATTTCGCATGGACACAGCCCCATATCCACTTACCTGTCATTCCCATATCGTAGGTCCGTATGGTGCCAATCTTATCGATCCCCGTGTGTGGGCAGGTAATAACGGAGACGCGGACAATACCATCACCCTGGAGTTCACAAGAGTCGTATTGGCTATTGGCGTATTTGCTATTGGCGTGGAGCTTCCGAAGGCGTATATGGCACGTCACTGGAAGAGTCTGTTCTTTCTTCTTTTCCCGGTGATGACTTGGGTGAGCCCGTGGCGTCTAGTTAAGTTCCACCTTCACGTGCTCACAATTGATAGGGGTGGTTTGTATCCGCAGGGCTGATTTACGCGTTCATTCCCGGGATGACCTTCTTGTGCAGCCTCGCCGTAGCGGCATGTCTGACTCCCACTGATCCGATTTTGGCCGCCGCCGTGGTTGGCGGCAAGTATGCTGACAAACATGTCCCTGCTCATATTCGACATCTCTTAGCTGCAGAAAGTGGTTGCAACGACGGCGCGGCTTATCCCTTTCTGTTCATATCATTATATCTTATTCTGGAAGCCACACCGGGAGCCGCTGTACGGGACTGGTTCCTTTTCCTGTGGCTCTGTAAGTCATTGTGCATCCTCTTCTCCTGTACCCAGCCTGACCCCCTTCAGATCAAATCTTGTTGAGTGTGGTATTCGGATCGCTCATTGGCTTTGGTTTCCGTCACCTCATGAAATTCTGTGAACGCAACGACTTGATCGACCGTCAGTCCTATGTTGCTCAGTACGTCTCTCTTGCGTTTCTGACCATCGGCATTATGACAATGCTGGGGTCGGACGACCTGCTGGCAGCATTTTGCTGCGGTACTGCCTTTGCATGGGACGGATTCTTCAATCGACAGACAGCGGAATCGGTGTTTAGTTCCGTCATCGATTTGCTTTTCAACGTCGCTGCTTTCATTTACGTGGGTGCATGGATGCCCTTCGATAGCTTCACCAACGCAACGTTGAAGCTGAGTGTATGGCGGCTTATCGTGATCGCCATATTGGTGTTGCTGCTGAGGAGGCTTCCCATCATGATCATGTTGTACAAGTTCATACCTGACGTGAAGACCTTTCGGGAGGCTGTCTTCAGTGGCCATTTTGGGCCCATAGGTATCGGTAAGCGGCGCAAAGTAACCCTTGGACTCAGGATAATTCACATGTCCCTCAGGAGCTGTGTACATCTCTACCTTGGCTGTTGAAATGCTCCCCAAGCCAAATTACCCACCAACCAATCAGACAGAGTTCTTGGCACTTACGATTCAGCCGATCGTCTCCTTTATGGTCCTTTGCAGCGTTGCCACTCATGGTCTATCGATTCCCTTCTTTTCTCTCAGCCGTCGTGTCCATTCTGTATCGTCGCGGACATGGTCTCGTCATGCCGCAGCTGACTGGACGTCCCAAGCTAGGTTGGTTGCACGTCCGGAGGATATTGTTATCAATCGGGACCGCATCAGTGAAATGGAGAAAGGCGAAGCTGCGGAGAGCTCCGGAACAGCCAGCAAACGAACAAGCGTAGCCACGGCTGTTCCTCCGGTCGTCACAGATATAAGATCCACAGATGTCGTTGAGGAAGACAAGGTCTCGCCGAGCGGAACGCTAACGGCAGAAGAATGTATTGAAGAAAACCCGCCGGATGGCTCAGAGACCGAGTTAGAATGGAGAGAAGGACCACATAAGGTTATCGAAAGGCGTCATGGACCTGGGCAAGAGGTTGGTAGGATCCCATCGTTTGACTGTGCAATTTGAATTAACACTTATGCCCTAGGTCGAGATCGAAGTTGTCCGCAATGCTTATGATACCCAACAAAAGAGTGTTTCTTCCTTCTTCAGAGGTCAAAAGCACGCCGTAATACAGTCAGTGCATGACCACCTCCAGGGGCTTCAACATGCTGCTGAATGCGTCGAGGGTGGATTGAAAGAAATTAGCGGAACAGTAAAACGCGATATCTGTGGTACAGAAGAACGGATTCTCCACGACGGCAATAACGGCGCGACGTCGCCCGCGGACGGTGCTGATGGCGAAGAAGAGTGGCTGTCAGATAGGAGTGATGGTGACACAGGTACTGGTTCAACCGCAGGACAACATGGTGACCGCAGAAAACGCCCACGATCTGGAGACGTCAAATCAGCGCTTAAGCACACAGGAAGCCATAGGCGGACTAGGTTGGGTGGAAAGACTCGCCGACGCGCTTCCATCGCGTCTACCAGCGAAGAGTCTATCAAACAACCAGCAGAGCAAGACCCAGCGCCTACCATGAGAGCGGAACAAGGTCAAGAAGCAGAAGGTCATCGTGGGCGTAGCGTTCGCTCCGAACGTCCGAACACCGACCACGCTGTCCGCCGGTCCCTCAAGCACCGACGGTTGGAGTCCCTGAAGTTGGACCCGGTCTCCCGCGACGTGTCGCCAGCTCGTTCAGTGCGCTTCGCTGACGAAGGGGCCAGATCTGGCACTATCACTCCTCGCAGTTTCTCTGCAAATGATCAATGGCATCAATCCCCAGCAGATGATGATTCCTCAAAAGGGCGAGTCACTTTCGATGTACCTCATCAAACATAGCAAACCATCGGCATCTTTTCCTTATCCTTGAGTGTCTCTTCCTTGTGCCTTGTATCCATTGCATTCAGCTTTTCCGATATCATCCCTGTTGTGCCCATATCAACAGTTAATGGTGCCGGGGCTTCATATTTGTCTCTTATATTATACGTACCAATTGCATAGCAATCTCGCATTACATGCTGTATCATTCGCTAGGAGGGGTCATTTGGAGGACATCGATACAATGTCAAGCACTCACACCTACATGTCAGTTGCAATTACCTCCCCAAAATATGAACTGGGTCCTCAGACATACAAAAACTGTGCCCAAACCGTGCGGTCACGCACAGGAAGCAGAATTGTTGACACCCCTCCCAGTACAGCGGAGGTGAGGAAGAGAATGTGAGTAGCCAGTTTTTGCGTGTTGTGGAGTTCGTATGTGTCTAGTTGATGCTGGGATCATACGGACCTTGCTAATAGGGTGCGACATTCCATCAAAAACTACGCCATAACGATGAGGTTTCATAGGAGGTCAAGGGTTAGTGCTTGGTCCACAGACCGCTCTGCTGGTAGCCGACATAGCTTACAGTGATCCGTCGATGGTTAGTACATATTAAGTAGAGCAACGCATAAGTGCTGCATGGAGCAGGGTTGTAGGGATGGCAGCACGCACTAGAAACGCACAAAACGTTAGGTAAATGCATCAGACGAGGCGAGTCGGCATGCTGCGAATACATGTGTCCGGTTCCTTGCGGCACTTTGATGCAGCACATAAACCTGTAACACGGAAGCCGTTATACGTAGAAGCACTTGTTCCATGATGAATGATGTGGTGAGTGCCCATACAAGTATTCTCGGTAGCCGGTTTGGCTCGGAGAGTCGGATCGATAAGGATGGTTCGGTGAGGACGGCCGACAGGTGGGAAATCTTCGGCGACTTGTGGAGAGCGAGATGGCGGATGTATTATTCATCCCATACCCCAGCTTGCGAACGCTGAGCAAGCCATAAACCTCACGGAGCCGGCACCAGAAAACGACCAAGTGTGATGCACCAGCTGATGGTACTAAGCATACCCGCCGGGACAATCGAGAACCCGGACAGCAAACTGATCCGATTCCCGAATGGTATTCAAGCGCGGGACCAAACAGACAACCTTCATGGGAAAGTAGAAAATCCCGAGACAAAATTTCCTAAAAGATGACAGACTGCGCGCTTGGGCCTCCCCTCTGACGGCGCCGCTAACATGTAGCTACGAATTCCAGGGCAAACCGGTTGTTGGTGCTGCCATGTTCCGTCCGAGAAAATGGACGGATAGCCCATAAGCCGTTGCCGGGTCCGCTACAAAGTAGAATCGCTGCGCACAACGGACTGTCATCAGCCGCAGGCCCTCGGAGGCCCATCCTTGGCTGCGATGGAAGAAGATTAGGGCGGTTCGCCAACTGCTTCCGCTACCTCAGTTCGGTGACTAAACGTTTTCCGGGTCCAGTTGATCTACTATACACAACTTGGACGATCAGAAAATTCTTTTGAAGAAGGGCTGGAGGCCTCTGATGGCCTAGTTAGGTCTAGCCGGATTTTTCATACTAAGGGTCGTGCCAGTACCCGTTAGCGTTTATCGTACATAGGCCACTGAAAAAAGACTTCCGATGTAAGCAAGTGCCTATGTGCGTGCTGAACCCGCGTTGCGATGTAATTGTCACCTGAAATTAAGACGTGTTCCCATCCCTGACCGGTTATGCGGAAGCCCAATGGTCTCCCGTACCCCGGAGCCAGTAAGCTAGCCCGGCGCAGAGGTCTTTTAAAGCGGGAAATCAGTCTACAGAATCCGACCAGCCGCTCACGATACCCAAGTAACAGTTATCAGTTACATATATACTAGCGGATAAACGCTATGTATCACAAGTCCCTATTCCCCCCTCTACCCCAAATCCCCGAGCAGAACGTCCATCACTTTCTACTCGACCGGCAAGACCAAAAATCATGGCCTGATTTCACTTTCCAGGTAGACGTCCCTACGAGTCGGCGGCGTACGTTCAAAGAATTCCTTGAACGAGTTCGTGACGGTGCGACCGCCCTCGGGACCGACGCCGAGCACGGTGGTCTGGGCGTCCTACGAGAAAACGACGAAATCGTCGGCATCCTCAGCGAGAATTGCCTTGTATGATGTTCCGCCAGTTCACAATATCATTTACAATAACTTGACCGCCCTTCTAGGACTATGTGGCCTTGGTACACTCTCTGTTGGCCATCACAGTACCATTCGTCACATTTTCATGTTACTCTACCACATTCGAGCTCCAGCATGCTGCAAAGGTCTCAGGGGCAACCCGCTTGTTCGTCAGTCCAACTCTTTTGCACCTAGCTCACGTCTCCGGCCTTCCCGACGATCGTATATACATACTCGAAGGAGAAGTAGAGGGTTATACGAGCTACTCTGCGCTTGTGAACCGGGTACGGCGGAAGGGCATGCCCCGCTTGCCAATAAGGCCAGCACAGAATGATACTCTAGCCTACTTGGTCTTCTCAAGCGGAACGACTGGCCTACCAAAGGGTATGCAGTGCCAAACCACTGGTTGAAATTTTGCTGCCCGCGTGATTCTTATCAATTTTCGTCATTTTAGCGGTGATGATCACCCATGGGAACCTGCTTGCTTCACTCTATCAATATGCAGTTGCCGGCCAAGAGGTGGCCAAAGTCCAAAAAGTAGGTTGTTTCCCATGCGGAACCGCTACGGGCGCCGTTAATTAGGCCGACATTAAAGCGGCAGAAATGGAACGGCCCGGGAGGAATGCAAGTCCTATTCAATGTCCTACCAATCCACCACACATATGGTCTTAATATCGCAACTCTCCGATGCTTTTCTGAGCCCGTGACAGTACTCTTCCTTTCCAAATGGAATTCGGAAACATTCCTGGACGCGATCCCTAAGTTGGTGCTCTCGTAAATCTCAGTCTTGCGTTAACCATCCCATACCTACCAATTTTCTTGCAGATATCGTGTTACGACTCTGTACCTCGTACCTTCACTGGTCTATCAGCTCCTCCATCACCCTCGATTTAACGCTGCTGATGTGAGCACTGTCCAAGCAATACAATGCGGCGCTGCATATCTTCCCGTTCACTTAGCGGAACGTTTGCAATCACAGTTCCCCGGCGTGGAAAGGGTTGGGGAGGGTGAGTTTCTCCATATATCAATGGCCTTCAACAGACCCTGATGCCCGTTTCTATTTCCGGTTAGGATATGGCATGTCTGAGTGCGTAAGTGGCGTTCGCGACGATGCTAAAATGTCTTAGTCCTGAAACCAATCTCTCCACCATCAGACGCTCGCAATTTCCCGGAAGCCGGTACCAGGAATGCTCGGGGGGCGTGCCAAAGATGTACCTGGATCCGCAGGAATGCTATTACCCGGTATGGAAGCCCGTGTAGTGCGCGATGATGGAACGTTGGCAGCCGTCAATGAAGCAGGAGAACTGCATGTGCGAGGAGATTGCGTTTCACCAGGGTACTGGAAGGACGAGGCGGCCACGAAGGCAGCGTTTGTAGACGGATGGCTCCGCACGGGGGATCGAATACGAATAGATGCAGATGGGGTTCTCTAGTATGTGCTTCACTAACAACATCGTGATGCAGGTCGCTGAACGGTTGCATCGCTTTCTTTTCTTGCAGCTTCGAAGACAGAACAAAAGTGAGCGACCCCTTCATTTTGATATTCCCGAATTGATGATCTAATTGGAATCCAAGGATACTCTCAAGGTATCGGGGATGCAGGTGTCGCCGATGGAAATTGAGAATACCATTTTCAGTCACCCGGACAAGTTGGTTGATGATGTTACCGTTGCGGGTGTCAGCGGTGGTCGCACCTCGGATGAACGTGTCCCGCGGGCGTGGATTGTCTTGTCCCCAGCGGGGAAGGAGCTCGGCAGTGCACGAGCCGTGCAACGAATAGAGGCTTGGGTACAGGCATGCCTTAGCCGGTATAAATGGCTCAGGGGAGGAATCGCAGTCATTGATGAGGTCGGTTGCCGTTGTCCGATACGGGGTGTAAACAAGATTGGCTAAACCGTTTTGTCACAGATACCCAAATCGTGCGCGGGCAAAGTACTAAGAAGGGAGCTTGTTGACCAATATGAAGCAACACGGACGACGATGGCTAGACTCTAGATATTACAGAACTTTCACGACACGTGTACTGGAACAATCATGACTACAGATGTTATTGTCCAGTTTACTTATCCTCATGTCTCCTAACGACCTTTTGTTTATTCCATCTCTTTAGCCAGATAGAAGTATCTGCAACGGGTGGTATTCCTCTCTGCGAAGTCACATTTCGGTCAGGTCAGAGGAGCAATTCAGCGGAGAAACTTTGGAGGTTGAGCAAGTTCTGCCTAAACACCACCGCCACTCTTCTCTACTGGGATTCCTCTGCGCTCGACCTTGACCTTTCTAGCAGCCACAGGGACGAGGGAAACGTCCTTTAGATTTTCGCAAACCTTTTCGAGGGCAAAATTAATCAGCCCCTATGTGAGGTCGGAACACGGACCAAACCCACCTCGACGAACTCATCAAAGTCAACGTCTTCGCGGTCCTGAAGTCCCGTTTCTGCAAGGACATACCTATAGTCCGCATCTCTGAATCTATCATATCCCGACCCCGACCATTCCTTCGCATATTCCCTCAGTACATCCTTAATCCGGTCCTTTTTCAACCGTTTGTCGTCGCCTGCTAAGGATCCCTCCTGCTGCGGTCCAGCATCCTCAGCAGATGGCACTGCATATCGGTCAAAAACATCCCTCAAGGATTCAATTTCGCCGGGTTCGAACTTGGCACGGCTATACGAATGCGGAATACCCTTGACTGCCTGGATAGTCGGAATAACCGGTGGATGCATTCCGACAATACACCAGAACCCATTCTTTACCCATCCAGCCCAACTCGCGGTGCCGTTGCCATTGTTGTTTGCGATGGTTGGCGGAAGGCCCATGCTTTGTAAGAACTTGACACTACGTTCGAACTCTTGCCGTTGACGCGCGCGATCCCATCCAAGCTCCTCGCTCATGATCTCGATGACGCGCGGGAGGGCAGAAAGTGCAGCTTGGGCATTGACAAATGCGAGACGAGTGCGTCGGGCGAGGACGTCGACTGCCGTGCATGCGTATTCATGTCGTGTTGCATACAGTATCTCTGCCTCCAGATCTGCATTATGGCACGTCAGCAAAGTGAAAGTAGATATCGGAGCAGGGGAACTTACAGGAATAGTTGGGACTAAGACGAACCCCATGCAGCGGCCATTGCTCACCCGTTGGCTGGGCAAGCGCACACACAGTCCATGCCCGGTCACCATAGTTATCCGACAATTGGGTCGCGACATCTGTGTCCAAGCCAAACTGTCAAGCAAGGTAAGCTCCCGTGTACAAGGTAGGCTAGCATTTGTACTCGCCCGCTGGATAAGTCCAATGAACATGGTCGGGCTCCATCCGTCGCTACCGACAAGCCTCAGTTCCTCCGTACGGCATGGTCCATTCACCTTATCCTGCAATCCAAATACCTCCACAGCTGTATTGACTGTCTCTTCCGCCATCGCGCGGTACGTCGTCCACTTCCCCCCGGCTATCGTCACAAGACCCGACTCCTCGACGCTCACTAAATGATTCCTGACCAGGCCCTCCGTACCACCTTCACTCCTAGCAGCTATCAGCGGTCGCAGGCCCGCCCACGCGCTCAAAACGTCCCCACGCCGCACACGGATATCGCGGGATAGATACCTCCGCACCTCATCCAACACCCAGTTCACCTCGTCTTCGTTAGCAGTAACCTCTTCATTTTCCGCATTCACCTTGGTGGGAGTATCAGTTGTACCAGCAACAACACCGCCCTCCCATGGCAGGAAGAAAATGACGCGACCATCAGAAGTTGCAGGATCCAACAAACCCATTCGAGATGGTGCGTAGTAGGCGGGGAGAGTGATGTGGATACCGGAAGAGGGACGAACGATGGATTTGTGATCGGGGGAGTTGAGCTTGAGAAGGGTGTCTGCATACGGCCCGGTTGCGTTGATGATCCCCTAGTGTCAAGAATGTTTCAGCACTTGACACGTTTGCAGCACACTACACCGAAACCTGACCTTGGCACGAACATCGAACTCGCGGCCCGTGAGTTGATCCCGAACTTTGGCACCTATGAGTTTGCCATCTGCGTTCTTATGGAGATCGGTAACGCCACAATAATTAACGACCGTTGCACCAAGTTTGACGGCAGTCATGATCAATGCTACATTCATGCGTGCATCGTTGTGCTGGCCTGGGTTGCGAGTGTGTATTGTTGTTGACAGTTGGTGCGGACCGAACTTAGAATGAATGAAGACTTACCATCGTAATATACGACGGCGCCGACCAAACCGTCCCTTTTCAGCATAGGGAATATCTCGAGAGCCTTCCCCTTGGACATCAAATAGGAACTCTCCATGTTTTCCTTTTCCAGCAAGTAAATCATACAACTTGCATCCCGCCCAATAATATGGCACCTGCCAATACCTAAAAATGTACAACAACATGAATCACATCTCAGCCAAACCCCGAATGCGAAGGAGAGAGCGGGAGCCTCAAAGGAAAGAAAAGCGTACTTGTAGATGGGTAACATGATGGGAAGCATGTGCGACAGGTAGGGCGCGGTCTGGAGGAATATCTTGCGTTCGTGGAGCGCTTCACGCACTAGTTTGTATTGCTCGTAGTCGAGCTCCATCACAGCTTTTTGGAGGTAGCGAACACCACCGTGGACCAACTTAGTCGATTTGGAAGATGTACCTTCGGACGTTACCTATGTGCAAAAGTATCCTGTACCCTGTATCACTTACCAGAGCTGAAATCACTTCTTTCCACCAAGGCAACTCTAAGGCCCCGACTTGCCGCGTCAACCGCAACACCAGCCCCAGTAGCCCCACCTCCGACGATTAAGAGATCGAACTGCTCCGAGTCAGGATGAGTTTTTCCGCTGTTCTCGAGAGCATCCAGCATGGCCTGCCGAGACGGTGGTGTCCATGGTGGGGGTGGTCGACGCGTCTCCAGCACAGAGGCGGGGTAGGGTGGGCCCGAGTTGAGGTAGTAGTATCCCCCACCTGCAACTCCGAGCGTCGTAGCGCCAACATAAGCTAGAGTACGTCGTGAGAAGAGTCGTCGTACAACGCTCATGGTAGTGGTAGATTAATATCCGAGGGATCCCCTGTGTTCACTCCAGTCACGAGCAACAGTGCCCGTAATCGACTTGCGCCGGCTTGTCGCACTTCTTAGAAAACGTCTGTGTGTGGAACTCTTCGGAATGGTATAGCTTCGCTGATGGTGGCGGCTCAGTCTCGACCACGTTTGTCTCCAAGCGAGGAGAAAAACGGGTTGGAAAGAAGTCCTGCGATGAGCCGAGAGAAAGAAGAAAAAAGTGAACGGAACCACTTTCATTTCGTTATGTATCTATTGAAAATTATTCCCGGTTGGCAAGTTCCAGCTTTTGGAATTTTCGAACTCGACGTGGCGGCGGTCCGCTCGGTCCGCTCATGACAGACACGGTGACCGTAGTGAAATATCCTACGGTAATATCATTACAAGAACGCGCATCGGTAGCCAAGTAAGAGTGCCGAAATATACAACATATCATATCCACAAACTCGTACATCACGCCTCACCCACAGGTGTAACCCCCGCCTGCACGACCACCATCGCATTAGGCGCGCCCGACACCAACAACGCACACCCAACATCACCCACGGTCTTCCTCACCAGCTCAAAGTTCCCCCCACCTGCACATCCATACTTCTCCGCGACCGTCTTCACTTCTTCGTACCGAGTCACCCCACTCATTGTGGTGCGACTGCGCGACCGGCCAGTGACCACTAACACACGTCTGTGTACCTCGCGAAACTCGTGCACACGTTGAATGAGGCTTTGCAGAGGTACAGGCGTCGTCAACTCTTCGAATGTGATTCGGGAGAGCGCGGCTTGAAGATGGGTCCCGACGGTATATTTCTCCAGGCCGGCGTACCGAGCCCACAACACACTATCCGCAGTGTCGGACTGCAGCCTTGACTCGGTATTCTGGTACGGGTATATAGAGTCCTCTAAACCAATAGTCTACCACGATCGTCAATTACGGGAATCAAAGCCACGAATTTCTCGTACTCACGGATATCACAGGAAGTCCATCATTTATGATAGCCTCGACAGGCTTCTGTAACCCTGCTACCTCAACTGGACCCATAGTCGCTCTCACAATAGTTGCACTGATCCTTGGATTTGCGCACAGCTGCACGACAAAATCTAACGCAAGCCGATCGTCGGGTCCACCGAAGAACGGGCAAAGAATGTGTTGGGGCCCCCGCGTTCCGACCCTATCACCCGTATCGACGAAAACGGCAACGTCTATCCTACTCTGTGAAAACACACCTCGTATGAACTGCGATCGCAAGGCGGCGGCGGACTCATTCGCCTTTGAGCCACTGCCGAAAAGGGCCTCGAAAGGATTGCTGCTCTCCAGTTTGGCCGCAGGGAGTGTGCCGGGGACTGCAGCGTCCATAGCAGAAGTCGTCGAGCCCGCAATTGGTGCTAGCCATGGAATGAGTACAAGTTGCGAACCATTTCTCCTTGCATGATCAGCGACTGAAGCAGCCATTTCATCGTAAGGCACGACTGCCAAACTCGTCGATACCGGTATGTCGCTCTCCTCCCCAAACATTTTGAACACGCTCAACAACGGGTCCTGTGGATATGAGCCTGTCGGCGACGGACGATTTCATAACGGCGGATGTACGTTGCGACAACTCAATCAGTCGGAGTGCATCTACATGGTACTCGGGCTTCCTCGCGGACGAAGTGTTAGAGTCATCGTAAGCAGGCGGGACCGCGAGCTGCGTAAGGGCCATGATGCCAGGCATGTGGTCAAAGGTGTCGAGGATGACAGCGAACTTGCGGCGGGACGGGTGACTGATTGGGGGCGACCAGGGAAGCCTGATCATCGTCTACTACTTTGTCACCTTCATCTGGAGGTGTGGCCGTCTCCGTAACCTGTGCATCACCAGGTCGAGTTCGACGCTCTGGAGGGTAGAGGAGGTTGACAATTGGCGTTGTCAAGAAAGTGAGTATCAGTGCATCAAGAACGAACATCGAAAAAACTCGTTCGTTGAGGATGCCAGCCGACAGGCCGGCATTAAGCACGATCAATTCGACGAGACTGTGACAGGGGTCAAGTCAAGTACAACCCATCGACATGCTCGCGTACCCTTTACAACTCATGAGCCCCCCGACAGTACTAGATTCCCTCCAACTGAACCCCAAGTACCGCGAAGAGAGCGTGCATGAAGTAAACTTTCCGGTGAAGTCGAGTGCGGCGAGGACAAACATGAATCCCCATGCAGCACCTGAACGAAAATCAGGAACGAAAAATACCTTCGAAGCACCTTCTTACCGTCATTAAGCAATCCGAGGTCTGTCTTTAGACCGGAAAGAGTGAAATACTGTGCGGAAGGTGAGACAACACCAACCATGGAATAAAATTGACAGCACCAACCAAGGGTAAGAAAATGATAGAGACCATATCCTCGAGTTTTTCGGTAAGTGCAATCGCAAGCCCGCCCTCTCTCGGAATGATGACGCCGACCAGGAAGGCACCTTAGACAGGAATATTAGGAGCCATCACGTTTGTCATTCTACTCATGAAAGTTGGCATGTGCATATGACTCGAAAACTCACCGAATATGGCGTTTACGCCGACGATGTCGGTGAAGAAAGAACTTGCCCATAGGACGATCATAACCACCGTCATGTAAAACATGGTAGGCCCATTCACCGTGCTCCCTGTTTTGTGTGCGAGCCATAGCATGATCCTCTTTACAGGGAAGAGTAGGAACAACGCGAACGCCACACAGACGAGGAAGGTCCACAGGGCGGTGAGCCCCGATGTTGCGTTAACGAGGGCGATGCTAAGGGCGAGCAGTGTCCAGGCGACGACATCGTTGGCGACTCCAGCAGAAAGAACGATAAGGCCGACGGTGGTATCAAGAAGCTGAAGCTCTGTCAGAATACGACAGAGAACAGGGAAAGCTGTGATGGAGTACGACACGCCCACGAAGAGCATAAAGTATGGATAGTGGACTGATGAATCGCTGAAGTGCTCGTAGAGCGGTTTGGATATCGCCGCGCCAACGCCAAAAGGGAGGAGGATACCAGCGAGGGATACCACTACGGAGAGACGGGCGTTGCGCCGTATGATGCTGGCATCTATTTCGAGTCCAATGATGAACAGGAAGAGACAGAGCCCGATGTTAGCGACGAGCGTGAGATAAGGGATGGATGCAGCGGGGAATATGTGATTCGTGAAACCTGGGATGCGACCGAACGCGGTGGGACCTGGGAAACAATGAGCTGATCTGCCTTTTTTTTTTGGCCCATCCTGAAAAACGGAGGAGACTGCACATACCAAGCAAAATACCGCCAAGGATTTCAGAAATGACCCTGGGCTGCTTAATCTTTCGCAAACCCAGATAAAGCAGTTGGGTCATCATGATAATAATCCCTGAATGTTTTGAAGTGAGCAGAGGTGGAATTTTTTGTTGGAAAGTCCACGCTTACCAACTTGAACGATCCATATTCGCAAAGGATCAGCGGTATTGTAGGCAGTGGGATCCTCGCCATTTAGAAGGCCGCCCTGCAAATGAACAACGAAGTCGTGACGATGTCTCCAAGCAAATAGGGGTAAGTAAGTACCTGACTCTGGACCTCAGCCCTCTTCGTGAAGCGGCCGAAGAGTTGAATGGTAGAATCCGCGAACTCCGGCATGACTCGTCAAGAGAGGGGAAAGAAAGATAGCTGTCAAAGTGGAAGACACTTTTATCATACGAATGCGTGCCAACAGTGAGTGACACGCCAAGTGACTGGTAACCGGTTAACCGATAACCCTAACGTACGGAATACTGATACTTGGTTGCGTTATCTCGGTCCCTGTTTCAAATTTCGACCCCCTCCAAACGCCCCTACTAGAGCACTAGGTGCCCGAATGTACCCGTACAATGCGCGCGCCCACACGCAGCCAACGACATTTAATGTGCCTTGAATCGACATTCAGACCATGGGCCAAGCACACTCCCCTGCGTTATTATACTTACCAATACCCCTCGACTTCCGGGCCTGTGACCTCAATAGACACCGGTTCCTGACGAAGACAAATTAATTTTCATTGGTGGAGCAGGTACATTTTCTTCTAAGCTTATCTCATCATATCAGAGAGGTCTTTGATTAGCCAGGTGGCATGCTGCCCTGGTAACACCTGTGAGTGAAATGAATGATCAGTATGTTGTACTGCGCCAAGCTGGCCCCACTTCCCCACTACCGATTGCTGGCAGCTGTCCATACTGTACATAAGGCTTATAATGTAACAAGTACCCTCTTGTTCTCAAGGGGTCGCCCAGTTGGGGAAACGTATGTAGCCAACTGAATGCGCACTTGGCTTCGCATTACGGGAGAGTTCCACCAGAAAAGAGAAGGTTTAGTTGCTTCAAGACGCCATGTAGTAGGAACGTCTAAGAAATGTACTAATAGGACCACCTTCACACGCCAAACAAAAATGCCTTGTTTTCATGTACATAAACCCCGTAACACCTGAAGAAAGAAAGGGTAAAAAAATCAATGAGGACGAAGGGTATGACGCAGCAGCTCACTGGATGGCAACGATATGCTTCTCAAACTGCTGTGTTGCCACGGGTGGACGGATGCCTGTGCACTCATGCCTCTCAGGGTTCTAATAGCGAGCCCCGTACACCCAACTTACCGCATTTGGGTCCCCTTAACTTATCTGTTTAGTTGTGAACACAGGATCCTGCCAGTACTAGTACACGTACATGATAACATACTGCCTCAGTGCTCATACGATGGACACACTACATGATTTCCGTATAAATAAATGATATCATAGGTACACAGACAAAAATATCCTAATTCCTCTCGCCTCTCAGGCGGCGAGCCAGTGCAAGATCTTTGGGTTGTCTACAATTATCATGGTTACTCACAATCCACCTAGATTAAAGGTGGGACGTACATGGTGACACGCTTGGCATGAATAGCAGCCAAGTTAGTGTCCTCGAATAACGAGACGAGGTATGCCTCAGCGGCTTCCTGGAGCGCCATCACCGCTGATGACTGGAAAGCGCAAATCCGTCTGCACACCACGTAATCAGTCTTCCGTTCGCTTACAACAGTCCTGAGATTGGCGCACCTTGAAATCTTGCGCAATCTCCCTCACCAGCCGTTGGAAGGGCAGCTTTCGGATCAGAAGCTCCGTCGACTTCTGGTAACGACGGAATCTCGCGGAGAGCGACGGTACCAGGGCGGAAGCGATGAGGCTTCTTTACACCTCCTGTAGGTGCTTGCTGGTGTGGTGTGACTGGTGTTATCTACACGTGATCACCGGACGGACTTACTGCAGCGGTCTTACGGGCAGCCTTGGTAGCAAGCTGGAAACGTGCAAAGGTGAGTGCACGGACCATGTGACGACCACGACCACGACATACCTGTTTACGGGGTGCTTTGCCACCGGTAGTCTTACGAGCAGTCTGCTTGGTGCGGGCCATTTCTTGTCGAAAATATCCGGAATATGTCGATTAGCGAGAAACGCGATTTTACGAGCTAACTAGCACGTAGCGACGAGGTGGTAGTAGGGAAGAAAGCGGAAATGCCCATCCAACAAAGGGGACGCGAGCATTTTATAGGCGTGTATGGGTTCACGTGACAATTCGAGGACAGCACTGCCACAACGCGGTGGCATCGATCAGCGCGTTTTCGTCACGTGGATCACATGCAGGACATTATTATGTAATTTCATTTGCTAATGCTAAATAACTTGACGCCCTTGACACCCAAAACATCCTCCCCGCCTATAGAACCCCTCCCGACACGCGCGAATGTCATGCTCCTCTCCACCTCGGGCACACCCAACGCACAAAGAAGCTTCGCAGCCGTACAAGGTAAGAATGGCTGAAGCAGGATTCCGACGATACGGAGTGTTTCAAGCGCAGTGAGGTACGAGGATAGAGCGATCGCTACTGACTGGCCCTCGGACCAGGGCGCGAGGTTCGTAAGGAGGGTGTTTGCCTGATTTCGTGGAAGATTTTAGTATAGTGTAACCAGAACGAGGTGGATATTCTCACGTATCGAAGAACTTGTACTATTGCATGGAGGCCCTTCCGCCATTTCCAAATTCTTCATGCAATCCGACACCTACTCCACCGAGGTTAGTCAAGAAGGGGGAGGAAGGCCTCAACTGTGCGAGGCGCGTCCAACTCTGCATATGCCGAAATATCGAAGGTTTTCGATAAATCGACATTCGCGAGTTGCTGTGATAATAGTCCGCGGAAGGACTTGTCTTGGGCAACAGAAACGGCGTCTCTAACACGTTTCTTGATTACTCTCGACGTCATCCGCAGAAAATAATTCCCCAGCAAATTCCGAATTTCGTCCGCATGCTTGCGAAGCTGTTCTTCAGACCAGTCTTCGACAGCCTATAAGTCCATCCCCGATACTAATAGGTAAAAATGAAAGACTCTTACCGACGTCATCCCTAAACCGACCCCCGACGCGAGCGAGATAGAAACGCACAGCATCTACACCATAATCGTCCATGGCTTGCATGGGATCTGTCACGTTCCCGAGAGATTTAGACATCTTTTTCTGGTTTGCGGTCCAATGGGCATGCGCGAGAAGCGTGGTCGGCAGGGGGAGCTTCAGCGCCAGAAGGATAGCGGGCAGGTAAATAGCGTGAAACCTTGCAATGTATATACGCTTAAACCGAACGAGTATTTAGCAGACGACGGAATGGACACGAACCGGACAATATCCTTGCCGATCACCTGTATGTCTGGAGGCCATGCATACCCTGTATCCGGATATCCGATCCCACTGAGGTACACCAACAACGCGTCGAACCACACATACACCGTCTGCGTCGGATCATCCGGAACACCAATGCCCCACCCAATCCTCTCGCGGGGCCGAGATATCGACAGATCTTCGAGAGGTTCCGTCTCTAAATCTCGGATGATGCGGAGCTGGTGGCTGTCGGGATGAACGCCCCGCACGGTTAACCCGTCCTCCGCCTGCGCGTTTGAAGCAGCAGCGTGGCTGTAGTGAGTGAGCAACGCATCACGGAACATGGACATGCGGAACTTGTAGTTGACCTCGCGGGACCATTCGACGACTGAACCTGTCTCCGTCGCGGTCATGGTATCCGGAAGGGTAGGGTGTGGGGAGATACGAGAAGGGGGATAGAAGCATTCATCGGTCGTGGAATAATATCCCTCATAGGTATCTTTGTATATGAGGCCTCGAGCGACGAGCGAACGCTGGACGCGTTAGACAAGGCGTAGAATGAGAACGTACGACATACCCACACATGCCTGACCGCCTGCTTATGGGATTCCCGAGTCGTACGCATGAAGACCGTACCGCTGACATCCGCCCTTTCTGCTAATTTCTGGCAGGGAAGTCGGACATTCGGATAGACATGGCAAGACATAACCACCCACATGGAAATCTGAGGAAATGGTATCGCACCACTCGAGTGGGTCCACACCCTTGGCTAGAGCTGTCTGCTGCATTTTGAGACCGTGTTCGTCCGTTCCAGTCAAGAAGACGACTGGTCGAGTGGGGTTTAGAATACGCTGGTACCGTGCTATGATGTCCGCGGTGACGAGAGAGTACAGATGGCCGATGTGCGGACCTGCAGAGCGAACTTAGAAACCAATGAGGGATATGATTGAAGGCTACTGACGAGCATTTGGGTAGAATATGGGTGTGGTGATGTAGAACGGTTTCTCTGTGGTGCTGCTAGTCGCGTTGCAGCGGCGAAGACGGGGTGCTCGTGGATGTCGTGGAGGAACCACAGAAGACAGACATCCTCCCCGACTCAGATGGATGGCACAGCGCAACATGCACGACACAGTTCCCAGGAAAAAGAGATTACAGTAAATTTTGTCATGCCTCGAGTCGTACTATACATGTACTTGTGCACGGAACTTCAGTGCAAACATACTCCTGAGTCCTCGTTCATCAAACTTGACGTTGATGTTGCTAACTTGAACTTTCCTATACTGACTACATACCAGGACCAACGCAGGAGCGATGGCCATTATCTAAGGACAATTCATTTCACACCAGCCTCGACAATCAGCCATGGACAACGGAGTGGATGTACCTGCCAGCGTTTTATTTTCACGCTGACCAAGGGACGGGAATTGTGAATTGCACCTCAGTGTGTCTCGTTGTCGCAGACACACTGATGATGATGGTGGTTGATGGGAAGAAGGTACATATCTCTCATCAAGTGACGACGACTGACTCGGAGATATTCGTCGCTCTGCTCCTCGTCATAAATTAAACCATGGAGTCAGATGCAACATGCACCTATTCCTTTGAATACAAGCAAATCGACGGCAAACCAGTCGTCTTAGATGTGCATCTTCCTAGCCTCCGCGATTGTGCCACGCAGCCTCCTATCAGACGACCCACCATCATCTACTTCCACGGAGGGGCACTCACTGTTGGGAATAGGCGAAGTTGGCTGCCAACTTGGCTACAGAGTGAGTTTACCTCCCTGACTTCTGCTGTTCGTTGCCACCAGCTTGACCCGCTCGCACTATCGCTATCAAGCGCGCTTGTCTGCAAAGAGATTTATCATCATTAGCGCCGACTATAGGTTGATGCCTCCTGCCACTGGGCACGATATCGTGGAAGATATTCAGGATGTCTTCCGTTTCGTGGCGACTTCGTTGAACGGCCGGCTGGACGAGGCCATGTCCAATACAGGGTGGGCAGATTCTGGTGGTAAGCTACCACCGTGGAATCCCTACCGCATAGACCCTGGGGCGATAGGCGTCGCTGGGTCAAGCGCGGGTGGTCTATGTGCATACCTCGCGTGCATGCATGCGGACCCTAAGCCGAGAGCGGTCCTCAGCATGTACGGTATGGGCGGGAAGCTTTACGTGCGTGGCAGAGCTTCACATTAGTAGCTTGTGTTCTTTTAATGCATCCCCCGTTCAGAACCCTCATTACTTCACGCATAGGTCCGAACCTTTCTTCCGCGGCCGGGAGTTACTGGACCCTCAGCAGTTTCCTTCATTTCTTTATCCTCAGAGTTCTGAATTGGAATTCACGTCGGATTCCCCTCCTGCATACCACCCACCCACGTACGTTATTCCAGGATACCCCAGCAACCCACGCATGCTCCTCGGCCCGCTTTACTTGCAGCTCGGAACGTATTTGGACTACTATACCGGCATGCACGAACCCAGTTTAAGTGCCCACTTACGCACCCTACCCGTAGATGCGACTTTCCGATTGTATCCCAATCCCGATCCTATTCCGGAACAGCACCGTCGACTCTTCCCTCAATTCGGAGTCTCGTCCGTCTGGCCTCCTACGTGCCTTGTTCATGGATCATCAGATACGGCTATTCTTATTGAGGAGTCTCGGCACCTGCGTTCCTTGCTAGCGTCCGCCAACGTAGACGTGGTACTCTGGGAAGTAGACGGGGTTGAGCACGCGTTTGACTACGAACCCCCTGCAGAGGGAATGTCTTACGAGACTCTGTTTCATGGTGCTGTGAAGTTTTTGGCTTGACCACCTCGATCAGTCATCTACTTTATACTCCTGAACAACACTGTGATTTGGCTAGCTACAAGACGGGTACTGCTTATATTGCGACCATTCATTCGTCCCAAGGAATCTACTGAATGCAGATGCACACTGCTCAATTGATGCCTCCCTTATTGTACCATCCCGTTGTTCATGCCGTGTGACTCGGATATTGAGGGTCTTTCTATCACCTTCTAGTAAGTAAAAACTTTTTACACACTCTTATCACAGTTCAAACAACCAGACTAGTACTCCTAGGATCTATTATACTACCCTCTTGAGACCATGAACTTGGAGTGACATAAGAACAAGTCATAGGAACAGAATGTTCAACTTGCGAAAAAAAAAAGATCTTTGATATATCAAACTCGTCATCATAGAGCGTCTGTATATGCCGCCGGCGAGTTATAAGTTCCGGGGCTCCACCCGTGCTACTTTTTCTGCCCAAACCCTTGCAACACATCTCCTTCCCTTAGAAAAACACTCACCTGCTACCCACATGATTGTAAGTGGCGCTTATCCTGTGTGCCTGCGATGATGCTCCGACTGTCTCCGGAGGAGTTCGGTAGGTTTTCTCTCCACTTGGTGGCTAACCACGGCGAAGAACTGTCCCAGGCTTTTCGCTGGCTCCAATAGTGACTGCGCACGTCGTAACTGGAGGAGGTCGCGAGAACACAGTTACCGAACTAGGAAGGTCACTGTGAAACTCCTAGTAAGTCCAGGGGTTGCTGGAACTGAGCAGAACGTTTGCGGCCGGTAGGGCCCGTGCCAGAAGGTTCCGACAAGTTCTAGCTCAGGTGTGCCAACCCCTGTCGCAGAGTATTTAAGTGTACGCACTCGATGAAACTATGCACTGGGATGTCGGTTGTGATGTCATAATTCTCACGCCTTCACACAGTCTTAATCGACTGCTGGAATGAGGAGGAAGTGATTATTCTGCCGCTTTTGCGGTGCCCCCATTCCACCCACTTGCCTTGATACCTGTACAAAGCGCAAACACGGGGCTTTATTACGAGGTATGTTATGCAGTTGGTCTCTCAAGTTCCACACTCGCTAAAACAGCACAGGGGCTGGCCGTTGATAGTTACCGCACGCCATATTTATTTCATCCTCCTCAAGGTTCTATATGGCTGTTGAAGACACCGTGAAGCATTCTCATCATGATATAACTCCAACACCTACCCCATTCCAGAAGACGAACGGTACTGGAATGAGCCGTAATAAGCCCTCCGGAACAGGTATGTGTCATTCATCTTGTCGTCCACGTGAGTTTAGCTACGCGCCTGTTTTCTTGTTTCAAGAACAGGCCAAGTTGACTCGTTGCCTATATACTTGCACTTGGTTTTTGTCTGTTAAGCTCTTGCCATTCTGCCATTCATTCGTTACAGTCATGGTCAGGCTTTGATTTTTCACCCTTCGTTTGGCGACTTTCTAGCAGGTGTCTGGGTATGCTACTTCTGCCTGCTTTCTAGACCCTTCTACCCGTATCTCACTCCTCACATTCGTTTAAAGGCGCAGGTCTTACTGACACCTTGTCTCCACCTCTTCTGCAGGTTTTTATGAATCTGCACTCCCTTCGTACCCTTCTCCAACTTTCCCGCCATTCCACCCTGCGTTCATGTCATCTGATGGGTGCCCGCCGGACAAGTATGACAGATCACCGTCGGGAGGAATGAGTCGCCGTGGCTCGTCCCAGCAGCAGCAACATCAGGTCACTGCTGCCCCACCCTCCGTTCGGATGCAGAACCGGTTGCCCCAAGCAGCTCCGGTGCCCCGTTGCTTTACGCAGTCTCCGGCTCGTGGTAATCTCACTCAGCAGGACCCTAACAACACCACCAATTTATCTGCACCGCTATCACGCAGTGCTGTCGGGCCGTCTCCCGTTTTCTCTGCAAGTCCACCTCTAGCACAATCGTATTCTTCACCTTCTCCCTATCCGCCCAGGACAGGCTTTGGCGGACCGTTCACAATGTCCTCTCAGCATCCCCAACCTTATCCGAATCCACTGCACCAGCCATATGCGTTTAATCCTCACAGATACCACGCCCGTACAGGATTTGATGGCAGCCAATATCAGCAGAGTTACCTTCCTGTGGTGCACCATCCCGTTCAGCCTTACTACCAGCCTCATTCTACTCCTGAAGGTAGTCCTTACCCGCCGCCCCCTCATACCTCCATATCGCCCCAGTCTGTATTTGGAAACTCCCGGTCGTCGCATACTCCCCCATATAGCGCTCAACACTATCAGCCTCTGCACTACGGAAGTCCATCTAGCCCCTTTCCGTACTCCCAGCATTTCCAGCCCGGCCCATACCAATGGTATTACATGGCGAGTGCCCCGTTTAGCGAGGGAATGCAAATGCAGTACCCCGGACATCATCTCATGGGTTACCCGCCACATCAGCACCAGCACCATAGGCATGCCGAAGTGGAGGGGCTTCCCGGGCAATCTTCGGAACGTCCGTTACCCGCGTCGCCCGTGCAACAGAGCTCCACAGCCGGAGCTCAAGGAAGGAAACCTACTTTCTCGCAGCCGGTGCCCATTCCCGTGCATTTGCCAGCTCCACCTGTGGTACCATCAGCGCCACCCTCTACCGTTCCAAGTTCGCCCACTGCCAGTACTCGCAGTGAGAAAGGAAGCGTAGCACTTGGAGGACCCCCGCCACGCGCACAAACTGAGCGTCCCGCCATTCGTCGTCCTTATCACCCAAATCCGCCTTCTAACCGATCAGAATGGGTCATGTGGGTTGGTAACGTCCCAGGGGATACGACTCATGACGAGCTTTGGCGATTCCTCAAACGTCCATTGTCTCCAGAACCTGGAAAGAATGAAACCGCAGATGTCGCATGCAACGGGGTAACATCCATCTTCCTCATTTCTCGATCAAACTGTGCGTTCGTGAACTTTGACACGGGAGAGAATCTGCAGCGTGCCATAACGAAGTTCAACGGACAGCAGTTGCGCCCTCAAGACAGAAAGTGCCCTCGCTTGGTATGCAGGGCACGTCGGAGAGAGGATGATCTGCGTGCTGGTGTCGGAGGACAGCGTGGAATGGGTGTGCACACAGAGTATATCAGGAAGCTGCGTCAGAAAGAGCGCGAAGAGGCAAAGGAGCAGCCGTCATCGTCGACGGAGGATAACAGCTCCATCGTATCTGATGCAGCGAGTGAGATATCGATTCAATCCCAAGTGCCGCCCGCGCCAAGTGATGAGGACACGACAAAAGCGAAGTCGTCTACCGTCAAGGCTCGCTCGGTCAGTTCGTACGCATCGACGAATTCGAGTTTCTTGGCTCGCCACTTCCCCAAGCGGTTCTTCATACTGAAGTCTTTAACTCGGGTACGTGTGACTTTGACAGGTTGCACCGGACGATATGGGGTTACTTAATTGGGGTTTTCGGACAGTACGATTTGGACTTAAGTGTAGAACGAGGGCTTTGGGCAACGCAGAAACATAATGAAGTGGTCTTGGATCAGGCGTACCGTACGAGCAAGGATGTTATTCTTATCTTTGGCGTGAACAAGAGCGGAGAATTTTACGGGTATGCACGGTACGTCGATTTCGAAAATTCGACTGCCGCCAATCGTGCCTGGTCTGACACGTTGCGATTAATTGCAGCATGGCCAGCCGAGTACTACGTGGCGAAAGCAGCGTCTCGTGGGCCTCCCGCTCTGACGTGTCCCCTTGTTCTGTATCATCTTCGCAGAATCGCAAACAGTCGCAGACAACTGGCGAGCCTCCAGGGAGTCCCGCTGCGTCAACATATTCGAGGGAAAACTCGGCCAACTATTTTAGCCCATCGGAGCATCGCCTGGTCGAGGAGTCACCCTTGCCGATTTCGTCCCTAGAATGGGATCGCATCGGTGCGAAGTCACCTGCCGGGGAAGAACGTGCACAGCAAGAACTGCAATCGGCGCCTGCAAGATTTGGACCATCACCCCCACTGGAATTCTCTCCCACAGTCCCCACAAAGACGTTCAGTTTGGCCGAGGGGAGCAAAGCACGCCGTGCTCCGCTCTGGTCTAAAATTTCACCTTCTGTTGCTGCGAGCATTCCTGCCAGGGCCGATATCGTGCTTGATAGGAATGCGCCCGCGAAGGCGGTGAGGAATACGCTGAACGCCGATGAGTCCTCCCTGCTCCAGGCCGTGCAGGAAGAAAATCTCACTGAGAATGCTGTTGGAGATGACGATGCTCCCGAGCCGGCTCGGTTTCCTAAAGGGGCGGCTACCGAGGGACACGATGCTACTGATAGCTGGGGTCAAACGTTCAAGGTTGAATGGCTATGCACGCAACCTCTCTCCTTTCAAAAGACGCGGCAGCTGCGAAACCCCTGGAATCACGATCGGGAAATCAAGGTCTCACGAGATGGCACTGAGCTCGAACCGAGTGTTGGACAACAACTGATCGACGGGTGGGCGACCCTCGCGGCTACAGCGGAAGAGAGTCGCGTTCATGGTGCGCCCAAGCGGTCTGGGAAGTCAACTGTCGCCCCTCCGATGGCCACGGATGGGCCTTCTACAAAAGGCTAAGAACCAGTGCCATCTCAACCTGAAAATTGAAATGCAACCTTCCCCTTTCTCTCATTTTATCATCCACCATACTTGGTCGGTATGGAACTGTCTTAGAACGATCGCATTCTCCTAAAGGGCAAAACACGACATACGGATTCTCTAGGTTATACACACGGCTTTTCAACCATTCACGCTCCTTTTCACGCCATCCATTTCTCTCTCCGATCATTTCTCCATCCCAAGACAGGGCACTTGACATTCACGAAACCAAGAGCTGTTTTTCTAGGGGGTTTTTTTCCCCCCCGGTCTCCATCTACCCGGGCCCCTCATGCTATCAGTTATTCTGGGTTAGGTTTTTAGATATTGGTCTTGCTACCAAAGTCGTCCCACTGGTCCTTCTCTTACGATTCTGCCTTTTGGGATATGGTCTTTTTTTGTAGCATTAGGGTACCCAGTCATACACGTAACGACGGCACTGCCAACGACGCTATCGGTTTGATAATTGATGTGCTTCTTGGATTCCATCAGTCTTGAATTTCTTGGCGGAACGAGGCTGATTGAAAGGGGTTTAGATTGTTGACTCTCCGCAAAGTCCATTAGGTATATATACCTGCGTCGTCCTAATAATGTCAAACTACGGGGCAGTGGTGAGTATAGTCATGTGAGTGGGACAAGATGTAAGTTACGAGTGCGCAAGAATCCTGGCTCTGGAGTCGGAACGTAGGATCCGAGAAGAGTGTGGCAAAGTGGTACGTATCCCTTGAAGGGGAGGCTAATTTAACTTATCCCAGCGAGTTATCCATCCATCCCAGACCAAGCTTTGGCCATGGGCTGCCTGACAAGGCGGCTAGTGGTGGATTTGGTATTCTTAAACGGGCCCCCGCTTTGAGCCCAACCTTGCGCTATTACTCGACAATCAGAGATACTTTTGCGTAGTCTGGGGACAGTCAGCCCCGTTAGCCCTGCAAACGCCAAAGACAACGGTTTTCGCGTGGCTCAGAACAGGACAGAACTCGGTGTGCGAGAAGCCGGCCCGGCGGTGAGCACGGAGGGCGGCGGAAGAAACTTTTTGTGGGTCGCATTAAGCAGTCCGCGTGTTCCCGCTCTCCACCGAGAACGGTCCACGAGCCACCTCCACCCCCAAACCCGGCTTGATCTTGACTATCACCAGCACCACGTCATCCGTCTCATAGTGCCATGGCTATCGAGGCTAACCCCAAGCAGGATTTGGACTCACACAGCTGTAATAGGACTGGTTACGGTCCACCAACGAGGCAGGAGCTTCTAGAACACTATCCGGCGCGATTCACATGGCCGCAGTTAAAGGCATTCATTAATTCTGGGTGTGTTCTCTTATGACAGTCTTACTGCCGTTATTAAGAACCATAAAGAGATCTAGGCCTTCTCAAGCGCGACAAAGCTTTGCAACACAGGTACAATGTCTGGTCAGCGGACATCAGGAAGAGGCATGGTTCGACTGGTGGGTAACATTTGCATACCAATGAGGAAAATGAGTGGTGCGAAGGCGACAGTCAACTATCTCCTGGATTACCGCCTGCAGTGGGGCAAACCAGACACACTTTCCCTCCTTCCTTCGGAACTCGAGGAATGCGAGGAAACTACGACGAATAGCTCAGAAGTGTCCGGCGTCGTGCCCCAATACTTCACGGCTGACTTGCCATTCAACTCTGGTCTGATCTACATTATGCAAAATGATTGGCCTTATTCAGGTACTCTTGCTGGACACTTACTGGGTGATCCGCTCACGTTACCTCGCCCTCAGTACCCCTTGCAATTGAACATACAGTTATCTGGTCACGCGTACCTATTTTTTATCCCTCATTAATTCCCAGTGCCATCGAGGCTCGAATCCAACAAGATGGCGTGTGGGGCTTTACAGGCTCCAACACTCCCATTGAGGAACTTCCTTCACTCGAATCATGCTTGCTAGCTTTGGCTGACTGGGGCGTAACTATAGAAAGCATGATTCGTAGCCCGAAAGGTAGCTATGAAGAAGAGGAGATGGTGCGCCAGGTGGGGCAGGAGGTAGATGGTTTCGTGAAGCGGCGGTGGCAGGAGAGCAAGTGGGAAACCGCCTGGTTTGTCAACCCACCCGTAAGCTCGCTTTCTCGAGTTTCTTTGCGGCATCGTTTTAATATCTGCTTTCATAGAGGTTGCAAAGTATCCCTGGGTTGGCACATATTCACGTATTTGCACGGAGAAAATCTTCTTCAGAACTTGCGTCGTGGAACGCCTGAAATGGCTCTTGTCTTGATAATTCCAGAAGGTATGAGCGAACAGCCGTAACGTAGAGCGATCAGATCGGATACAAAACGAAATAGAAAGCATTTAAAAGATCAGTTGTCCCTACCGGCTGAACCATTTTGCAGAAGAGCCTGGAAACGTTCCACCGGAAGTCCGATTCCGCTCCTTCATGTCTTTTCATTCCGGGCGCAGATTACGTTGTTCTCCGGCTACATGACATACTGCTCGCCCGCAGGAAGCACGGACTGGTGACCACGTAATACGTAGCCAAAGCCCTCGACGCCAGTTATCCAGCCGGGTGGTGTCACCTGCAAAGTTGCCTATAGCTGTTAACATTGGCCAAGAAACGGTACGTTTGAAACCACGTTCTCGCTGTGAACTGACCTACAGTAGCGGAAATTTGAGACGAACTCAAGTTTCAGTCTACGGACGCAGAGACTCGAAGCACCATGTACCATTGAGCGCAAGGATGGCAAAAATCCTTCACAGCCTAAAATTGACTACTGAAACAAGGCTCTATTACATGTGTATCATAAATTGCAGAATTGATTCACTGAATCAGTGAGGTGCTATTTATTTCTCGATGGAGAGTGGTAATTGGTGGCATTCTGGGTTGGCCGGATCATTTAGCTTACAGCCAAGGCGTCAACGACCACTCGGTACTCAGTGCTCACGCCGGGGGGCCTCAGGTCTGGGTTTGCGGGCGTTTTTCCGGCATCCTGGCTGACATTTGTGAAGTTGAATGCTCAAAGATGCATATCCTAATTCATCATATCGTGTTGTGCAACAACAGATGAGAAGGTACAAACGACAATACAAGAGACGGACCACCGATCTATCGTATCAACATTTGTCATGCTGTCGTGATGTACTCGCCCTGATATCACAACACTGTGACTACCTATACAATATTGAATGTCCTGATTTTGCTTTGAAGGATGCTGGTCGAGTCTACGGGCTGAGCGGCGATAAGTGTGGAGGACGCAATCCTTTTGTACTCGTTGTGAGGCAGTTCAGTTAACAGAAGGGCGTTAAATGGTCGTCCCAGTGTTACGAGCAACTGTTCCGTAGCAGCGGCGTCTAGCTTGGCGGATCGACTAAGCGACTTCGAATGCAAAGGGCGAACAAGCTGCAGGGCACCAGTCGCACTTTCTGGCTCTCCTGGCGACCATGCCGTATTTTCAAGCTCTTCCGACAGTGTAATCTCAAGTGGCTGCAAGCCGGATGCGTGGATTTCATACGTATAACTTGACGAGGACGGATCTGTGCTCTTCAGCAAGACCGTTGTAACACGATGGGAGAAACATGACAACGTGAGGCGGCGGTTCATGAATCGTGGTTGGGGAGACCGATACAGCTTTCGCAGTGCTTTGGATGATGTAGGCTGTCGACTCGCTGTCGACGACTGCTCTTCCGTATCTGATGGTGGAACAGGCAACGTTTGGTACGAGGTGATGCGTGCCGGGAAACAACTATGAAACATCGATGCCTCCCCAACCCAGTCTAGAATTGAGATATCCCCAGACTGTGATATGACTTCTGCTAGGAGGCGACCCAGGGAGAATTCGGCAGATTCCCCATAGAGGACAGGTAAATGGAGATTGAAAATGCCAAAAAGCGAATAGGCAATGTCCTCGGGGCGAGTGGTACGACGTGACGATGCCCATTGAAGTCTCGAGCGTGCGTCCTCCATACCTGGCATAAAGTCAGCTAGGAAATGAGACGCTATTCCGGTTGCCTTCGCAAGTTCTTCTAGTACAACACCGTTTGCTTTATGATTCGATGATTCGATGTTTTTGTAGAGCGACCAGGTTCGAGTGTAGAACAAAATGGTGCGAGGAGCCAGCAGTTCCTGAAGGGTCCATCCGCGTCTGAACCATTGGCTCGTAGCAAATGATGCAGTGTCCGGAACGTCGGCAAGATACACGATTGTTAAGGCAGACCTCCGATACTATCCAAACATCGATCCTATCGCCTCTTGCAACTCAGTGCTGCTATCTTTGTCTATGCAGCAAGTATCGCTCCACGCCCATAGGTAACCTTGCTTGAAAGCAGTGAGACAAAACTTCTGGAGCTTCTTCACACCCCCACTCTGTGTCATGTCATATATTGGGCGACCTTGGATATCGCGCAGTAATAGTTCACCTTCTCCCCAGCAGTGAGAAAACATGGCAAACCCGAAGTATCTCGAGATAACAGCATGTATACGGCCAACTCGCTCCACGGGGTCGTATAACATAGCTGATGACAAGAGCTGGTTGTATTGCGGGCTACGCGTGAATTGCAATATCTGCGCATCCCGGTTACACAAGGTGCCTGTTTGCGTGTTCAGCAGTCTAGTCGGCACGGCTTCGAGGGTCTCAGAAATGACATGTCGGATGACTTGGCTAACCTCATATTCCGTAGCGACCGATCGGATTGAAGATACCCTCGTAACCTGCGGGCTGATCTTCATTTGGAGATAGGTTGCAAGACAGTCCTTGGATACGTCGTAACCTGGGTCTCCAGGAACAGATAGTTCCAGGGCTTTTTGTTCGAGTGAGATGGCTTCGTCCAAATCACCAACTATAGCTGTGTCATGAAACCTCTCTATTAAGCATAGTGCAAGGTTATGAAGGTTCGAGGGGTGACTGGCATGTCCAGCTCGACGGAGTTGCAGCACGTATCTGTACAACGTGATTGCTGCATTCAGGTCGGTAATTGCGTGTTGGTTTCGAAATCTGTCCATGAGGAGGTGCCCAAGGCCACATAAATTGTCTACCGCTCGGCCAAGCATGACGGACTCATTCGAGTGCGTCCCTTGACCGAGTCTCCGAGCGCGCGCTCTGACGAATACAGCAAGCTTTTCAACGGAGAAAGCATAACGACGGCGTTCTGGTAGTTGGAGCTCCAAAGCATACGTAGCAAAACAAATAGCTTCGTCCAAGTCGGCTATTGCAGCCAGTTTCCGGAACTTGTCGTTGAGGCGTAGTGAGAGGACATGGAATACAGAGGCAGCGTTAGCGTTATTTGCTGGGCGGAGTACAGATGCAGCTCTGCGAACAAACTTTACCCCGCCCAACCCGGGTATCAAAACTTGTCGTTGAAACATTGTCAAGAGGCCGCAACTGAGGTTATAAAGGGATACAGCACGATGGGGATCCCCTGGTGGACGAAGCTCTGGTACCATGTGTCCGAGTGCGGCAGCCTCTTCTATGTCGGCGACTACCCCCTGATTGTCATATCTATGCGAGAGACAAAGAGCAAGTAAGTGGAGGGATGAAAAGCGATTAAGATGTCCAGAGGGATGGAGTTTTGCTGCGCGGAGCAGCTCAATTGCCTCATCTAGGTCATAAATCATAGATTGTTTCATGAACCTCTTCCGGAGGTCATGAGCGAGATCATAGAAAGATATGCCACGATCAGGATGGCCGGGTGGACGAAGCTCTAGTGCCGCATGTCCGAGTGTGATGGCTTCTTCCAAGTCAGCAACTACTCCCTGATTATCATATCTGTTCGAATGACAGAGAGCAAGCCCATGGAGCGAGAAAGGCCGCCGAGAATGGCCAGAGGGATGAAGTTCCAATGCTGCACGGTGCAGCTCAATTGCCTCATCTAGGTCGTGCATTGTAAATTGTTTCACGAACCTCCTCTGGAGGTCATGGGCGAGATTGTTGAGAGATATGCCACGATCAGGATGGCCAGGTGGACGAAGCTCTAGTGCCGCACGTCCGAGTGTGATAGCTTCTTCCAAGTCAGCAACTACTCCCTGATTATCATATCTGTTCGAGTGACAGAGAGCAAGCCCATGGAGCGAGAATGGCTGCTGAGAATGGCCAGAGGGATGAAGTTCCAAGGCTGCACGGTGCAGCTCAATTGCCTCATCTAGGTCGTGCATCACAGATTGTTTCATGAACCTCCTCCAGAGGTCATGGGCGAGATTGTTGAGAGATATGCCACGATCAGGATGGCCAGGTGGATGAAGCTCCAGTGCTGCACGTCCGAGTGTAATGGCTTCTTCCAAGTCAGCAACTACTCCCTGACTATCATATCTGTTCGAAAAACAGAGAGCAAGCCCATGGAGCGAGAAAAGCCGCCAAAAATGGCCAGAGGGATAGAGTTCCAATGCTGCACGGTGCAGCTCAATTGCCTCATCTAGGTCGTGCATTGTAAATTGTTTCACGAACCTCCTCCAGAGGTCACGGGCGAGATAGTTGAGAGATATGCCATGATCAGGATGGCCAGGTGGACGGAGCTCTAGTGCTGCACGTTCGAGTGTGATGGCTTCTTCCAAGTTAGCAACTACTCCATGACTATCATATCTGTTCGAAAAGCAGAGAGCAAGCCCATAGAGCGAGCAAGGCCGCCAAGGATGGCCAGAGGGATGGAGTTCCAATGCTGCACGGTGCAGTTCAAATGCCTCGTCTAAATCATGCATCACAGCTTGTTTCTCGAACCTCTTCCGAAGGTAAGAAGCAAGATTGCAGAGAGCCATACCACGACCAGGACGACCGGGTGGATAGAGCTCTAGCGCTGCACGCCCAAGTGTGATGGCTTCTTCCAAGTCGGTGAACCACTCCCTGATTGTCATATCTGCTTGCAGAACATACCGCAAGCCCATGGAGCGAGAAAGGATCGGTCAGGATGTCCATATGGGCGAAGTTCCAATGCTGCATTGTGTAATGTGATTGCCTCGTCCACGTCGTCAACTTTCCCCTCTGTCTGGAATCTCTCATAGAGGGCCGTTGCTAGGTCGCTGAAGGTAACATCCCTGGCCATCGTGTCCCGCAGGACAGCCTTCCAACTCTGCTCGCTTCGCGGGAAACCTCGTCCGTTGAATTCATTGAATACAGTTGCGGTGGGAGGATACACGGTGGGAATGATTCTGGTTGATTCAGCGATCAGTTCGGAACAAAACAAGAATAGTAGAACTATACATTATCCTTGAACGAGAAAGAACCACGTTCAAGCAATCCAGACTGTCAGAATGCTAACAGTGTGAATCAAACTGCGCGACCGAGCTAAACAGGGAGTATCCTGGATGGTCGATGAGAACGAAGTGTAGTTTCCGCTACCTAGATGTTAGTATAAGTTGCACAACGAGAGTTCATGGGGAACTTCACCGGTAAACGCAAGTCGCTATGATCGGCGAGAGTAAGTTAGAGATCGCACAACTGGTAATAAGCTCACCAGTACTATTGAATGCCTGGTGGACGTCTGGATTCTGAATGTGAAAGGGAAGGAGATGCTGTGGTCTGTAGAGCACAGGTTGTGCGCCCACGATGCCCTGCATCGCATGCCATCAGACATGCTAAAACGTGTTTGGGTGACCAGGCATTCTCAGGGATGTTCTACATCTGATCAAAACAATATCTTATTTTGCTACTCACGAGAGATGGAGAACGGGGCAAAACTCGCCCTCATCGACCATCCCAACTGCGGGATGCATGTACAGAGTCGAGGTCAGCTGAACGCGTCCATTTACAAATTTCAAGTCGTTCGGTCATCTCGACGTCATTGTCGAAAACAACTGTTATATGTGTAGTCTTTGAGTCGCGCCTTCACGCAAAACTTGTTGCACTTGGGGCAACAAACTTGGAGCTTATCACTATGTCTACTAGGAGAGGCGAGGACCACCGCAGCGGACGTAACATGTCTCGCAGTTAGTATCTGTCCAATGACTTCTTTCGCACGCCGTGGCCTAAACCGAGGTGAAATAGGGGACTACAACGAGGATGCAAACTATCCTGGAGGGAGAGTACCCGCCGCAGAAGAGGGAGCAGAATCGCAGGAACATGGTGGCAGCGGCACCGGGCAAGCCGGCGGCTATACCGGATCGACTGCACGTATGCGGAGTCAGGGTACACAACTTACTGGAGAAGGAAGCAGTGAGCGTTGCAAGCGTTGCGATTCAACCTATATTCGTGGCTATGAGTGCGATTGCGAAGGTTATGAAGATCTAATACTTTCCGGAACCAGGCTTCCCCCGAAAGCCCTAGGCACGGATTCGCTGCTTACTTCATGGCTGTTCGCTGAATTCTCTGCAGGAGAAATGGAAAAAATTGTGCAGAGCTGCACCGCGTCAACGGTAGGTGGGTGTACTCGTCGTCACCACTGGGGCGGCGGAATTCACATTAATGGCAGGTTGATGGCTGATGCACCCTGATGCCGCCGCACTGTTCATCAGCCAAACTTCTGCGAGATTGTATTATTTACAGTAATAAAATTGTCTTCGAAATGCTCTAGGCAACTCACTTCGTGTATTGAATGTCCTAGAGGTAGGCTTGGTTCCAATCAATGATATATTTCACCTTTACATCAATACTATTGAACCCGATGCCAGAAATCGAGTGGTGGTAACGTCGGCGGCAAAAGGACACAATGCTATTCCCACACGTGACCGCGTCGATCTCAGCGCGTTCAACTGCAGTCCCCCCACCATCATGGAACCCCTTGTGCAGCGCAAACGCAATCATGGAGATGGTCTTTTTGCATACTACAAACCAACTTCTGCCCCAACAGCAACACGCGAGGTTCTGATGAAAAAATGCGATAGGTAAGAAAGTCGTCTCGTATGTTGCCACTTCTCACTTTGCCATCGCACCTAGGTTGTTGCATGAAAGTACGTCTGACTGGATATGTCGGTGGTTTGTTACCTGAACCTTTTGGAGAATTTGGCCACTCGGATTACAAAGGGAAGCAGAAAGAAATCATCGAAGCCGCAATATCAGGTGCTCCTGACCATCCCAAACCTTCTACTGGCCAACACTGACTTGCGAGTGCGAAGGGTTGGACGTATTTGTCCTTGCACCGACAGGCATGGGAAAGGTATTATATAGCATCCGTTGCCAGAGTTCGGGGTTGACCATCTGCACAGAGCCTATGCTTCCAATTGCCATCTATCGCATCAGAGGTCAGTCATGTGTGCATTTATGTTGGCTAAAACCTTGTGATCCTGCAGGTACCCAGTACGGGTTGTCCGTCGTGGTATCTCCTCTGCTAGGTGAGTAGGAAGGAAGTTGATTGATACAAGCGCAAACGCCGAGTTCACGTGGTGTGCAGCGCTCATGAAGAACCGCAAGTATTCTTTAACTACGCTGTGAATGGCATTCAAACAATCGCATAGAAGTTGCTAGTCTCCGTGAAAAAGGCGTCTCCGCTGTCTCTCTGACTTCGGATACGGGCAAAAAAGATAAGGCAAAGGTATCTCGCCGCGGCCCACGTTCTGGAATTGGAGATTAAGGCTATTGTCTCCATAGATTTTCGCCGATCTATCCTCTCCAAGGCCGAGGATTCGCCTGCTGTACAGTATGTCCGCTAACGTATTGGCTCAGCACACGCTAAAAATGCCTAAAGCTACCCCGGAAAGGCTCTGCACACAGGATGTCATGCAACTGCTCGCGATGGTTTATAAACACGGGTTTCTGAATAGACTGGTGGTTGATGAGGTAGCATCTGCAATCTCCATTCTTAAGTAGCTCACAGTGCTCGATAGGCCCATTGCATATCAGTGAGCCACTGCTACACGACTCGTGGCGCCGACTAATAAAGGATCAGGAATGGGGACACGACTTCCGGGAAGAGTACAGAAAGCTAGGGACTTTTCGAGACAACTTCCCCCGTGTCCCCGTCATGGCTCTGACGGCGACGGCAACGGACAAGTACACATCTTCTCAACGATGACACCGTAGTAATGGACTAACTAGCGTTCAGTGTACGGGACGATATTCTTTGCAGTCTCAAAATGGTCGAGGACCGTCTATACACGGCTATCCATCCAGCCAATCGTGCCAATCTCTTTTACGAGGTGAGAAGAGAAACACTGATATTCTTCCGTATTGTCATGCAATTAGATACGGTACACGTCCGGCCAAGATTCCCTTGCGCGAAAGTCAGATATATTCGAATTTATCAGTACGTTATACAAGCGTCGTGGCCGTCCATCATCTGGGATCATATACTGTCGACTGCGAAATATGTGTGACGAGCTATCGCACTTCTTGAGAGCAAAAGGTCTCAAAGCCAGCTCTTATCACCGTGGAATCAAGTCTGTCGCCGCTCCGTGGATATCGTAGGAGGCTCATACCCGTCATAGGTCGTCGGAGCTTGACGAGACGTTGAAACAATGGCAGGCCGGGGGAGCGGAGAAAGGCAATGTCGATGTGGTTGGTTGTCCATTGTTAGTGCTTTCCGTGTGCTAAGCGTGCCAGGTTTGTGCTACCATTGCATTTGGGATGGGTATCGACAAGGGCGACGTCCGGTGAGGACTCTATCTAAACTGTTCTCAGGAGGGCGCGCCTCACAGATTATGCAAGTTACATCATACATTATGACCTCCCCAAGAGTTTCGAAGGTGAGCATGGACACCCTGTGTCTGTCACCTTACGCTCAGTGGCGTCCAGGGTACTACCAGGAAACGGGTACGATGTAGCCCCCGCGACTTGAGTATTTGAATTCAGTATCCACGCAGGTCGAGCAGGTCGCGATGGTTTGGTACTTTCTCTTCTCGTTCTCGACGTCTGAGTCATAACTGACTTCTGATGCCTCAGCCATCGAGATGTGTTTTGTACTACAGTACGTGACGATTACCTCCCACGTTACCATGTACCCTACTTATCTATGCCTCGTCGGAATAGCACGAGAAGACGCCTTGCGGGTGCGCGGTCTCTTGTCAAGATCACATGCAAAAAGGCAAGATACTGCCAGAATGATCGGTGCTCCAGAACCCAGCCAGCGGACTGGAGACAGTTTCCAAGGGGTCCGTTACAAGCCATATCCCAACATCTGGGCCCACAATCGGTTTCTGACCCGTACCACAGCTCGTCGATTACGCCGAAGATACCACAACTTGTCGGCATGTTGTCAGTGTATTGTAAGATATTTTTGTTGAAGCGCTGACGACTGTCCTCGCGGGGAATAACTTGGGGTAGTTGATATGCAAATACTTGGGTGAAACGATTGATACTGCGGATGAGGGGCTGATGAAGAGTTTATGTGACAAGATGTGCGATGTAGGTGGCTCACATTACCTGGTCCATCTGACAGCGTGTGTACGCTTGATTAGGTTTGCAGATACCCAGGAAAGGTGCGGCAACGCAAGGCAAATCTCTCCAGCGTCGACACCTCTGCTTGGATGGATGACGGTTACGAAGACGAAGATGAACTGGCTGACTATTTTCAGTTCCCAGCTGATCAGACGGCTCGAGAAGTGGAAGAGTCACGCTCACCCGCTTCCCACAACATCAGCATCAACACCGATGCCGGATCTGTCGGTTTCCAAAGTGCTAAACGAGCATGTAGTGGCGGGGAGGTGCTTCCCGACTCGAAGAGGATGAAACACAGCGTGCCGAAGCCTCCCGTGCCTCTAGGTGGGTTTGGCGCTTGTGCGAATGTCGATGGCTGTTCACAGTAGTGACTTCTTAAGTGACAAGGGCGTATAGCTCTGCTAGCAGCCTCAAGAAACCATTCAAAGTGCCGTTTAGAACGCCATTCAAGGCTAGTTCAGAGACTGCCAAAGTCGATCTTCAATCTTGCAACATAGATAATGGTGGTGCTGGCGGTTCGCTTGCTCAGAAAGATGAAGATCTGCCAGATTCAGATGACGTGCAGATGTCGAACACTGCGGAAGAGTACCGTGGAAGTAACGACAGCAACATCGAGAGTTTGAGCCAACCTACCGACCAACGTACGTCGATATCACTCTTCGCAAGGCTTCTACTTAGTCGAATGACCGGAACCAGCACCACTCCCAGAGGTAGCCGTCGAGCTCGAAGCCAACTTCTCGCAGAAGATTCCAGTTTCGTATAGTTTTAGCTGTTACTTCGTAGCGCTCATTATACCCTGCAGCTTCCAGTGCGCATGAAAGCGTTTGGCTCCATATGCAAAGCCTTGTATCAGGTACTAAGCGACGGCAGCTGTTGCAATAAATTTCAGGGGTCCGCCCTACCCACTAATACGGAAGCAAGGTATGCCCTACATTCAGATATGATTCACTGGTGCTAATGAATGCAGAGCATCTGTGCTCGCAAATGCCGCGAAAACCATCGAATTCTGTGCACAGACAATGTCGGCGACGCGATCTGGATACGATGACCGAGTGAACCAGAAGCTGCGTGCGATACAGAGATTGGGAGCCGTAACGGACAAGGTCGATGGGGACGGGGACGAGGACGAGGACGAGACGGATGTAGTGTTGGCTGTGAAGGAAGCGTTGGATGAATGGACAACGCGACAGGTTAGAGAATAGGATGAACGATTGGATAAATGATTCATAAAGTTTATTGGGACCCTGAAGTTGATTAGACCATCTTTTAATTGTACTATTCACAGTACGCTAATAAAGTAACAACTTCCTACCTTACGGGGCTGGAAGACCTATAAACCAGCGATGGGCAGTTACCGCATCTCACCTTATTCTCCCAAAGCACCCGTGTACTAGATGGCGACAACGACAACGCTGAGGGTGGGAGTTGTCCAGTTTGCGCCCAGGGTATGTGCAACGGACCACATAACTGAGCATTAGCGCGACCATGATGACAAAATTTTCGATTCAAGATCGGCAAGGTTCAAGCCAACATTGCCAAGGCTCGCGAGTTGTGCAAAGGGTAAGCCTCGTAGGTGCTTGTATCGTCGTCCTACACACTTTTGTGATTGGCCTCGCAGTCCACTGATCTCTGGTTTCAATGTATTTTGACAGATTGACACCTCGATGTGTGGACCTTTTGTGCTTCCCCGAGATGATCTTCACAGGTACGTTCATCGTTACCTGTCAGTTCTCCTTGAAAGCGCATCATGCAAAACACATGGTCCGGTGATTTGGAGCGACACCGATCCAACAACCCAGGTTACGTGTTCCCCGATGCTGCTTCAATATCCCCCTATCTAGAACACCCGAGGACGGGTCCCACTTCTACTTTCTGCGCTGAGTTGGCGCGCCGCCTCGAATGCTATGTCACAGCTGGATTCCCTGAACATTCAGAGCACGACTCCAACTCCTTAGCCGCACCATTACCACTGCCACTACCATCACCAGCCACAACGGCGCCTCCGACCTCGACTCCCACCAGTTCTCCACACAATCACACTGGCCCTATCGGCTTCAACAGCGCTGTCCTATACAGCCCTACTGGTGAACCTCTCACTCTATACCGCAAGTCCAACCTGTTCGAGACCGATCTGAGCTGGGCAGCTCCCGGAAGCGGGTTTACCGTGCTTGATCTCCCACCCCCACTGGGGAAGACGACCATTGCCATATGCAACGATTTAAACGTGCATAATTCTGCGGTATGGAACTCTCTCGAGGATGGACCGTATGAACTTGCTAGACATTGTGTGCGGGAGGAAACGAGGTTACTCGTGCTGCTGAATGCGTGGTTGAAAGCTCGCAATGAAGATGATGAAGGTGGAGATGAGGGAGAAGCGAAGAGGACGGAGGAAGGAGAAGATAATGGTGACGATGATGTCGAGCTAGAGCCGAATTGGGAAACCCTCAACTGGTGGGCGCAGCGTCTCCGTCCGACGTGGGCACACCACCACCCTACTATTACAGAGAAAGAGAACGGGGATCAGCGGACAGAGCCTCAAATCAATGGATCTTCAATAGAGCCCAAAGATCTAGTGGTTGTTGCGTGCAATCGTTTCGGTGACGAAGGGGGTAAGAGCCATGCTTGTTGCCTCAAGCACCGTATACCCCGAATATATATGCTGATGCTGTCATCCTAACTCGTCAGGGAAGACATTCGTGGGGTCATCTGCGATGTTGATGATGCGCCGAGGCTCGGGAAGACCCAGGCTCCTCCATGCAATGGGTGAAAGAGAGGAGGGTATCGGGATTTGGACTGTACCCGTTAGACTTTAATCATACGTAGACTTTCACGGACAGTGCAATATATCATGGCACTGGGTACAGCTTGTCAACAGGTCTCTGTCATCACGGATTGACGAGGCGCGTTACAATGCAACTCCAGTACATCCCAAATCTCATAAAGCCGCTAGAAGAAGAAATGTCTGCCCTATATACTACTCCAAACAGCAATAGCCTCGCCGCAGAAGTCCTTAGGAAGGCATAAACCCGAACTCACGCAGGAGCTCTTCTCACTCTTGCCCATACCCAGCCGGCCCCCCAAAAAAACAGCTGCCAGAAACATGTCTGGTATGCCAGGGCCAGCTTGCGCAAGGTCTCTAGTGGACCTACTTCAGATGCGGCAGGCCCCGCCAGAGTGAGCATGATCTCGGGGGGCGCTGCGGTGAGGGCTGGAAAGAATATGTCGTTCGACAAGATGGAGGAGTCAACCACTGGTTCGCGCCGTAATCCAGTCTAGATCGGGTCGTGTTGTTAGTGACATACCACTGTCATAAATCTTCCTGTCGACGGGGAATTCCCAGGGGAGACTGCATATCCATAACACCAATGCTTATCACAAGAAGACGGGGAGAAAGAAAAGAAAAGAAAAGACTAAAACGCGTGCGCCCTGAGCCAAGAAGTAGGCGTTGAGAGAGACCAGAAGATTATGCCAAACGTAAAGATAGTTATGGTTAGACAGGTTCGAGATCGTACACGTGCGGAGGTGATATGAGCAAAACAACAAATTTGGAGCGCGGTAGATGAGCGTGTGGAGAAGGATTGGTACCGTGTACGAGGTGATGGTTGTGAAGCAGTGCGCAACGTTAGTTGTAGAGTGTGATGGTGAAGAAAGATTTGGAAAGAGAGAGCGGCCGAAGGGAGCCCAAAGAGCGACGAGGTAATGCAGTTAGGGTGTTCGTGTTTATTTCTTGTAATGGAAAATTGAAGGCTTGCGAATGTTGTCCGCGCCACCGCGTCCTAGACAGTCCCATGTGGCTTGCTCCCCTCGCCGTGTAGTTATCCTCGTTGCCATCACCACTCAGAAGGTTTGTCATCGGTGCTTTGGGCGTCACGACCCCTTGCTACAACCCACTCACCCGATACTCACGTACGGGAAGCGTATCAGTGACGGATCCTGCTGACGAAGGAGACTGCGAAGACAAGGACGAAGACGACGGCGTATGGACAATACCACTATATGATTGAGACAGTGAATAGGACGATGCCGACGGAACCGGATGATTGGATGAAGTTGGACACGGTGACAACGCGAGGTCCCCGCGTGACTGTTGGTGATGACGTGGCTGATGCTGCTGATTATAATTATGATGCAAGTCGACACTTTCAATTTCTTGATGATGATCATGACTTGAATGGGACGTGCTCCCTCCTTCCTCTCCACCGCTTTCATGCGCATTTTGTGTCCCTGCACCCGGTGCAGAGTCCAAACGGTCCTTGGGGAGTGCAGGGGTGACGGCTGCGTGCCTACCGCCTAAAGGTCTGTGTCACATCACGATCACGTCATATTCGAAGGAAAAGGGAAAAAGATATAAGAAATGACGCAAAAAGGGACGGACGAAAGCGTGGCGGTGGAAACAAGGGGAACGAAACAGCCACGCATGGGTTGCGATCAAGCATGGAAAAACGAGTCGACGCGTGTGACTAACGCAAAGGAGGAAAATTTAAAAATGAACTACTTACCCTCCCTCCACGAAGTTCTGCCATACATAATCCCTCAACCGGTCCGCATTGGGAAGTTGCTGAATGAGGTGTTTGATCGTGTTTTGGCCAAGCCCAAAAAAGTCTGGACCCGAGACTGAGTTGGAGTGTTGCCTGTTCCTTATCGCATTGGCCTGCTTGACGATGTTAGACCATGCACCTGTCGCGGTCCCGGCGATGATAGAACGGGTTGGTGCGTCTGACCCGACGATTTTGAACTTTGGGCCATCTCCGCCGTCCAGGATGGAACACCGGTACACAGCTTCTTGTTGGGGATCTACGGTAGAGTGATATCGCCTGCACCAAATCTGTAAACGGGACGGAGCATGATAGCGGACAAGTATACGTACCGAGTAACTTCATACCCAACAGGGAAGATATATCGCTCTGTATGGAAATGCTCGCGCATGCATACTTCTCCGAGATTGATCACAGTCATGATACCGACGGTCAACGGCAGCACGGGATTTCCCTTTTTGTCACGTGGAACATTGGGAATGCTGTAGCTTTTGGTTGTGACGGTATGGGCTTTTAGCCGCTTTGGCTTGGCATGACGCTGAATCTCGGAAGGTTGAACCGAGGCAGCGGGAGAAGTCGATGGAGCAAGTGCTATAGACTGTCGAGGTGTGGAAACACTTGGACCAAGTGACGGAGGATGCTGCCCTGCATTTCCGTTGTTGTATGGACCAGCGTTGTAAGGGTTGGGATGCTCCTCGTGAGGAGACATGATAGGCGACAGCGGAGACGGAGTGTGAGCCATGTCAGATTCTGCTGGTTTTACAGGCGGTTTTAATCGCAACTTTGTGCCCTTATTTGACACTAAGAGAGATGGAGCGCCTATTTCGTTAGGAGGAGTGGGTTCGAGATGAAGGTTGAGTGACTGATTACTCGAAGCAACAGACGGCTGTGGTTGAGGTGACGGCTGATCTTTACCCTTGGCTGATCCACGCGACCGTTTAGCCTGACGGCGACCTTCACCAACATCGTCTTCGGTGGTGGCCATAGCGCGTTCGCGGAACTCGTCCTCAGTATGTTTATGAGAGAGTGGGCCGAGATGCCGGGACGACAGCAGCGGGTCAACGCTGTGATCATCCGCCTCTTCTTCTGCCATGGCTTGACGGAGGTTGCTGACGAACAAGGCGCGAGAGCGAGCAGAGAGAAGAGAACGAGGAAATGCACTGGCGTGGGGCCATTGTGCTGACGGTATGTTCGGTTCAGAACGTGTCTCTAGTTCGTGCACCCTCTGCAAGATCAATCTAGCATAGCAGAGATGATCAGTTGTTCCATCCATCGGGTAATATCGAAAAGGTAACGACGTACTCTCTCTCTTCTTTCATTTTGACATTGCGTTCGCCGGATAGTCTAAGTTCGTGCTGTGTCTCCTTGAGTTTCTGTTGGGAAGATATGAACAACGATGAGCAGGGGGTTGCAGAGGAGGTTGTTGAATCACCTCCTCGAGATCGAAATAGCGACGTTTTAGTTTTCTATACTTTTCATTGACGTCTTGATTATCTTTCGCAGGTGGCTGCTGCTGTGCGGGGGTCTGGATAAGAGCAGCGGGAGGGGGAGGAGGGCCCATGACGATATCTGAACTCATTGCAGCAGAGGCAGTCGAGCGACGGGGAGACATGGCACTGGGCAGAGTAGCAACTCAGCCCAGACAAGCGCGCGCAGCCACACTAACCGGAATGAAACAAGAACACGGCAAGAAAAAAAAACTGAACGTGGTACAATTGACGGCAATGCTCTCACAGCATCAGTCATTTACTTATTGTACCAATCCTCTCTCTCTCTGCCAGGCTGTCCTATAGGACGTGTCGATAACAACACCGCCATGAACTGCCAGCCTGCATCCGACGCCGCCACCATCGACGGACTTGCACACACCCAGAGTCTTATTCAGTTGAACCGATGGATGGTATTGCCTTTTCGGGAAACATCCCCTGGTTTTCGGCGTTGTAAGTTTGGTAACGACGGGGAAGAGCCTCCAACGACGGACGCCCATAATGATTCGTATGTACATAGTCCCATATGGCTTCGATCTCGGTTGGACTCGGAAGGAGACTGGTGACCAGCTCAGCAGCCTCACATTCCATCCCAAGTCGAACTATCACATAGATACATCCATCTGATAAGATGAAACCTGCTCAGGGATATCACACCCACCATCAATTTGTCCGTTCTTCCCCTACTGAGTGGGGTAGATGGAAGGGGCGTTTGGGCGGGCTACTAATAGATACACAGGTACACGTTTCCTTGCGGTACACATGCCTCGCCTCGTTCCCACCGCCAGCGTTTACAGATACATATCCCATCAGGATCTTGAAGGGTGTACCCACTTACCACAAACACGGCTCATTTCCTCCATACCAGGCACCGCCTTTTCCGCAGGACACGGTCCACATGGATATGGCACCCCAACATATGCAAGAATCCGCCCGCCTGCAGCTCATGACCCCTTGATTCTAAATTTGGATAAGGCATAATCAACAGCATTCTACTTCACGGGTCAACAGAAATGACAGGTGCCCCATCCCACCGGATTTGTCACTTTATATCTTACGCCACCTGACCTCCACGACCACTGTAGGCCCCTGCCACGGGCCTGTCAACCCAGAGAAAAAGGAAACGGAGTAAAAAGGGAAAAGGAAAGGAAAAGACGCAAATGCCGTCGCTGAAAGAGTTTTTTCGCTTTCGTACCAATCGCAACGTACACTGAGCATGCAAATTCAACATTGCACCTGTCAGAGGTCGATGGCATGACCAGCGCTCATGCCTCGTTCCTAGATTCTCCTAGCGACGATATCTAAATACATCATGCTCATCCAATAGAATTTGGCATGACTGGCACTAGCTGGCACTTGGTCCCACCGATCACGAATGCCACATATTCAACTCGGTGGGCGTTCATACACTTTTCATCCCACTTCGATTCGGACGTCCGTGTCACAAGAACGTCCGAACCTGTCATAGCTGCAGCGAATCAAGCTCGACCAACTCACAGATCCGACAGCTGGCGACAGATAGCCTTGGATCCACCTATCACAGTCGTAAGATAATCTGCGCCTCAAACGGCTCAACTTCTATTACTTGTCAATTCGGCGTACGATCGGCCTTCATCTTTTCCTAGGATCAGTGGGACAATGCAGCCTCGGCGAATGGAAAAAAAAAGCTGGTTGCCAGAGCGGTTGAATGACTGTACGCAGAATATATCCATGCATTACTGGTTGCTGTTCGTCCGCTAGCTTACTATGTTACGTCAACATCCATCACATCAGAATGGAAGTTGTGTATACAGCTAGGCTATTATTACGATCTGGCTCTAAAAATGCAAGCCTTCGTACGACGTTGGATCTACACATTACCAAGATAACAGCCTATAACAACCCGTGATAAAATTCGATCTGGCAGATATCTCAGATCGTAGGCTAATGCCCCTATTTACTCTGACAACGGTTCACAATTCACCAAATGCATGGATAGAATCATGTCTAGATGGGCCTTCCAGGACTTCAAATCGGACGTATGGATGTGTCTTAGATCGGTACGCACAGCAGACGACCCTCAAAACGTGTCATCGCGTGCCTTTCCAGCGAGCTTTGTGCAGTGGCGCTCCACAGTGCAGACCGGCCCGGAATATCCCAGACAGACCCAGAGGTCCATGTTGTCATTTCTCATGTACGTAAGGCGGGCCTACGCACATTATTGTTCCCCTGAGAAGAAGGGTGCCGCGGAGAAACTACATATGATTACCAAGGCACATCGAAAGGGTCCAGACAGATGAAGCCATATGCACAACTCCTGAAATATTGTAGTGTACATACAACCAGGAGAGAACGGAGTCCGGGAAAGTTGTTGTCAACATGAAAACTAAGCGCCGAGGGCTACATTTACGAGTGCATCGTTCGCCGGGAGAGACTTGCTATAACCAAAATAAATACACTTCGTAGCCAGAGAAAAAACGTGCCGTGGAGTTTCTTTCGCCGTTTTTAACAAAAACATGTGCGCAGCACAAGGACCAGTCGGGCCATCGTAATAATGTTTTGAAATCGATTCGTTTACGATATGTGAGAGGGGGAGGGGACATCCGAGGTATGAGGTCAAATTCAATGTAACATGCCTTCCGGAAGGAGGGGAAGGAGATTACACACATATGCAGTGTTCGTCAGAAAAACCGTTTTTATATCCCGAGACCTGCACTTCATGACTTCGGCGGTGCACCCGTCGAGCGCAAGATGAGGAGGATGCCGTCTGAATGAGCCGAAAATATAGCGTCAACGGGCATTTCATCATCGCGCGTGGAGGAACCATGTGTCCTTGACGATGTGTTGCCTAGGAGCGGCGTCTTGGCTAATTGACCCTTCAACGATGCGAAAATTTCCTTGCGCCGCGACGAACGCGAGGTAGTCATCTGCTCGCCCCTACATATAAGAACGACAAGTCATAAGTGATGTGGAGAATAGGAGGCCAACGGGATCAGTGGAACGAAAGCGCACCTTGACTCCCTCCCCTTGCACAATAAGGTAAATTTACCAAATCCGAAGCCCCCATCAGAAGGCTGGCCCTTCTCGTTGACGCCCCAGGCCTTGACCATATCTATCCACTCGCGAACCCGATCCTCATTCTTAGGAGAAACGAAGTCATAAAAGCTCCGGCCCATTACCGTCGTTGTCTCGACAAGGAGATCGTTGGAGCAGTACTGTATGGGGCAGTGCATCGAAAATCGGTCCAGGATGAGTGCAACGCGTGCAGACTGTTTGGGAAGAGGCTTGAAGCTCAATATACCGTCTTTGCACTCTGCATTCGGATCTTCAACCTCACCGGTGCCCTCCAAGAGTAGCGGGATATTAGGAATAGGGCTCGGAGGCATCGGAGACGGATCACCCCAGCGCTTCGCGACACAGATACATGAGTGCAGGTAGAAAAGAATGGATTGCGCTCAGTCACTCACCCTGAACTCAAAGTCCCTCGCAACGGGGGTCACGAAGTCGACTTCCTGTGCTGTCGACGCATTTTGGAACGCCTTTATCCCGGATGAAGCGGGGGATATACTCCCGACAAGCACGTTATGCACGACAGTGCGGGACTACGGAATGCAGCGTTTCGATCCGGCGATGTCGGCGAGTGCGGTAGAGTATCAGTCGTAAAAAATTTACTCACAATTGCACAAAGAAGGTACCCCCTCAGTGGATCTTTGTGTTTGAGTCGGAGATACGCTAACACCGCTGCTTTATCTTGGCGAATGGTACCGCTGTAGAAGAACAAGGTAAGGTAGGTTAATGTGAGGTACCGGGTAGAGGGACCGGACTCAGGGTCAAGATAACGAAAACGTACTAATGTAATTGTCGCACCACAGAAAATTCGTCAGGGTGGACTAGATCAGAGCCCGGGCGTCCGATTGTCTCCCGGACGTCCCAGCCTATAGATTATGAACGGGTTGGAGGAAATATCTCGGGGGAATGTAACAATACTTGCCGAGGAGCTCGGTGAATGACTCAGTGACATATAAGAAACGTATCTGGGGAAGACAGGTAGGGACAGGTCAGCATCATTCATGTATATGCGGGGAACGGAATGGGAAATGTGGGAAACGTACGTCCTGCGAAAAATCGACGATAGCAACTTTGAAAATCCCACATAGTGAGTCCGGAAGCTCCCGTTCTGAAGTAAGCTCTCGAGGACTTACTGCAAGACAGACGAGGAGTCTCGGAGTTCATGCTGATTCGGTCACTTTGATGTGCTACCGAGAAGGGTGGTTGGTTAACAGGACTGACAGGGGTACAGTACACGGTATTTCGGTGGTGGAGGGGGACGGTAGGAGACCTGAGGGATGTGTCCTCCGGGGAATAAGGAGAGCTGGCAGAAGGGCCCATCGAAGGCTTTATCTTTTTTTTGGATGCGAGGCTGAAGATGAATTAGGCTTCGGGTGCCGAGGCACAACCTATCAACATAGATCTTGATGACTTGTTTACTCAATCTGGAAGAGGTGATCAGAGTGATCAGTCCGTGCCAAATAAAACTTTCTGCAATTGGCTATGATTGACTTTCAGATACACAGAGTGAGGGCAGGTATCGGCTTGGCAAGTGCAGTAATACTATTACTGTGGTAAGTTCATGGTGCGCTGGTGCACCCCCTCCCCCCTGATATTTTTATCCATACCGGTGTGTTTTCGACGTTCTATGACAACTCTCTTCAAGTACCGAAACTCTCGCTACTGGTGTAAAGCCGATTCGATACAATACAGCTGCAGATCCACCTACACGCCGGACTGATTGTTTCATACTTTCTGCCTTCACGCTTCAGAGTGGTGGACAAAACCACATTGTTCGAGTTTTAGTTTAGGCTTGACCCGTGGGAAGACAGTTGATTAGATCTTTTTCTGTTCGTCTCAATCTCTCTTCCTCTTCGGTGTCAATGAATATTGTTACCTCCATACTTCCACCGAGCCGTCGCCCGACTATAGCCCCCGATCCGCCGCGTGGCACTCGGTATATCCAATTACATCATTAAGCAAGTAAATAAATAAAATTTTAAATAAATTACATAACACAATCACTGTTCTCCGACTTGAATGTGGTCTACGAACCGCGAAGTGGCCGCTGGAGACGTCGTCATCATCTGGCAGGTAAAGAAAACTTCAACAAGGCCGATTGGCATATGATTACCGAATGCCGCGTGCTGATCGCAAGCTTCAGACCAGGGAACTCATCCAACCGCTGTTGATCACACCCGGAAAGGATTTCAACAGCAGGTTTGGTCACTACAGGCACTCAGATCTGATAGGTGTTCCATATGGATCCAAGGTAGCATCACGCAACGGCAGAGGGTTCATTCATCTTCTGAGGCCCACTCCGGAACTCTGGACGATGGCTTTGCCCCATCGAACACAAATTTTATACCTGGCGGATATCGCTTTTATCACCTCGTGGCTCGACATAAGATGCGGTAGCCGTGTCATCGAAGCAGGTAAGCGCTCTTCTACAGTTGTGATCAAGATACCTCTGCACTCCTTTTGAAATCGCTGCCACATAGTTTTTATTTGTTTTTGTGTGTTTCTTTTTACAATTTTCGAATTTTTCATTCCACGTACCTCCATATATGTGCGGATCTGTTGCGCCGCGTCCTTCGGGTTCAATAGATCAAACTACAGTGCTGTGGTCTGTCGGATGGAGCTTGTATCGAGTGTGATGATCACACTGACATGGTTCACGTTTTTCATTCAATCCGATGGCATTGACCACTGATCTTCGATTTATTCGCTCGACTAGGGACAGGATCAGGATCTTTTTCACATTCTGTAGCGAGGACCGTCGGCCCTAGAGGCCGCCTATTCTCTTACGAATTTCACGAAGCCCGTGCGGAGAAGGCGAGGTAAGTCATGCGTATTGAAATATCCGAACTCCCGAGGCATTCGAATTTTTACACAGGGAGGAATTCATTCGCCACGGCATGCAAGACATCGTCACTCTTACCCACCGCAACGTGTGCAAGGATGGTTTCACAATAGAAAGTATGGCAGATGCGGGTACGTATTTACGGTTGCATTCTTGCTTATTCTCCAAGGGTAATTATTCGTTTTCGGATGCAGTCTTCCTTGATCTACCCGCTCCATGGGAGGCTGTGGGACATGCAAAGAATGCATTGAGGGTACGTCCGGCTGTCCGTCGTAACCTAGCCCGTTGCCGGGGCTCATTCCACCTGACCAGAAAGATCGGCCTACTCGTATCTGTTGCTTTAGCCCCTGTATGGAACAGGTATTGCGTGCCGTGACCGCTCTCAATGAGGCGGGTTTCACAGGTTACTTGTCTCACCGCTCCCGGAGTCATACAACATTTTTGATACCTGTCACACAGATATCTGCATGTATGAAACACTATTGAGACCTCACGAAGTCCAGCAATTCCCTGCCCCTTTGTCACTCGACAATATTGTTGATAAACTCAAGAGACTAGAGAAGTTTCGCGAAGAGAAGAGACTTCGCCAGATCGCCAACAGCAAGAGGAAACGCGAAGATGATTCTGATATTTCCGAGCCGGACAAGAGGGCCAGAACAGGCGAACCAGACGCTACTCGAAATGAAGGCGTACCATCGATCAGTAACCTTCCTGTGCTACCAGTGGCGGATAGTGAGACCAATGAAGAGGTAGCAGAAACCACCGTCAATTGGTCGAAAGTCTGTCATGAGGTTCGGGGTCACACGTCGTACCTCACGTTCGCTCGTCTAGTACCCTATCCAGCTGGAACTTCAAATGGAGAAACGGAAGATCTGCCGGCAACCAACGAGTGACCGCCGTGTGCATTAGCTAATCCTAGGTGTATAGCACTGTAGTAGAATTCTGCGCTGTCATACAGCTCGCCGTTGTATGTATAGGGTAAAGTCTCGGCCAGACAGCTCCAGTTAGTCGCACGGCATCCATCACCTTAACCTATTAGTCTCTTACCGCTCTTCTGTACGGTTCTTCCATCTTACGCTCCTCTAGAACCTTGGCTGCGCTCTTCGGTACACGTGGTCGAAGAACGCGTGTGGGTCCAGGGCTTACGGTGCCCGGGTCTGGCCCCCGCATACGTTTCGGCGGTGTAACATTAGCCTCATCGCCAGAAGCGCTTTGGCTCTTGGCTCGTGTCCTCTTGCGTGATGACCGTGTCCGTTTAGCACTCGGGATAGAGATTGGCGCCTTGCTGCCACTGGCGGGCAATTGACGGCCACTTTGTTCTCCCGACTTCTCGGTGCTAACCAAATTTGACCATTCATTCTGTGATGTAGGTTCAGGTGACTCGTTTCGGCTGCTCTTATCAGGTTGCGCATGGTGCTCCGCCAACTCCCGCATGGTCTTCGGGACCACACCAGTGGGTCCAGCAGGCCGCACAGGGTCATTGTCTGGATCCATATCCATATCTTCCACCCCGTTTGGAGCTTCCGATTCTGGAGACAACGAGACCGTCTCGGATACAATAGGAGTTCTGCGATCTGACATTTCACTCCTCGCAGTAGCAATAGCAGATTGTTCAGTTGCGGTTGAGAGAGTAAATTGTATGTTGCTAGGCAAATGAAACGGCTGCACGACATCGTCCGCAGTAGTGAGGAAGCCTCCTGGCTGTGCAGCAGATGTTAAGAGATTTTTTTCAAGTTTTAACTGGGACCCTGGCCGCGACGTACCTCGTCTTCAATTGCATTTGGAATTTCGGTGTCTTGCCAGTGCTCGCGTCGGGTCTCTTCCTTACTATGCCCATCCTCCGCCGGATTCGAGCCATATTGTTTCTGCAAGCGATCACGAATACGGAGGCCTTGTATGAGCCGGACCCAACGTTTGCAGATTTGGTCGAACCGCTTTGCCCGTGCCCGCTCCTCGGCGTCTTGCTCCGCTTCCAGGTATGCCTATGATGCACCACGTTCAGACATCAAGATCCGAACGTTTCAAGCGACGCACCTCTATAATGACGCTTTCATTTTCGGCAGCCACCACGATACCTTCGATGACCGGATAGGCTCGGCGCTTCTTGAACTCGAAGCCTGTCTAGAGTTTGGTAGTGTCAGTGCTTACACTTACCGAACGGCGTGACTTACCACCACCTCCGCGTAGTCAAACCCGAGTTTCTTGGCTACCTTTGCCACCCCCTTGACTAAGTCATTTGACATCAGCCATTGTCCGCCAGCATACAAAAATAAATACTTACAGGGAACGTGGGCGGCTCCCTCCGGAAGCATCGATGGCACGTACAGGTCAATCCTTCCAAACTCGTTCTTCGGTATTACGCCCTATTCAGATCCGGTGGTCAGCAATAACAACCGAGTAGCCATAGAGCTATGGCGTGCTAGAAGACGTACATCTTTAACGGGGTCGGGCTTAAACAATTCAGTTTGAGAGAACGCATACAATCCTTGCATAATTTCTCCATCGGCGGTGGGGTGTCCCTCTGACTTTGCACGTTCGATGGCAAGCTCCATTTCTCGCTGACGACTGATCGTCACTGCACGCTGCTTGACCAATTTCATCGGTTGACAACCGGGGCGAATGATCCTGCCTTGGCGCATCCAGTTCTCCGCCGTTTTCAGGGATATAACAGACGATCGTGGATAGACAGGTTCACCTCTGAACTTGCCGAGCTCCGTGGGTGGATCAATAACCTGATCCCGCCTTAGGTGACGGGCAAGCACGTAGCTAAATGGGTCGAATGTCAGTACGAGGTATATATCGGACATTTGTCCACACACATGGGATGGTCCTTGAATCCAGCAAGCGTAGTGGGCATGCCCTCCGTTAATTGGTGGGTATGCAACTCGTCATCTTCGAGATCGTCTCTATTCTATAAATTCACAATACAGATGAGCACCATTTGTGACTTTCGAACACCATGATAAGCTCACGAGGCGATACGGTCGGGTGATGGCTTGCACTACCCTCGCCCACCATTCCTTACGCCCTCCTGGAGGACCGGATCCAATTCCTTGAGCCTTCGACACCTTTGCTGTGTAGTCCCGAGCGTAGCGGGCCGTCACATCACGGCCAAAGCCGTCTTCCTCCAGCGCAACCACGTAGAGCATCCGGTTATCTTCTATTCGTGACGCCTTGGACTCTGCAGGCTGAGGCCCCGAAGGATCAAAGACATGCCGCTTATTAACGATGCCACGGATAGGGTCAACTGGAAGCCATCGAGAATCTGCACGTGAAAAGACTTCGGTCCAAAACACCGGCGGCGTGAGACTTGGGTCAGACGGTTCTTGAACAGCATGAATAATACTGCGGTTGGCACTATCTGAAGCAGCTGGACGCACTCGATCTTCCAACCGAAACTGGAGTACTACGCTGGGTAGTGGGTTTGCTCTTGCTCTTGCGCAGTTTTATGACTGGGTGTGCCTTCTCTTTCCCCTTAACTTGAGCAGATCGTCAGACACCATCAAAAATCCAAGTTAAGAGTCATTACCGCTTCGCAGTCTCGTCTTGCCCTGCTGGAAAGACTTTGAGGAATCTCTTTCCTCTATATCACTGTTCCCGTCGTCGTGCGACCCATTCTCTGCATCTTCACATGTCATTAGCGCCTTCCCCTTGTTTGACGGTTTTGCCTGTTTTCCAACGCTGGACCTCCATGGAACACTCTGCAAACTAACCACAAGTCTAGCCGGAATGTCAAGAGCCCGACATAGAGCTGTGAAAAGCTGTGCACTGGCATCTCGGGAACCACTCTGCATCAAAGCACGTTTCATGAGACTGTTGACACTTCGAACGCGCTCCGTTCCTTCCGCATCGTCGTCGCCGGACGGTGATCCATTAAATTTAGTTTCAATTTCTTGCTGAACCTCTTCGAATGTCCGATTCCTGATATGACCGGTCGGAAGGACAGTGAAGAATGTATTAGTCCACCAATCTACGAGACGGTCGACAGCGGCTTCAAACAAACGACCGCGCTTGTTCTGGTCGGGAACGTGAGACTTATGAATCATGGCGAATGCGTTCTGGAGATTCATCGGCGTCATGGATAGCAGACGAGCCTATTGACTGCGCGTCGCGACAGTCGCACGAGCAACACAAGAAGAAAATACGAACATGGAGAAGCTCATCATTTATCCACCTATTTCGTACCCGTGCATTGGCAAGAAGGCATACGGTGTGGATCTTGTGACAGGTCGTGCGGAGAACTCTGTGGGCATGCAGTGCAGCAGCAGCCTTTTTCCTAGTTTCGTGGATGTGAGCACCTTGACATACTCTTGTTCTGAAAACGTCTCACTTCGAGTCGTCTTTTTTGGGCTGTGCATGAAGAGTTATTTCAATAGATCGTGAAGGGCCGGAAAGTTCAAGTTCGAGCTCTTGGTTAGCTGGCTGCTCTTCCGGAACGTGGACCTCCTCCCACTCAAACTCCTCGTCGCTCCCTTCGCTTGCGAAGAATGGCTCATCTACATCATCGACCATGTTGTGAGAAAGAGAGTTGTCTACGCAGCCTCAGGCCGACGCGACGACTCATTATGACACGGGTAGTCACGCACCGTCGCGCACGTCACGCCCAGAACAGATATTAGTAAGGCCGCCCGTTACTTAATCTAATCTAATTAGCACGTGCTCATTCCGCACCAAACTCATTACAATGATACTACCATGGCGGGACACCTGACGGGGGGCTCTCAGTTTACCAACTCTCGCAACCTCAAATCCTCACCTAACCTCCACACCCTGCAGAAATGGGTAGGTCACCTTTCAATGCCTTGAAAGCCATTGAGAGACTCCTGGAAACATGTTAGATCGTGAATGTGTGAGTCTCATGTAAATCTTGCGCGGACCGATACGAAGCGGTCGAGATAATATGAAACCGCTCCATCTGCAACTGCCTTGTTGCTGAATTGCAGTAAGAAACATGATAAAAACCTATTGAAGGATGCTCACACGTGTTGATCGGGTCGACAGAAAGTGATGCCAAGTGAGCTCATATATTCCGAGAGGCTCGAATGAAGCCAGTCACTCGCAGCAAAACTTTTTACGAGGAAAACACACTGGAGAACCCGAAGTAAGTCTTGACTCAGCAAAGGACGCGAAGGAATTACGGAGATTGGCATCGAAGCTGCTTTGCGCTGTGCCTCAAAAGTAGCGATAATCCCCTCGACTGAAGGTTGGAAAAGTTTGGCTACGTCCTGGCTGTATAGATTTGAGAACACGGCTTGATCATGATCAAACATACTCGCCCAGACAACTTCAACTGTCCTGAGCGAATGTTATATTGAAGCTCTTTGTCGCGTATCGTCCCGAACCTGATATACTGAGGTTTGCTTGCGTCCCGAAATTGCAATTTTGTTGTCTTATCAAGTTCATCTGCCATCCTCTTCAAGGTTTCCTCGTCTCCGTACTTCGAATTGGCAAGTAAGACTACACAATTGGCCATGAGCGGTACAGCTAAGACGGTCGAATGTCTGACCTCGTAGGAACGCGTGAGCACGATATGTGACAAAGACCGATCCTTGAAGACGACCTGCGAGCTGTGTTGAGAGTATGGAAGGCCACTACGTCAACCACCCACACTTCGCAGGTGCAATCTCCCTGAACGACCTGGGGGATAATTTCATGGAGTATGCATAAAAGTCGACGGTACTGCGTCCTGCATCGATGATAATGACACCCTTGGATTCTGGTGCGATCCCGCGGTCCCCATCATCTGGCTCGTCCGTCCACGCAATTGGCATAGCCGAGAACGTATCTGAAGTTAAGATGTTGGTGATGCAGAAGTGCAGACTAGCTTCTGCTTCCGTCAGAAGATGAACACGGGATTGGCCATCCCCACCAGCCAGGACGAGCCCAGCAAGTTCTGCAGCCTTGCGGATCTGTTGTTGCTGGGGCCCTTCCCAGCCATTGGGATGCGTTAGTATGAATTCAATGCCGCCCACCAGTAAGTCCCACATGACGGAACCATACGTATGAGATTCTGTGATGTATCCTTTCGCACAGTCAAACAAATAGCACATAAAGTCACCCAGAACCTCAACGGCAAGTTTGCCTTCAGGGAGTGGAGGTAGATCAGCGTCAGAAAAGTGGGAATCCTCTAGATGCTTCGAGCGAAAGTGAAGTTTCCACCTAGAATAACACCTAAGTCCTGTTTTCTTGCAAATAGCCATCTACGCACCATTCCAATAGCACCCACTCCTCCTTACCAGCTTTCTCAATGATGTGCGGTTGCTGTGTTTCCGCACCTACAGCTTTGACCTTTCCCTCCTTGTCATAATACATGATAGAGGGTATTTTATTAGAGCAACCGACACGCTCCTGTGCGGGAAATCTGCGGTGCTGGCTGGAGAATTGTTACATGATAAAGAGAGCAGCTTACTTTGGCACGCCCCGAATTACGGGGATTTCTCCCGGATCGACTATACAGTAGGATATACCGCTGAATGTCGTTCCGACATCAAATGCAAGTATCAATTTTCGGGGCGGACCCTCGTATGGTTGTCGTGAATACATTCTGCTAAGGGAGTGGACAACGGTTGACAACGAGACATTATATGCCGCAATATGAACTGTGCAATCCCCCTCACCTAGGGGACGCTGCAAGGTGATCAGGGCAGGCATGGAGTTCCATAATTCATTTCCGGAAGGTCGTACAAGTGACAAGACTGAGGCTTCTCGTTCATCTCCGAATCTGCTGGGAAGGATGCGGTTAACGGGAACTTGACTTCTGTGTGAATGATAGGAAACAGTATTCGGATGGCATAAGGTGTAAACTTCTCTGTACATATAGAGTTTCCAATGGAATGTAGAAGCCCAAAGGTGACTGGAGATTTATCGGTTGAACCGCCTACGATAATGTCCTGTCCCTTCGCTGATCCCCCGCGTTAGGAATTCAGCCAACACTCAAAATCATGCAGAGCCACCCCTCTGACCAAATGCAGCATGTACTGACCGGCAAGTGCTGTCACGAAGGGGATTCACCCTGGAATCACCTTGACCATACACATATACTCCAAAGACTCACCCATACTTCACACCCAAGTCATGTCCCGCAAGCCATCCGAAAGGATATGTGTATATCGAGCTTAACTCGCCATGCAGTTATCTGCCAGACTACATGCAACGGGACTCGCCCGTTCCTCGAAGACATATTCCACATCAAACAAGTAGTGAGAGAAGAAACTTGTCAAAGCAGCGACAGGATGCGTCGAGGACCTAATAATATAGTACTGTCGGAGGCTATTTAGCCAAGGCAGCAAACTGCTCTCCATTACTGGTAGTCGGTACAGGTCATTGCAGTGTTGTCAGCACGAAGCAAGATGCTCCAAATGTGACTTTGCTGATGGAAACTAGTCATCGTCATAAACGACCGTGGCAGGACCCCTGTCAACAAACTCAACTCGCCAGCTCTCCCCTCCAATCTCGAGTGAGCAACTCACCTGACCTCCACCCCCTGTGGAAACGGGAAATCAAATAAATCAGTCGAAATGGACTCGATCAACCGGACTCAAAAGCGCACATTTTCCTGCCAACTTATTTGTGCTTTCAACTCCGTCAAGCCGAAAAGCATGACGACATCAAAACTAAAGGTGTAATAGACACCTAAACCGCTAGGTCGCTGAAAGGGTTGTAGGTTAGAAGTTAGCTTGGACGTGTCAGCATTTATGGTACACAGTTTAGTGTACAATTCTTCAGAAAGTTTCCGTTTAGACAGATGAAATACTCAATATAATAATGCTTGAAATCACCTGCTTCCTCATCCATCCAAAGTGGATCCTTGAGTGTCCCTCGATATGCGACTATGTCAACTCTCACGTTTTTGCACCCAGAGAGATCCGCTTGCTCTCGGTAGAATTCACTTCTGAATTCCTGCTGTTCGGATACCTCCGTGCCCTTCGCAAAAAAATAATAATTTAACTCTGAGGGTACCAGAGCATAGAGTACGAACCCTAGTGAGGATGGATCCGAAGCCCTTCGGTAACCATAGATCGCCACTCAATACCGTGAAAGCCGTCGATATCCTGGAAGCGTGTTCCGCGTCATATGGGTTATATAGGTGACAGCACGGAATTCCGTATGTAAACCTTGCAGCGCGACTTGATACAAGGCGATCAAGATAATACGAAACCGCTCCATCTGCAACTGCCTTGTTGCTGAATAGCAGTAAGAAGCATGGTGAAAACCTATCGAAGGAAGCTCACACGTGTTGATCGGGTCGACAGAAAGTGATGCCAAGTGAACTCATATGTTTCGAGAGGCCCGAATGAAGCCAATCACTCGCAGCAAAGCCTCCTGCGAGGAAAACACACTGAAGAACCCAAGGTGAGCTTGACTCAGTAAAAGATGGGAAGGAATTACGGAGATTGGCATCGAAGCTGCTTTGCGCTGTTCCTCAAAAGCAGCGATGATCTCCTCGACCGAAGGTTGGAAAAGTTTGGCGACGTCCTGGCTGTATAGAGTTGAGAACGCGGCTTGATCGTGATCAAACATACTTGCCCAGATAACTTCAACTGCCCTGAGCGAATGTTATACGGGAGTTCCTTGTCGCGTATCGTCCCGAACTTGATATACTGAGGTTCGCCTGCGTTCCGAAATTGCAATTTTGTTGTCTTATCAAAGATATCTGCCATCCTCTTCAAGGTTTCCTCGTCGCCGTACTTCGAATTAGCAAGCAAGGCTACACAATCGGCCATGAGCGGTACAGCTAAGACGGTCGAATGTCTGACCTCGTAGGAACGCGTGAGCACGATATGTGACAAAGACCGATCCTTGAAGGCGACCTGCGAGTCATATAGCATGTTGAGAGCATGGGGGGTTGCCACATCAACCACTCACACTCCGCAGGAGCAATCTCTCTGAATGACGTGGGGGATAATTTCATGGAATATGCACTGAGGTCAACCGTCCCGCCACCCGCATCGATGATAATGACATTCTGATATTCCGATGCGTTCCCACCATCATCTTCTTCAGGCTCGTCCGTGCACGCAATTGGCATAGCCGAGAACGTTTCTGAAGTCAAGATATTGGTGACGCAAAAGTGCAGACTGGCTTCTCCTTCTGTCAGAAGGTGAACACGAGATTGGCCTTCCTCCCCAGCTGGGATAAGCCCTGCGAGCTCTGCAGCCTTGCGGATCTGTTGTTGCTGGGGCCCTTCCCAGCCATTCGGGTGCGTTAGTATGAATTCTATGCGATCCCCCAGTGAGTCCCACATGATGGTCGCATGAGATTCTTTGATGTATGCCTTGGCACAGTCAAACAAATAACGCATAAAGTCACCCAGAACTTCAACAGCAGGTTTGCCTTCAGGGAGTGGAGGTAGGTCCGCATCTGAGAAGTGGGATGCCTCTATATGCTTCGAACGAAGGTGAAGTTTCCACCTAGAATAACACTTAAGTCCTATTTTCTTGCAAATAGCCATCTACGCACCATTCCAATAGCACCCACTCCTCCTTACCAGCCTTCTCAATGATGTACGGTTGCTGTGTTTCCGCACCTACAGCTTGGACATTTCCCTCCTTGTCATAATACATGATAGAGGGTATTTTATTAGAGCCACCGACGTGTTCCTGTGCGGGAAATCTGCGGTGCTGGCTGGAGAATTATTACATGATAAAGAGAGCAGCTTACTTTGACACGCCCCGAATTACGGGGATTTCTCCCGGATCGACTATACAGTAGGATATACCACTGAATGTCGTTCCGACATCAAACGCAAGTATCAATTTGCGGGACGTGCCATCGTACGGTTTTCGTGAGTACATTCTGCCAGTGAGATGGATAACGGTTGGCAACGAGACATTATATGCCACCATATGAACCAAAAACCCCCTGACCTACCGATAGGCATCAAGTTGTGATTAGTGCGGCTGAGGGCATGCTGCACGGTGATCATGGCAGGCATATGGTACCATCTCTAGAAAGGTAGTGCAAGTGACAAGATTTGAACCCTCGAACGAGGTGGTCTTGTCATTCATCTCCGAATCAACTGGGAAGGGTGTGGCTGATGGGAACCTAACTGCTATGTGAACGGTAAAAAATGCGAGAGTGGCGTAAAGTGTGAGCTGCCGCACATGTGAGGTCCCCGGTGGCGAGGATGTAAGAGGGCCGGCGTTTCACCCAACGGCAGTAGCACTTAGTACTGAAGATCTGCTCTTCAGCATCTCGAGCAGTACAGAGACTTATTACCTAGGCCCAAATAGGCTGATATGCTCACAGTGTACAAATCAAAGAGTCCACAGAGAACTGCTAGAGTTCGATCGTTTGAACCGTGACCAACCTGTTCGTGTTTGGGCGCTTATGATAACGATCCGTTGCCAGATCCCACGTATCAAGATGATCCAGCTGACACTCAGAGTCCTGCAGGACCAACCCTCTAACCAGTTACAGCATGTACCAATCTTCAAGTGCTATCACAAAGGAGTCCCACCCAAGAACCACCCTGAGGAGGCATGTATAGAGATTGACTTGCGGTGCAATTTCCTGTGCACGATATGCACAGAAAACACGTTGATTGGTTACACCGGACCATCGGTGGTGGAAGAAACCCGTGGGCAGCGCAGTATATCCTCGATATGGGTACCTGCGGTCCAACAGAAAGCACGGAAGGCAGCAAAGCAAGTGAGTAGATTACATAAGCATGACGCCGCTCTCTGGTTGGAGAGGCTGTCCGGGTGTGTACCACGGTTTACTTAACGAACAATGAGTTTCCAGGATATCGAGACGGGCCAGTCCCGTTCAGCATTTTCGAGTATCTCAGTGTCACCCCAGTCACGAGAGGACTCTGCGTTTCTTTCACTGCAATCCTCGCTTTCCCTACAAGTATTCAAGATCAATTCCAATGTCCAAGGAATTCTCAAACTCGTGGATCAATTGGGCACTACCAAGGACTCGGCTTCATTGCGGAAATCCCTGTGCGTCGTTGTTCTTATCTTTTCTCTCTCTCTCGCTTTAACTGAACGATATATACCAGCCATGACCTCACGGAGACGACTAGGGCCATGGCCAAGCGCGGTTCCGAAGATTTGAAGAGACTCTCGTCTATGCCAGTGTCCAGCGTGCGCCTATGCCTATATCCTAAAGCTATCTCACATAGGCTTATTTTTCTGTTAGCCTCAACATAAGACCTCTTTGCAGAAGGTTTCTCATGACCTCCAGTTATCTATGGTGGCATTCCAACGTGCGCAGCATGCCAGTGCGGAAAGGCAAAGAACCGTTGTGGAGGGTGTCAAGATCGCTATTGAAGATGAGCAGCCACGACATTCGTAAGCGGTGTCATAGACATTGCCTGGATGATTCTGACGTTTGGCCAGGGAACCCTCTTCCTCCCCCCGACTACAACAAGCCCAGCTACTTCATTCGCAATTGTCTCCTCACGAGCTTGCGTACCAAGAATCTCTCATCCAGGAGCGTGAAACAGAGATTCAAGAGATCGAAGCTGGCATACATGAACTGTCTGAGATATTCCGTGATTTGGGCACGTTGGTCAATCAACAGGGTAGCATGTTAGGTATGCATATAAGTCAACTCCACCGCAGCAGAACCTTGCGCTCAATGTTCCTCCCACAGACAACATCGAGTCTAACATATACTCAGTATCCGCTGATACCCAAGGCGCAGCGCAGGAACTCACAGTTGCATCGGAGTACCAGCGAAAGGCTGGTCGCCGAGCGACTTGCCTGTTGATCGTTATCGTGTTTGTAGTGGCCATCGTACTAATAGCGGTGCGTTGGTTTATTGTCTCACAGAGTTGCGTTCGTTAACACGTTGGCTATATGCAGATTTTGTCGCCATGATGTACAATTTATGCTGCGGTTTATGGTACATTGACCTTAAGGGCAATTGACAATTTATCAGAGTACCCATTTTTATGTCTAACGGTTTATTCTTTGATTTCTGAGGTATCCATCTGTGTGATAGGAATTTCATTAATCTTCGGCGTGGACTCGTTCGCTGTCAAGTGACACTGATGTAAAGGTATGCTTTCTGGACGTGAACCCCGGGTGCACGACTCTGCAAGTGGTGAGACCTTGAGGGTCAAGAACATCTGGACGGCACACTCCAATCAACACCTTCAAATGGAAGAATGATACAATTTGCTGATGCCGTTTCGCGGTTTACAAGACGTCTAATGGAAGTGCTTGCTGTAGACGGTCAATATTATACACACCTTGGTAAGGTACAGCTATCCGATACTCATTGCGGTATCCACTACCTCTCCGACCCGAGACACCTGAGGCGAACGTTCTCTTGGTCGTGATGAGAAGATAATGTCTTTGAGGATCTGGGAGATAAGACCATGTTGAGCTTCGACAGCAATCTTTTGGCTAGAAAAGTCATCAATGGACACTGGACAGAATGCGGGTTTTGCGACGAAATACCTGTCTTTCACTGCTTTCGCTAGGTGGCTCTCCTCCTTTTTCTTCTCATCCTGCTGGAGGGCCTATGAAATGGGCGATGATGCTACAGTGAGATGAGCAAACCTTTCCACTCGGTTTCTCTTCCTGGCCTTTCAATGCCGGAACGGTCGGTCTCGTGTTACTTATGGTAGATTCCGCTCTAGATAGCTTCTGGTGCAGATCGGCGATTTGTGAAACTGCATATGCACGATTCTGATGAACAGGTAACAAGTTTTTACACATCAAACAGTATGAAGTTGCCGATATCACTTACAGATATCAAGGGGCTCTGACTCAGGGTGTTGACCCAGTACTTCTTCCACAGCAAGCCAAGTAGCTCATTGTCCAAGCTCGACTTGAAAACCTCGACATCGAGCGGATAGTACTGGTTCGCATGCACTCCGAAGTCTTCGATTTTATGGAGGGGGATCGATTGGTACTCCGACGCAGAGGCGTTTTGGGGAGTGTAATCCTTTGGATACGTGCGGAATGCACCGATGTCGACTTTGCCAGCCGATATTGTGCGGTTAGGATCAATCTAAAGATGCAAGAGTGAAATATGAATGAGTGGGAAGGAACGACACGGGAAGATACGTACGACGACGGCGACGAAAGGATCTTGGAAACGTTGATTGTTCATCTGTGTGTCAACATCTATACCTGATAGCCAGCACCCATATCCGGGATGGGAGTGATACCATCCCACAACGTTTTCCAATCGTTTCACCTGGTGTGCATATGGTTAGTGAGAATGGGGTGTGGCAATGTCGGTGATAGACGTATGCACCTTCTCACTCTCTTGAACGTAGGTGACCATGTATTCGTTCGCCTCGCTGGCGGCGTTCACACGTGTCTCCGTTCCTTGCACTGGAAGTGCGAAAGAGTCCACGATTACGATCGAATCTCCGATGACTTTTCCCTGCATGAGGCCCATGATCTCGTGTGGGACGCCTGATCTTGCGTGAATGACCTGTTGGACGAGAGTACACAGCATACGTCGCCATCACATCGCTCAAACATACCATCTTGATCAGCGCAACAGCTGAGATCTTGCATGTCTTGAAGTAGTGCGGACTGTCATATGTGCATGCGCCATTAGCGTCTTGTCGAACGCGGGGAGGGAGGGGAGATACGGAGCTTACTCCTGCTCCCATGGTGATTGTTGCAGTATCCGCTTGTTAGCTTCGGGGTCGAACGCGAAGATTTTGTCTTGAGGTGAGACGTCCGAGACTTGGTTGGCGAACGAGAATGTTTGAAACGCGATGTCTGACGACGCCATGGATATCGGGTGCGATCAATCAATAATTGACCTGTGGCGGGAGTAAATCATACAAGCTAACCCCTTTTTTTCATTGTAAGGAAACCCTGATTGCTTCAACAACTGACGGGATTTGGTCACTACACGACTCCATCTGTTCCATGTCTGTGATGGCGTCAAGTCGAGCGCACGATACGATACCCCCTACTTCCTGTCCGAACTAAAGAAGGTACTTTCTCCATAGAAGCGACTGCCACATGATATATGATATATGATAGACGGGGTATCTGCACCCCCAAATTGTTCTAGAACATACGGCCGGGTTTTTATCAGGTTCCCTTCTGACATTTAGTGCGTCGATCGGTCTTCGAGACACCCTTTCGGTGGTCACCCACTGTATTGTCCGGGCTCCACGGTGCATGTTCTATCCTGTCCCAAGGGGATACCCTTACCAACCTCGTGGGCATGTTGTATATCCCCCACAATACACGTGTACCATGGTGTGTCCAATCACAGCGAGGTGAAGGGGGTATGCTTGTGAGAAGTGTTATTGCGCGATTTCCGTCCTCGATAGGCTGGTATAATATATGTATCCGGGTGTTTGTAAAAGAAAGGTATCAGGGGCGGAAGACGACGAAAACGAAGGCCCTGTTATCACAGAAAAAACGTCCTGGTAGAATAAACCCATGGCATCATAAAACCGCTACACTGAATCCGAAAAAAGGGGGAACATAAACAAGAGGACGAAACGGTATGCGGGTGTCACCAACTGGGGCAACACAGAGTTTGCCCCGTCTAGAGGGCGGGCACGTAAACGAGCCCGCTACAAGGATGTACATGATGGATATGTGGAAGCAATGAAGGATGATTTAAAGAGACAATGTGATTAACAGAGCGACATATGGTGGGTTGGTGCGAGGAATGATCTGGATGCTTAATGCTAATGAGCGTGTCAAGAGTACATGCGGACGCAGTCCTATAGGTTGTCACACCAGGATAAGAGCCGTGAAAACATTACACGCTGCAGCAGACCACTCACCAATGGTACAACGAAAAGAAAGAGAGATAAACGGTGACACTAGAAAGGCCATTTCCCCAGATTGAGGGTCCAATCACCATCCGATTTTGGTTGTGTCAAGCCCAGAAAGATGGTACCGTGCCGTAGAACATCAACACGTTTCAAACCTTGTCGGAACTCAACCTGTTCCAGGCCTGGTACGACCTTGCAGCGTAGTTTGAAAGCCTCCTCGCACTCTTTCCGCAGATGCGGGGGTATGAGCTTCTTTTCGTACAGCGTGAGTTGCTCATTGAAGGTGTCGTAAATGGCTTCGAGCACATCGCGACATGTGATACCTCTTGCATTCTTGACGTTTACATCCCACTCAAATGGGCCCCAGGCGAAGTTGATCAACATCTTCGTCAGCGGCCTGTTAGCGGCGGGTTTGTCGAGATCGGAGTCTGCGAGTTTTGATCGATGGTCGCGCTCCTGAAACCGTACGGATTCGATTGGAAAAGCGACGTCGAAGCGCATTAGTCGCTTTGATCTCGAGCGATCGAATGGCAGTAATTGCCAGTGAAGATCAAAGACCTCAGTCTGCATATGGACTAGTGCGATGGTTAGATAAAGTACGTAAGAGACGGGCACCAACGCGCCACCAAAGTGGAACGTGCACTCACCCTTGCGCACACCAGGTGGCAGAGGATGACCGTGGACGTCATGCGAACGAACAACATTCTTCGAGGTCAAGACCTCGCCCTCGCTGTCGTAGGAGGTGTGAGCGGGGGCGGGTATCCCCGTCTTCTTGAGGATGGGTCGCAAGGGCTTGACAGGTTGACCCGACGTCGGGTTGGCCCTGGGGTTGTTGGACGGCATGGCAGGAGTAGAGGGCCTCACGCCCGCTCTCGTTACTGGGCGGGACGGGAGATTGCCCGTCTCGACTGGAGGCAAGGATAACTTGGGGAACTTGGGAGTGCCGGGAACATAACCGGGGCTCCCTGGACGGTGTCGTTGCTTGAACATGACGGTCGTAAAGGTACGTTGATGTACACCAGTGGGGTGGGGAGTGAGGGTGAGGGAAGGTGAAAACCACTGTGCACAACGTGCTTTAATACGTCTGTGACGCTGTGGACTTGTGGGGAACTCAGCGTACCTTGGACAGTTGAGATAGCCGATTACTTGAGTGAAATGCGGAGGCAGACCCGCAGCGGGCTCGAGTCGCGCAGTCACTCCGGCGACCTATATGTACCAAGGGGACACTGTAGTGGGGGGTATAGGAGTGACTGTCAAGACATTATAACCTCACCTTTCACTGCCTCGTGTTTGCCGCAAGTTGGGCGTAGAGTGCTTGCCAAAATTAATAAATAATTTAGCCGTCAGATCAAATCCAGCAGCGAGGCAAAGATGATATAATCACATTTAGCGCGTCAGCGAAACAAAACTTGGCATCACCACGATCAACCATTTTATTAGGCGTGTGGAGCTGCAAGCAGCAAGACTGCAACGTAGGTCGCATCAGCAGTATACCATAAACTCAAACACGTACCCAGAATGCAAGGGCGCTTTCTTGCGTTATCGCGATACACAGCATCTAAGCTCAGAAGCGCGGTTAGAGTCATAATTGAGCACCAAGGCACCCATAGTACTGCGGTGTCCGAATGACATACCTCTGAGTCATGACATTTTTCCGTGACTTAAGGCTGTTCCCGAGAATCCCGACGTGCTAAAACAGCGACCGTGTTCTACCACCATCGCCACCATTCTCTGTTTTTCTTCTTTTTTTCTGTCGGCGCCTACCAGTAACCTGTGTCGGTATAATCCCAGCTCCACCACAGCTATAGCCGCGTGATAAGAATGCAACCAATGATCAGGCCTTAAGGGACAAACCAAACCATGAGCCTCATGATGTGTTCCATCAGCAAAGAAGCCCAAACCTAGAGGGAACGTTCCCAACTTTCCACCATCGAAACAGGTGTGATGCACATGCAGCAGTAGGAAGAGAAGGCCTAGACACGGCCACGACCTTCTACTCAGGGTTTCAAATGCTCACGACGCTAGTGGTTGTAATTAGCTGGCTAGTGGATTCAAGTATGCAATTGCTCCTGAGGGTCCTTCGAGTAGGGTCGGAGAGCACTTAGCGCTGCATGGCTTAACGTGAGGCTGCAAGTCACTGGGAAATTGGAATTACCATCTCCAAGACACGATTTTGCCACCACCATCAGACTCAGGCGTGGAAGTCTGTTTGTCCGAGGCACAATTGGGAACAAGCTCCTCGCTGAAACAATCAGGATGTTGCTCCACAACAGCAGGTTACTTATATACAGCTAGTTTCAAGAAACGCCGCGGAATGGGTCGGGTGGCCCTGGAAGAAGTCATGAAGGAAGGTCGTGTTTTCTCGCTAGCTGTGGAGATGGGCGGGTTGCGACCACATTTTCAATGTTGCTATTATTATTGCAAAGAACAGGCGGTACCCATGCCTGTTTCGTGGCGTTATATTTCGGCGCAGAAACCACTTGCCTTGGGTTGTTCGCTTGCGTTCCCGGTCATAGAAACACGCACTCGCAAGGGGTATGCACTCCACCACAGCACACCTTATTCAACAACGAGATGGCAGTACGACAACCAGTCCAATATTGCGGCCACCGAGTCCAATTTGCCTGCTTTTGGTATAGAAAAGTGTTCAACGCCACCCGCAAAAGTCATGGGAAGCACCTTCCAAATTGGAAGATATCTCGGGATTCCCCGATTCAAAATTTGTTGTCGTCGATCCAAGCCAGGCAGCGAACTGGGGGCATCCAAATTCTGAACGATGGCGACACACCTGCTCTTCGAATCTGCGTCAGGATATGCCATACTCGAGGTTAAATTGCACGAGGAGATCGGCGCACGGACCAAGGAGGTTCAGGACTCCATAAATGACCTGTCGAAATTCAATAAAATGGTCACTCTCCTCAGCTTTTCGCCGTTCAGGAGCGCGGCAGATGCGCTGGAGAACATAAATGATGTATCAGAAGGTATGTATTTTCACCTACGTTCACTTGCGCAGGTAATTTTTATCTGTCCTCTTAGGCATTCTTAATGACCACCTCAAGTCCCTCCTTGAACTCAACCTCGCCAAAAGCAAGAAGGCATCCAAAGTGAAGCTTGGCTTGGCAGATGCTGCCCTCGCGGCCTCCATATCAGAAGCGATGGGTATCAAATGCGATGCATCAGAGCAGACACATGAGCTCTTACGGGGTGTCCGGTTACACGCCCACAAGCTTCTCAAGGGTCTCGACGACAAGGACCTCGTCAAAGCTCAACTTGGTCTCGGACACTCCTACTCCCGCGCCAAACTCAAATTCAATGTCAACCGTATCGACAACATGATCATCCAAGCCATTGCCCTTCTCGACCAGCTCGACAAGGACGTCAACCTCTTTGCCATGCGTGTTAGAGAGTGGTACGGATACCATTTCCCGGAGCTCGTCAAGCTCGTACCGGACAACTACACATATGCTCGCGCTGCGCAGTTCATAGGCGACAAGGATACCTTGACAGAAGATAAACTGTCCGAACTAACAGTTATCGTTGGCGATGACTCGACCCTGGCACGAAACATTCTCGATGCTGCCCGGGGCTCGATGGGTTCTTCCATATCAGATATCGACATGCTCAACATATCCGCCTTCGCAACACGCGTCGTTTCGATTGCAGACTACCGAAAATCGCTCGTTTCATATCTCAGCGAGAAGATGAACCTTGTAGCACCTTCGTTGACTGCGCTCCTTGGGGAACGAATAGGCGCACGGTTAATCAGTCATGCAGGGAGTCTAACAAACCTCAGCAAATACCCTGCGTCAACCGTTCAGATCCTTGGTGCAGAGAAAGCATTGTTCAGAGCACTGAAAACGAAGGGTAATACACCAAAGGTGTGGACCTTGTGTTCCACAACGTGACGAACGCTTCTCATATCTGTTTTTAGTACGGGCTCCTATATCACTCATCTTTCATTGGTCGAGCGGACCCTCGGCACAAAGGTCGGATATCACGCTTCCTCGCTAATAAATGCTCCATTGCAGCACGGATAGACTGTTATTCCGGTAAGAACTCTTCTTATACCCTCTTACATCTGTTCGACACGTGTAACAGACCACCCAACGTCGAAATTCGGCGAAGCCCTTCGAGACCAAGTCGAAGAGCGATTGAACTTCTTCGAAACGGGTGCACCACCATCCAAGAATGCAGATGCCATTCGCAAGGTCCTCGATGCTCTTGCACTGGAGGATGATGAAGAGGACGTTGCGATGGATGATGATGCAGAGCCTGTGCTCCCGCTGATCGAGGCGTCCCCAGAGCCCAAGAAGGACAAGAAGAAAAAGAAGCGGTCGAGTGACGCCATGGATGTAGATGAGGAAGACGAGCAACCTGCAAAGAAAGTGAAGTTGTCAAAGGAAGAAAAGAAAGCATTGAAAAAAGCTGCTAAAGCGGCAAAAAAGGCCGAGGCTGCGACCGATGTGAGTCACCGCCCTGTTTTACTGCTGTACCTCTGCTTATGCGAACAGCATCAGAACGGAGCTGTAGGGAAGGAGAAGAAAAAGAAGGATAAGGCAGGCAAGGAGAAAAAGCAGAAAAAGGAGGGCAAGGCATGATAACAATCTCCCCCCTATATGTCCTCTTTGGTCCTGCTGTGCCTCGCTGCCTGGTTATCGCCATGACGTCAACACCCGCGGAGTTCCTGTACACCTCGCTGCCTCCACAACGTGTGGGTATACGTTCGGTATGGATAACCGATGTTCTTGCTTGTACACTAGTAGATCGATGGTACATCTATGGTACAATTGTGAGGTGGTATATGTTCGAATCGTATCATCACCCGGATATCAGATATCGGATCACGGGTATCAATCACACAGCAGCCTCTTCAACCGTTACTCATGTATTTCACTCCGCAGGGATCGCCGCTTGCAGCACCACAAGAGCACTCGCGGAGCTCGATACAACCATAGCTGAAGCGACGTCTCCGATAGTCTTCCTCACCACCTCCCCGCTCGCTCCGTATTCCTCGGAAGTCGCCTTCAGTTCCTGATGGTGGCTTTCAACCGCAAGTCGTTTCGAGCGCCCAGCGACTATAAGAAGTCGCGTATGCGTTTTTTTGATAATTGCAGCCCGCTGGATCGCGGCGCGAAGTGGTGTAGGTGTGGGCAACTCTGAAAAATGGATACGGGACAAGGCAGCACGGAGAAGCGAAGGAATATCGGAATCAGGGTTGAACGAAGCGTATTTGTTCCACGTCACGCTGTCCGCCGTCTCGGACTGCATGCGAGTCTGAGTGTTTGGCTGCCCGTAAACCGTGTCTGGGAACGCGGTCTAGGATATGATTTTATCAGCCAGAATCTTTGATCCAATGGAATAGATCCACATACAGATCTTATGCTGAGCGTGTCATCCCGATGAACTAGAGCCCGGAGAGTAGGGTTTTGTTCTTTTTCATGTCCATAGACACCCTCGGGCCTCTCCAAAGGCGCAGCGTCGACATCCCGCTTGATATACCTCACTACGGTCGCTGTCATCCTTGGGTTAAGGCACAACTGGACAACAAATTCCAATGAAAGCCTATCATCCGGTCCACCAAAGAAGGGGAAGAAGACGTGCTGTGAGCCACCGGCACCCGAACGATCACCAGTGTCGATGAATACAGCGACATCCGATTTGCTTTGGGCGAACACACCGCGGACGAACTGTGAGTTCATCACAGAGGCTGACTTGTCCGCCCTGGAGAGGCTGCCAAAGAAAGCTTCGAAAGGGTTGTGCTCAAATCTTGGCGACTTTGGTGTGGTAGGAGTTGCCTCAGCTTCCATCGTGTTCTGGTAGTTGGACGTAGGCGGCAACCACGGTAGGAGCACGAGTTGGGATGCATGTCTCGAAGCGTGATCAACGACCCTATGTGAGAAATCGTCGAATGGGACTACGGAGAGCGAAGTCGAAATAGCCAAGTCGTTCAACTCTCCAAACATACGAAAGATGCCAAGAAGGGGATCGGTGAATATGAGGGTGTCAGCAGCAGAAGATTTCATGACGGCTGAAGTGCGGTCGGAAAGTTCGATAAGACGCAGTGCGTCCACTGTAACCTCAGGCTTCTTCAAGTCAACCGTTTCACTCGTGGAAATCACGGAAGTGATGCCAGACGGACTCGACGGAACAGGAATTATCAGCTGCGTGAGCGCCATTGCGCCAGGAATATGCTCGAGCTTATCCAGCACAACAGTGAACCGGTAGCGCCAGGGGCCATCCTCCGCCGGAGATTTCGAATCAATGGATTCTGCTCCATCCTCGCCACCCGCAGTAGTGCGTCGCACCAGTTGGCCTGAAGCCCGCACTCGTCGCTCGGGAGGATAAAGAACAGATACAAGTGGAGTTGTCAAAAAGGTGAGCGTCAGAGCCTCGAGTACGAACATCGAGAAGACCGTCTGGGAGAGAATCCCTGCTTCCAACCCTACATTCAGCACAATCAACTCTACCAGCCTATCTTGATGATATGTCAAAGGTACACGGAACGAAAGGTGGGAACCATACCCTTTGCAGCTCATTAATGAGCCAACCGTGCTCGCTTCTCGCCATCCAAAGCCGGAGAATTTAGCTGCCAAGGTGCATCCGCCAAATTTACCCGTGAAAGAAAGCGCAACGATTGCAATCGTGAAAGCCCACGTAATACCTAATAAACGGATATTGGACTATATCAGCAATGCACATGAAACTATCAGGGGCTGCACCAACCATTGTTAAGCAACCTGAGATTAGTGTTCAAGCCAGAGAGCGTGAAGTACTGAAAATATGAGAAAAGGATGCTACAACATGGTCGTAACGAAACTTACCAGAGGAAGAAAGACGATCGATACCATATCCTCCAGCTTCTCTGTCAGAGTGATGGCAAGTCCACCTTCTCTAGGGACGACAATCCCAACCAAAAAGGCCCCTGCAATCCGGTGCCAATTAGAAGTGAATTGCCAAGCCATGATAAAAACCAACCGAAAATCGCATTCACACCCACAATATCAGTGAAGAAAGCAGATCCCCACAGAAGTAGTATCACGACCGTCATGTAAAACATAGTAGGACCGTTCTCGACACTCCCTGTTTTCCTTGCTAGCCAAAGCATCACCCTTTTGACCGGCCATAGTAAGAAGATCGCAAAAGCGACACAAATCAATAAAGTCCACAAAGCTGTAAGTCCGGAACCGGCATTGACAAGTGCAACGCTTAGTGCCAGTAATGTCCACCCAACTATGTCATTGCCGACTCCAGCAGAGAGAACGACAATTCCAACGGTGGTGTCAAGCAACTTGAGCTCCGTGAGGATACGACAGAGTACAGGGAAGGCCGTAATGGAGTACGCCACACCGGTAAACAACATGAAATACGTGAAGTGCACCGAGGGATCGATGAAGCGGTGGTACAGAGGTAATGAGAGCGCGGAGCCCAAACCGAAAGGGAGAGCAATTCCCGCCAGGGAAACGACAACCGAGAGGCGTGCATTGCGCTTGACGATACTGGCATCGATTTCAAGACCGACGAGAAAGAGAAAAAGACAAAGGCCAATGTTGGCGACGAGGGACAGATACGGTAAGGAGTCCTGAGGGAAAATATGTTGGGTAAACCCTGGAATGGCTCCGAAAGCAGTCGGACCTAGCAATGACGCGCATAAGGATGAATAGTTGAACAGATCCAATGATTAGCCTACCAAGGAGAATCCCGCCAAGAACCTCAGCGATGACCTTGGGCTGCCTTATTCTTCCCAGACCAAGGGAAAGTAACTGAGCCATCATGATGATCACACCTGACGTGCCAAGTACTCTTTGTATCTATACACCCAACCACGAGTTAGTCATGGCTCACCAACTTGGATAATCCATAATCTCAAAGGATCCGAGCTATTATATGCTGATGGGTCCTCGCCAGTCAGAAGACCACCCTGCGGCGAGAAACAGTGTTTGAGAGAAAGGTACGACAAAATTTATTGACTACACCTACTTCCCCTTGCACTGTTGCTCTTGTCGAGACTGTCCTAAATAGCTTGATTGTAGCCTCTGAAAGTGCTGGCATCGTGAAAACTGAACTCCCTGCCTGCACTGTGACCCTGTCGAGTCGTTAAGACAGGTAGAAGTATTAGCGTCACCAGGGTAGCAGTAGTCGTGCTTGTGCCTTAAGAGTACAGCAGATGAGCTGTTGACGGCAGTGGAGCAGACTTGCACATGTTTGGATCACTTCGATTTTGATGCTGACGGCTTTTGGCTGTCACCGAAGTCATCACAACAGGTATTGAAACACGCAGTCAGGATAACGGAACTGTGCCAAATTCAACGACACTCGTCTAATAGTTGGCATGTTGGCCCTGGAAGGCCCCACACCGGACGTAAAGTGAACTCCACCTTCCTAAGACCCCGACCCGAGTTCCGAGTGGCGATGGCAATGGTACAAATGACCGCTGGTCGACGAATACTGTTACGTTCAAAATTCTCAAGATGAGTAGTTCGACTTGATGCAGAATCAGGGTTAATAGAATCACGGTTAATATTAATAGTCCATCAATAGAAGCATCTTCTCCAGGGATAAGCCTTCCACGTGTCTACGTAGATATGCAAGTCACGTTGCTTAAGCGCTTAGGAACCAACTGCTCTCAAAGGCCAGTGACCGCCCTGAGATGGCTTCAGCGATGAACTCGAAGGGACAAGTCTGAGCTTTTAACCCTATAACTAACGGTTTTGACTCTGCTCAGTGTACATATTACAAACCCGAGCCCCAGGTGATTCAGAGGTGCAGATCATCCGCTCACTCCTTTATGGCCAAACTGCACCCACGCGTTGGACGTCAGGTACAAATTCGAGCATGTACCTTGAAGCTTGAAGGCTGTTCCATGAGTCCGAATCGATAGCAAAGTGAAATGCGCGTTACTAAATCTCACACTGGTTCGAGGATGGATTACCAAAGCGTCATGGAAATTATAACCGAGTATTGCTCAAAAACACTAGTCTCCCAGAGGATCTAAGCCTCAATTGTAATGGTGGGGACTTCCTCTGCGAACAACCGAGGGCTATTTTCAAGACAAGGACCTGGCAATCAGTGAATGCACAAGATTTCTTCCCAAAGCCGCGGCCAACTGCACCCCGGAACATACAATCCACCCATCTTGTGAGGCTGCTTCTGCTGATGGGCTTCTTGGGAAAGATCCACCATTTTCGATCAAATATGCAGGGATATCAGATTACACGCACCTGAGCGTCTATAGAGTTAATCTTCCACGGCGGGATTTCTACGCCGTTTCCGACCTCGTATTTTTCTGTTGTTCGACCTGCTGTTGATTTCTGTATCCTACAACCAGAGCGAAACGCGTAGAACTGTATGGACATCGTAAGTACCTCCTTGACCATAATGACAAGGGCCATCAACTACAAGAGATGAGTGGAACTCAGCACAATACCATGCACAGAATCTATAAAGAAGGAAAACAATTACAGTAACGATGCACGGCATCAACAAGGCATACACACGTGTTGTGTTACATGCCTCTCATATCGATCGAGCTAGAATGCAGAGGTTGCCGTCTAATGGAAGAGATCGCCTGATGCATCGAAGCCTGCTTCGTGGGCTTTATAACATCTCCTGCAACTCACCGCGGTGACCACACGTATCGTACACGTTATTAGTCAAAAGCGGAGCCTGACAAGCGCAGTTTGAATGCCGCGAAGAAATCTTCGGATGAAAAGATGGTATTGTGTACGACGGTGGATCGCCGTTGAAAGCCGAATCACCAATGAAATCAGACGAGTACTTGAAGTCGGGGGTGGATTCCGAATAATAGGCAGTGGACATCCGTGACACGCCCGTCGTCCGCACTTCCTTGGGCTTGCTGAGAGAGGGAACGATGCCGTGTTTTACAAGAAGAGAGTCGTTCATAGGTGATACAACATGAAAACGGTCGTGAGCTGCGTCCAGTCGGATATTCAAACGAAATTAACGATTTCGTCTCGGATATGGGCATACACCGTTTACCTTGCCGTCTATCAGTGCATGTGCTTCTGCATCGTTTTCTCCAGACCCTAGGAACGATCCAAAATGCGAACAAACAAAAGACGATCAGACAGCCTACGTTCGTCTGGGTTTGAGTTTGCTGGAACAATATGATATGATTTAAAAGAGAACCCACCTGCAACCACGACCAAGTCTTTAACACAAACGGGTACAGTGGATGAAACCAGTTTACATTGTTCGCTTGCGAGCAAATCTGAGCTGCGAGAGAACAGTGAACGCAGCAGATACATAGCGCGTTGATTGCGAAAGAAATGGACAAGACAAGAAAATAGGATGACCGCGTAGAAGACTAGAAGTAGCGGTCCTAAAGAGTAGATGGTTGGTTACGATAGCACTGGACTATGCTGTTATCGCGGATCTCTATGCCCAATGTGAGAAAAGTAGTGGGATGAGAAGGGACTGAGCGCGGGGTCTATGATACCCACGAGGACGTCAGCTACCTCCGCAAAAGCAGGACATTACCTGTGGACAGCTGCAGTGGATGTGTAGGAAATCTGAAAAACTGACTTTCGCGCCGTTGGCAAACAATGTTGAACTTCACCTTGCTTCTGATACAGTTGACTTGCTCATAATGCAAGAGGTTGTAATGTATAATTCTCATATTGTATTGACTTTTCGTCAGTCCCATTGTGGGCAGCAGGGAATTTGGAAAATTTTGGATAATGTATACTGTATTGGAACAGTGTGAGAAATATACATTATGATATATCCAATTTGGCAGGATGGGACAGCTCATTGTCCGACAACACATTGTCCTGCAATCAGATACTTAATGAATGCAATCTGAGGTTAAGGTTACAGTAATTACCAACATCAATGATGCCTTCTGAGAAGCACAAACCAAGAGCCCACAATCCCCACCAGGACAACCAACCTGCAAAGAAGCCGAGAAAGGCACTGGATGCTGCTCCGAGCCCTGCTACTTCTGCTCAGCTGGCACAGTCCACCACACGGTCAAACCTCACTCTCAGTGACTGGATGATTGTCTTTGCTTATGTTGATGCTCACCCAGCTCTTCCACAAAAGCAAGTTGTTGAGCACTTTCAAACCCTGAAGTCAGGGGCTCTCATCTTCACACAAGCTACTCTATCACGTAAACTCCATGGCCGACAGACATTAGAAGCTCGTATTAACCACAATCCTAATGCACTGTCTTCAAAGCACCCTCAGTATTGTAACCAGACCAGATGTAGAGCGAGCCCTCATTCTTTGGGTTTACCATATGGAGAACAGGGGTGAGACAGTGTCAGGGCCCATGCTTCAAGAAAAGCGAGCCAAGTTTGAAAAGGAGTTCAATGTACCAGAGAACGAGAGGCTGCTTGGAGAAGGATGGATTCCATCTTTTTGCAAGGCATACAATCTTCAAGAGCACAGGAGGCATGGTGAGGCTGGCTCAGTTGACTTAGAAGCAGTTGAAGCAGAACAGGCTCGATTTTGCCCAATATTGGCTAAGTTTGCACCAAGAGATTCACTTTAACTTCGACGAGACTGGTTTCTTCCCCTAGTAAGTCATACTCAATTATTGCTGACCAATTGCTGATTTGAAGCTACTGTCAGTGCTCCACCTGATTGAGGTCTTGCCATGAAGCAGATGAGTGGCAAAAAGAAGGAAAAATTCCGCCTCACAATTGGCCTTGCTTGCAATGCTGATGGTAGTGAAAAGTTAGAGCCATTCTTTATTGGGAAATTTGGAAAGCCTCACTGCTTCAAGAACCTGACCCCTGAGCAACGGGGATTTTATTATCAGGTTCAACAAGAAAGCTTGGATGACGGCTGCATTATTTGAGGAGTAAGTTCCTTACCTTATCATTCAAAAATTGAAATATATTAAACTCCTATTTATTCATTAAGGTGGGTAAAGAAATTCGACCTCAGAATGAAATGGCAAAACCGTTATGTTTTGTTATCAATTGACAACTTCCCTGGCCATAAAATCAATTATGAGCCAACAAACATCAAGATTGAGTTTTTCAAACCAAATTTAACCTCATTTGTACAACCTTGTGATGCTGGAATTATTCATTGCTTCAAAGCTATTTACTGCCACAATTTTTGTGCCCACACTGTTGAACTTGATGAAGCAGGCACACAAGAAATTTTCAAGATCGATCTCCTTGAAGCAATGCTAATGGCAAAGTCTGCATGGAATGCTGTCTCACAAGACACTATCAAGCACTGTTGGGACCACACAGAAATTCAGCCATGAGTTCATTGTTACCCGCAAACAAGATCTGCAAAGTTGCTGACTCTCGCACCAATGCTAGAGAAAGCCCAAATATGCAGGCCACATCAAGTTCACGTCCAGCTCATGCTGATTCCACTGGGTGGCAAATTATTCGTGAATTTGCGACAACAGAAATGAACTTGCCTGAAGCAGAAGCTCGTTTGGAAGCTTGCCTTGGGAATTCCTATGTCGACACAGATTGGCAGTCCAGCTCTCACTGGTGGTTATGGATGCTGAAGGAGATGTTGCTATAGCTGTGAAGGCCATTGAACCACTTGCTGATGCTGCTGCTTGTTGCACAGGCCTCAAAATTTGCATCCCTGCACTCACAAAACCACCCCCTGGCCAGTTATCTAATGCCGAGACAACTCTAATGACATCTGTCAGGCATCTCCAGCAACGGAATCGTGTATTTGAGCTGTCCACACTGGAGGAGCTGGTGGACCCTGCTGAAGAATGAGAGATGAGCAGTACTGGCACTGGTGACTTAACTGATAAGGCAATTGCAGATTCTGTTCGTCAGGAACTGGCTGCTGCGAGTGGGGACATGATCGAGGTGGATTCAGACAGTGAAGAGGAGGAAGATTCAGGCCCCACTATGACTCGCGAGAGCGTTCTGGTGCTCTGTGAAGAGCTCGAGAGTGTATGTATGGTATTTGGGGATGCTGGATCGTCACTTGACTTATCAAGGCAACTTCGCATATTCCGATCACACCTTTGGCAGGAAACATTTCTTCGTGCTAAGCAAACCTCCCTTGATACATACAATTTCACTGGATGAAATTGTTGCTCGTACTGTAACCTACTCTCAGTGTATGGGTCACGAAATTGAACCGTCACATAAGTCACACTATGGGTGACTTTTCATATTGTATTTTGCTGATACTGTATCAGGCTTGATGTGGTCCCGTCGGTATACATTATGAGCGAATCAACTGTATTACCATTCCTCGTGTTCGCCCACTGATCCCATGGCACTGACGGATCAGCATTGTGGTCCAGCGGGAGTCCGTCGCACACGTTGTGCGGGCCTGGAAACAACTCGAGGTCGACCCCGTCGACTGGCTCGGCTCGGTTACCTATTTTTCCACAGATCAGGTGGGCCTGTTCCAGTGGCAAGGAGGTCATCCACCTACCCAGTGTTTACTGGGAATCCACCCCAGTAATGCCGGAACGGAATTTGGAATTCGAACGTCTCTCTGCTAGTGTGTATTGTGCACAGTCCGACCAATGGCACTTGACAGATAGAGTGAGTGTACCCACAGGTACCAATACCCCTGATAGCGTGGCCTTGCTGAACCTGTAGACTAGGCATTGCCGTGCTATACAAAATGGACTGCCACAGGGTGAATCAGTTACATAGTAGCACACTCTCGCGCACGTCTCTTGCGACCAGCGGTGGCTATGATTCAGTTGTAGATCTCGAGCTTCCAGCTAAGAACAAGCGCTGTCGAGGAAAGATACTTGTCATTCGCATCGACACGTTGCGGTGGCACCTTCCTTGACGGAGGGTCGATTGTCCAGAACCACTATCGTCGGTGACGACTCGACCGTGGCACGAAACATTCTCAACGCTGTCCGAGGCTCGATGGGTTCATCCATATCAGACATCGACATGCTCAACATCTATCTGCCTTCGCAACACGCGTTGTTTCGACTACAGACTGCCGAAAGTCGCTCGTCTCATATATCAGCGAGAAGACGAACCTCGCGATGGCATTTGCCGCCTTGTGGTTAAAAAGGCCCACAGCTTTGGCGCATCACCTTTCGTCTTCAACACTTTCTCTACACCGAGGATCTGAACGATTGAGTCACGACGTGGGGTATTTCCGAGGTTCGTCAGGCTTCCTGCGCCAAACCATGCCTAGCTACATATTCGTTCCCCCAGAAGCACGTCAACGAAGGTGCTTCTCATATCTGTTTTTAATACGGATTCCAGCTGTATCACTCATCTTTTATTGGTCGAGCGGACGCTTCCTTGCGAATAAATGCCCCATAGTGCGGTTAGACTGCTATACCGGTTTATGTCCTCTCACATCTACCCAACAGGTGTGACGGACTACCCAACGTCGAAATTCGGCAAAGCTCTTCCTGATCAAGTCGAGGAACGATTGAATTTCTTCGCGATCAGGTGCGCCACCACCCCAGAACGCAGGCGCCATTCGCAAGGTGCTCTCCAAGATGTGGTTATATTTAGGTACGGATAATCAATATACTTGTTGCATCGATGGTACATCTATGGTACAGTCGATAGGTGGCATATGTCTGTGTTATATCATCCAGATATCAGATGTCGGGTCACGGGTATCACACAGCGCGTTCTTTGAACTCTACAGGGATTGCCGTTTGTAGCACCACAAGAGCACTTGCAGAGTTTGATACAACCATTGCTGAAGCGACGTCTCCGATAGTCTTCCTCATCATCTCCCCGCTTGTTCCATATTCTACGAAGATCTCCTTGAGTTCATGATGGTGACTTTCCGTTGCAAGTCGTTTCGAGCGTCCAGCGACGATCATAAGTCGCGTATGCGTTTGTCCGATAGTTGCCGCCCGCTGGATCGCGGTACGGAGGGGAGTAGGCATGGAAAACTCTGAAAACCGGGTACGGGACAAGGCAGCGCGCAGAAGCGAAGGAGTATCGGGATCAGGGTTGAGCGAAGCGTACTTGCTCCACGTCATGCTATCTGCCGTCTCGGACTGCATGCGAGTCTGAGTGTTTAGCTGGCCATAAACTGTGTCCGGGAACGCAGTCTACGGTGGGATTTTATCAGCCGAAATCTTTGATCCAATGGAATGGGCTCACATACAGATCTTAGGCTGAGCGTGTCACCCCGATGGACTAGGGCCTGAAGAGCAGGGATTTGTTCCATCGACACCCTCGGGCCGCTCCAAAGGTGCAGTGTCGACATTCCACTTAATGTACCTCGCCACGGTCGCCGTTATTCTTGGGTTAAGGCACAACTGGACAACAAATTCCAATGAAAGCCTATCATCCGGTCCACCAAAGAAGGGGGGCAAGACGTGCTGTGAGCTACCGGCACCCGAACGATCGCCAGTGTCGATGAATACAGCGACATCCGATTTGCTTTGGGCGAACACACTACGGAGGAACTGCGAGTTCATCAGAGGCTGACTTGTCCGCCCTGGAGAGGCTTCCGAAGAAAGCTTCGAAAGGGTTTTTCTCAAATCTTGGCGATTTCGGTGTGGTAGGAGTCGCCTCAGCATCCATCGTGGTCTGGTAGTTAGACGTGGGCAGTAACCACGGTAGGAGCACCAGTTGGGACGCGCGTCTTGAAGTATGTTCCGCAACCCTATGCGAGAAATCGTCGAATGGGACTACGGAGAGCGAAGTCGAAACAGACAGGTTGTCCAACTCTCTGAACATGCAAAAGATACCTAGAAGGGGATCAGTGAATATGAGGGTGTCAGCCACAGAAGATTTCATGATGGTTGAAGTGTGGTTGGAAAGTTCAATAAGATGTAGCACATCCACTGCAACTTTTGTTACAGTGGTGCCTCTGCACCTCTGTTTGCATTTTCATTTATTCTACTGTTATATGCTACACTAATATGCTCTAAGTTCACATTCCTACACTATACAGTGTTGTGGTATGTTGTGACTGTTTGTTTTCCTTTGTTTACCATTTTTGCACACTTAGCAGTTTTGTGTGCCCAGTGTATTTTCTCTTCAGTCTCTGACACTGGGCACAAGGCCTTAAGGCTGGGTTAAGTTAACAACTTTAGGGTTCTTCAGGTCAACAGACATCACTGAAGTGATGCCAGATGGACTTGATGGAGCAGGAAGTATGAGCTGTGTGAGTGCCATTACTCCAGGGAAATGCTTGAGCTTATCCAGCACAACATGTTGGAAATATGATAATATGTCTGATGTCTGGATCCCTCTAGACTTACATGTTTTGATACACATGTTATATCATATGACTTGTCTTCATAATCAGCTCCACAGTGACATCAATATGACATCACTCATTGCATCATATTCCATAGCATTCTCTGCTATTCCTTACTATACATAGTAATAGTTTCCTTATACATTACTGGTCCGTGCATATGGAAACATGTATATAAACTTGGGGATTGTTATGCCCATGTCAGGGGTCTTTCCTTTTTTGACTTCTTGTGGTCATGTGCATCACATGCCTCATTGTGTCTCTCATAATCGTTGCTGTCTTGGGGGCTTGTCTGCTGTGAGGCTCTTCCAGATCTCCAGTTGTCATGGTATTTCCAATACCTGTCAAGACTGTGCCTCCTGCTTGATCTGGTGTTCCACCGCCCTCTCTGATGGACAACATGTTATGTTCTTACTTTTCTGACTCATCTCTGACTTGTTTATATTGCTCACATGTTGTACTATAGCTCTGGTGTCTGGCTCCTTGCTGCACATTGATTGTGCAGCTGGTATAGCCTTTGTTTCCTTGCCTATCCCCATCATATGACACTGTATGACTTGTTCTGACTTATCTATTTGACTGATTGTTCTGTTGATTACTGCAGATATGCGTTGCGATGCATTGTGTTGCAACTGGTATGGTACTTGTACTTAGGGGTATATAAGTCCTCATACTTTACCTTGTATCCTCAGTTTTTCGATAGCTTGCAACTCAGCTTCATCCCTTCTCTTTTGTCCTTGTTCCCTCTCTGTGTGACTACCCTAGTGGATCACCAGCAGAGTGAACCTTTGTTGGACCTCAGAGATAACTGAGCCATAGGGGTTATGACATGTTTGGCCCATAGGCTCCCCCTTGCACACTTTGTGCCTATTCCATTTGAAGAAGTCACTGTGCTTGGGCATAACAAAATTGAAAAACTCTGTGCAGCTTTTGGGACTCGTTGACCTCTTCATGAAAGTCTACTTGTCCCTGGTTACTGAACTTCAACAAACCATCTCTACCTTGCACTAGGCTCATTGCTCTCCCTACATGTAAAGACTGACTTGCCTTCGTCCCACTTATTGAACAAGATCAAGAAGCACCTCTCCACCCTCAATCAAATCCACTGCTCTACAGGCAGCCACTAGGCTTTAATAGATCACCTCCCTGGAGCTCATGCTTGTGTCCCCCTATGCATAAAGTCACTTGCACACACCCATAACCTCCCTATGCTGACAGGTTTCTTTTGAGAAATAAATCCTCCCTCAGCCTTTGTTGTCACTATCTGTAAAAGTGTCTAACTCACAGAAATCAAAACCTCCAGTCCCTCCTCATCCTAATCCCCTTGGGCTTGGCAGAAACCCACCATTACTGCCCATCCTGCTAGGAAGACTCGGTCCTTTGGTTACTGCAACAAATCCCTGGTTATCTTATCTATCCTGGTTTAGGGATTCAGAAGTTGTGCTCAGTTCAGAAGAAGAAGACGATCAGAAGTCTGATACTTCTTTCAGATCAGTCCTCAAAGAAGAACAAGAAGCTCACAATCAAGAAGAAATGTCCATGACAATTGGTCATGGAGATTTGGTTCCTGAAATGCCCCTGAGGACCATTTCAGAAGAGGAACTGAGACAGAGGTTGGAAGAACAAAGAGTCACAATGGTGGAGGAGCTCTGCAGGGTGATGCATGCAACATTGAGTGACCCATTCCCAACAGGTATGCCTACTGACTCAGCTTTGCGAGAATGGTATTGTAGGAACTTTGGAAAGGCCATACCCCCAGAGCTACCTGCTGGTGGTGGCAGTAAGGGGAAAGCTAAAGCCAATGAAGACAATGACTACTTGAGCTGCCCACCCAATGGAGGTTGGGAGTTTAATGTTGGGCATCCCAGAGAATATGATGGAAGCCACAATGGGCTTCAGACCTGGATTATGCAGGTTGAAGGATATTTGAACCTGAACAGACATGTCTACAACATGGAATCTCTCAAGATCTCGTTTGTGCTCATGTATATGACCAAGGGTGCCGCCATGTCCTTTGCTGAGAACTATCAAAATGAAAACAAGTTGCTTGATGGTTCAATCTACTATACTGACACCTTTCAAAGGTTTGTTGAAGGGCTCAAAGCTACCTTCAAGTTGGGAGATCAGACTGCCCTCACAATCTTACAGCTCTTGGATATCCAACAAGGCAAACGAGAACTTGAGGCATACATTGCTGAGTTCACTGGACTTGTAAACAAGGTTCAACTCAAGGAAGAATTGCATGAAGCAGGGATCTTCTTTGGGAAAGGCTTAAATAAAGAATACCATGACTGGGTTCTCAATTCTGGACATGCCCCTTCCACAGTCATTGAGTGGATACAGTGTGCAGGAGAAGCTCGAACCATGATCACTATGAAGCATATCCTAGAAGGGAAGGAATCTCAGTATGAACACAAATTCATTCATTACTGTGGAGGTTCCTGAGATCCTGATGTGATGGACATTGACAAATGTAAACAGTGTCACACACCAAAGGTGTTTGGTGAGGTGGACATGGATGTAGCTGATGAATGGAGGTGAAGACCATAGCCCTCATGTGAAGAAGGACAGCAAGCAATGTTGGCAGTCATCCCTCGCACAAGAACAAGTTGTCAATGCCAAAGAAAAAGGAGGAGGCAAGTTAAGCACCAATAAAATTCTTAAGCGCCCATGTATGGCATTCCAGTTTTCGACATATCTCCACCAGTTCTGCAGACACTGAAACCATTCCCACACTTGCTTGTAGTGCTCAGCCATGTGATCCTACCTTCCAAGATTGGAAAGGATTTGCGCACTCCACACATTTCTACAGCACTCCCTCCAAAAGACGCTCATTTCGCTAATTCTTCTGATATGGCTGCCTCCACATCAGTCATTTCGCTTGTCCCCTTTGCTAGGGACCACGGCCACATATATCTACCAGGAGTTCCTACCAGCTTCTGTCCTGAAGCATCCTGGTACATCCCACCCTTATCTGCCCCCTCTCAGCCCATCCAGCTTGGACAGCATGTTCCTTTTGTCAGTATGACCTCCAGGAGGACGTTCTTTGGTCACCTCAGGTCTGTCATTTGCTTGGAAAGGTCTTATGTGGTCATTTCAGTCTCTCCAGTCCAAGAAGCATATGGATCCTTCCTCCCTGCCCCCTGCAACATCTTCATACCAGTCTCATCTGTCATTCTTCCAAAATTGTGACAGCTACAGTATAATCTACTGTTCTCCACTCTCCCTGATTGCATCCATGACGAGTATGATGCACATCTTGCCTCCTTGTTGCAAGATACAGCAGAAGATGCTCCCCCTTCATCCTCTCTTCCAACAGAGCCTCGTTCATGAAGTTTTTATTTGCTTCACTGAGAGGATGGTTTGGGGGGGAAAGTTGTGATCCCCTATGCTCCTGTCACCCCACAGACCCCCAAAGCTTGACCCCTGTTGACATCTGACTCACCCTGTCCACTTTTGGATGTACTATATTGGCATCAGATCAGTGCTGCCTCTCTGTCATCCCACTTTGGCCTAGAAGTGATCTCTTCGAGATGTGACATGCACGGCCTCCCCCTAATGTGATTCCAGTGCACTTTCCCAGTTCCTGACATTGCTTGACTCATACTGTGACATTCTGACTGTCTTTGACTCACCTATTGCCAATACTTACCAATCTTTTGACTTTGCTTACTGATTCTTTGCCTTTTGGCTTACTTATCCTTACCAATGCTTACCAATGCTTTCCAAGACGATTACCCATTGCTTACATTCCTTACTCATCAGTTACCAATCACTTACCAAGTGTTTGCACCTTGTTTTCCATAGGCAATGCCCCTGTACTGTATATAAGTCACTGTACTTAGGTAGCAAAAAAAAGAGAGAAGACATCAGAGAGCCCCTCTTGCTTGCAATTTATCATCTCTCAGTAAATCATTCATCAGCTTCGATAGTTGAGACTTTATTAAGGGTCTAGCTATCATCTACTTCGCTTATCATCATCTATCATCCATATACTTTGCTCCAAGCCCTCCCTGAGCTCAGTACAGCTTAGGACATTGAATTAAGTCACCATCCATCCTTCTGTAGGCTGACAGCAGTCTACCCTATCGCTTTCTATCACATTCTTGCTCCCTCTTCGTCAGGAGCACCCCCAACCCTCAGCACTCATCTTTGAGTGTTGTAGCTCGCAAAAACCCTCCCAAAGAACAGGTTCTACCATCTAGGTACTGCATAGGCACACCACCACTCGCTTTCATTGTCTTTTGTGTTGGTTTTGGTTGGTTTTCACCACTGAACCTCACTTTGACTCACAACGGAATGTTAGACATTCTGGTTTGGAAATTAAGTGCTTCAACTGTGGAACTGAAGGTCACATCAAGTGTGACTGTAAAGTTAAGGTCAAGACTCAACTGTCCAATGTCTGCATTGTCCTCTCGGAGGATGGAACAAAGACCACCTATGTCAGAGATCATGAAGCAAATGTGGAGGAGCAGAAGTTGTTGGGTTTCTAAATGGGACTGATGAATCTCCTGCACCAGTCAGTCCCATTTGTGTGTTGCCCACTAAATGTACTTCTATAGATGATGAATTGAATATGCGAATTTGTTCTCCTCTCAGATTGGTCATTCTACCAGACTACAAGGCAGGAATATGGGCCTGTATTGATTCAGGCACAGAAGTCTCCCTCATCTTGGAGAAGATGGTCCAGAAGCTCAGGATCCCAACCTATCGGGTCGAGAAGAAGTTCAAGATGACCTCATTCACTGGAAAGGATGAAGAGTGGGTAACCCACAAGGTAACCCTGAAGATGGAGATCAAGGAGCGCACCATTCAGGTCAAGTGTTATGTTGGGCCTCTCATCAGAAAAGAACATGTCCTTCTTGGGATGCCATTCCTCAAGGAGTCCAAACCAAGAATGAACTGGGAAACCAGCAAAATTACATGCTGGGATGATGGGTATGTGTATCCTGAAGGATCTGAATACTTTGTCAAACAGGTTGTGCCAGTCAGCACAGACCGTACAAAGGAATCTTCCGGTCTGTCCCTGGAAGTGGTAAAACAGGATTTGGGTGAAACCCCTGAAGCAAGGGTTAACAAAACCACATTGTCTACAGAGCTCGAAGCCACCTTGGCAGGTGCTAGGGAGGAAGTCAAGCTTCCTGAAATATACAAGGAGTTTGCCAAGGTGTTCACAGAAGACAATATCCTGCTTCTGGCACATTGGCCAGGACTAGATCATGAAATCAGGCTTTGTGAAGACTTCAAGCTGAAGAAAGCCATGGTATACCTGATGTCCCCTGATGAACTTAAAGTTCTAGACAAGTTCTTAGATGAAAGCCTGAAATGCAAGAAGATTTGACCATTGACTTTGCCCCAAGCAGCACCAGTGTTCTTTGTAGCAAAGAAGGATGGCAAGAAGCAGCTAATTCAAGACTACCACTACCTCAATTTGTTCACCATCCTGAATATGCACCCATTGCTGAACATGCAAGCATTATTTGATGAGTTGGTCGAATCAAAATATTATGCCAAGTTTGATATTTGTTGGGGGTTTACTAACCTAAGGGTAAAGGAAGGAGATGAATGGAAAGGAGCATTCATCACACCAAGAGGGCTGTTTGAGCCCACAGTAATGTTCTTTTGCCAGTGTAACTCACCTCCTTCTTTCCAGAGGTATATGGACAAAACCTTTGAGTCTCAATGCAGAAAGCAAGTCAGGTATATCGATGACATTGCCATCCATGCCAAGACTAGGGAAGAACTTCAGGAATGCATTCGTGAGTTCCTGAAGATCTGTGAAAAGGAAGGGTTACACCTCAAGATCAGCAAGTGTGTCTTCAAGGCTGAAGAAATAGCATTCCTTGGAATGATCATAGGAAAAGGGCATATGGAGACTTTGCTGACAAAGACCAATGCCATCAGTACTTGGAAAGCCCCTGACAATCTTATGGGACTTTGCCATTTCCTCAGGTTCTGCAACTTCTACTGTAAATTCATCCCTTCCTTCTCAAGCATTGCCAGACCCCTACATGACCTTACCAAGAAAAGGGTTTCTTACCAGTGGACTCCGGAATGCGATGCCACATTCAAAAAGTTAAAGTCTTTGTTATGCTCCTCTCTGGTCCTCACCATTCTGGACTTCTCGAAGCCCTTCACTCTCTTTACAGATGCTTCGAAGCTTGGAACTGGGGCCATCTTAGCCCAGAAGGGAGCTGACAATGAATGGCATCCCTGTTCCTACCTCTTGCAGTCCCTGGTCAGAGCTGAACAGCACTACCAAGTTTATGATCTGGAAATGCTTGCTGTCATTCGTGCCCTCAAGGCATTCCACCCCTACTTACTTTCCCCTGTTGAACCAACTGTGGTCTTTACCGACCACAAGAACTTGGAGTACTACCATGATCCTCAGCAGCTCACCCCTCATCAGGCCCAGTGGGCCACCACTATCCAGTCCTACCCTATCTGGTTCTCCTGGCAGGCTGGTTGCCTGCAGGTGCTGGCCAACACTCTTTCTTGGAAAGGCACCCTTGAGGAGCCCACCCTGGTGGCCATGGTCCTCCCCCTGGACCTTTGGCTTTCAGAGGGGGTGGGTCCCCAAATTCACCTTGTTTCACCCTCCTTTTCAATTACAAAAATACAAAAACAGTTAAAAATTAACTGCCTTGTCCATATAGGATGTCTGCCTGCTCAGATCCAGCATTCCAAGTCCAACTCAAAGCCATATTCTCACCCAGCTGAGGAAAAACCAAAGGAGAATAGGCTGCCTGATGCTTGCCCTTTGAAGAAACCCATAAAAGGAGCATGGGGAGTTTATGCTATATCCATGGACCTGTATGAGCGCATCAAGAGTGATATGCCAAAGGACTCTGCAGGGCCAGAACCCAAAGACAATATCACTATTGTGGAAGACAGAACAAAATGGTTCAGAACCATGCGACTCTACATTCCCCCTGAAGATTGCTGCCATCGCATGTGCTTGTATCATGATCATGAGTCCACAGGCCACCCCAGACAAAAAGAAATGTTCACAAAGATGTGAAAGGAGGTCTGGTGGGAAGGTATGAGTAAGGATATATGAGCTTATGTGGCAGGTTATCCAACGTGTCAGACCACCAAGGTCATGACTCACCTGCTGATACTGCCCATTGTTCCCCATGATATGCCCAAGACCATGTTTCCGTTCCAGCAAATATCTATGGATCTCATCACAGATCTCCCAGTATCAGGAGAACAAAAATATGACTCTATTCTCATGGTTGTCGATCAGGGTCTAACAAAGGCCACCCTGTTTGTTCCATGTCATAAAACTATTGACTCCATTGGGATCACCTGGCTGTTTCATCAGTTCATCTATTCCTGTTTTGGCATCCCTGAATTGGTAATCTCTGATTGTGGACCACAGTTTGCTTCTTCCTTTACAAAGGAACTCTATAAGGCGATAGGGGTGACCCCTAAACTTTCAACAGGTTACCACCCACAAACTAATGGAGAAAGTGAACATGTCAATCAAGAGGTGGAAGGGTATCTTCAGTTGTACTGTGCCAAAGTGCCAAACTCATGGGCTGCAAAACTCCTGTCTGCTGGGTTTGCTCACAATTCCAGAATCCACTCCATCCATCAAATGACTCTGTTCTCGCTGCTCCTGGGTTATGACCCATCCCCCTATCCAGAGGTTCAGCTAACCATGGTTCCCTCAGTCAATGAGAGATTGGAAAGGCTGGCCTCAAACCAAGATGTTGCCATTCTCACACACAAGAAAGCACAGAACCTGATGCATTCACACTCAAAAGGGTCTTATGTGCCACCCAAGGTTGGGGATCAGGTTCTCCTTGATACTGGGCACCTTTGTGTTAAAAACCAGTGTGACAAGATTGTGCCCTGACACCTCAGACCATTTGAGGCGACTCAGGTCATGTCTCCAGTGGCTTTCCATCTGGAGCTTCCTCCATCTTGGAAGGTCCATCCTGAGTTCCATGCCTCCCAAATCTATCCTTATACAGAAAATGACACCTATGGAAAAACTCTGCCAGCACTGCTACTGGAGCTTGTGGATGATGAAATTGAGTGGGAGGTTGAGTCAATAATCAATCACAAGGTTGATGGGCGCTGTCACACACCAAAGGTGTTTGGTGAGGTGGACATGGATGTAGCTGATGAATGGAGGTGAAGACCATAGCCCTCATGCGAAGAAGGACAGCCAGCAATGTCGGCAGTCATCCCTTGCACAAGAACAGGTTGTCAATGCCAAAGAAAAAGGAGGAGGCAAGTTAAGCACCAATAAAATTCTTAAGCACCCATGTATGGCATTCCAGTTTTCAACGTATCTCCACCAGTTCTGCAGACACTGAAACCATTCCCACACTTGCTTGTAGTGCTCAGCCACGCGATCCTACCTTCCAAGATTGGAAAGGATTTGCGCACTCCACATGTTTCTACAGCACTCCCTCCAAAAGACGCTCATTTCGCTAATTCTTCTGATATGGCTGCCTCCACATCAGTCATTTCGCTTGTCCCCTTTGCTAGGGACCATGGCTACATATATCTACCAGGAGTTCCTACCAGCTTCTGTCCTGAAGCATCCTGGTACATCCCACCCTCATCTGCCCCCTCTCAGCCCATCCAGCTTGGACAGTGTGTTCTTTTTGTCAGTATGACCTCCAGGAGGACGTTCTTTGGTCACCTCAGGTCTGTCATTTGCTTGGAAAGGTCTTATGTGGTTGTTTCAGTCTCTCCAGTCCAAGAAGCATATGGATCCTTCCTCCCTGCCCCCTGCAACATCTTCATACCAGTCTCGTCCGTCATTCTTCCAAAATTGTGACAGCTACAGTATAATCTACTGTTCTCCACTCTCCCTGATTGCATCCATGACGAGTATGATGCACATCTTGCCTCCTTGTTGCAAGATACAGCAGAAGATGCTCCCCCTTCATCCTCTCTTCCAACAGAGCCTTGTTCATGAAGTTTTTATTTGCTTCACTGAGAGGATGGTTTGGGGGGGAAAGTTGTGATCCCCTATGCTCCTGTCACCCCACAGACCCCCAAAGCTTGACCCCTGTTGACATCTGACTCACCCTGTCCACTTTTGGATGTACTATATTGGCATCAGATCAGTGCTGCCTCTCTGTCATCCCACTTTGGCCTAGAAGTGATCTCTTCAAGATGTGACATGCACGGCCTCCCCCTAATGTGATTCCAGTGCACTTTCCCAGTTCCTGACATTGCTTGACTCATACTGTGACATTCTGACTGTCTTTGACTCACCTATTGCCAATACTTACCAATCTTTTGACTTTGCTTACTGATTCTTTGCCTTTTGGCTTACTTATCCTTACCAATGCTTACCAATGCTTTCCAAGATGATTACCCATCGCTTACATTCCTTACTCATCAGTTACCAATCACTTACCAAGTGTTTGCACCTTGTTTTCCATAGGCAACGCCCCTGTACTGTATATAAGTCACTGTACTTAGGTAGCAAAAAAAGAGAGAAGACATCAGAGAGCCCCTCTTGATTGCAATTTATCATCTCTCAGTAAATCATTCATCAGCTTCGATAGTTGAGACTTTATTAAGGGTCTAGCTATCATCTACTTCGCTTATCATCATCTATCATCCATATACTTCGCTCCAAGCCCTCCCTGAGCTCAGTACAGCTTAGGACATTGAATTAAGTCACCATCCATCCTTCTGTAGGCTGACAGCAGTCTACCCTATCGCTTTCCATCACATTCTTGATCCCTCTTCGTCAGGAGCACCCCCAACCCTCAGCACTCATCTTTGAGTGTTGTAGCTTGCAAAAACCCTCCCAAAGAACAGGTTCTACCATCTAGGTACTGCATAGGCACACCACCACTCGCTTTCATTGTCTTTTGTGTTGGTTTTGGTTGGTTTTCACCACTGAACCTCACTTTGACTCACAGTGTGGTGACTTCATCAAATGGAATAGGCACAAAGTGCACGAGGTGGGAGTCTATGGGCCAAACTTGTCGTAACCCCTATGGCTGAGTTATCACAATAATCCGACAGAGTTTCTGTCTACTGGCGAGTCCCTAAGGTTGTTTGCACGAAGAGAGAACAAGGATTAAAGCAAAGGGATGAAGCTCAGTTGCAAGCTATTGAAAAACTGCAGATACAGGACGAAGTACATAGGACTATATACTCCTAAGTACAAGTACCATAGCAGTCACATGTGATGTGTCGCAATGCATTGTGAGTCAAAGTGAGGTTCAGTGGTGAAAACCAACCAAAACCAACACAAAAGACAATGAAAGCGAGTGGTGGTGTGCCTATGCAGTACCTAGATGGTAGAACCTGTTCTTTGGGAGGGTTTTTGCAAGCTACAACACTCAAAGATGAGTGCTGAGGGTTGGGGGTGCTCCTGACGAAGAGGGATCAAGAATGTGATGGAAAGCGATAGGGTAGACTGCTGTCAGCCTACAGAAGGATGGATGGTGACTTAATTCAATGTCCTAAGCTGTACTGAGCTCAGGGAGGGCTTGGAGCGAAGTATATGGATGATAGATGATGATAAGCGAAGTAGATGATAGCTAGACCCTTAATAAAGTCTCAACTATCGAAGCTGATGAATGATTTACTGAGAGATGATAAATTGCAATCAAGAGGGGCTCTCTGATGTCTTCTCTCTTTTTTTGCTACCTAAGTACAGTGACTTATATACAGTACAGGGGCGTTGCCTATGGAAAACAAGGTGCAAACACTTGGTAAGTGATTGGTAACTGATGAGTAAGGAATGTAAGCGATGGGTAATCATCTTGGAAAGCATTGGTAAGCATTGGTAAGGATAAGTAAGCCAAAAGGCAAAGAATCAGTAAGCAAAGTCAAAAGATTGGTAAGTATTGGCAATAGGTGAGTCAAAGACAGTCAGAATGTCACAGTATGAGTCAAGCAATGTCAGGAACTGGGAAAGTGCACTGGAATCACATTAGGGGGAGGCCGTGCATGTCACATCTTGAAGAGATCACTTCTAGGCCAAAGTGGGATGACAGAGAGGCAGCACTGATCTGATGCCAATATAGTACATCCAAAAGTGGACAGGGTGAGTCAGATGTCAACAGGGGTCAAGCTTTGGGGGTCTGTGGGGTGACAGGAGCATAGGGGATCACAACTTTCCCCCCCAAACCATCCTCTCAGTGAAGCAAATAAAAACTTCATGAACAAGGCTCTGTTGGAAGAGAGGATGAAGGGGGAGCATCTTCTGCTGTATCTTGCAACAAGGAGGCAAGATGTGCATCATACTCATCATGGATGCAATCAGGGAGAGTGGAGAACAGTAGATTATACTGTAGCTGTCACAATTTTGGAAGAATGACGGACGAGACTGGTATGAAGATGTTGCAGGGGGCAGGGAGGAAGGATCCATATGCTTCTTGGACTGGAGAGACTGAAACAACCACATAAGACCTTTCCAAGCAAATGACAGACCTGAGGTGACCAAAGAACGTCCTCCTGGAGGTCATACTGACAAAAAGAACACACTGTCCAAGCTGGATGGGCTGAGAGGGGGCAGATGAGGGTGGGATGTACCAGGATGCTTCAGGACAGAAGCTGGTAGGAACTCCTGGTAGATATATGTAGCCATGGTCCCTAGCAAAGGGGACAAGCGAAATGACTGATGTGGAGGCAGCCATATCAGAAGAATTAGCGAAATGAGCATCTTTTGGAGGGAGTGCTGTAGAAACATGTGGAGTGCGCAAATCCTTTCCAATCTTGGAAGGTAGGATCACATGGCTGAGCACTACAAGCAAGTGTGGGAATGGTTTCAGTGTCTGCAGAACTGGTGGAGATATGTCGAAAACTGGAATGCCGTACATGGGCACTTAAGAATTTTATTGGTGCTTAACTTGCCTCCTCCTTTTTCTTTGGCATTGACAACCTGTTCTTGTGCAAGGGATGACTGCCGACATTGCTGGCTGTCCTTCTTCACATGAGGGCTATGGTCTTCACCTCCATTCATCAGCTACATCCATGTCCACCTCACCAAACACCTTTGGTGTGTGACAGCACTCGGGCATAACAACTTCAAAAAAGAAATGGGACAAACTTAAATCCAAATATGGTGAACCTTCTGCCATGACAACATTTATGGAGTTTCAAAGGTTGATCCATATTCAGATCAAACCTAAAGATGATATCATGGTTAAAATCTCTGAAATTACCATGATAATGGCTGCTATCCAAGGCCAAGGCATTGGGCTTAATGACAAAATGAAAGCCCTGGTTCTTGTCCACTCCATGTCCCAAGCCTGGGAACAGGCTCCTGTCAATATACTGTCATCTATCCCTGCCAATCAACTCTCTGCTGATACAGTCATACCTTGTATGAAAGAAGTCTGGTCTCACAAATCTGGAAAGTCCCTGCTTCCCCAGCAGGAGAAAACGTCTACATCAGGCACTACAATAAAGCAAGAGTCTAACTCTTTGCTTGCTTGTATGAATAAGCCACCACTTTGTCAGATTTGCCCTGGCAGGCACAATACTCAAGATCACCATGGAGGTGGTGGATCTGGATCTGGCTCTGGATTCCATGGAAACCACAAAAACTGAGGAGGTCAAGGAGGCTCACACAGAGGTGGTGGACATGGCAATTTTATGCCTTACCCACCTAATCAACAGCAGCAGTCCAGTTCCTCTGGCCAAGGCTGAGGACAAAACTGTAGACAAGGCAAGGGCAAAGCCTGTGCCAATAATGTTGAAGTCAAAGGAGCAGAAAATGTCAAATCCGCTTATATTGAAGAAATTCCTGACTATCAGCAGTATGAATATGCTGCTGATGAATTTGATATCACTGCTATCAAACTACCTCACAAACAAACTCCTGAACTTTCTCCCAAGCAACCTGCTCTGGTTGAGAATGTTTATTCTAATGATCTCAATACCTATATTGGTTCTCATGTCATTGGTGAAACCATGGCATATGATCCAGATCTCACCTGACAAGATATCACAACCACTATGGAATTGGTTGAGCTCACTCCCAATCTCCCAGTTGATACCTCCACAGGCCAACTAGCTTCCCAGTATCTGGAAGAGATCCAGAACCATCAATCTGATCTAGTTGAGTCAGTCAAGATTTGTGTCAATATCCCTCATCCTAATTCACCTTGCACCTGTTCTATATGTCGCTGAGCAGCCCTTGCTTTACACCAAGTGGTCTCACCCCTATGGGAACCCTGGGAATGGGAGACTTCAATCTCTCATTCAAGGCAGATTCCCCTTCCCATTATTGGGAAGGACAGGATATGTCCTTGTAGTCCCAGCTTGCCCTCAAATCGAGTGGCAGATTCCCTTTTGGCTTGTGGGGACATGGTGGCATTTAGGGATGTTGAGGGAAATGGCAGGTCATCTCAGAAGGCAGATGGGTATTTTAATAACCCTGCCAGAGATGTTCAAGGACATGATTGTCGCAACTGAAGATCTGTCTGAGTATTAAAGAAAAACCACCCTGTGTCTTTAAAAGACTTTCACAAATCTGTGCCTGTACCAGTGCCATGTAAACCTTTCCATATTAAACATAATCCAGATATTGAGTATGATCCTAATGAATCAACTGCAGGATATTTCCTGATATTTCCCCAGTGAATTCAATAGGAATGCATATGATGCTTTTGACTGTTATCCCTTGGGTGTTAACATGTCTCATAAGAATTTACCAAAGGGTGAGTCAATTTGGATGTTAGATTCTGGTGCATCACATCATGTGACACCTTTTAAAACTGATTTCCTTACTTTTCAAGAGCTTAAAACTCCTTCCCTTGCATCTGCTGCTGGGTTAAGTAGAGTACAACTCTTGGGTGAAGGAACTGTGGTTATTTGCCTTGAAAATGGGCAGAATTTATTGCTCCATAATGTGGTTTATAGTCCTTTGTTCTCAAAGCAACTATGCTCAAGAAATGCGCTGTTGAAAAACAAGTATCACAGCACTGCAACACTTACCAACGAGGTGATCCAAGCACCAGACAGCCAGATTGTCCTTGAGGCATGTTTAGCCTCACTGACTTCACCATTACACTGGTTTGTGGGTGTACCACTTCCACCTACCAATGCATATGCGGACCTTTGCCCTCTGGTTAGGACTTCACTGGAGACTTCATGGCATAATCATCTTTGTCATCCTGCTCAGGTTATTCTTTGTCATCTCTGACAACTGGGTCTTCCTGAAATGCAAATACAGGGGGCAACTTCTTCCTGTAAAGGTTGTGCTCAAGGCAAATTGTCTTCTGAAACCTTTAAACCTTCTTGGAAACATGCAACTAAACCCTTGGAATTGGTCCATGCCAATTTATTGGAATTACCAGTGGAATCTTATTTCCACTCAAAATATATCCTTACTCTTCTTGACAATTTTTTGTCATTCAGCTTCTGTCTCTACCTCCATAACAAATCCAACACTTATACAGCTTTTGCCAATTGGATAGTGTCTGCCCAAAATCAGACTGGTCACCATCTTCTTACACTCCATTTGGATTGAGGGGGAGAATTTATGGGTTCTACCTTTAAAGTGCTCCTCTCTACACATGGTATTACTCATCAATTATCAATCACTGACCAACCACAACAAAATGGTTGAGCAGAACAATTTAATAGGACTATTTCCAAGAAAGCTGGAACTATTCAGCATCATGCATGTGTTCCAAAATGCTTCTGGAACTTTGCCTTTGATTGTGCATTACACGTGTACAATCAAACTCCACTCAAAAGGATTCTCTTCAAGACTCCTGCCAAACTCTTCTTAGGAAAAGTTCCTGACATTTCTTATTTTCACACCTTTGGCTGTAAAGCCTTTGTATGGGTTCCAAAAGAACAATGGAAAGATAAACTGGAACCTCATGCTGTCAAAATGATTTTTCTAGGCTATGAGCCAAACACTAAAGGATATCACTTCCTTAATGGTCAAAAGATCATTTTGTCTTGAACAGCAAAATTCATAGAAGACTCTTTTCCTTTCTGCTTGGATTCTAAAAAGACCAATACCTTTGACCCTGGTTCTGAAAGTGACTCATCATCCAAATCATCTTCCAACTCTGAAAGCCTTCATTCACTTCTGGATCCTGATCAGATCCAACCACCACTTCATCACTGGCAACCACCTCATCCTATAACACCACCAAACCCACAGCAGACTAAAGCTGTGACCAGCCTAGAGCTTCTGGTTCAAATCAACTGATTAGAAGAGCACCTGCTGCTGTACCATCAGTCAACCCTCAAGTTCTTCATCCTCATGAACCTTATATTGTTCCTGGTGACTCCCAAAATATTTGGAGAGCACAACCACAACAATCTGAAGACCAAGAACCACATCCTAAATGTTGTTTTATCCCTGTTTCCTGTCCAGGAAATATTTATGGAGATAGACCTCCAGTTCAAATAGAAAGGGATATTCAACAAAATCAGGATCAAGCTCAACAATGGATTTGTAATGCAGAGCATAATATAAGAGAAAGAGAAGAGGCTTGGAGACACTATGATGAGGAGCATAGACCACCTTCACCAGTCTTGCCACCAGCAATGGTACCTCCTCAGGTTCCTCGTCAGTGGACTGAACATCCACAAGGAACTACTCCTCCATCTCCTCAATCTCCCTTAACTCCACTTCCTGAATCTCCAAAAGGAATGCTGGATCAAGAAGCTGAGATGCATCCTTTTGAATTTGCACTCACTGCTCACATTAAAGAATCACCTGAACATTATAAAGATGTTTTAAAAGTTGTCTCCTGATTTACAAAAGAAATGGTTCAACACTATGAAGGACAAACTGAAATCTATTGAAGAAAGACAAGTATGGACTTTGGTGGATCCTCCTAGAGATCAGAAACCAGTCAAGTGTCGATGGGTTTTCACTATCAAAAGCAATGGTCACTATAAAGCTTGTCTTGTGGCAAAAGGCTTTACACAAGAATTTGGCACTGACTTTGAAGATACCTTCTCTCCAGTGGCTAGATTCAAAACTGTTCAAATCTTGTTAGCCTCTGCTGCCCAAAAGAATTGGGAAATGGAAGCCCTGGATGTTAAAACTGCCTTTTTATATGGCAATCTTGATGAAGAAATTTATATGGAGCAACCAGAAGGTTTCAAAGTTCCAGGTCAAGAGCACAAGGTCTATTGGCTGCTTCAAGCCTTATATGGCTTAAAGCAAGCAGCACTTGCATGGAATAAAGCCTTACACAATTCACTTCTTCATATGGGCTACATATGCTCAAATGTGGATGCTGAGATTTATATTTATTCCTCAAAAGCTGGTATAGTCATTTTCCTTGTCTATGTTGATGATGGATTATTCCTTGGATTGGACAAATGTCTTCTTAAAGCCAAGAAAGAAGAGTTTATGAAGAAATGGGAATCCTGTGACCTTGGAGAAGTAAAAGAATATCTCAGAATTCAAATTCATTGAGATCAATTGAAGAAAGAAGTTTATCTTGATCAAACTCCTTATGTCAAAAAGGTCATTAAAAGATTTGGAATGGAGACTGCTCAAAATGTTCGCACTCCACTTCCATCAGGATATCAACTGGAAAAGGCTCCTACCAACTATCAGGCCACATCCCAAATTTGCTCCCAGTACCAGTCAATTATAGGGTCTTTACTCTATATGGCACTTGGAACTCATCCAGATATTGCCTTTGTGGTTATTTGCATGTCACAATATATGGCTAATCCCACTGAGGATCATTGAAAATAAAGCCTTGCATATAGTTCACTATATTGCTTCCACTCCTAAACTTGGGCTTTATTATTCCTGGACTCAAATCATGAATTTTTGGATTTGCTGATTCTGATTGGGCCTCTAACAAAGACACTTGTCATTCAACTACTGGTTATGCCATTTTTCTTGGCACATCTCTTGTTTCTTGGCAATCTTGGAAACAGAAGACTGTTGCACTCTCTTCTACAGAAGCCAAGTATATGGCTTTCTATGCTATTTGATGAACTTAAACTCAAAACTGAGAAGACCATTCTTTACTGTGACAATATGGGTGCTTGCTTCATTGCTGAGAATCCTGTCTCAGATGGACAATCTAAACATATAGATGTCCAATGGCATTATGTATGCAAAAGTGTACAGGAAGGTTTGTTCAGTATTGAATATGTTCAAACTGACAAACAAAAAGCCAATGGTCTTACCAAATCTTTGACATGGCAAAAAGTTGAAACAAATCACTCATCAATGGGACTTGTTAATATCCCATTTTAGAGTGAGGGGGAGTGTTGGAAATATGATAATATGTCCAATGTCTAGATCCCTCTAGACTTACATGTTTTGATACACATGTTATATCATATGACTTGTCTTCATAATCAGCTCCACAGTAATGTCAATATGACATCACTCATTGCATCATATTCCATAGCATTCTCTGCTATTCCTTACTATATGTAGTAATAGTTTCCTTATACATTACTGGTCCATGCATACAGAAACATGTATATAAACTCAGGGATATTCTCTCATAGTCCCTATCGAATTTTACATTTGTTCTATTGTTCTCTCAAGAACAAGAGCCCCTACAAAACCATTACTCAAAACTATTTGCTAACTCAATCAAAAGGCAAGTGCTCTTGTCTCATTGCTCTTTGTACCGTAGCCCGTCCTCTGTGCAATACATCAGGAAATTAACACTTTACTATTTTTGACCTTTTTGTGACTTTTTGGGAAGGAACCTACTATCTGTACTTTTTTTTTGACCATATACAGCATTTTGAAGAATGAAAAGAGAACAGAATCTATTGAGACAACTAAGTGATGATATATCTAAGCCAAGAAGACTAGAAAATGTCTGAAAATTCAGAGATATTGAGCCATTGGTGTGATGCACACTGTCTGAGAGAAAAATCACAATATCTCTTTGGAACCTCCATCAATTTGAATGTATGTGGTATCTACTGAAAGCTATGAATTAGGTGGTTTGAACAAGACCAAAATCAGCAAGAAAAGTGCAGCCATGCCTGCAGGACATGGGTAATGATAGTAGATTCCTTCCCAAAAAGTCACATTAGTCACAAAAAGTCAAAAATAGTAAAGTGTTATTTTCCTGATGACTACAACAGTGAACCGGTAGCGCCATGGATCATCCTCCGTCGGAGGTATGAAATCAACGGACTCTGTTCCATCCTCGTAACTTTGCACCGGCTGGCCAGAAACCCACGCTCGTCGCTCGGGAGGGTAAAGGGCAGATACAAGTGGTGTTGTCAGAAAGGTGAGCGTCACAGCCTCAAGCACGAACATCGAAAAGACCGTTTGGGAGAAAATCCCTGCTTCCAATCCCACATTCAGCACAATCGGCTCTACCAACTTACCCTAGTGATATATCAAAGATACCCGGAACGAAAGAGGAAACCGTACCCTCTGCAGCTCATCAACGAGCCAACTGTACTCGCTTCTCGCCATCCAAAACCGGAAAGTTTAGTTGCTAAGGTGCATCCACCAAATTTACCCGTGAAAGAAAATAGAGTGATCGCAATCGTGCAAGCCCACGTTATACCTAATAAACAGGTAATGAACTATAGCAGTACATATGGAACCATCAGGGGCCACAAACCATTGTTGAGCAACCTGAGATTAGTGTTCGAGCAGAAAGCGCGAAGTACTGAATATACGAGGAAAAGATGCTACAATATGGTCGTAACGAAACTTACCAGAGGAAGAAAGATGATCGATACCATATCTTCCAGTTTCTCTGTTAGAGTGACTGCAAGTCCACCTTCTCTAGGAACGACAATCCCAACCAAAAAGGCCCCTGTCCCCCAGCGCCAATTAGAAGTGAATTGCCAAGCCATAATAAAAACCGAACCGAAAATCGCATTCACGCCCGCAATATCAGTGAAAAAGGCCAATCCGCACAGCAGTAGTATCACGACCGTCACGTAAAACATGGTAGGACCGTTCTCGACACTCCCTGTTTTTCTTGCTAGCCAGAGCATTGCCCTTTTGACCGGTCATGGTAAGAAAATCGCAAAGGCGACACAGATCAGTAAAGTCAACATAGCTGTAAGTCCGGAGCCAGCGTTGACAAGGGCGATACTCAGTGTCAGTAACGTCCACCCAACTATGTCATTGCCGACCCCGGCAAACATAACAATTTCAACGGTGGTGTCAAGTATTTTGAGCTCCGTGAGGATACGACAGAGTACAGGGAAGACCGTAATGGAGAGTACGCCACACCGGTAAACAACATGAAATGCGTGAATTGCACCGAGGGATCGATGAAGTGGTGGTACAGAGGCGATGAAAGTGCCGAGCCCAGCCAAAGGGGAGAGCGATTCCCGCCAGGGAAACGACAGCCGAGAGGCGTGCATTGCACTTGACGATACTGACATCGATTTCAAGACCGACGAGGCAGAGGAAGCGACAAAGACCGATGTCGGCAACGAGGGAGAGATACGGTAGGGAGTCCTCGGGGAAAATGTATTGCGTAAACCCTCATATACTATTCCGAAAGCCGTCGGACCTGTAAGCGTGAACGCTTGATCAAATCCAGTAACCTACCGAGGAGAAACCCACCAAGAACCTCAGCAATGACCTTGGGCTGCTTTATTCTTCCCAGAACAACTGGGCCATCATGATGTTCGCACCTGACGTGACAAGTACTCCTCGTATCTATACACCCCAGCACGAGTCAACCATCGCTCACCAACTTGGATGATCTATAGCCTAAAAGGACCCGAGCTGTTGTATGCTGATGGATCCTCGCGAATCAGAAGAGCATGCTGCAGGGAGGAACTTCCCAGTGTTCGAAGAAAAGTACGGAAAGACTTGCTGACTACATCACTTCCCCTTCGGCTGCGCGTGTGGTGACTGTCTTAAATCGCTTGATCGTAGCGTTTAAGAGCGCTGGCATCACAAATACTGAGCTTTCTGGCCGGTGCGTGATCCTCGTCAGGCCGTTCAGCTAGGCAAGTGAACGAAGGTAGCGGGGCCAAGTAGCACAATGTTGTTCGGATCCCTTCATTTCGATGTTGATGGCGTTGGACGTCACCGAACATTAACTTCATCCCAAGAACCGGAAGCTGTGTCGCTCAGGGGCCAAGCCCAGACTTGTCCCTTCCAATTCGTCGCTGGTGAAGAGTATTCAATATTCAATATTCACTAGACATCGGCCTATGGCATTTGAGAGCAGTACTATGTCTGACAGTCTTGACGCCTTTGAGGGAAAATTTGTTCAGGTATCTTCCCCACCAGCTAAACTGCGTGCTAATAGTTCAAAATTCTCATAGTGCACTGAATTTTGGCGGTCCCAATCGTATGCATTTTGACCTTTTCTATTGTACGGTAAGCGATATCATTGCGCATTACATGAAAATCCTAGGATTGCTTCGAGGACGGCGGGAAAAGCAAACCATCATGGAAATCATCACCGCGTCCCCGAAGAGTCCCTAAAAGTCTTGTTCAAAGTACTAGTCTCCGCGCGGGGAACCTAAACCTCAATTGCAATTGTGGAGAATTCCTCGGGGAACAATCGGAGGGCACAAACACCATTTGCAGGACGAGAACCTGGTGATCTGCGCGCATATCAGATGTGGTTTGACCCGATTCCCTTCTGAACGATGCACGGGATCTCTGCCCACCAAGGCCAACTGCCTCCCGGCGACCATACTCTGACACACACAATCCAACCGCCTTGCGAACTTGCTTCTGCTGATAGGCCATTCGGCCAGATCTACGGTTTTCGATCAAACAGGAATATCAGATTGCACGTACCTGGACATTCATGCAGTCAATCTTCCACATTCGTATTTCCTCACCGTTCCCGACCTTACGGCGTTCTGTTGTTCGGCCTGCCATTCATTTCCGTGTCCTACAACAAGGGGGAACCGAATAGAACTACATGAACATCACAAGTACCTCCTTGGGCATAATGGTAAGGGCTATCAACTATGAGAAGCAAGTGGAACTCAGTATAGCACTACGCACAGGATCTATAAAGAAGGAAAACAATTACAGCAACTCTTAACATCTCACAGCATCAACAAAGCATACCCACGTGTTGTGTCACATGCCTCTCATCTCGATTGAGTTGGAATGCAGGGATCGCCGTCCAACGGAGATCGCCTGCTGCCTCGAAGCCTGCTTCGTGGGCTTTGTATCGTCTCCCTGAGACTCACCACAGTGGCCGCCCCTGTCGCACACGTTACTGGCTAGAGGCAGAGCCTCACGAGCGCAGCTCGAACGTGGGGAGGAAATCTTCGGAGACGGGAGGAAAGATAACTGATGAAAAGATGGTAATGTGTACGGCGGTGGATCGCCATTGAGAGTCGAATCACAAATAGAACCAGTAGAGTACTTGAGGTCGGGAGTGGAATCCGAATAATAGGCAGCGGGCATCCATGATACGTCCGTCGTCCGCACTTTCTCGGGCTTGCTGGGAGAGGGAACGATGCCGCATTTCACAAGAAGAGAGTCGTTCATAGGTGATACAACATGAAAAGGGTCGTGAGCTACGTCCAGTCGGATGTTCAAACGAAATCAGCGCTTTGGTCCCGGACATGGGCGTACACCGTTTACCTCGTCGTCCATCAGTGCATGCGCTTCTACAACGCTTTCTCCAGATCCTCGGAACGATCCAAAATGCGAGCAAACAAATGATGACCAGACAGCCTACGCTCGTCTGTGTTTGAACTTGCTGGAAAAAATTGACATGATTTAAAAGAGAACTCACCCGCAACCGCGATCAAGTCTTTAGCACAAACGGGTACGGTGGATGAAACCAGTTTGCATTGTTCGCTTGCGGGCGAGTCCGAGCTGCGAGAGAACAGTGAACGCGGCAGATACATAGCGCGTTGACTGAAAGAAATTGACAAGAGGAGAAAATAAGACGACCGTGTAGAGGGTAGCGGTCCTAAGGAGTAGATGGTTGGTTGCGATAGCACCGGACTATGCTGTTATGGAGGGTCTCTATTCCCAATGTGAGAAAAATAGTGGGTTGAGAACGGACACAAACTATTAAGCTTCGGTTTATGATACTCACGGGATGTCAGCCGCCTCCGTAAAAGCAGGTCGTTACCTGTGTATGGCTGCGTGGAGATGCAGGGAATACGATGTTGAACCTCACCTCGCCACTAATTATATCAGTCCCCGTGTTCGCCCGCTGGTCGCATGGGATGACGGATCAAGGCTGTGATCCAGCGGGAGTCCGTCGCACACGTTGTACTGGCGACAACCTCGAGGTCGACCCTGTCGACTGACTCGCCTCGGCTACCTAATTTTTGCACATGTGGTGGGCCTTTTCCAGAACTGCCTCCGTGACAAGCGGATCATCCACCTGTCCAGTGCTGGCTGGGAACCCAGCCTGTAGTACTGGAACAAGATTTAGAATTCAACACCTCTCTGCCAGAGTGCACACAGTCCCACCAATATGACACTCGACAGATAACCAAATACCCAGTGAGTAGCCCCGCAAATGCCAATATAGCCTTGCTGAACCACCTTTGGACCAGGCATGGCAGTGTCACACGAGATGGACTACTACAGCCTGGTGAACTAGTTATATACTGGAACATTCTCTTGCACGTCTCTTCCGTGCAGCAGTAGCTGTGATTCGGTTGTAGATTCGATGATCCAACTAAGGACAGCCAGCTTTCGAGGAGATACTTGTCATGTGCATCGACACGTTGCAGTGATACCTCGTGTCCTGCCACTCTGGTCATTACTCACGTGGCCAAGGCTTCATGTCAGTGCTTGCACCCCAAGCTCAACAGTTCTCGATTCTGATACACCAAATATTTGGTGTTGAACTTGCGATTGAGAGTGGTCTGAAACGGTATGTGACCATACAACCACCAGAAAGCCAGATGCCTTCTGTAATTGCCGCTGATACTAGAGTGTGCGATTAGCTCCCCATACCTATCGATAACAAGGTAGTGAGCATTCTAACTCTCCGAGACGTAGCCGAGCCTGTCGATCGTCCAGATGGTAGCCTACAACATCGTATTTGCCGGAGAAACTGGAGTCGGGAAGAGCTCCCTTATTAATCTTCTCTTTGATCTGGAAGTATCCCCGACGTCCAACGACATTCTAGGAGTCACAGATGAAAGGAAACGATTCATCGCTGTCCAGGATGGGGATGTCTATCGCCTATGGGATACACCCGGTTTGAACGAAGGAACTCACGGGAACGTCTTAACACGCCAAGCCATGAAAGAACTAGAATCTCTTTTCAAGGAGTTAGAGGCTGTGGGCGACGTCCATCTCCTCGTATTCTGTTTCCGGTTCACCAAATATTTCACTACTGGCCTCCAAAGAGTATTCGAATCCGTCATGGCTTCTATACACGGTAGTCAAGTGCCTATCGTTGCAGCTGTAACGCATGCGGACGAGATGAGGCAGACTCCGGAAAGCTGGTGGAACCTAACCGAGAGTCAGCGCCAACAAAAAGAGTTGATATTTGCAGATTACGCCTGCGTATCAACTTTGGAAGATGAGGACTATCCTCCGACACCGGGAAGACGGGAAAAGGCCAAGCATGACATGTGGCGGTTGATCAAGAATCGTGCCAAACCATTGCTACCAGACAACTCCCTTCCCAAGGTAGAAAGTCGTACGGTTCAATTGGCCATCGCTGACATCCCAAACTTAGGAGGTCAATGTAATTCTTTTTGGACAAACGGGAGTTGGGAAGAGTTCGGTCGTGAACTTGATCGCTGGTCGGCCTGTTGCCGAAGTTAGCCCGGATGCGGAAGGTTGCACCATGAGCTCTACAGAATACCGGTTCGTAGTGGGAGCACACGATTTCCGCATCTGGGACACAGTTGGTCTTGAAGAGCCTGCAGTCGGAATGAACACATATTTCGGAGCCATATTGAAAGCGTTGCAGCTGATCCGTGGGGTGGCAGCTGCCGGTGGGATCAACCTTCTCCTGTTCTGTATGCCAGGTCGAAGGGTCACAAAGACTGTCCAAAGCAATTACCGGTTATTTTATGAGATGCTTTGCGAGAGTAAAGTTCCCATTGGCCTAGTCATAACCAATTTGGAACGGGAGAAGGACATGGAAGACTGGTGGATGCGAAACAAGAGAGCTCTTCACGACCACGGCATCAAGAGCGTTGGACACGCTTGCGTAACTGGATTGCCATATCTTCCGGAGAAATATGCATTGTCCAGAGCTGCAATATACGGCTTGCTGACGGACTGCGACCGTTTCGGGAAATATATCATGCCCCCTGAAATTTGGTTCAAGAGGGTGGCGAGGAATATGAAATCGCTTGTCACGGGTGGAAGCCTACCGAAAGGCGAGAAGCTTACACAGGCGTTATTAATGCGGGGTGGGTTGAAGGAAGATGATGCTAGGCGATTGAGAAAGTGCCTCGAGGAGCCTGAACATGAAGGTACGTGTTTTTAAGCAGCTACCGCGGGACTCCTTGCTTTCTAGACACAAGATGGGAATATGTATGACGAAACTGCTTAAGCTTTGCGTGGCACAGAACCTTCCTGACCATGTAATGCCAGGTACTAGCGCACTTTGCATGCGGATCGATACAGATGCTAATCGACTTCCCTCCTTTTACTCGTCCACCTGTTCTTATCCATGACCTCACCTTCCATCTCGTTATCTCCTCCCGACGTAGCGATATGCACTTTCGTCTTACTTGGGGGCCTTCAGCTGCCGAGGTATATACAGTTGCCTTTACCTTAGCTACTTATAGTAGCGTAGTCTGTCAACCTCATCATGTAGTTGAACGCATACCCAAGTGTCTGCGTTCAGATCTAGAGATTGGAGCACTCGAGCTTCCTCCGCTACGGAACATGGGTCACCTGGGCAATAGTTGTATGTATCGTGTGGGCGGGTGTCGTGAGGCCAAACCTTAGCCAATGGTTGAAAGCGAAGTGCCAGCGTTCCGTCCATACTGGTATACATCCCTCCGACATGACCTTCGCGCACGCAAAGAGAAGGAAAGAGGGTGGCGAGCTGTGAGTACCGTTATTGTTACTAGCAACTGGCAGAGCATTCGTTTCATCTTAGGGCATTCCGAGGTTCCTCCCCAGTAGTATGTAACTGCCTGATAGCCTCATCATCAAGGGAGCCAGATTTTCTCCGTCTCCTGCGGATTATAGGCTATTGGAACAGAATACTTAAATTTGGAGAACTTCCAAAGGCTTCTTATTGGTAAGACAATAAAGCAACCAGTCGGAGATCTAACGACGTGCTTCTGCCAAAGGACGTATGATTTCAAAGGTGCGTCAGCGCCAACCACTCCAATGTCCCAGCGGCGTAGACGTGTGCACAGCCACCGCAATTTTTTTCGGAATAAACTGACTTAACGGACTTAGCTTCCTTTGGGCACAACGTTCAAGATGACTTCTTGTACTGTATGGTACGCACCATCCCATGCAAGACCGACGATCACAGGTGTTTGTGCGATAGAACACTCTTGCACCCATTTTCGACGTGTTCAATGTTGTATGATCATCACCGTCTGTGCTGGAACAGCAAGTGCCTATTCTTTACTAAAAGGCAGGACGCCTCCTGCGGTCGCTGCCTGATGCGGATCCAGTTGTATAGAGCTCGACCTCAGAACGCTCTCGATTCGGACCAGGGACAGGTAACGGCCTCCAGTAACTAATAGCAGCAAGGTAGTGAGCATTGGCACTGGTCGGGACGTGTCCGAGTCTGTCCATCCCTTGATGGTAGCCTACAACATTTTATTTTCGGAAGAAACCAGAGCTGGGAAGAGCTCGCTTATCAACTTGCTCTTTGGTCTGGAGGTATCCCAAACTTCCAGTGACGTCTTAGGTCTCACCGCCGAAAGGAAACGATTCGTCATCCTTCACGATTGGAACGTCTATCGCTTATGGAATATGTCCGGTTTCAAGGAACGACCCCGACGAATCGTCCTCCTACGCTAAGCCGCGAGAGAATTAGGAACCCTCTTTAAGGAGTTGGAATTTGGAGACGAAGTCCATTTCATCGTCTTTGCTTCCAATTTGCCAAGTTTTTTTTTTACCACTGGCCTCCAAGGGGTATACGAGTCTGTCCTTTCTTCCATCCGTGGCACCCGAGTGCCTATTGTCGCAGCCTTAACTCACACGGACGAGATTCCGGAAGGTTGGTGAAATGGAACCGAAGTTCAACGCGAGCAGAAAGGAACGAAATCGAGAAGTTATACTTGTGTCTGCGCTGGATGACAAGGATAATCCTCCAGTGCAAGGAAGGCAGGCCAAGGCCAAGGATGACGGGTGGCAGTTGATCAAGATGCACACTAGACCATTGCTACTGCCCGACTCCCTTCCCAAGGTAAGGAGATATATGGCATGGTGCGACTACACGAGTATCACTCACCTCCCTAACTCAGGATATCAACATCATTCTTTTGGGCGGGCAGGAGTTAGGAAGAGTTCGGTCGTGAACTTGATCGCTGGTAAGTAGCTTTGCACCTATCAGACGCATCTTCTTAGGATGTCGACGAAAGACTCAGCACTAGCATGGGGATTACAACCCATCGCACGTACTGCCTGGATGTCTGAGCTACAAGGTATCTCGTCAGGTAAAAGGCAGAAATTTTTGCAGGGCAGGACGAAGAATGGCTGGAAGCCCATCGAAGATCTCTAAGGTTACACGTGCGAAGTGTGAGGCTATTCCAAGCGCCCTTCTCAAGCGCTCCCGCAGAACATTGAAAGCATTTTTCAAGCGGCTGGTTAATAAGCTTGGGACTCTCCGCAGCGTCAGATCCACTCGGACCAAGTGAAGATGTCCGCATCTGATAACTTCCCTGAGATAAGTAGAACATTGAGGTGGCCAAATTAAGAACACCCTCCTGCAGCGTGTCACTGGGCCCCAGTAACGGCCATAGCGGCCATGCGAAGGGGCAAAATCTTCGCCCCGAGGGCTTTATATCATGGATATTGTCATCTGAGTCGAGTACCCAAGTATCTCGTGTATCGTTGGCTATTCCGTGCCGTGTTCTCTGCCATACCAAACTTCGCGGCCCAGACCCGACAGTTCCCAGGTTGACACACAGGTTCTCGCGGTGCGATTCGGCTTCTCCAGAGCATTGTGGAGCGATGGTTGTCCATTTGTTCACCTAGTAGCGATAACGTACTTTCTATGATCAACATTCAAAGCTGGGTAACAGGGATGTCAGAGTGTAAGCCCTCGAAGCGGACTGAAGGTACTGACCAGTGACATCCAGGTGGTGCCTTACCATGATTGTTTTTCCAGATAGTAGCCCGAAATGACATATCCGCCGAAGAAAGCGCAGACCGGAAGAGTTCTCTTACCAACTTCCTCAGTATCATACTATCAAAACGTCCTGCGACGTCTTATGAACCACCTACAAAGGGCAGCGACTAATCACCCCTCAGGGTTGGGACGCCTAATGCCTACAGGAAAGGTCGAGAGGCATACTAAACCATTGGTATCGCCCAACTCCACTCAGAAAGTAGGAAGACGTACAGTTCAATTAGTCACCACCTACATCGCCAGACAGACAGACAACGGTCCTTAAGACGGTCGTGAACCCAATCACCGGTGAGAACGTTGCGGGCGCTAGCAATACAGACGCTGATACCTGCCACACAATACCAGTTAGAGCACATGACCTCCGCATCTGAGATACCGCTAGTCTTAAGGAGCCTGCAGTTGGAAGTCGCTGCCATACTGAAAGCACTGCAACTAATCCGTCGAATGGCAGCAGCCGGCAGGCTTGATGTCCTCCTGGCCAGCTCAAAGGCTCGCAGAAACTGCCCGAAGCAATTATGAACCGTGTTACAAGATGCCCGCGAGATGAGGACATCCAGCAACCAACCAATGTGAAGCGGAAAAACGATATGCAGGAATGGTGGATGCGAAATGAATGACTTGAGCATGATGAACGTTGGCACGCCTACATTACTGGACTGTCCATGCTGCCAAGGCGGCCGGAAGGGACAACTGATGCACATAAAACAAGTGCAAATAGTATAGGCGCCTCAGTGGGTCTTCCTACCTGGCGTCTACTGTAATGGTATGGGCAAGGGTTGTCCAGCACCCATCCCACTAATACCTGCGGACATCATACGGGTGATGGGTCGGTCAGTCAGCAGTAAATACTCCCCGATGGCAGTTGTGGACGTTGCTAGACACCTCTATTAGGATCGAAAGACCACCGCAAGTATGCTCAACCTCTGGACACGGCACTCAGCGTCAGTACGTGGCAATACCTAGTACGCACAGTGCGATACGACACGCCACCTCATGCAGGACAGACCGTCACAAGTAGTTGTACGATGGCGGGCTCTTTCACGTGTCTTCTTTGCAGCAGTAGCTGCGTTTTGGTCGTGTATTCTATCGGAAATAGCAGTGCGCTTTCACTCTGGAGGTATTAGACAACATCTCGATCGACACGTTGTAATGCCTCAGCCGCCTGGATTCCTCGTGTCGTTTCGACCATCGCGAACGTGTACACATTGCTTGTCCCCATCCCTGTCATCCAAAGCCCGGCACTTCTCAGTTGTCATACTGATTCTCTTGCATAGCGACCCAGTTTGCTTAGTACGTCGTGGAACGGTGGGTATCCGGTCGTTCGCTGGAGAGTAGGATACTGTCTGTGCTTGTCACTTAGAGCTGATTGATAATTATATTTAGTTTAAACAGTGTGCTTTTTTCCAAGCTGTCAAAGCGGGCTGAGGGTACCTCTCATCCTGGCTCTCAGAGGTCCATCATTTAACTCGACGCTCTTCCAGATGGTAGCCCACAACATTGTATTTGCAGGAGAAGCCGGAGTTGGGAAGAGTTCTCTGATTAACCTACTCCTCGATTTGGATGTATCTGAAGCCTCCAACAACGTCTCAGGGGGTACCCGCGAAAGGAAACGATACATCGCGATTCAGGATCGAAATGTCTATCGTCTATGGGATACACCTGGTCTCAACGAAGGCACCCAGGGGAATGTCCCACAACGCCGGGCCATAAAAATACTGGAATCTCTTATCAAGGAGTTGAAGTCGGAAGATGGAGTCCATCTCGTCGTGTTCTGTTTCCGATTCACCAAAGTACCAACAGCCGGCCTCAGAAGGGTATACGAGTTCGTCCTCGCTTCCATTCATGGTATACAAGTACCTGTCATCGCGGCAGTGACACATGAAGACGAGATATTGCAGATATCAGAAGATTGGTGGAATGGAACTGAGGTCCACCGCAAGCGAAAGGGGATGACGTTTGCGGCTTACGCATGCGTGTCTACATTGCAGGATGTGGATCATCCCCCGATGCAAGGCAGGCGAAGCAAGGCTAAAGATGATATGTGGCAGTTGATCAAGACACATGCTAAACCATTATTACCGCCCAACACTCCTCCTAAGGTAGGAAGGAGGACGAGTCAGTTGGTCGTTACTCACTTCCCCATCTTAGGAGATCAACGTAATTCTTCTTGGGCAAACAGGGGTCGGGAAGAGCTCTATCGTGAACCTGATTGCTGGCCAGCACATCGCGCGTGTTAGTCCGGACACCGATGTCTGCACTATGAGCTCCACGGAATATCGGTTCGAGATGGGAGCGCACGATTTCCGCATCTGGGACACCGCAGGTCTTGAGGAGCCTGAGGTCGGGGCAAACGGATACCTCACTGCAATAGCAAAAGCGCTCCAGTTAGTCCGTCGGTTGGCAGCCGCTGGCGGAGTCAGCCTTCTCTTGCTGTGCATGCAAGGTGAAAAGGTCACAGGAGCAGCCCGGAGCAATTACAGGCTATTTTACGAGATGCTCTGTGGGAGATGTGTGCCAGTTGGTTTGGTCATAACCCACCTGGAACGGGAGGACAACATGGAAAAATGGTGGGAGAAAAATGAGGAAAACTCTCGATAGATATGGCGTCAAGAGCGCTGGGCATGCTTGCATCACTGGGCTGCCATCTTATCCGGAGAAATACGCACTGTCAAGAGCTGCAATATATGGCCTGCTGACGGACTGCGACCACTTGGGGAAATACACGATGCCTCCTCATATCTGGTTCAGGAGAGTGGCGAGGAACATGAAATCACTTGTCATGGGAGGAAGCCTACCAAAGGGAGAGAAGCTGACCCAGGCGTTGATAACGCGGTGCGGTTTGAAGGAAGCAGACGCTGGAGAACTCAGAAGGCTCCTTGAAGAAGTTGATGATGGGTCGTCATTAGCGGTTACAGCATAATATTACCTTCCATACCCACCATACGAGTGTGGGCCATTAATTTATGCGCGATCTCGTGGAGAAGACGACCTTCCTTAGAGTAGCCCTAGCAGAACGATCAAAACACCCTCGATATTGCTCAGAAACACACGATGCGGTCTTCGAATGATTTACGAGGCGGGGTTATGGAGCTCGTAGTGGTCGACCTTTACGGACATCCTGAGTCGTTGGTCGTTGATCAAACATGAAGAGATGGATGTTCACAGTGGTCCATTCAAGATGCTTAATGACGAGTGTTCTTGCCAAGCCTCTAATGCTTTTTGACATTTATTTGCTTGAACTAATTCTTGCTGATACCCCGACTCGCATATGCACTTCAAAAACAGTGCTCCGAACTAACGTGTCACATTTCCGCATGCCCGTCGTCGGCTGACGCGCTCTTCCAGACGTCCAACTCTATAACACTAGGTGTGCCCGCTCTCTGTTCACTCTTCCATGTGCAAGAGCATTTCGCCGGTAACCGTGAATCTGTGCTTTTGTCGGCAATAACTTCGTACATCTGCGTGCGCTAGGTGCTCCGGCACAGAAATGGACTGACCCAGCAATGGCTCTCGGCGTATAATCAATACCGGGTGAGTGGGCTCGCAAACCCCAACGCTCAGGCTGATATGGCCTTGATGTTGAACCACCCTTAGCCTAGGACCGTGACCCTAGTCACAGAACGATAGAAAAACTGCAAGTATTTTACCCTCTATACGTGCACTCAACCTAGTGACAATTCAGAGATAGACTGACACAGGTGAACCGGTTGTGCCGTAGAACACTGTCTTTCATGACTCTTCCGTGCAACAGTAACTAAGGTCGGATGTAGATCGCAAGTATCCCGCTAAAGGCAAGTGCCTTCAAAAACACGCTCGTTATCTCCATCCACATGTTGCACTGATATCTGGGCGCTTGGATCCCTCGTGTGCCGCTGACCGTCATTCACGTGCCCAACGTTTCATGCCAATACCCGTAGCCCAAAGCTCAATGTTTCTCTATTCTGACACACTGATTCTCCTGGGTTGAACTTGCAATTGCAATTGGTTCGTGCATTCTGAGCGTTTTGAAACGGTAGGTAACCTTATCCACCAGAAAGCAAGGGGCTTTCTGCAACTGCCGCCTGCAGCTGACATCTTCAACAGTTAGGACGTGTCTGGGCCTGTTGATCGCCTAGATGGTAGCCTACAACGTTGTGTTTGCGGGAGAAACTGGAGTCGGGAAGAGTTCCCTCATCAACCTTCTCTTCGATCTGGAAGTTTCCCCGACGTCCAACGACATTCTGGGAGTCACAGACGGAAGAAAACGATTTATCGCCATTCAGGATTCGGACGTCTATCGCCTATGGGATACTCCCGGTTTTAACGAAGGGACTCAGGGGAATGTCTTAACACACCAAGCCACGAAAGAACTAGAATCTCTCTTCAAGGAGTTAGAGTCGGCGGATGGAGTCCATCTCCTTGTATTCTGTTTCCGGTTCACCAAGTTTTTCACAACTGGCCTCCAAAGAGTATACGAGTCTGTCGTTGCTTCTATACATGGTAGTCAAGTGCCCATCGTTGCAGCAGTAACACATGCAGACGAGATGAGGCAGATTCCGGAAAATTGGTGGAATGGGACCGAGCCGCAGCGCAAACAAAAAGGGTTATTATTTGTAGATTATGCCTGCGTGTCTACTTTGGAGGACGAGGACTATCCTCCGACACTGGGAAGACGGGCAAAGGCGAAGAATGACATGTGGCGGTTGATCAAAGGACATGCTGAACCCTTGCTGCTGTCCAGCTCCCTTCCCAAGGTGGGAGGACACATGACTCTGCTAGCCATCACTGACATTCTCGACTTAGGAGGTCAACGTGATCCTCTTCGGACAAACAGGGGTCGGGAAGAGTTCGGTCGTGAACTTGATCGCTGGTCGGCCTGTTGCCGAAGTTAGCCCGGACGCGGAAGGCTGCACCATGAGCTCTACAGAATACCGGTTCGTAGTGGGAGCACACGATTTCCGCATCTGGGACACGGTCGGTCTCGAAGAGCCTGCAGTCGGAATGAACGCATATTTCGAAGCCATATTGAAAGCGCTGCAGCTGATCCGTCGAGTGGCAGCTGCTGGCGGGGTCAACCTTCTCCTGTTCTGTATGCCAGGTCGAAGGGTCACAAAGACTGCCCAAAGCAATTACAGGCTATTTTACGAGATGCTTTGCGAGAGTAAAGTTCCCATTGGCCTTGTGATAACCTATTTGGAGCGGGAGAAAGGATATGGAAGACTGGTGGATGCGGAACAAGAGAGCTCTTCACGACCACGGCATCAAGAGTGTCGGACACGCTTGCGTAACTGGGCTGCCGTATCATCCGGTGAAATACGCACTGTCCAGAGCTGCGATATACGGCTTGCTGACGGACTGCGATCGCTTTGGGAAATACATCATGCCGACTGATGATTGGTTCGGGAAGGTGGCGAAGAATATGAAATCGCTTATCGTTGGAGCGGGTCTACCAAAGGGCGAGAGGCTGACCCAGGCATTGGTAACGCGCTGTGGCTTGAAGGAGGATGATGCTAGACGATTGAGAAGGTACCTCGAGGAGTCTGAAGGACACGTTCTTTGAAACAGCTACGGTGGAACCCCTTTCTTATCGTAGCAGAATTACCGGAGGGTGAGAACCTAGCCCAGGCGGTAACGCGCTGCAGCTTGAAGAAAGCAGGCGCCAGACCACCCAGAAAGCAAGTTCCTTGAGAAACGCGGATGGCTGCTCTCCACACACACGATACGATTGGCTAATGCGTACCGCTTGGCCGCCTTCCTAGATTTTCATTCGCGAAGAGGATAAGCTCGCCAAGTTAAAACTTAAAGCACTCGAGGAGCCCAGCAACGATAGCCGGACTTTATGAATACTGTAACACAAGGATCACCCACTGACAAAGTCCCGCTTGTCAGCCTAAGCAAATCAAAGAGCGGAACATTTGGCCTTTCTGCTGTAGGACCCACCGACGAGGGATATCATGATGCATAAATAGTGACTGCAGGACACATCGTCCGGGAGTATAGTCTACTATGCTCGATCTCGGGGAAAAGGCAACTTTGGTGCTCCGGGCTGCAGCTCTTTGGCAGAACGAGATGACCTAGGTGAATCAGAGTATCTCCGATGAGTTTCTCGGAATTTCGCAATGCAGTATAATTGAGTGATTCGCAAAGTACTTGATAATCGATGATGAGATGAGATGTCGACGGCTAGTCCATCACATTCGCCGTCGCCGGCGATCAGTTGACATACCATCATTACCACCGGTAGGATAGCTTGACTTTCCCCGACTTTCCTCACGAGCTTTCAAAGTCATGTGGATCAAGGAATATCTGGTGGCTTTACATGGGGTAGTATGAGCTTGACATCTACCATGTCTACGGTCACCAACATGCAGACTCACCCATCCGTACGAATTTCTGCTTGATACCCCGACTGACGTATTCTGACCCTATACCGCGAAAAACAGTACCCCGAACTAACCCGTTACCTTTCCAAGTACCCGTCGTCGGCCGGTGCACTCTTCCAGACGTTCAACGATATAACGTTGGGTGTGCCCCCCTCCTCTCTCTCTCTTTGCGCCAGAGCAATTTGGTAACCACGAATTTGTGCTTGTATCGTCCATATCGTTGTCGTACACCTTCACGCGCTGCGTACCCCAGCCCAGAAATGGACGAACGTCGAACTTGCAGACTTACCCAACTGTCAACGAGCTGCTATTAAAGGTCTCCGACCTTCGTCTGTGAGCTCCTTCCGCGTTCACGTTGCCGAGTATTATTAACAATGGTACACAGGACGACGGCGAACTCCCGTCTACGTGCGTAGTCCTCCCCTGCTCCCTCGCCGAGTCAATCAGCACATCTTAGTACGTTTCGCTCTATACTGTTTTTGACTGCTGATGAGAACGCATCTAATCACTGCCTATTATAGTTTCAGTGCTGCGTTCACTAGCTTGGGCGAGAGCGCGTCAAAACAAATATATCTCGCGATTTGCGCTGAAGACTCTTCTACTGTGTACTACAAAATCAGCAAAGGGATTGTTAAACCATCTATCTAAACTCCCGCATCACGCGTAGGCGCATCGTCTCAGCAGCCGGGCCGTGTTACTAGTCGACTGAAAAGACATTACCACTTTCGGGCAGAGATATGAATAGTTACATAACATTAGTGTACATGAATGCAAAAGCATTTGTACTACAATAAATGAATATGCTTGAAATATTGAGATACGCCAGGAGCATACAAACTGAAAACGAACAAGATCCCCAGAGTCATATCTTCCAAGGGGACATCAATCATGGGCCCGATCATCGTCAAATGTGCGAGGAGCACTCACCCTAATGTCCTGGCGTCTCATGCAAAAACAACACGCACCCTGCTCCGAGCATGTACACCAATATGCTGGCATACACCGGGAAAGCACGGTTGACTACGAGAAGGACTCCTCCTACAAGGGGGGCTATCATTCCGCCACTAGATAATAGGTTGGTGAACCGGTGACGAACTGCATGGATGGTACCCACATTCGGGACAGAGCAGTGGCTATCCCACATGCCGTTCCGCGGACTCCGGTAGAAAAGATCTCCGGAGTCCACCTTGTAAGGAAAGGTATGCACTTAGTCCGGGCTAAAGTTTCTTAGTATCCACTCACCCATATAGTATGGCGTACGTTGCCTGTCGGGTCGTTGAGTCAGCATGACTAGGGAGAGAAGAAACTAACACTGACAGTTGAGCACAAACTAATCCCCAGCGAGCTAGCGCGAATCAAAAACGGGCCGCTAACGTTGACGAATAGAAAACAGCAGATGGCAGTAAGGATTGTCATCCCTACTAGCGATCCTTTTCGTCCTAGCGAACTCTCGACCAGATATGCTCCAAGCTGAATATTTACGTTAATATGAGTAATAAGCTTCCGCAGCGCACTTACGATAGCCCCGGGACATCCGCCCAAGGTGTAAATGACCACGTCCGATAGATTATCTTCCAATGATCTCGACGTCTCTTCCCTTGATGAGCTAGTCTCCAGGAGTTTTGGGAAGAAGACGTTGAACATCGTATAAGCTAACGCGTGTCGGATTAGCAAGGTCCTACTAAGGCCTGGTTATGCGCACCCAAAGTAAGAAAAGACCACGCTCCCCACACCAATATCGTTGTTCTAAACCACTCCGGACTCAACACTAGCCGTATGCGGTCCATCCACTTTGTCAAAGCACCCCTGCAATGCATCCCTATCTGTTCAACCACGACGATCGAGGACGTCCTCGACCTTGAGGGTCTCCCTTGTGAGTGGCCCCTAGGCATGACAGTTCGCCTCTGCTTGGATTCTGTATCCACGGCTGTTTGCATGGGCGCTCTGGAAGGACGGACGTCAACGTCCCCTCGTACAAGGTCGTGTCCCAGTGGAGGAAACTCCTCTACGGGTGCAATGAACGAATGATAGTCCAATGTATTGGATGATTCATCTGTTGATCGGTAGCCTTTCACACCTTGGTCACCACTGGGTTCAACAGGAGTAGAAGTAGCATTGCTATCTGCAACAGCAGTAACGGGGCGAGTGGGGGTCTCCGAAACGCTGGAGGACGGCAAGAATGGTACGCGTTCGCCTGAAGTTGCCGACCCATTGACCTCTGGCTCGGGCGGGTGACGATCGTCTACGTCATCTAACTCGAGGGGGAGTTCTGATCCATTAAAGCGCGAAATGAGCTGGAGGTTTTCGAGTGCTTCTTGGTGTCGTCCTGCTTGAACGAGGTATCGGGGCGACTCGTGCAAGCGGAAGAAGAGTATTCGAGCCAGGAACAAGGACAGGGTCTGGGTCCCTCGTCAGTGACACTTCCAAAGAAAAAGCTGAGCAATCAACCCACGATAAGTCCGAGAGTGACAAGCATGTATTGCCAACCCCTATTGTCAGTTGACGGGTCACATGATTGATTCGGTAAACAAGAACGACCCGGCATAACGATAAGGCCAACGAGCGCGGAGACAACGGAACCGATGGAGAAGAAAATGGAAAGTGCGGTGACTAAATATTGCTTGTTCTTTGGCATGTGTTCCGAGAGAAGCGTGCCATCTGTTGGCAGCGAGCCCTTTCCAGGTGACTCAGTAAAACCTGCGTTGAGGATGAGAGACCAGATTGCTTACACCTACTGCGCTCCCAAGCAGAAAAAGAAGCACGCACAGTGCCCAAAACGAAGAGGCAAAGGGCGCCAGCATACCGAATACAGATGTGAAGAACAAGGTAGCGTTGAATGCAGCACTACGGCCCAGGACATCTGAACATGTTCCCCAACCGACGGCGCCTAGCATCATTCCCGCAAACATTGATGACGAGAGTACTCCGATATAGCTGTCAGGAACTATAGACACGAGGTGAAGGTGACAAGACTAGTCCAGGCGGTTTGAGATACCTGAATAATGTTGCTGTACCCTTGGAAGGATGATTGCTGTGGCCTGAATCCACATCTAGACAAGACGTCAAGAGCAAAGGACACTTCTAGAGTCCACGACTTACATTGTCTGCGAGCCATCCTGTTGTTCGGGTAAGATTCCACGTCAGTACCCATGGTAAACGAAATAATAGCGTCGCGCAGTAATACGCGGTGTTCACGTAGACGACACTCACCGAATCCACATAATGATAATAATGTCCATTGATAACTCCCTGCGACACTGCGCGTGAGTTAGAGATCGAATACGAAGCGTCGACACTCACCCATTCCGATGCGATCTATGGTCTTGTCTAGTCGAGTTCTGCCGTCATACTCGAGGTCGATGCCCTGCTCAACATCCAGATCCCCCTCTGCATCATAATCATCATAACTCATGGTCGTCTGAGATTTTGACTCGGTCCAAGAGGTAGAAGGATCAACAGTCGCAGGCTCCATAAGTGGGCGGCGTCAGTCAAGTTTTTATGAGGTTCGAGACCCAGACTTCCTAAATGGGATGTGGGGCAGGAATTGTCTAGTGGCCGATAGAAACGTCGACCTACGTACTGTAGGGATACTTTCAATGCAACCACCTAGTGGTCGGCGAGGTAGAAGGTGACAGAGGCTGTTGAGGCGATGGGGTGTCTGATTATTCAGTAGATATACAACTTTTCAAATGCCGGCGCCACGAGCACATCGCAGATTCCTAACTCGTGCTGATGGCATGGATGTGTGTCATCAATACAATACGCAAATCGATACCCATGCGACCTTCGGTCGTGCAATTAAGTGCCACGATAATACATCAATACACATGTTGGTCACCGTATCAGCGGTTCACATGTGGAGGCAGTAATTTAAGATACCGGTGAAGGTTTGTGTGTCAAGAATATGATAGCTTGCGCCAAGAATGGATGCGACGTGCGATGTGTCCAGCCCACTCCTATTCCAGCGTCGACCAATATAGCCTAGTTCGTGATAGCTTGCTTCGTGAACCTTGGACAACAGCTTCGAGATAAATAAATTCGCTGCCATGCTGCGTCACTGTCCGGCGTAGTCTTGGGAGAGTGGTCTCTTGAAATGGTATCCGCAAGTACACCTGAATGCTGGATCACGGGCGGCCAGATCGTGAGTACATAGTAATAGTCGTTCGGTCTGGCTGTCACCGGCGAAGTAAAAGCAGTATCCTACATCCACAGCACAATTATATGTGCAATTGCAGATTCTCGTCCAGCCTCGAGACGGAGGGGTATAGCCGGCGCCACGACCGGTAATTCAGTCAACAGTTCGCAAACCCTTGCGCCTGTAGCTACCAATGCATTTCTTGGTCGCGTTCGGGCCCACACCACCTATGCATAGGAGTGGAAACCTATCCGCATTGGAACTACCAACCTTGCCAGAGTAATCGGGGTTTAGGGAGGAATTTATGTATATGGGCGGTTGGTTAATAGAATGGCAACAACTTCTGCAAACTTCACGAAAAAAGAACAGAGCACCGAAATTTTGGGATTCTGTGGCGTTCACATCACAGCTGATTCGGCCAGCAACGCTTTCGCCAATTGGTGGCACAGGATCAACTATCAAGGGCCCGTCGTCGTCTAGTAGATTACCTGTTGAAATCCTTTTCGAGCGTCATCCGAAGGGATGTGTAACATGTTCGATAAACTACAAGAAAATAACCAACAGAAGCTTGAGAAGATCGATGGTGTCATCATCACTCGGAGGCCCAGAAGTTCGGCGACCTCCCGAGAGACGTCTTGGTCGTCACGTGACCGCATATTCTGCGTTGTTCCTCTGAAGGTTCCTACTTGAGTTGTCTCTGTTGTAAGTCTCTGTAGCACTGACCAATGTCTGTATCGTCCGGAACCAGCTCTCCAGCACCTACGACTCCAGTGTCCTCCCTCATATCTCTGGCTTCAACAGCGACGAAGGCGCTAGTGCCACCAAAGCAGAAGCCAGTCAACATCTTTTCAAACGACGGGTCGTTCTTGGAGCGGTTCCAGCGCAGTAAGAGGGTAGTAAGGATCATCCGTGCGTTGCGATAACAAACCAGCGTTACTCACAAAAACCCAACCAACACAGGAGGAAGAGGAGAAACGGAAAGCAGAACTGGCACTCGCAAGGTGGGGTCTTTCCTCATTATACTCATGTCTCGTTGCTTATATGCACCTGGTTTCGTCCATGCAGGAAAAAGGGAATTTGCCCATAGATTTGTTAGTTTTTCGATGAACCCCCCTCTCGTGACATCCCTCTGACCATGCATATATTGTACAGAAAAACAGGGGCAAGCGTCATTTCCCTCCCCCTGATGCTTCTGACGCTAGTAACGACCACTGATGAACAAGAGAACCCAGCAAAGAAGCCCAAACGTGGTGGTACTCCTCCACTCAGTGGGTTGGCCTTTTTCCCTGTTGCAGCGCGTATCAACTTACAGCATCGGCATTTTAGCAAACTACCAGAAGGAAGTCCACTAGCCTGGATAGCAGGATCCTCAAGGATACCGGAACTGGCGTCCGCCCATTTGTCAAGTAGGATCGAATAGGTCCGTGAGTGGCCACGAGTCCTGTTTTGTCTAGGCAGGCCAGGGGTCCGTGCTGATACGGTTGCCACGCGGGTGGTTGCTTCGCTTCTTTCGCTCACTTCTCTCGCTAGTTTGCCTCTTAGCCCTTGGTGCGACTTTATTATATACCACCGTGGAATCGTAATTTATCGAAGCAACTTTCGAACGAGGCCAGACAACTACCCACCTATGTAGTGTTTGGTACATAATACAAATGATCCAGCTACCCAACAGTCCTACTGAAACGTTGCGGCTATTATACAAGAGAATGAATCACGTAGTCTTACAAAGGTAAGAAGGAGCATGAATGAAAATGCAATTTTATGTGGCTTTTTCGAGTACACGGAATATCTGTCACCCTGTCAGCACACGCTTGAGGGTGCCAGGTTAATCCAAACCCACCTTGACCTGTCCACTCTTGAGATCCTCCAGCCGATAACTCACAATCTCCACGCTCTGCGTGGCCCTCGTCAGCCCCGCATTCGTCTTGCGCACGAGTCTTCGGAAGAGACTCACCTGTTGGCCGACGTGTTGGTTAGCCTGCCACACTCTCACCTTACTCTTTTTCGCCTCGAATTCGTGCACGATCCCAACTAACGCTCCATCCCTCTCCCATGCCGACAGTCTGGCTGTAGGCATGCAGATTTTTATGTCCTTTCAGTTTCGCATCCCAGAACATGATCACGTCGCCGGGCATAATATCTGCGACGCGACGCTGTACCGTCGCCCCCGTCTGTGCATATATCACATACCCACATTCCTCTGGATCGGAACTTTGCAGCGCCTCGGGCACCTGTGCAAGCACCGCACGCACGAACCCAGGGTACGAACCATCTCCAACGAGTGACCGCTTGCTCTTCTCAAACAAGTCCGACGCAGCTTCGACGACCTGCACACCGATTTTGCCCCATACAACCATCAGCTCTTCGGCGCTGACAACCTGCTGCTGGTCGATACTGGACGTGCTGCGTCTGCTCGACGATGCGGCTTGTTTGGTGGGACTGCAAGAGGCCGGGTTGGATAGGGCAGGTGCTTGGGGAGGTGGCGGAGGGGGGTGAAAATGCACGGCTGTCGAGTCGTCGGACCAGCCGGACGATCCGAGGTCACTGTCAGCGATGAACTCCGCACCCTGAGGAATTGATGGCAACTCCCACTGATTGCTACTTGCAAGATCCTCGGGTGGGTCGATCGCAGAAGGCGGAGGTGGAGGTGGTAGTGGGACGGAGCGGGAGGGCACACGCGTCGGTCTACGTGGGGGTGGGACAGGCGTTTCTTCGCCCTCAGGTTCAGGCTCGACCATTACGTATTCGGATTGGGAAACCAGTTCTTGGGATGTGCGTGTGCGAGAGGAAGCGATCGGCATATCTGTATTGGTAGAGTAGTCCATGGAAGACTTACGGGAGCTTGCCACCGACCCGGCCGTCGTACTCGCGCGTCTGTTCAAGAGAGACGCAGGGACACCCGGAACTGGCGGACGCATGGGGGGCGAACGAGGAGGAGGCCTAGGTAGCGCATCAATAGGTGCCGACTTTGTAGCCACGCGACGTGCAGGCGGTAAGGGCGGAGGAGGCATTCCCTCTTCTCCAGAGTAGATGTCCTTATCCGAGTAGAGCACTTCCTCGGGTTCACTCTCCTCCGCTTCCACTTCGACACCCTCTTCAGACGTCCTGAGGCTACTTTGCTCTGACTCGACGTCGAAGGGGGGAGGTGGCCTACGTATGGATGGGGCACGTTGGGGAGGCGGTACTGGAACAGGAAGGGTAGCATCCTCACTCTCACTGTCCTCTTGCTTCGAAACAAGATGTCTTGCAGAAGCAGGTGGCAAGGCTGCAGCAGGAGGGTGGTCACCGAAGCGAATACCCCCTATGGCAGCGATCCTCGCCATAACCCGCTCCTTCCGTGCTGCCTCGTCTTCATCCTCGTCTGGTTGTACGTCATCTTCCTTAACTTCAGACTCAGAATCGTCATGGGGGATCGATGTTGGGGGCGGAGCGGGTGGCATTGGAGGTCGGGAGAGGTGGTGCATAGGCGCGGGTGCACCGAAGCGGATACCACCGAGACGAGCCATGCGCTCGGCGATGGCGCGGCGGCGTGCCGCTTTGTCGTCGTTTTCTAGTTCCTGTCCTTGAGTTTCTTGAGATTCAGAAGCTGATGCTGTTTGGCCAAGTACCCATTCTCAATGAAAAGTAAAAAGAAGGGTGAACGGTGAGGTTACCTTCGGGTTCCTCGCTTCCACCTACTCGTTCTGATACCAGTACTGGTAATGTTGTGATGATAGGCGGCGAAGTTGGCCTTCGCGTTGGCCGTAGCAATGTTGGCACAGGCGGGGGTGTGGGCGGAGTCTCGATCGCAGGTTCAGTCATTTTGAGACTCGAACGTCTGGGCGGCGGAGGCATAGAACGACGAGGCTGGATGGGCAACTCCCCTTCAACCACTTCAGGGACTATCACAGCGGGCATGAGGGCATTATCAGATAAGATATAACCCAGTGGCACATACCGCTCCTCACAGGAGGTGGGGGGATTGGCCTGGGGGGAATGTCGGGCGACACGGCCCTATCTTGCTCATCGTCTTTCAAAGACTGTAACGCCGTCCTCGATGGAGCGGAAGGGGACACCAACAGAGGCTTCGTACCAAAGTTGACAGGAGGCGGAGGGATCGGTCGAGTGATACGTGGGGGGGCCATGTCGTCGTCCTCCCCCTTGCCAGCTCCAGTAACGTATCCGTCGTCGTCGTCGTCGTCGTTGGCGCGGGTCTCCAAGGCAGGTTTGTTTTCGGGCCGGGTGCTAGGCACAGAGCCCCTGGAGTTTATATCCGCCTGGCTCGCCGGAGCTTGCCCTTCAGCGCCTAGCTCTGCTTCCGCAGTCGAAGCGAGGGGTTCGCCCAGGTCGGCGCCATTGCTATAACTATCATCAAAAAGTTGATCTGCGATTGCCTGAGCGGTCCGCTCCTCGAGAGAGAGCCGCCCAGCCTCATGACCTAAGGGGCGGCAATGAAACGTGCTGTTGTCCTTCCTCATCGTCGTCGTCGATCCCAGTGTTATGGTACAGTACCCTGTGGGTTACCCGATCTCCGGCTGTTGTTGTAGATTCAAATTCAACTTCGTGTTCGTCTGAAACTATACATCATTAACATCCAAGAAGCTAATGTACAAGATGGAGCAAGGAAATTAATATTCACCATCACGTTCGACATGCACTGCGTTCACTGCTTTCGCCTTCGCCTTCCATTTTTTCGATATCCGCCTCTACATTCCTCTCTTCAACCTCAGCAGTAACGTGACCACGCTCGAATTCTTCTTCGACTTGATGGGCAGCGGGAGGAGCTGCTGCCGCAGGGGGTGAAGGAACATACTCTCCAACTTCCTCAGTGTCCACATTCACTTCCTCCTCGACATCAAATTGGTTTTCCTCGGAATGAGGCTCCTCAATGGAGGTGCGGCGCGGGATCGGAGGCGGGCCAGTGAGGGGGTTGAACGCACCCATTTGTGCGAGTCTGGCAGCAACACGCTTGCGCCGAGTTTCGTCATCTTCTTCGTCCTCGTCTTGTCCTTGTTCCACCTCTAGTTCCTTTTCTTGCTCTGGTTCAAGTTCCACATGCACATGAGAAGAGGGTGTTCGGTCAGATGGTACGTAACCATGCTCGTCATCAGCTGTCATATTTGACGAAGAGCCTACGAGAGATCCTTGACCGCGCACTTGAAGCTCTTGCGTATAACCTTCTTCGTCTACGTCACCCTCTGGCTCATTGACGATTGTGTCAAGTCGCTCCACCAATACCGTTCCAGTACCGTCTTCCCCAGAAAGGAGTGTATCGTCGAGCACATCTGCAGGCTGGTTAACTATCCCGACCTCATGATGTGCCTCTCTCGCAACCAAAGCTCCGACAGGTGGAGTGACAACAAGCTGCTGGGAGGACTCCACACTGGAGGCTTCAGCTAAGGGTGGTGGCGAAGCGGTAGCGATCGGTTCTGAAACTGATTGGTCCGAGCCAGAAACTGGGACTGGCACCTCAGGGAGCTGTGTCGATGGCGCAGATTTGTAAGTTTTCCTGCGAGGAGGGGCAGCACGGCGGGGCCCTGCAGGGACTGGCATAGCTGCAGGTGTCCGATTGGAAGAAGAGGATCCGATGCTTGCTTGATCAGAATCTCTGCGTTCAACGGGTGGTGCTGAGATGATTTTATTAGCTTGGTCGCATAGATAAGGTGGCGTATGATACGCACTACATTCTTCTGTGGTCTCCTCCTTGGAAGGTGATCCGACTAGCTCACGAATAAGTGTTCCGACTGCAGCATTGCAACGATGGTTAGTAGACTGAGAGTACAACGAACGGATGAGTACCATCTGAGGGTAGATTGGCTTCTGATGCTTCGACGTTGCTTTCCTCCTGTTTGGGCTCTGGGGCAGGTGTTGTGGGTTTGCGCACGACAGGCTTAGGAGCAACGATGGGAGGGGCCATTCCAATCCTTGCACCCCCAAGGCGTGCCATCCGAGCGGCAATCGCGGCCCTGCGCTGCCTTTCTTCTTCTTCAGGGTCAAGGGCTGGTCCGATCTCCTTCGGGCGGGGGGGAACTCCTCATCTCGACCTCGTTCGTCTTGGTAAGGCGCCGGATGGTGGGCTAGTACTGCGCCTGTATGGGGGCGATTGCGACGAGGCGCGACCCGGCACACCCTCGTCATCAACGGGCGAGGGCGATACCACTGGTGGTGGCTTCCACTTGGGCTTCTCGACGGCGACGGGTTTGACAGGGGGTGGAGCAGGAGCACCAAATCCTCCCTTCCCCTGGAGCGCTGCCATGCGTTCCCTGAGCGTCCCACCCCGACTGATGCTCTCCTTCGCGTCTGAGGCGGACATGCCTCCACCGACACCTGCGATCTTGGACGCTTGATCGGGAATCGTAGGTGGTGGGGAGGGTGGTTTAGGTTTCCATTGAAGGTTTCCAGGCTTTGGGCGTGGTACTGGTGCAGCCACGCCCGCACCTGGGCCCGGGGCTGAGGCTGCAGGGGCATTCTTGTTCTCGAATGCTGCGATCCTGTCGCGCAACGAACCTGGCTTGGGTTTGGTCGGTGGCGGTGACTCGTTAGACATCGTTTCACTACACGGGTTCAGCGACAGATGTGGTGGATGGCTGGAGAGCTGTCCGGTGTCTGCAGTACTAAATACTAGTGGTGTTACACCGCAGGCTCATGCTAACCTCCTGTTTCTCACGTGCACGATAAATATCAGATCAAATCATTACCCGGTAAATGGCATCAGGTGAAAGTTTGCAGCCTCTGGACGACTATTCGTGTACACTTATGACGGTGTTGGCCATGGGCGGCCTGTAATTCTTATTCCACCGTCACTATAGCTATCTCAGACACGATACACCGTCAGGTGCTATCGGCGACGACTCATCAGTTTTCACGCCATTGGTAGTGGCATTTGGTACACCTAATAGCCAAGGACGATCAGCAATCCGGTCCCAAAAACTGCGCTCAGCTTTCGACTTACCGGTAGACTAAGAAAACGCAGCATTTGACGGTCAACATGAATTAGCTGGTCGGCTTGGACAGTACGACGCACATGTAGTCATTGGCTCGTCTGCAGACCTGATCTGCAGCTGATAGAAGAATGCCCTCGAATTGTTGCATTTGTCGCATGAAGCTAGCAGACATGAAAGAATCGGGCAACGGCAGCCAGCCGGAAGGAAGAAGTGCGTACCGTCAGTAGAATCTGCATGCTTCCACATCTCGTCACCACCCAGCACGTCATCCACTTCCTTGCGCTTCATGCGAGTGCGGGAGGTCATCTGCCTATGGGCCCACGTTCAAATCGAACAGAACGAATCATAGTAGTTGCCAACAGACCTGTTTTGAAATCGGGAATTCATAAGGACAGGTATTACAAGCCCATTTGTTGTAGCCCGTCTCGGAAGATATAACGAGCAAGTTCGCACAGGTTGGGCAAAAAAGCATTGCAACAAGCACACGGTATGGTACCTAGGTAGTGGTAACGAGCGAGTATTTACAAAGGGGTGTGGGTCAAAGAAAGGTGTAAGAGCGCAGCACGTGATCGCGATCTGGTAAAAAGTCTATCACAAATCCATTGTTCACAAAAAAGTCCTCAAGAGCTCTGCTTAGCAGGAGCCTGATAGAGCTGGAATACGCCGGCGATGAACCCGGTCACTGCACTTCCGTTGAATGGAGCGGTCGTCGACCCATTCAATGCGTAGTACATCGTCACACCACCTCCGAGGTCCGTAAAGTTCCCAAGTGAATTCGCCGTGGTCAGATTAAACGCGTACGAGATGTTGTTCGTCGCGGGACACCCAGGCAACGACGCGTTAATCATTCCCATGACAGGATTGACGGAAAGTTGGTAGAGAGCTGTGTCATCTGTCACTGCATAGGTCACGGAGGTGCTTTCGAACGTATCCGTTGAGCCAGGGAAGGGTATAGCGCGTCCCAGATACGCGGCTTCGTGGACTACGAGAATGGTGGCGGTATAAACAAATTTGGAAGTACATTAATGATTTTAGAAACTCACCCGTTCCATTGCCTTCTTCTATTTGATAGAAAATATGGGTATCGTAAAAGCTCTTGCTGTATCCCCAAGCAACTGCAGTGCTATATTTGTTGATGTAGGGGGGTAACGCCTGTTGGGAGAACGTATGCTGCAAGACGGTGAGTGCATCAAGGCTTATGTTCTGGAGATCAGGCGTCGCCAGGTACCCAGAACTGAATGGTATGCATCAGCTCGAGTTCTCTGGAAAGATAACACGGTCTTACGAGTGTCCACGAGGCACTGGAACGGAACCATACACAGCGGGATCCCCAACGTTACTCAGCAATCCATCGTAATACCCAACATTCGGATGGAAACTATCCAACATCGCCCTAGAAATCACAGATCACGCACCGTCTCACCAATAGCAGTATGAGAAGCTTACGAGAAGGTATTCAGCACCAGCGTGTACCCGTTCACCCGCAGAGTCACGTTAAACCACTGGGCAGCGCTGTCCCACTTGAAGGAATTCGTCCCGATCATAATCTCGTTGACACCCCCGCTCTTGTAGGTGAGCGGACCAGCGAGGGTAGACTGGACGTTCGTGCCATTGACGTTCCAAATCAGCACATCAATTTTTCCGACGGATGGCGACGTATTGCTCATGCTCTGATCTCCTTGAGACCACCTCAAGATGATCGGGAATGTTCCGTGGCTGAAGAAGTCCCAGTGCTCCCAACCCGAGGCCGAGAAAGGCTGGATCTGGGGCAGCGTATCTGCGCTGTTCGGGACAGTTACATTGGACGTGTGGAAGGAGCCCGAGCAGTTGTACAAGTTGGTGGTCTTGTAGTCACCATAGTCAGCTCCTGGTTGGAAGCCTAGGGCAGACGGGAGACAGGCCACAACTGCGAGAGCAGACAGCCTAGAGAGCCGACCAAAAGGCATTGCAGAACGAGGAGCGGGCAATTGGCGGCCGTTAGTTGAAGTAGGTTTTATACTGAGATTCGGAGTGATGCCAGACAACCTAAGCACCGTAATATGTCCAACATAAAAAAAGATACTCTATTTGCGCAGCTTCTTCGCTTCGCGAATCAACAAACGTGGCACCCTCTATGTACATTGTTGAGAGCGCCAGAGTAAAAACAGACATCATTGGGTGGAGTTCCGCAGCATTAATGAGTGCTAGACTTCTGGGCCAACCGAAGCAAGTTTTACATACTCGCCTGCGGCCACTACTCGGAGTGGTGTCCGACCGTGTTGCAGTCTGATCCCAGCAACCCCCAAGTCTTAGTGGGAGAGTGCGGCTGAACCCATGAGCCAAGAGCAACCAAGGGCGATCTGCAGTAATCAAGGCTATAGGTGGTTGATTACTGCTTTCTACAGTGTCGTCAAGTCTCTACAAAACCATGGTAAAACTGATGCAAAAACAAGGCATATATACTTGTGATAATATGTCACTACCCTTCCAGCAAGCGATGATTGGCGACCGGTGAGCGACAGTCAGTTTTTTTGAGGTTGTTCAAACAACATCAAAAAGCTTACGTGCACTTCGTAAAAGTGGCAACAAGGACTTGACATGAACATGGTATATGACATGCCCTATGTAGAAATTGTTCGGTTCACCTTTCCACCCGCAACTGTACTACGAGCATAGGTAGGAACAGGTGGAAGCAAGCACGAGGTTTGGGACAATTTGGGAGTAGGAGGTTGCAGGTATTAGGTCATCGCCAATCCGCCTCGGTATAGTAACTCACTATTATGAGGGAGACTGGGCTGGTGGACAGCATGAACAGTGACGTGAGAACCGACGGCGATTTGGTTATGGAAGGCGCGTGTGAATGGGAATGGGCTTCACAATACTAACCACTAGTCATCATTTGCAACAATACCACATTGATGGGCGCAAGCTCCTTGTCGGGCAACTGATCAGCGAACTCTTCACTGTAGTGTGCCTTGCACTTCCCTTCTTCTGTTGCAGGCAGGGAAGGAGAGCAGAAGAGGCTGAAATCATTAAAGTCATCTCCTGCAAGTAAGTGGGGAACAGCAGCAATTTCGTGCATAGGATTGTTTGATAGAAGAGGTACATCTTTAATTGTTCAGCATAATGACCACATTTTGTGACCTGACTACACCAAGATATCGGAGGTGAGGTGGTGAATACGAAACTTACCTGAATTGTTTTACGCATATTCACCGAAGGCAAAAGTCGCGTTATCAGCTGCAGTGCGATTGGCTATTGAAACTTCGTGAGTCTACGTAAACCCTCCCTGCTCACTTCACACGTACCATAACTGAGGAAAACACTCGTCTATTCGGCCATCGAGTCAGTGATCAACCACCCCAACGTTAGGGCACCCGTACATGTGGGGGGTGACTATTTCCGGCCTACGTGTATGGCACACATTCTGCATTCAGAAAAAAAAATCCCAATTTTTCCAGAACAGTGCCAAACATTCCCTGTGAAAGTTGGTCGGTGCATGCGGTGATTCGAACAGGCTGCTACCATGATGGAAGCACCCTTCATTGGATCTGTTGTCAGCACCCCTGGTGTGCTATACGGCGAACCCCTGTAACAATGAATATCACATAACCCACAGTGGACAACCGCATGCTCTCATTAATATATCAGGCAGGAAACTTGGTTTCCGTACATTCTGGAGTTTTACCGCTACATTCGATAAAGTTCAGAGATTCAGCTAGTTGGTATAATAGATCTCAACTTACATGATCATGTAGAGCGACACCAACAGCATGCAAGAATCAAGTTGTGACTTTGATCCCACGCCACAGATCTTAGCTTTGCGGAAGCCTTGATCTGGCCGACAGAACCTTCCCCTTCACAGGAGTCGAGGACCAGTCACCGAGCAGCCCAACGAAACGGATCAAACGGATCAAAATGATGCAAGTGCCAACAAGCCAACCTCTAAATATACGTTCCAGATTTGACTGCACGAAGCTTGAGCAGAGAACACTGTCGACCATGCCGCAGAGCGACGTTAATATCAATCCTGAACAATAAGAAGTTCAAGGGAGATATGACAAAACAGCTGAAAGATGCTATTCAAAGACACGAGACAACCAGGGTGTCCCTCACCGGAAGACCAGAAATGTCTATTGAGACGTCTCGGAGCCGCGGATCTGTCAGAATTAATCCAAGTAGCCTTGGCGTCATACGGAGAAGGGGTACTTATCTAAAACGATCGGAAGGCCCAGAAAACTCAATCACCATGGTTCAAAGGCTCGAACGTCATGCATTTCATGCATCAATATTGCCGTAAGCAACGTCTATAGTGTATTCAATCCAAATAGTCTGTTTCATTACGTTCCCCTCTTCGGAGCAACCAGCTAAGAGTCGTTTAGCAGTGGCGCCTCATAAACCTGATACATGCCGGCTATCGTCCCATTGACCAGACCTCCATCATATGACGCGAGTGTGAAACCCTGCGACACGTTGTAGTACGTCGTCTTGCCACCGCCGAGGTCCATGAACTCTGTAATAACATTCCCCACCGCCACACTGAACAAGTAGGAGGCGTTGTTCGACAGAGAACATCCGGGAAGTGTTGACACGATCGTCGCTCCGATGGGATCAACGACGAGTGTGTAGGCGGAGGGATCATCGGTAACAGCATACAGCCCCCATGTGCTTGGGAATTCACTCTTCACGACCGACCCAGCAATGGCCCTCGAGAGATACGTAGCTTCATGAACTACAATAGAATAGCGATTGTGAAACCATGATTAGGATTAGCACGAATGAACACAGTCCGGGAAGATCTCACCTGTGCCATCGACTTGTTCCACTTGGTAAAAGAAGTTGGAATCATAGTACTGCGTGCTGTATCCCCATATCATTGCGGAGCTTAAGCTTGGTGACGTATGAAGGTAGGGCTTGCTGCGAGAACGAATGCTTTAGGAGTACGAGACCGCTAACTGTTATATTTTGTTTGTCAGGAGTTGTGAGGTATCCAACACTAAGCGAAGTCAGTCCACAGGTTCATCTGCGGGTAAAGTCTCTTACCTTTGTCCACGAGTGACAGGGACAGAACCGTACAAAGCAGGTCCGTGACTGCTCAGTAGCCCATTGTATTGCTCGACGTTAGGATGGAACGTATCCAATATTGCCCTGTGGATAATAAATTATATGCAAGTTCACGGACACCGACACACGAGACTTACGAGTAAGTATTCAGTACTAATGTGTACCCCTCCGCGCTGAGCGTCACATTATACCACAGGGAATCAGAATCCCACTTGAAGGTGTTATTACCGATAGTGATCTGATTCACGTCCCCGCTCGTGTAGGTGAGTGGGCCAGTTACTGATGTCTCCACATTTGTTCCATTGACATCCAGTATTGCGATCTCGATCTTCCCATTAGCAGGCGTTGCATCAGCTTGACTTTGGTCGCCTTGAGACCACCTCAAGATGATAGGGAAGGTCCCGTGCAAGAAGAACTCCCATTGTTCCCAACCTTGGGAAGAGAGCGGTTGGATTTGGGGGAGAGTGTCTGCGCTGTTCGTGGCAGTGAGGGCAGACGTGGGGTTTGCACCAGAGCAGTTGTAGAGATTGGGGGTCTTGTATTGGCCATAATCAGCCGACGGTTGGATGGCCAATACGGAGGGCAGGCAAGTGACAGCGAAAAGAGCAGATACCCTGGAGATCCAACCGAGAGACATCGATGTATGGCGGACGAGGAGGTCGGGGTTCGACGCACTCCGGAGGCCGTATGTTTTATAGTGTTCAGTTAACTCCCCTAAACCCCATGAGTGATAGCAGGGAAGCGGAACGCTTTCGAGCCGGTAATTCCGGCTAGTAATATGTTCTTGCAGTACATTGTGAACCTTTGGAGGTCGCCTTTGCCAAGACCGGGACGGGTATGATTAGGAGTTGTATGCGATGAGTTAATAATTGGCACCGCATGACAGGTCAACTTACCGTGTAAGGATAAGTCCTGCACCTCTTACATACGTAAGAGCACCACGAGGGCCGGTCACGTTTTCAGCCGTACTTACGATAAGTAGTATTCTTTCATATCTGCGATACACAATATCAGCATGCGGCGCAGTAGTGAGGCATCCGCTGCGCTCGTATTGCGTGCACACGATGGACACATTGTATATCGCAGTGGCACGCCAGTTGTGGGCGAACCGACTCCGACGCACTATGGGATTCGGGACCAGAGGCGCTGTCACCGATCATTCGAAATTAGAAAGAGACTTGCTCTAGCGTGTGTTTGTCCGGCTTCGAGGTATTCGGCACTCCTCATCGGGTAATTTGTTCAACGGATGTGAATATACGACGAGCGGTATGTGTAAAGATCTGGCAGTTGTTGCTGATTTGGCTTAAAAGTCAGATCTTGCCAACACCAGACTGCAAGCATCTGCAAAACTACCCGAGGGAAGTGAGCAGGTTATACCTACCTTCCGTTTGGAAGTGACTTGTCGTAAGACTCGCTAAGACACTTGTTGGCCAATGAGAGAGCTCGCTCAAGTGCGGAAGAGCTGTTAACAGCCGCGTCGCGTAGCTGTTTCCCAGATGAAGATGCACAAGTAATATATTCAGTATCCTGCCCATTCGTGCATAGGCATCTGCAAGACGGTCGAATTACAGCATGCGCTTCAGGACAGTTTTTGAATTGTTTGAGAGCTCGGCACGCACTGTTACCGATGCTAAGCGCTCTAACGGTGCTCTTAGAGCACTAAGCGATTTGCAGATGCAGTCAAACCCAAATTTGAAGGGGCAGTTGCAGGGCATCCGACTACCACTGGAGGGCTAAAACATGCTGGAATACCATAAAGTTGAATAAAAATTTCCAAATAAGGAAGGTGTGCCGCGATGCCGAGCTTCATTTTGTACCAATTTCATATGGACAACCTGTCCATACCCTTGAATAAACCTTAATCTGTAAGGGGGGTCGGACCCCCTCGAATAGACTTTAGTTAACTGCAATAAACCCAAATTACCATATTTGAAATTTGACCACTCACACCTCACGCACGTGCTTATGTCAGCATCAGCTTGCTCGCTCAATGCCCGCTCGACGCTCCATCAATGCCCTATCGTTGCTGGATCCAACAATGTTCTCATCCTTTTGTTGTGCTGGAGGTATCAACTGAACTGCTGTGACATGCCAGTTGATGGATGCTCACAAATGGAGCAGTTACCATGTGTAAGTACATGAAGAATTGCATGGACAGGGTGGCAATGGTGCTGACCCTGCTCTCTAGCTGGTTGGATTTCTGTCAGTCAATTTGTTTGCAATGCAAAATTTGCTCAATGTTCATTGCTTTCTGATACTCCAGAAAAATTTAGGTCTGCTAAAGTCTTGGGTGATGCTGTGCAACTAGCTGTGACAGTTCATCAAACTCATCATGCTTGGGCCAGTGGATCTGGCCCTCTGGCATGTTTCTGAGTGTTGAAAGAAGGATTGAGAGGCCAAATGTGATGTACTGTGAAACTGTGGCAGGGATAATGGCAAATATTTGTTGGAGGCTGATTTTGTGCATGGTTGAATTCAAATAGTGTAGCACAAGGCCAAGTGCACCAGCAGCATTGAGAGACCTGCATGACAGCCATGGATTGCCAGTAGTATTGGTATCATTTTGAGGGATTGGGATGTGATACCAGGCTGTAGCAAATCCAGAGGTGAGGATATAACCAAAGGTTTCTACATCAAATCCCATTGTTGTGATAAAGGCCTGGTCATCCTGGCTTTCATAAAGTTTTTGCCAAGGTGTACTGATGTGTGGATTGGGCAGCAGCTGTGAACAGTGAAGGTAAAATCAACTCTCATGATGGCTATCAATACAGAGTTGCTCCCCAAGTTCTGCTGCAATGACCATGGCAGCAGCACATAGCCCCATCTGATAAGACTCTTCATCCTCCACCAAAGCTTCTTCAACAACTACAGGAAATGAGGTGAGAAGATTGTTGAGATCATTGTCAAGATAGGTGGGATCAGACTCCATCATAATGGTACAAAATGATAGGGGGAGCCTTGATAAATAACCAAAATAGTTTATTCTTTAGCCCTACAGTTTACTCCAGCACATAAACAATTATTATTATTATTATTAAGTTCAATCAAATTTGGAACTCCGAAATATTATATTCCAACATATTCAGCCCACAGAAAGGCATCCACTAATCGATAAACAGCATCGGATCTTGAAGCTTGAAGCCTGAATATTTGAACTATGAACTCCACTAGTGTACTTTTGTGGACAGGCCACTACGAAGTACGACCAACGAATGATAACTGTGAACCTTCATTCTGCAAAACGTTTAGCGCTGAAACAGCAGGTACTATGTATAGCGCTTACCACTTGCCTGACCGAGTAACAGGTGTTTTGCAAAAGGAATTCCTGTCCGATCGGCTTACAATGGGCCGGTCAACTCAAGTGGAGCCTATGATACGTAGCGGACTTTATCGGGCTGGTTCATCCGGCCGAAAGAGATGACCACACGTTTTGCGGTGGATGCGAATAGACGTTGTGCCATCCTGACTCAATCCTGAGTGGTACGCTAGTAGGTAATCGTTGTGGCAGTGAATCCAACTCGGAGATTAGTGTCAAGTTGAAAGTGCATTCTTCAGCGAGCTTGCGTAGCGGTAAGAGCAATTGCAGCAGCTCACGAGTAGATGAGCTTTTGCTGCGATAGCTGATAGCGCTGATGCGCCAGCTGGCGGATATCTCCGTTCATTCAAATCGCCACTATCTCGAGTTTTCATTATTATACTTCGCAGACCATGACAGGTATTCTCGAGGTCAATTTCATAGACAGCCGTGGCGTTAGAACTGGAGAATGACACTCCCCGCTCAGATATAGATGGGCATGTGCTTATCGATCGGACGTGGTGTGGGATTTAGCATTCTCATCTCGTCTACTTACGGGCCTTCGTTCAGCCGTCGTATGTACAACTTGTGATTGTTCAGGTAAATTTAGGGTGCTTGAGCGCGATCGGCGATGTGAGGTCGGATCGCATGATCTTATGCGTACCAGTGCAGCTGACGTCGAACTCATATGTACGCAGCAACACAAATTTCATTATTAGGTACCGTGTACTCCTGTGGAGCACTTCCACGCGAATAGACCATGGAAGTCTGTGCTGTTCGCTTTTTGAGCGCACTTGTGCCGAGCTCGGTCCGATCTGTACTTCTGTGATTCATGGCTCCATCGTCACAATGTTGCAGAAACAATGTATAGAAACAGGGCAGGTACCGAGTACTAATTAATACTCAGGTACATAGGTCTTCAGCGATATGTCTATGTGGTACGACCCTAAGACCCACGGTAACACCAAGGTTCCAAGTCAAATAACGACCCCCCTACCGTGCTACTCCTCAATCAGCTACTAGATCAGACTGAGATGCGTCGCAGTTACAATATCGCGCCGCCCCTCAACTCGTCGGTGCGTCATACACCACATACGCACCAGCGACTGTCCCGTTAGCGATACTTCCATTAAATGGTGCAAGCGTCGTCCCGTTTAACGCGTAGTATGTTGTCCTACCGCCTCCGAGGTCCGTAAACTGCCCGATGACGCCACCCGTTGTCATGTTGAACGTGTAAGAGATATTGTTCGTCGACGCACACCCGGGCAGGGAGGCGTCAATTGTCTGTTTGGTTGGGTCGATGACAAGCTGGTAGAGGTTCGTATCATCAGTCACAGCGTACGTGTCCCACGTGCTTTCGAAGTCGCTCTTCACGACCAAACCAGCAATAGCCCTCGCGAGATATGCAGCTTCATGAACTGCGATGACATGGTAGGATCGTGAGTCTGCAAACAATTATCATTTATAAGGGTGCCGATTTACCTGTTCCATTTAGTTCCTCTATGTGATAGAAGACATGAGCGTCATAAAACGCGGTGCTGTATCCCCATACGATTGCAGAGCTGTACTTCTTGACGTATGCCGGTAAAGCTTGTTCGGAAAATGTGTGCTTCAAAACGCTAAGACCATCCAGGGTGATATTCTGACTATCCGGCGTCACAAGATATCCAGTTCTGACGGAAAGTCAGCCGATCCGAGAGATTGCGGCAGAACTATTCGCCTCACATCTGTCCACGAGTGACTGGGACTGAACCATATAAACCAGGTCCGCCAACACTACTGAGTCTTCCATTATAATAGCCAACGTCGGGATGGAATGTGTCATGCATGGCTCTGTGGGAAGCAGTTTAAATCCCGCCGGGCTTGTCAATGAGACTAAACTTACGAGTAACTGTTCAACACCAATGAATACCCATCTACCCCGAGAGTTACATTGTACCATGTGGATGCGTTATCCCACTTAAGGGAGTTGTTCCCGATCCAAAGCTCCTTTACATCGTTATCCAAGTAGGAAAGTTTGCCAACCACGGACGTCTGTACGTCCGTTCCATTGACGTCCAATAAAACTACTTCAATCTTGCCAACGGCAGCTGCTGAATGAGGTTTACTTTGATCGCCATGGGACCACCGCAAGACAATGGAGAAGGTGCCATGCATGATGACTTCCCACTGTTCCCAGCCCGAAGCCGAGTTAAGTTGGATCTGGGGGAGTGTATCTACACTATTCTTGGCAGTGAGGTTCGACGTGGGGAAGGATCCCGAGCAATTGTACAAATTGCTGGTCTTGTACTGGCCATAGTCGGCGCCGGGCTGGAAACCCAGTGCGATTGACTGGCAGATGGTTGCAAGAGCAGCAAATGCCTTGAAAATCCGTGTGGGAAGCATTGGAAGCGACGGAAACGGGAGGCAGAGATTGCATGATCTCTACGCCTTAAGACCAGCGACTTGTGGAGTGAAACGACGTCCGCATTCTGACCGCTGAGGGGCAATGCTACCTGTCCGGAAACCAGGGACTTTGATTCATGCTGACATAGCCGCCTATTCAAAGCATACCCGTGGGGCTATGGCGTGTGACAGGCCGGAGGGTATGCTGTCTATGAAAAAAAGACGTACAGCCTTTCAGGTGTCTCTCAGGGTGAATGTCCAATAGGGGCCTACGTCGCTGGCTGGTGAGAGCAAGAGGGGTAGCTTTGGGGCAGGAGTCTCTCGTTGCAAAAGCGCAAATGGCGTTCACTTCTCTGTATATGACCCTCGGGCTACTCGGAGGTGCTAGTGACTGGTGAAGCTTGAAGGTTGTCACATTGGTTGAGGCTGTAAGGCCCATCCAGCAACGAAAATTGTAGTCCTTCGTTAACCATCGAATTGGCCGTGCCAAGGTACGCAGCATATTACATAATCCAGCGGCGTGCCATGTGGAGCAAACGTTTCACTGACTGAGGACAAAGGGTGGTGATAATTCGAGGCCGCTAGAAAGGTGGCTCTGTTGCGGGCCACCATCAAAGGGTGGTACTTGACAGATTCGAAGCTTGTGCGCCGCGGGCCTGCCTGTACACGGTATGACTTCTGCCAACTCTGGGCCCTCCTGATGGGAAGTACGTAGGTTGCTTGTGAGCGTCTAAAGTAATGGTCAACCTGCTAGACAGGGGCTAATAACCGTCACATGGTATGCGTTAGCCAACCCTGCCTGGGTGTTCAGGGACAAACGTACCCGCTGCGCCATTTAAGCGGATATTTTTACAGATGCGATTGACTTCGCATTGTCACAACCAACGAGTGAGGATGTTTCCCTCTCTACGATGACATGCGAACTTGCACCAACCGGCCCTTCCCATGGTTGCTCAGAAAAGCTTCATCAAGGCGTCCTCTCTATATTGGCTTGGGATAATGAGTTACGATACGATCGGTGCCCACCGGAACCGCGGCATATCCATCCTACATTCCATCATGGGTTCCTGTGGATATTCTTTTTACCCTTCAAATGGCACATACGCCTCCGCGGAGTAATTGTCATTATTTCGTGCCTCTTTTGCTGTCGAGTTGCTCTGTTTCCATTGCTTTAGGATGACCACAGGAACTGTGTCCTAATGACCGTATGTAACGCCTTGCCTTTGACTGCCTGATTGTCATGATCGCAGACTGATTAGCATCCGGTTAGGAATTTCACGCCCTTGTACACTTGGCTGATGAGCTGTTTGCACGTTTCGAGCAAAAAGGGAGACCTTCAGACCTTAGCCTTGTAGTTATTCACTACCGCTCAGCCCTTGCTCTCGCCTCCTCGGATCCGACACTCTCTAACGATGTTCGCAGCAAGCTGCTCAGCAACCTGGCCAACATACTCTCTGTTCGATTTCAGCGCTGCGGCGACGTCGCCGACCTCACGCAGTCCATTGAGTGTTATGTGGCTGCGCTGGAACTGCGTCCCCCTGGCCACCCAGCCAGAGCTAGCACTCTGGCTAGTTATGCCACTGCTTTACTGCTTCGCTACGGCCAACTCGGTGTCGAAGAAGACATTGAGTTCGCAATCGAGCATCTCCAAGCCGCATTAGAGATTTTGCCTCCCACTGGCCCCAGTCGCCTCATGTCCTTGATTAATTATGCAAGCGCCTTGTTTTCCCGTTTCCAATACACTGAAGATATCTCGGATCTCGACATGGCTATTAGTCATTACCATGGGATTTTAAACACTTGCCCTCTTGAAAACAAAGCTACCGCGTGTTACAACCTCGCTAATGCTCTCCTATCTCGATTTAAAATCCGCCATGAGGCTGTCGACCTCAATTCTAGCATCGAATATTCGTATGTCGCCCTGCATGCAATGAAAGAAGGTCATCCTGATCACCCATTGATCATTACTGGCCTTGCAACTGGTCTTATTAGGCGGTTCCAGTTGCGTGGAGGTGCCGCTGACCTTGGACCCGCCATTACGAACTTCCAGCTGGCTCTAGACTTGCGTCCACCCGGGAACCCGACACGCTTCTCCGCGCCCAGCGATATTGCTGACGCTCTCGTAATGCGCTACAATCATAGTGAAGAGTTAGTAGATCTCCAATTGGCCATTGACCATTACCGTGAGGCGCTGCGCCTACTTCCTCCCAAGCATAAGAGCGAGCCGATACTCCTCGATAACCTTGGAAATGCCCTTTTCCTTCGCCAGATTAGATTGGGAGACCTGAAGGATCTGGACGAGGCAATCGAAAAACATCGTCTCGCGTTGGATCTCTGTGCAGGAGATTCAATTAGGGTTGTCTTGATGCTAGAAGCCTTAGCCAACTATCATGACGTCCGGTTCAAGAGGAAGGAAAATCCCGCAGATCTCCACTCTGCTATTCATTACTTCAACGAAGCCCTCTTGCTCGCCCCTGCTGATCACCCCCACTACGTGTCAATCTTAAACAGCATTGCTTTGTGTCTAGGAACACGTTTCCAAGCTTACGGTGAACTCGCCGACTTAAATAGGGCAATTTCCTGTTGTCGTGAGGTTCTGGAGCTGCTATCTCTGGGACATCAGCGTCGGGCGTTGACGTTGCACACACTCGCCGAGGCTCTTCTTCAGCGCTTTGAAGAGACAGGGGATGAATTTGACATCCAACAAGCCTATCTGCACTGTTGCACCTCTCTAAGCATGCGCATTTCAAGCGTGCCTGAACGAGCCTCCTCCGAAATACTGTGCTCGGATAATAAGGGCCCGGTTCCTCCCCTGGAATGACGCTGAAGATCTGGAGCCTGTTTTCCGGCATCTCAGGAGCGCAAAAGACTCCTGCACGGCAGACGACCCACTCCTTCCTGAAGTCCACGCTGAACTGTCAACAGCATATTTTCTTCGCTACATTCTCACACGGCGGCCTTCGGAGCTGAAGCAAGCACTGGGACATCACCAGCTCAGCCTCGCCCTCGCAGAAGGCGCCTCATCCCCTGCGTTCCGTGCTTCAATGCAGTGGGCGAGGGATGCAGAGATATATAACCATTCGTCGATGGTCGATGCATATCGAACTGCCGTACAATTGCTAGGATCGGCTCGTCCTAGAAACGAGGTGGCCAGATATCCGACAGTCTTTGGTGGAGCGCAACGTAGCCAGGTTGGCTGGCGATGCTGCGTCAGGTACGCTGACTGTTCCAGCAGCCTGCTGAGGACCATTGGCATGCTTGAGTACGCAAGAGGATTGCTGTGGGCACAGCTTGTGCGGGTTATGACAGCCCTGGATGACCTGCGTGCTATGGGTGAGCCGGGCGTGGGATTAGCCAGTGAGCTGGAGAGGTTGAACTGCAGAATTGGGAGCGTTTGCATCAACCGCGCCAAAAAAGTCTAGGCCTTTGCTAAAGGCGAAATACGCTGTGATTGATCAAATCAGGCGGAAGCAAGGGTTCAAGGATTTCCTTGCCCAACCGGAGTTCTCTCAGCTCCAGAAAGCAGCTAGCGAAGGACCTGTTATCATTACGACCACTGGCCAACGTTCGTGCGATGCCCTCATCGTGTGGCGTGCAGGGCCTCCAGTTCACGTACCCTTACCCGACATATCCCTTGCTGATATATCGCTCATGGCCTCGAAATTCGAGGATCTCACCAAGGGTACTGGTCAAGTACCTTGCAGCAAAACCCGCGAATACCAACTTGCTGAGCTCCTGTCTGACCTATGGGACCAGGCTTGTGCATCCTATCGTGCAGCAGCTGATTCCCCATACACCAAGAGGCTCCCGGTTGTGGTGGTGCCCTACGGGTAAGTTCTCGTCAATACCCTTACACGCGGCAGGTCCGTACCGTACGAGTGAACCATCCCTGTCGCACATATACGTGTGTTCGTACACATCTACCTTATCTGCACTTGCGCAGAACAGGACATCTGTCACCCAATTACCGGTCCGCCGGACCACGCTGACGTCCGGCATATCTGGATTCTTAAAAAGTAAGAAATCAAAGCAGTCTCTGCTGCACCCAGACACTCCTTCGTCGTCACGAAGCGCGCTGGCCACAGTTGTTGCAATCGGGCACCCAGATTCCGAAGGCACTGACGACCAGTTCGACTTCGTGCGGAACTGCATACCACCAACCGTGCCTTTTAAGGCCATCGAAGGGGAGGAGGTATCGCGGGTTACGGTTTCCAATTCCCTGAAGGAATCCAGCTGGGTGCACTTTGCGTGTCCGGTAGTGCATGACTCCTCGCGGCCGTTTCGAAGCGCTTTCGAGATGTGGGATGGGAGTTTGACGGTGTATGACATCGCGCGCATTCGACCGAGCGTGGATTTTGCGTTCGTGTCCACGTGTCGAATCGTCAAAAGGGACTCGGATTCGGTTCACGAGTCAATGAGCTTGCCTGCGTGTTTGCAGTACACTGGATTTAGGAGTGTCATCGGCCCGCTTTGGACGGTGGATGCGGAGGTGACGCGACGAGTCGTATCCTGTTTCTACGAGAAGGCGCGCAGCGCTGGAACTATCCATCAGCTCGACGCTGCCACTGCCTTAAATGAAGCACTGAAGATGATTGGGGAAACGGTACCACTGTCGCAGCGGATAGCTTTTGTACATGTTGGAGTGTAATATTTGTTGGGCTAGTCGCTCTAAAGCATCCATGAATAGTACTTGTTGTACACCAGCTTTCGAAATACAAATGGCCCTATTCGTTAGAGGAGTTTGTATATTGAGTGATGCTCTGAGTGATGCACAAGGTATCGTTAGGCAAGATTTTCCCCATGGTAAATGTGAGTGTTGGCATTCATGGAACGAAGGATTTACATAACGTTCAATAGCGGAAAAATCATGTGGTCTGCGAGATATTCGTGTTGTCCATGTCCAGTAGATCAATTATGAGGTTCAGAATCCGGTGTCTCCTTTAACTTTACTGAGATTTCAGGTGCTTCCCTTTTTCACAACCTTACCTCGACGACAAGGATGATGGAAAAATGGAACCGCTATCAACTACACAAGGGAATACAATTCATCGCCTAAAAACACATCAATCCTCAATCTCAAGGTCACCGTAAGGCTTCGCCTTGAAGTACGATTCGTCAAAGTGATGTACTCTCACGAACCCGTCCTCTCCTCCTGAGGCATAGCTTGTTCCAGCGGGGTGTACGGCGATACTGCAATATGCAAAGCAACACATGATATATCAGACGTGAACGTGCCTGACTCGTCGCTCATTGATGGAAGAGAGCCACGTACGTATTGATGGGTCCGAAATGGCCTTTTACACGTCCGATCTCCTCCTCAAAGATCTTATGCCAGAACCGGGTTTCGAATTTACCTTGTCTCAGGGATGTCGTCGTAACTTGCATGGCTTCTTGACCTCCTCCAATGAGAATCTAAAGGGAGCATCCGATTGGCGTGAGTAAAGGTTAGAAAAACTCTGCAGATGAGCGACCCACGTATGGTTTGTTCGGTGCCAACGCTGCACTATTGAGAGGTGTCTCCGTCGAGAACGTCTTCAACACCCGTAGCGTTTTCGTATCATGCAACTATTCATGGCATGAGAAGGTACACACATGTAGAAAACAGGAAACAGGAGAACAAAAAAAAAGAACCAACCCTAGCTGTCTTGTCCTTACTACTTGTAATAAAGTACGTCCGATCCAGAGAGAGTTGTAGATCCGTCACTGAATCCATATGCGCCCGCTCGTTGTTCAAAACTTCTGTCCCGGAAACGACGTCGAAGAGAGCGACTTTTCCGGATTCGTGTCCAGTGACGATCAGGTTGGGTTTATACGTGAATGCACATACAGTCGCCTTAGAGCCGACGGGATGGAACATGCGTTCCGGTTCAAGGGACTCTGTAAACAAAAAACGGAACATAGTGATATCGTCGGTGAGACCATTGTGCTGTGAAGACAGGTATGGACTGAAGGACGTACGATTCGTCCCATCGCCGTCACGGTTGATTTTGAAAACACGGACAGCACCTTGGTGACCCATACGCTGCTCTGTGATGCACACCACTTTCTCGTCGTCATCGCTAAAAGCTACCCGTTTTACAGCTGTCGGGAATTCCCACACGTACAAACATTTGCCGTTGGAAACGTTCCACAGTCGGAGAGTGTTATCTGCCGAACCCGACACCAGATATTTTGATTGTGCTGGAAAACCCGGGGATTAGAAATGAGTGTAGTCCGGGTCGTGTACGCCTCGGAAAAAGAAGGACGGAGAGTACACACAGTCAACGTCGATCGTCCATATCGTCCCGTTATGCCCATCGTATGTCCCTAGTCGCTCGCCATTATGCGAGAACCAAACGTTGATAATGTGGTCTTTTGAGCATGAAAAAAGGAGATCTCCCTCGTTGTTGAATCGGATCTGCGTTAAAGAACGCTCGTGGCCTACGAAAGAGATCATAAATCTGTACTCCACACATGCCTTCTCATCAGTTTTGTGCTCACCTTGTAGCAAGATGGGTCTCTGAAGACGATCAATATCAACGTAGCACAGTTAAAATACGCCCACTTGCCATGGTTTTAGGGCTAACTCGCCTCTGAATAGATCTGCGGTTTTGGTAGAGAACTCGTTGGTGAAAACGATATGTATGCACAAAATAAAGTAAATAAATAAATAAGCTCTAAAAATCCTTTCGTCCAGACGATCATGCCCAAATTCCCGCCAGAAGCAGCCCAACACCAACGAGTCAAGTTCGGAGGCCGACGAAGTCAGTGAACTCTCTGAAGACTGAACAAGAGGATGTTGCATTGGATGATGTCGCAGACGGCGTCATCGACGAGGATGTCACACCGAAACAAAAAGTCGAAATCGACAACACGGTAAGGTTGTCTGCTCAATTCTCATATCGGCATACTGACTGTGCGGTTGGTCTGTTCATGCATAGGACGCGCTTAGGCGCATACGTGAAACGATCCAGTTGGATCCTTCACTACCGTGGACAGAAACGCTCGTCGTCACGTATCCCGAAACCATTGACGTCGACGTCAATGACGACCTGAACCGGGAACTTGCATTGTGAGTGTCCCCTCCCCTCATGTATTTGTCTCATCTTATACTGACCGACTGTTACATTGGCTAGCTACAAGCAAGCCCTCCACTCCGCCGAACGGGCGCGCGCGCTCGCGGCCAAACATTCTTTCCCATTCACCCGTCCCTCGGACTACTTTGCCGAGATGGTCAAGTCTGACGCACACATGGAGCGCATACGAATGAAACTCTTGGACGAGCGCGCAGGGATCAAAAGGGCAGAAGAGAAGAGAAAGGAACGCGAGTCGAAGAAGTTTGGGAAACAGGTGCAGATCGAGAAACAAAAGGAGAGAGAACAGTCGAAGAAGGAGATGGGTGAACGGCTCAAGTCACTGAAAAGAAGTGCGTTTCGTTGTCTGTTTCACAGTGCGAGAGAGTTCATAACCACTCCATCTGTAGAACGCAAGGGCGCACTTGAGAACGCTGAAGCGGACGGAGAAGAATTCGATGTCGCTGTTGAGGAAGCCATCGGTGACGAACGCTCCTCAAAGCGGTCCAGGAAAGAGGGCGGAAAAAATATGTCTCGCAGTGCACGAGACACAAAATACGGGTTCGGTGGAAAAGGCCGGAGATCAAAACAAAATACGAGGTCGTCTACGGATAGCTTTATAAGTGGGGCCAACAAGAAGGGCAAGGGTAAAGGAGCCGTGAACAAGAGACCGGGGAAGAGTAAGCGACAAGCTATAAAGAACCGGCGATAGTGACCTGTACTTCTGTTTGATATATATCATAGCAATGGATTCCCTTGTCAGTCCGACGTATTACGGCGTACCGTACATCTAAAAATGCACATTCCTACCGAGATGACATGCAAGCCCAGGATAACTTCGTATCCAAGTGGATATAATTGATCGAAAGGGTTCACGCACGACATCTGACCTCTCCTCCACCCACCATGGCAATCGTCGCACCCAAACACCACCCCAACTCCGTCCCCCCGATCTTCTTCCCCAGCTGGACCTCTCTACTCTCTGCAAATTCGTATCCAAGCACCAGCAACGTATGCATGAAACTCAAGTCGAGACACCACTCTGGTCTTCCTTTGAGCTCCTCTATCACGTCCGCGTCGTTACCCCAGTGCTCGCGCCATGAACTAGGTCCCGCACATACTTGCTTTGCGAGCCGAGAGATGACTGAGATGGTGAGAGGGGACCGCGAGCCGTCGTCCGACTTCGTGAGAGGAGTGATACGATCGTAGAAGTAGGATAGCAATAGAATATTCCCTGTTGGGAATGCGTCCAGGAGTGATGGCTGATAGACTCCATCAAATGAGCATGGCTTCAGCTCGCATACGCTGCGGGAAATAGGATCAGCCCGGATCGTCAACACAAAATGGAAGGAAAGACGTACGCGTCCTTGGCCATGACGAGTTCTAGCACCCTGCTGCACGCCTCGAACGCGCCGATATCCTCGCCTGCCATAACCACCGTCTTCTTTTGTCCGTTCCCCAGGGGTATTTCGACTTCCTTCTCCGTTCCGTGTGCCAGGCAAGGATTGGGTATTCTCCGCCCGTTGTCCTCCTCATTATTATCCATGCGTCCCCTTCGGACCGAATCCGTAAACTCCACCAACTGATGCACGCTCCCCCTCGCGCTCTTCAGTCCATAGCCCAAATACGAGTGCTGATACAACGCCCTCGTTCTTCCCCCAAACACCAACTCATACTTGTGTTCTCCCTCCTTCAACACATTCCTCTGCGCCTCGTCCCCATTGTCATCCAAGTCGGCTCCCCTCTCAGGTTCGAACACGATCTGCGTCGACCCGCCTCCCAGGTCCAGCACGGCATAGGGGGACACGCCGGCGGGCGAATCAGCTCTGATCGTATCCAACAGATAATTCGCCGTAATCCACGCATACACACCCTCGTCTTTCCCGTCCATAATCACCACGCCATCCCGTTGGGGAACCACGAACCGGTATCGTCGTTCCAGATGCGTCTGCACAGCCTCTAAGATCTCCCCACTCCCCTGAACACCGAGGAGCCTCAGTCCAGCCGTCGCTTTCACAGCAACAGGCGTACAATTCCACAATGATTCTGGGACGACGCGTTCCGCTTCTTGAAGTAGCACATCAAGACTCTCGGCGGCTGCTTGTGGGTTCCCAGCGTAAGACGACAAACCGGGTTCAATATGCCTGAAAACTTCGTATTCGAATGCAGGTGTAGGTCCACAGCTGTGAAATTTGTAGATGTGGATACGCGAACCCGTCGACCCGGCGTCAATCATGAGTGCGTATTGCACGAGCGGTGACGAAGTCGAGTGAGGCGTCGTACAATGCACCGTTTTCAATGGGTCGGGATCCGTTTCTGGCGACGTTGGCACGGAAGTTGGGTCTGGTGACGCAGGGAGAGCCGGGAATTTGGGTGGTGTCGTATGCGTGATGCCGCCGTGGTGCGAGTCGGGCGGTGTCTTGGTGGTGTAAACATCTTCTGGAAGGGGCTGAGGAGTCGCTGGATCTTTGTTGTCGTCCTCGTCAACACCAGTCGTATCATACTCGAGTCATCAACTCACCAGCGTAGAGCTCACCTCTAGGACTAAAGAGCCAAACGAGAGTAATAAGAACCGTACATCCTAAGGCAATCTTCTTCCATTGTATTTTCCTGGTAGCATGAGCGGGGCCTACGCCGCTTTCGAGTCGTTCGTAGTTGTTCCTTGGCGTTCTGGAGAACGCGGAGACGGCCATTGTTTTGTGTCGAGCACGAGGCTCACACCCAAGGTCGACGGAGGTAGCAAGGCCAACTGAACGGTGTCCACGCGCTATGGCTGTCAAGGTTGCCAACGAGATGCCAAGTCGTCGACGAAAGCACAACTGTTCTCAGAGGTTTTCTCAACACCGCACCATCCTGAGTGCTTCTGACAGATGTATGTATGACCGTTCACACGTTCACGCTTAGTTTGTTACAACACCAAAACACTCGTTTCATTCATTCGTGTTCTAATATGCAAAGATATAGGGCATAGGACGTGGACAGACGTTCTTAGCTGTACTGCGTATTCGAAGACAAAGCGAAAAGGATGGGGGGTGGGGGATACGACGATGCTCCTGGCAAGTGAAATAGGAAGTAAATGATGGTGGATGTATTCGTACACGGAGCATCGAAGTGAACGCCGCTTTAGAGAACAATTCACAACCAAAAGACAAAAATGGTATCAAGCTTGTGTGGCACGCAAGAAAAAGGAAGAATGAAATCAGGAGAGCCCAGTCACCCTCGACTATAGGTCAGGGCCCAAGTCTGGAACAGAAATACCATGACTGAGGAGAAGCGCGCAGTAGGTCTGCGCACGGTTCTTCCAAGTTTCGCTCTCCGTCCTTGTATCGTTCAACACTTTCTTCCAACTCCCTCTGATACTCCAACTTGCGTTTCCGACTGCGTCGGGCAGCAATGGTGTTTTGGCGACGCTTAGCCTCGATCGCTTCCTGTTCGGACATCGACGGTCCCACATCTTCAGGTAGCTGATCTTCTTCGTCTCCAAACGCACCCTGGCGTGAGCGTTTACGAGACCACACCGCAGGGACCGCCTTCCGAGAGGTAGCAGAAGGAGTCAAGTACTTGCGAGGCTGTGTCGGAGCATCAACGGGAACTAGATCATCTGGTTTGACGTTCTTGCGGGTACCGGTAGCAAGCGTCTTCCGCCTGGCTGGGGCGGGTTGGTGTATGTTGCTCTCGAACGGTGATGACATTGGCGAGTCGAGGTAGGGAGTAGCAGGGGAAATTTGATACATAGCCTCGAGGTCGGGCTCCGTGGCAAGAAGCTCGGAGTGTGGCTTCGGCTCTTCATGCATGGCATAGTCTTCGAAGAGAGGAGGAAAGTCTCCGAATGAATCACCAGCGAAGTCCCCAAGCAACGGACTTGTGAAAATGTCCGCGTCGAGATCAGTAGAGCCGACAGCAGGAGTAGTGAGCAAATCATCCGCAGGGGAATCTAGCAGCGGCGAAGTCAGATACTCGTTCAGGTCATTCGACGCCTGAAGCTCTGGGGTGCCTGACAATTCCGATGCCGCCGTCAGCGAACCAACAAAATAACCGACTCCAGACAACCAACCATTGAGCGCCTTTATTATTGTCTGAATGGCGTCTGCATCCATCACCTCGCAAGAGGGTGGGAGAGGCGCAGTGTCCTTGCGGACACTGGCCACGCCATCATCATCAGGCTTCTGGCAGAGCATAGCTAAATAATTCGAGCAAAGACTGGTAAAATCTGATGGATATGAAAAATTGTTTTCTGGTGGTACGTTTGATTCTGGGTCCGTTCTACGTGGAGTAGTGATAGGTGCACGAGGTAGACATTGGGGTATCCCATAGTGAGCGGCGAGATCCGATACATTGTTAAAGACCTGGTTGGAAGACGTCCGGGGACGTATAGATGGCTGATTTATCGCAACATTGCGAGCAGACGATCTTGAAAGTGGAGAACTTTCAAGTGGATTGAGTGGAGATGAAGAGGGTTGACCGTTGTAAGACGATGGACCTGGACGACTCGGAGACGAATCGCTTAGCAGTCGCGCTCGGCGAAAGTCATTTTCGCTGGAATAATATGGATACGATGGATGTGAAATTGCGGAGTGGGGAAGCGTGTTAGGGCTTGGGTCGGGACCAGGCGACAACGTTGGAAGCCTGGGAGCTCTGGAACCAAGTGGGAGTAGAGTCAGCGGCGGGTTCACAGGAGATTGACTATCGTGTGTGCCCGTGCGCGGCAAAAGTTCAATGTGACTCGATGAGCACTGATACTGCCGTGACCCCGAAAGATGCGCCGATGTTCGTGAGTGCCAAGAAGGCGACGGACGAGACAGATCGGGCGACCCTTGGGGCGACGCAAGATCGATGGGAGATGTCATTGCTGACAGTAAGTACAACAACGGCGCAAACACGCTCTTTTCGAATTTAGAGGGAATGGATATCGGTTTGCGCACGGTGGTGCCGGGCAGACAGAGCACACGTAGGACACAATGAAACAAATGCAAATTGAACGGTGTCACTCACGGATAGCTTTTGTAAGTGGTTGAGATGAGGGCGCCTCAGGTGCAGCTCTCCTTGCTGCTCTCAGGTGCCAGTGAGCTGGTGATAGTCTTGGGACAAGATGAGAGGCGGACGGGGGGTGACTCGATGCGGGTCCTTTATAGGGTCAAATTTTCACCGCCTTTTTTCAATCTCAGACGAGGACAGACACAGCCACCAATGGACAGGCCAGCCAATCAGAAGGCGACTCTGGGGGTATGACTCACCCACCCCTTCGCGGAGATTGAAAATACGCTGCATCGGCTCCCCCCTGCCGCTGTCGATAGGGGGGCGCGTCCCCAGGCTGCCACGCAGCAGCCTGTGCCCGCAAGCTTCAGGCACTGCGGCTCAGTGTGCAAAGTCAAGGTTTTGTTCCACTGCATTCCGCAATGTACTCGTCGACGGCGACGCGTCACCCTCTGGCATACGTGGAATGTCGCGTTCCAATCCCATTGGTCAGCCAATGCCGCCCGGCGTTCAGAGAATCACCGGCGGAGCATATGAGTCATGCGTCCAAGGCACTGCCTTCCCCCATTTATTCACGAACTGCTGTCTGTTCAATGGAATGCTTTGCCGGTCCCTGTTTGTGTTGCCGACTGGTATAGGCTGACGATCTTTCCTAACATAAGTAATAACTGATTCCACAGCAGCGAAGGCAATGCCCCCTTACAAAGGACAAGGTAATATCTCCTGGTGATCATCATCCAGGACTCGCCATCGGCCTGGGAACTTCATTAAAATAAAGATGTGTAATCGTACGAGTTGAAGGTTCATTCTCACTGGCAACAGCATATGTATTTCCCCCACACCGTCGGGCGTCGGGAACTATTGGTTTCCAATGCTGTACGCCAATAGCGACACATGAAGGAAATTCTCCATACGATCGCACCCGTGTATTCCTGTCCATGCAACAAGTGTTCCCGGTCCCCGGATGCACTTTGGCCACAGCGTAATATGTTGGGGTACATAAGGGCGATTCTCGTGCCCGCTCCGACTCCGTCATTCAAACTTCTCCACCCTCTTCAAGCAACTCAAGTCTCTACCTTCCTACAGCATGGGCCACCACCACGAGAGGCACCACCACGAACAGTATCACGAGACGCACAGGGGCGCATATGAAGACGTAGGTTTAATATACATACATTAACTGAACCCACACCGATCAGTGGACCCAACAGTTTCACAGAGCCCCTCATGGAGCCAAGCTCTCTCATGAACTGATCGCCGGTGCAGCTGCCTACGAAGTACGTAATGTATCACTAGCAACAGGTCTGGAAGGACGCCAGCTGACTAGTATCGACCCATCTAGGCTATGAAAGCTTACAACGATCACGTTGCAAGGACAGGACATCCTGCTAGCCACGCCAAGGCCAAAGAAATCATGTGGGTTCTCGTTTATCTTCCATAACATGCGTCTGACATGCCATGCGTGTTTAGTGCAGCCCTGGCTGGGATGTACGTCGACCGCATGATTGAGACGAAAGGCGTGAGTATTTTTGTCTGCCGACCCCTGGTACCCTTCGACATTCTGTACTGATCCGTCGATAATAGCTCGATAAGTATGATGAATACAGGGACAGACGCCGTCTGAAACACCATGGTACGTCTCAGTTCACACGTTTACAGATCACACTTGGTATTGATATGGCTGTGTCTTGATTCCGCAGCTGAGGGCCGTGGACACTCGTTCATCGAGCAGATGTATAGGTATTGAGTGTGGATGTGTTGAGCCAACAGACATGTCATGGACTTGTGTATGTCGATGACCTTTGTCGGCGGACATTGACGTAGTACCTGTGTATACTCGTTAATATTCCCAAGGACGCTTGGCTTATTTTTCTTGCGATGGACATATGTGAAATGCACGTTGTGAGGTTCTGTTCCGGGTGACTTAGGGGTAAATGTTCCCAGAACGGGCGACCATTCATTCGCTATCAACCAACCTATGTAACTCTGTCATGTACAGGAGTTTTCTCGTCCAATGTACGAATTCGGACCATCTCATTGGAACTGCGCTGCCAGAGCGCCCGACGATGACGAATGCAAACTCGACCCAGGGATTTCAATGTATTCGACCGTCTTCGCACTTCATGCAACAATAGTATACCTGTAAGTAGCACAGTAAAAACCATGCGCCTAACGTACAGGTCTCTTCCATACGACGACCTTCCTGATACCTGCATTGGATAAAAATATCAGCAGTGGTCGTGACATTGAAAACGCTGCGAACTGACTGCCCCTTCCCCTAGGTAAGGTTTACGAAGCCTTCTTGACACGAGGTTTAACCCGTGAAACCTGTCGGGTCATTCATTGTACTAGCTCCTGTGAGGCCCGTCCAGGGGGTTTCGTTCTACCAGACCCGGCTTCGAAGGTGTGCGACGAGGACCGGTACATAATAGTTGGACCTGGTACTGAACCATATCATTCTACACCGTGATGCAGACTACTCACTCAAAAGTCACGATGCTGGTTTGGCTTTGAGGTGGGATTGTTGTCCATTGAATCCGTCCCAATGTACCATATTCCACGCTAAATGACCAATTTGACGAACAACACTGAAAGTCCGATCCTTCTGCATCCTGACAAAATCCGCTGACCGAAGTCAACTACGGAAGTATGCATTCGCCCATATTTCTTTGCCGCACATACGTTCCCGTCTGCTGCCGTGTCCGTTTCATGAAGGCTATGTCTTCTCCTGTCCTCTCCCGCCCTTTTTTTAAAAAACCTCCTGGCACGGGTGCATTTCTGTCACCCCCCATTACAACCGCGTTAGTTAATTGCTTCTATTTCTGTGTCGGTGACACAGCACAGTACACGTGTTTGGAAGCCAATAGGATAAGTGCGTTGTATATTGGGATAAGCCCAACAGACGCATAGCCATACCGGGTGCAATTCCACGCAGGATAGAATCGCTCGTGTCACAATGGCGTAGCTATCTTATGAGGTTGGTTTTCCCTGTCATCCTCTTATCCAAGCTCCAAAGCATAGAGCTGAACATGTTTTGTCCGAATCAGGTCTATCGAATGATCAGCTCTAGATATCAGCTCCGAACGCGGACTGGATAAACTGCCCCGCATCCTTTTTGTTGCACGGCACAGCACCGACTGCCAAATCTGCTCCATCAGTTGCATCCAGTGAGCAATGATTGCGGGCACGTGTGCATCCAAATTCTAGATGGACCGGATGCAAACCTGCCCACAATCCCGGTTAGCGATGTTACCACGGGACGGACTGCGGAAACCGGAAAGATATAAGAACCCCCTCTGGCCACCAGGGTATCTCCATCGTCCCATCTTGTCTGATTACAACCACACATCTTTTTTACAACTCGATTCAACATGGGCCATCGTGAGAATGAGGAAGCATACAACGCGGTAGGCATGATCGACCATTGATCGCGGAAACGTACTAATGCGGGGGATCTCTGTTGTGCATTTCGCATATGCAGGTGCAGAATGCCCCCCATGAAGCCAAGCTTTCTCATGAGCTCATTGCTGGAGCAGCCAGTTTCGCTGTGGGTAATCGAATCGTTTGATCGGGAAGCAGATCGATGATCGTGTGTGCAGGCTATGAAGGCATACAATAACCACCTTGAGAGTCAGGGGAAGCCTGCCAATCACTCCTTGGCCAAAGAATTGCTGTGTGTCTCTCCGATCCCTTGGTTTTACATTGCTAATGCTTTGTACAACTTGTAGTGCTGGATTCGCAGGAGCCGCTGTTGATCGTTTAGTTGAGACTAAAGGCGTGAGTATTACATGCCATTGTTGCAATTCTTGGCTGTCCGCGTGTTTATCTTGGCCATGATCCATACCACCAAAGCTTACCAGGTTACTAACAATGCTATGATTCCACAGCTCGACAAGTACGACGAGTACAAGGAGAGGAAGCATCTTAAGGAGCAAGGTATGCTTTCCTAGAGTCTCCGGATATAACATCGACTCACTTTCTTGGGACAACCGAACAGCCGAAAGGCACGCGCATGGTTCTCTCGAACGCCACCACTACGAGAACTGATTAGATAGTTATATGTGACTACTGGCAGCTCTGTCATTGTGGATGTCAATGTATAAATACCGAATGTCCTTCGAGACATAGGAGGAACTGTGCACTCAACTCTTTACTACTTCGAGCCCACTGATTCAAATGGACCTCGTCGCACTGGTGTTTGTCGTCCACCTAGGTAACCTATCACCATCGGTTGTCTGATTCAGAGCTTTGAACATCCTCTCTAAGCCTGGGGCCAAGGATGACGAACAGAACATTCCCTCGCCATTGAGGATTAGCATTGATCTGCTTATGTCTACTCCAGGTGTCGGTTCTTGGAGTGCTAGGTTAGAGGAACGGTATATGCTGGCAAAAAATCTGGCATAAATTATGGGGAAATGCCATTGCAACACTGAGTGAATGGTACAGTACCTAACATACATACTACATCGAAAGTGCCGACCTATGCTGTTATACTCTCTCGGTCCATGCGTCGTCGCTTCCGTTCTTGCTCCTCCAAGATAATGCGTTCTGCAGCTGACAATGCTGTTACAGGCCGCTTCTTCTCGCTCGACTCAGCCGATTTGCTGGTCACCGCAGACCTGAGAGGATTGGGGCGCTTCAGGGGATTCGCCTTCAGTGGGTTGATATCGGGCTTGATACCGTTCAACTTCAGTCCACCTCCACCCGTGGGCTGTGACCTTGCCGATTGGTCCAGCTTCAAGGACTTTGGTGCAAGGCTGAGAACGACTTTTTCAGTGCCCTCGTCTCTCTTTAATCCCAGCTCCTCTTCAGGAGGACTTTCAGATCTCGAACCCTGTGCCTCCTCTTGTTCCTTGGCCCGTTCTATCTGATCCGCGATCAAGATCCGCTCGCGCTGCTCGTCAGACATGGTCGCTCGTTCCTTCTGGAGCGTAGCCGCTTGCTTAGCGAGCGCTTTGGGTGAGCTGTCGATCCATGCCACCCACCATCCCTCGTCCGTCTCGTCCACGTGCGCAATGCCCGTCCGACCGAGATGTTTGACAAATTCAGTGAGTGTTACCCAGCGAGTCGCATTCATGTGAATGTGTTCTTTGTGTTGGATAAACTCCTGGTATACTCTGTTTGCGAACACTCTTTTGGTGCCAAATCTGTCGATATACTTAGGATTACGAGCCGACTTAGTATCACTTGAGCACACATGCTCACCGTCTAGACAGTAGTTGTACAAAATCATGCTGAAATTGCGAGGAAAAATCTGCGATATGTCTGCCGGCATGCTCGCCAACGACAAGCATCTGACGGAGATGCGCTTCTGATTGTGCGTGACATTTAAATCCATTCTCGTCTCTGCATTGCTTCTGGCAGACTTGACAGTACCATCGCAGGCGCTGCAGACCCTTCGCTTTCATCTTATTTGCCAAGTATTTTGGCGTGCCGACTGTCATGGGGTTAGCCCAGCTCAAACCCAAATTCAGAAGACGTACCTTCTGCGCGAGGCATTCTGGGCTAGTAAATAAGTCGTTAGGTTCGTTACTGGTTAATGGTGCTGTCGATGATGTGGGCTCTGGCAATGAGGAATTTTCCCACGCCATTTGCACATAAGACGGACATGCGTCACGTGACCCGCCAGTAGGCGATGACGCTACGGCTCGCTGTTGGCATCACACGACATGGTCCTCAGCGAGAAGGCAAAAGGGAAGCAGCGGGCTGTCGATCCCGAAATAAATGGTCCACCTGACTCTCGAGACCTGACGATCAGGTTTACAGAGGGCATACCGGACCTTATCCTACACGTAGTGGAGAAGGACACGGTACGAGATGTCAAGTCCAAGGTACGCATATCGCGGTTCGTTGACTGACCTGGGCTATAAGGACACGGTTTCATGAACCAGATAGCCATTGAGAGCCCTCAACTTTGTGGCCGGAGACTCAGACTTATCCACGCAGGTCGCCTGCTGACAGATGGCATCCGTCTGCATCCCTGGCTTACTGCGCTGGAGGAGAAGCAGCGTCGTGTGACGCCAACGAGCGAGGAACCACACGCACCAGTACAATCATCGATGATAACATGGCTGCACTGTTCTGTCGGCCCAGTGGTTGAACGGGGTACGGAGTCGGAAGAAAAGCCTCAGGTGTGTCCTGCTCGTGTTGTCTTTCAGGCTTCGGCTTATACGCGAGGATGTGTAGGTGGCACAGATACAACCCTTGAGAGGTTTTGACCGTTTGGCAACAGCTGGGTTTTCAGAGGAGGATATTGCCCATTTCAGGAGACAGTTCCATAGTCAGTCTTCTGCCAACTACCTCGACCTGACACTGGAAAATGATGACGATGATTGTGCGTCATTCCGTTCTCACTTCTACCCGTCACTGATTGGCATCCTTGGAAAGATGACGAACACGCTCGTGCACTCGAAGAACAATGGATAGACTCGCTGGACAACGCGAACAACTGCACAGCTTGCCCAATCGTCATCGCAGGTGATGCTCATTCGGGGTGTGATCCTTGGATTCTTCTTTCCCATTATTCCGTTTTTCTTTCTGCGCTCGAGCAAACCTGCAGTGTTTTGGGACGATGGCACACAAGTGGAAGCGACGGAGAGTGTCATATTCTCGTGAGCGCCCAAATAATCTTGTGCTTTGATTTTCATTGACGATGACGTGATCTCATTATAGGCGCAAGACACAGGTTGGCATCGTGTTTGGGTTCCTTGCGAACGTTCTGTTCGGGACGTGGAGATATCTCCTAGATCCTTCCTGAGTCCAAAAACGCGTTCGACGTTTGTGTTACCAAGATGCCGCACACCTGAACAGTACCTGGAACACTTCTCTTGATGGTGAAAAGTGGTGATCTAATATCCTATTCTAGTTCGTGGAATGATGTGCTACGTGTTGTTACCTACCTCGAGGTACCTTTCACTGAAGTTGTAGGTCGAAGTTGTACTAGTTAGGTATGCTTGCCCATCGGCGAGGTGTCAATCAACGTGCAAGTACTATGCGTATCAAAAATGACAGAATCCGAATGGATACCCAAACCCCTAGTTGTTAGACTCCTTACTATAATGTTGTCGCTGGAGGGGCTGCAGTTCAGAGATCTCAACGGTTGCCGAAGTTGGTGGCCCGCTATCCACCACAGATACTTGAGGTTCACAGGAAAGCCGAAAGCAGGTGACAGTCAGAAGTCGAGCGACAAGACTTGTGTAGGTCCTGTAGCCCTCCCAGGTTCAGATTCTCTTGCCTGGTGATTTGTTGGAGAGTTGTGAATGAATGAATATTTGTGTGGATGGACAGCCAGATGATAGAAGTATGATTATATGATGATCATATCAACGGCACGGGATACGCATGCCCGGACTTTTTTCCCTGATACCAATCAGCATCGGTTCTTTGTCCAAAACGACTCACGACCTTTTCTTTGTGTCTCTTTTTTCTGATCGACTCCCTAGTACAAGAACCTTGTTTCTATCTTCCGTCTGACTTGACCTGCATTCCAGGTAGACAAGATGGATTTGCAGGCTCTCGCTGATTTGTTCGCCACCACATACAATGCCGACCCCAACGTCCAAAAAGCCGGAGAACTCCAGATCCGTAAGGTGCGACTCAATGGTCCATTTCGATTCTTCTCCTGTCTAAGCACGAGGACTCCGGTTACCAGATCGGTGCCCAAGAAGGCGTGATTTCCGCCCTCCTGGAAATCATCGCATCTGATAAGGTCGATCTGTAAGTACGCAATGAAAATAATCATGCCTCTCTTCGACGCTCTGTTCGCAGGGCCACTCGTCAGGCGTGTTCTGTTTACCTAAAGAACCGCGTCCATACTTCCTACTTCATCGAACCGTCGCGTCAGCGACCCGAACAAACCCCCATCGCACAGTCTGATCGGGATGCTCTGAAATCGTCCATCCTCCGTCTCTTAGCTGCATCACCGTCGCGCGCTATTACCTTGCAGCTAGCAGCGACACTCAAAAGTTTGATACTTTATGACTTCCCAGACACGTGGGCAGATTTGCTTGAGAACGTGAAAGCACTCTTGAACAGTGGAGATATCCGCGAAGTTGGCGCGGGATGTGTTGCTGCTTTGGAATGTGTTCGTGCATTCAGGTAAGTCCCGATTCCTGATACCCACCGATACGTTTGTATGACTGAACTGGGTCGTGTTATGGATTCGATGACAGATACACCCAAAGAAAAAGTATCCTCCCTCATGTCGTGGAACAACTGTTCCCGACTCTTGTTACAATCGCTACGGGCATGCTTAACACTCCACCGAGCTCTGCCCAGGAGATCCCAACGATGCTGCACCTTATTTTGAAGACATACAAGTCGTCCATCTTCGTCAACTTGAGTGCCCATCAACAGAGCCCAGAGTCGCTAGTTCCATGGGGAAGACTCTTCTTCCAGATAGTCAACCTGAATATTCCCCCAGAGGTTGTTCCCACAGACGAAGTAGAACGAGAACGCTGCGAGTGGTGGAAAGCAAAAAAGTGGACATTTGCTACGCTCGGAAGACTGTTCCACAGGTCAGCACTTACGTTTTCAAAGTCTGGGCTGCAGCTGAGTTTGTGAAGGTTCGGAAATCCTTCCCAACTTCCATCTCCAATGAAAAAAGAATACGCAGCATTTTCCCAACATTTCGTGACTTCGTTCGCTCCGGAGATCTTCCAGCTATACTTGGTGCAAATCAATCTTTATACCTCTGGACAGGCGTGGTTGTCGAAGAAGTGTTTGTACCACATTCTCTCCTTCTACACTGAATGGTATGCGTGTCCCCTGCCAAACTTGACTATGTCTCACCACTTCCCAAGCATCAAGCCAAAGTCGACTTGGACCTTACTGAAACCACAAATAATGACACTTGTCAGCAGAGTTGTCTATCCCCAGCTCTGCTTCAACCACTTGAAGCAGGAGCTATGGGAATCGGATCCCGTTGAGTATGTCCGAGCCTCCATTGGTGGGTAGATCCTTATTCAGGGACTATGCGTTGTTCATGAGTGTGCTATCTTAGATGAATGCGAAAATTTCTCCTCCCCAGTGTCTGCAGCGGTATCATTCATCTTGTCCCTTGCTAGCAACAGAACGAAAACAGCATTCCGACCGACGCTCGACTTTATTTACAGCGTTCTGAGCTCGTGCGTTTCACCGGTTGGCATTTATAGGCGAAAGCAACAGGCCCTGACCCACGTTTTGCAACAGCAACCCTTCTCCTCCCGAGAAATTCGGCGCGCTGAGCATGGCAGCCGTTCTCGGTCCGTTCATGATGAGGCATCCAGATGTGAGGGGAAACATGGAGCAATTTATGGTGCAGTATGTCCTCCCAGCGTTCAGCGCGGAGCCATACTTGCGAAGCATCGTGAGTTCTACCTTTGGCCGCTTCGCTGCCTTCCGGTGCTCATTTCCGCTTGCTAGGCATGCGACGTTCTCGGTACTGTGGTTAAGAATGGCATGCAATGGGCCAATAACGAGGTGCGCAATCTTAGTCAATCAAGGAGCCCCCCTATAATTACATTTTGCCCCACGCAGAATCTTGAGAGCCACTCGCGTGCAGTAGCCATTGCACTTGATGACCCGGAACTTCCTGTCCGCGTTCAGGCTGCTTTGGCCCTTACCAAGATGGCGGAAGCCTATGACTTTGGTGAGTGGTGCACCCCGGAATTGGTGCTGCATCGGCTCGACAATTTGTGTAGTTCGAGACGCCATTGCCCCGCAAGTCGGGAAAGTCATTCAAGGTGAGCAAAACTCACCTACTTTCTCCCTCCGCGACGATAACGACGCCGTTATCTAACAAAGATCTCTTGAAACTTTCTGACGAAACCGACCTGGATGTTCTCAACAATTCCATGGAGGCTATGGTTGAACGCTTCCAGGACGAGCTGCTCCCAGTGGCGACACAGTTAACCGGAAGACTGGTGTGTATCATGCACCGATCTTGTCAGAAGAGGACAGTCATGGGTTTTTGCAGTGCGAGTCTTATATGCGTCTTGCGCGGGAGGGTCTCGCACAACAACAGAGTGAAGTAGTTCCTGATAGCATCGATGTCGACTCCTTGTTATCCGATGCAGAAGACGACAAGGTCTACGGAGCTATGGGTGTTGCGAAGACCATTGGCACAGTAGATTACCTCCCTTTATCTTTCATGATGGTGGCTATGACATTTTATTATCTAGGTTGTGTCTGCGATCGAATCCGCTCCCGATACTTTGACGCAAGTTCAAGAAGTTATAATTCCGATCATCCGCTTCACACTCGAGAACAAACTCATTGGTACTGTTCACCTGGCCTCCAAGATGTAACCCGCTGCTTAATTATGTATAGAATTATTCGACAACATGTTCGATCTCGTGGACAGTCTCACATTCAGGACCCACTCCATCTCGCCTAACATGTGGCCCATCTTCGAGCTGATCTACGAATTGTTCAAGTCTGATGCAGTCGATTTCTTAGACGGTGGGGACCGCCTTGTTATACACTGGGGACCGCTTCTTAACGTTCTACGTTGGACAGAGATGCTACCTTCCTTGGACAATTTCCTGTCATATGGAGCTGATGTTTTCAAAGGACGCCCTGATTATCGTGTCAAGGTCTTCGACATCTATCAGACCGCCATGACTAGCCAGCACCTAGGCGACAATGACAGAATTAATGCGTGCAAGTTAGCAGAGTCTATTCTACTCAATCTTCAGGGTCACGTAGACGATGTGAGTCTCCATTATGGTCGCCCTTTAGACACTACTTCATGTTTGTGTCCACCTAGTTATTGCAAGGCATTATTCGGACCGCCTTTGACAATTTGGATGGAGGAAATGGCTACTCTTTCAAGCTCGCAAACATGGAGGTCCTCATTAATACCGTGTACTACAATTCTACGGCTGCATTGCATCTGCTGGAGAACTACAAGCCCGGTTCTTCTCGCGTGTTCTTTGACAGATGGTTCGCTATCATCAATGTCGATAGCAAGTTGCCTACGGTACACGATAAGAAGCTGAGCATCCTCGCGCTGTGCAAATTGCTTGAGGTCGATATCTCCCTCGTCCCTGAAATACTCAAAGGCGGCTGGCCTGGTATTGTCACTGGTGCTTTGAATATCTTCAAGAGCTTGCCTCAGGCGGTAGCGAGTGCGTGCTTTCCATGCGTTACCTCCTTGTACTCAAACTTTTTCTCTTTTAGAGCGTAAAGCCCTTGAGGAGAGGCTCGTTGAGGAAGATGACGATGACGGCGAAGATGACTCCAAGTACTTGAACCTCGAAGGAGAGGAAGACGGTATGGTCTCTGCAGGTTATTTATCTCTTCCTGTAGCTTACGACCATTAGATGACGTTTGGGACGAAGATTCTGCGTACTTGGAAATGCTGGCCGCTGAGGCAAGTTATTCTTTGCCGTTCGTCATTGCAGTGGCTGATTTTGTGTCACCCGTAGGGCGCGCGTTTGAGGGAAATCTCCGAGAAGCGCGCTGTCGATGTTGCAGACGTATCCGATGTTTCAGAAGAGTCGGAAATCGAAGAAGAACTAGGCTTCTTCAGCTTGCTCGATGCCATTAACCCCTATATCACGTTCAAGCATGCTCTAGAAAGTCAGTAACGTGATGCTGTACCTTGATTTGTCGTTGAAGCAACCCCTCTAGATTTACAAAGGAGGAACCCCGCACTGTACCAAGCTGCAACCACGATGTTGACCGTCGAACAGCAAACCGTTCTGATGGAAGTTATGACAGTAGCCGAGTCCCAAAACACCACAGAATGAATTCGAGCAAGATTGTTCACGACTTGTCACGATGATTTGATGTAGCTAGCCTTTTTTTCTCGTCACCCTTCATTCGTTTCCACGATACATGCAAGAATAGTATGCGGAGGGGGGTGACTTTCGACTTAATGGTACTAGGTTGCTCTGCGATAATTATCACGGGATTAGCCATCAGGAACATACTACCTCCAGCAACGACCCTGTCGAGATAACCATACATTGGCCAGCTCAAACATCGTTTGCCGCCGTACCCACGGAACAGCGTTTGTGAAATGGACACGACGGGTGTGTGATAAGCACAAGCTTACATGGTGCTGCAGACTTACTCACCCATATGGACAACTCGAGTGCCAACGGAAATAGTATCCAAACTTAAGTACGAGGGTAGTGTGAATGTAACAATAGTTAACGCGGGCCGTGTCACCGTAGCGTGTTTCATTTTACACGCCGCAACCCCCCGCGGTCGTGTTAGGATCACGGCGTGCACGACCGATAACTGCAACCGACGAGTTAACAACTGGCTACAGTTGTCCCATTCCAGTCCAAGATATGCAGTCGTCTCCTGTGCCGAACCCAGAGGGCGCAGCGGCCAAAAATGGGTTCAAGGCGCATCTCATGTGAGCCAACTCGCACGCATTGTATCTCCGGAAGAGTACGGCGGATTGGATTTAAAAAAGTACAGAGGGTCGTGGGCCCGTGATCCCAGTAACGGCCGTAACCGACTCCTGAACGTCAAACTTTGGGAAAATGAACAGAGAACAGTGGATCCTCATCCAGAATGAACGGACGGCTGAAACTATCCCGGAAAGGGAGAATTCAGGGGAGGGAAAGGCGAGAGGTGTCTTTCGGTGGCAACCAGAGTACAGCCTCTTCGGTAAATACTCAGGGTCGAGACTCGGTGTAATACTGTCTTTCCCGGCGTCTGGATGGCTGTGTTTCTGTTGAAGGTAAGTTATTTGAGCCAATGAGCAAGGCACTTCATGATCCACCGCTGTTAAATGTCAGATGATTTTTACACACGGATTTCAGAGGAGACAGTAGTTTAGGAACGATTATGCATCTTCCGACTGACGATGGCCTAATCCTCCGCTCCCATGTCTGAAACAAACTTACTGATCAGGATTATATCGCTTACCGGTATTTTTTAGGGAAGGAGGGGGAGAGCATGATACCCAACATTGTGGCTCTGATACACCTCAACTCAGGTACTGTGAAAACGGGTGTCCGTTTCAAAACGATTATCGGCGGCGAGACGAAGTAGATGGGGCTGTACGAATTCTCGACCTACTGGGCTTCTTGCTCAACTGAGGCACCACATCTGCGGAGCTCGAGCTTTTCATGACCCTTTCTCCACTTTTGTTACTATTTCCTGATTGCCAGTGTCCGAACTTCCTCCGAATCGCATGGGAACCGCTTTCGAGGTACTCAGCTCTGGTGACAAAGTGGGTAGCGAAATCAGCCGATCTGACAAATTCGAGAGATGAGCGATATGCTTCAGTTATAGCGCTGACCAATAATCCATGTTAGTTGATAGGCTGTGTGCGGTGTACCAAAAAGCGTATATGACGAACTCTTTGGAACGGTATATTTGTATGTCGTACTCGACGGGTGCAAGGCTGCGTAGTTCGCTCATCCTATAAGGATAGTTAAACCCCAACTTTACCGTCACCGATGACGGAGGCTCACAATCGCTCATGAAATCCAGGGAATATGGTATTGCCGCCGATCAAACCTATGTTCGCCCAAAACATACCCTGGAGATCTTCTGGCAGGAGCGAAATGGAGGCTGCGATCATGCTGGATAACCCAGATTGTTCTAGTCCTGGAAACCGCAATAATACAATGCAGAGCCAAAAAGGTAGTGAGTCGATAAGGTTTTATAGAAATGCGGCGGAGCGCACCGATATCGTCGGGGCGAAATAGGAGTTCTGGTATGGTAAACCGTTCATTCTCCATGACTAGAACTTGGTCCATAGGTGCCAGTTCGTGTCCTGGCTCCTTAACTGCGCCAGCCTGTGTTGGTCACGTAGTTAGGTAATATGTACTCCTGGGCGATTTCACTCTTCTTCGCTTTCAACCTTGGAAGTTTTCCGGCTGACCAAGCTTGACACCATAGAGACAGTTGTGACGTACCGGCATGTCTCCAGGTCGGCGAAGAAATTTGAGGAGACATAACAACAGGATTCTTTAACGTGATTCACGATGTATGTCTCGTCCATCATGTTCCATTGTCGGTAAGAGATCACTTCTTTTAACTGATTGGTGAGGAGTTTGCCGCCGACATCCAACCTAAGCGAATGAGGCATTTAGGGGAAACAAACATGCCCTATGCCTTACCTCTTGACAGCATGCCACTGGATCTGGTTGTTGATGATAGGGACGACATGCGTAAAGCTGAAGCCGGAGTCAACAATCAGACTGCACTCCGGCGGTTGCAACCCTTCGACTGCAAAGAGCTGGCCATATGGAATCATCGCAGCAGCTACGGATCGAGCGTCCCGTAAGAGAAGCAATCGGATGAACGCGGAGTCGCCCACTCCTTACGTGTGCATCTATGGTACGAAAGAAACTCGTATTCCTCGAACACGAATTGGTCGTAAATGTCTTGTATGTTTGGCAAATTGAAATACGGCTCTGTGATCAGTAAGGAGGATTCGGAAGCATTTACCTGATATATGCAAGATAAAGTTGCGCAAAAGGAAAGAATTTGCGAGTGACACTGACGGACAAGACTTCTGACGAAAATAGGCCGTCCCAGATGGCCTTCTGCGCATCCCAGTCAACCAGGTAACCCTACCACACCTTCAGCTGACTAGAATGACGACAAGGGAGTCCCGAAAGCGTAACAAGTGAGATGTACCTTCTCGAAGGGGAGACGGTAATGAAGGGTGGTGTAATCTTTGCATCTTCCGATTTCATGTCCTACAAATGTCGCCTTGTCCCCTTTTGAACGCACGACGGCGTTTGGGATGAGCCTCAAGCAGATGGTAAGCACAAACGGGGTAGGACGAGCACGCCAGTTTGCGTACCGGACCTCATCATCGACCCCAAGATCTGTGCGCACGATTCCGGCTTTGATTGTGGAGCCACCGTTATCCAATACGACGGTCTGACTAGCGGCCGCCATCTTCCAGTTGTGACGGTCCTCAGGAAAGCCGAAGCCTTGAACGATGACCGTGGGAATAATGCATGTCCCCCCTAACTTGGTCATGCAGGTTCCGCGAAGGACTCCTTGTCTCTTGCGCTGAGCAGGAAAGTGTAGGTGCCAATTGACGACGGTACCCAGCTCATCTTTTAACAGTAGCTACCTGACATCTCTGAAGGACCAGGCGTAATAACTAACACCAAAACGCGCATTCATAACGTTCCGACCAGTGAGCGCGCTTCCCCGAACGAAACCCACAGAGCGAAACTCTTTTCACGCTTCCATTCGTCGATCACCATGTGTGTCGCCTTCTTTACGCTGGAACACCATGACTACGCCCTGTACGCTTTGTCATCCCTATGTGAGTTATGTCCTATTCAATTGATCCCCAATATGCTGGAATCTGGATTGCCTGCCATGTCAAATGCCAAAAAGTATCCTGTGCAGCAATCGCGACGAATATCTGTCCCGGCCCACGGAGTTTGCACATTTTCATTCATTCGAAACACAGGGTCATCTGCGCCACGGAATATTACAAGATCAACAACCAGGACAGTGTCCGACACAGCACTCGCAATACAGTGACACCGTTGTGTTATCGGGCATTGATGTCCAAGCCGGTGGTACCTGGCTTGGCCTTGCGAAGACAGGAAAATTAGCCCTGCTGTACGTTCATTTCCCCTTCCCCAAATTATTACCAGGGTTTGTCACGCCTAGGGGATTTGTTTACTTGTGTCATATGCGCTTCCTCCGTCCTAGGAGGGGCAAAAATTTATGCCATTCACCTTCGTCATCGTTTATCCGATACGGAGAGCTAAACTCTCCGTACCGCGTATTCGAGAACCATAACATAATAACCGATATCTCGTCACGTGACCCGTGATTTCCTGGTATCGGCCCTCATTGAATAAGCCCTGACATACCTTTCTTTTCGGTCGGTAGGACTAACATCACCGAAGACACAGCCCTCAAGTTTCCCCAGTCAAGGGGTCATCTTGTAGCCTCGTTCTTGGCAAACCCGCCGTCGTCCCTGACCGATCTGACGGATATAGAACAATATCTTCGCGGGCTTGTTGGTCCTTTCGACTTGACAGACGAAGGAGGAGCGCGTTATGCAGGGTTCAACTTGCTTCTTCTCTCCCCTCGAGTCACCTGTTCTTCAGCTTCGCCGTCCCCGCGTGACACAAATTCTGATCACCCGGTGGGAACGCACGTGCCCCTCACGAGCACACCAACGAAGTTAGTCATCTCCTATGAAGCCTACCTTGCTACGAACCGTGGCGCCAGTGGTCAGATTACTTATCGTCCCCTGACTCATGTCGAGAGGCAATATGGCGGGCTGTCTAACGGGTCAGATGGGTATGGTGGAAAGGAATGGATCAAAGTGAAAAAGGGGTTGGAAATATTACGGACGGTCGTGAAGGTAGCGGAAGATTCGAAGTATGGATCATGTGCATGAGAAAGAAGGTGGCGAACGAAATGTGAGATACGGCAAGGGCCCGGACCATTCGGAGGATAAGATAATTGAGGAGTTGTTTGAGCTCCTTACGTGAGTGTCTCCGTTCCCCCCCCTCCTCCTTTGAAAAGTTTCTTTCCGTGGTCCGTTTGAATTTTGTTCGTTTCTCTTCTGTCAACTGCGTTCACTTTTCTGCATTTGTTGTTATCCTTTCCATTTACCCTTACCGCTCCTCCATTCCGAGTTGCGGCGAGAGATCTCCAAGTCACATCTCATTTCACGCGGTCATTCATTCTTTCGTCGACGAATCGGTGGTAAAGCACATTGTTTGTTTCCACCCGCCGCCTCCGGCACTCGGCCCCCAATTGCTTCTCTTCCCTTTACTGGTCCTACTGCATCACATAACCTCTCCTTCTCTTCCCCCGCCCCACTCCCCTAGTTCTCCGGTCCTCACCCTTTATTTCCTGACTGAGGCCACCGGTGTGGAGCCTGAGTCCCATCCCGCTGGGCATCGACTCGGAATGCGCGGTCAATTACGCGTCATCTATGTACCGCGGACTTTCTGTCAGGCAGTTACACGATGCGGTGCTCATTCTTGTAAATATCCTCCCTTTCGAGGGGGGCGCGGCTCGACCGTACGGAGTTGGGGAATTGACCATCGTGATCATATTCTTGTTGTTCCTCCACTTCTCAACCCAACTAACTAATCAATCCAACTCATCCGCCATATGCACTAACTCCCCTTTCTTTCCGTACATGACCAATGCATTTCATCAACACCGGTGCCGTAACTGCAGTTGGACGTCCCCCACACCCCCGACTTCCCGCGCCGAACTATGCAACACAATCCAGGTCGATCCTATCCTTTTCCGTCCTGGTAACATCGGCGCTGGTGCGGCCACGGATATCGCGGATGCGAAACGGAGCGCTGCGAGCTGCACGGCCACAGCCATAGATGAAAACACCGACGGGAACAAGCTTGCTGCAGCAGCCGAAAGGATACTACGCAACAAGGCTCGCCACGGTGATACTGGTGAAGCGGACAGGTGAGGTTGTGTTCATCGAGCGAGATCGATGGATGTTGCCGGACGAAGCCAAATCAAATGCGGAAAGGAAGCAAGGCAGTGAATGGAGCGGGGATAGGAGTAGGCAGGGAGAGGAAAGAGGGGAAAGGAAGCCTGTTCTTGCGTCGACCTTGTCCTCGGCGACGCAACGTGTGTACAGGTTCAAGTTGGATATGTAAGTCAGGAGTTATCTCATACACAAACCAAGTTTCGCCGTGTACGTACATGCAACGATGATATATGATACCGCGATAACAACTGCGTCGTGTTATCTCAAATAAAGTATATACCACATGCCAATTTGAATGAGATCAGGTCAAACACGTACAGACTTTTACAACGTGTAACAAGGCCGATGATGACCTGATCACATCACGCTGCACGCCTCCCTCGCCCAAGCCAATCTCAGATCGCACCGCAGAGCTAATTACTGTAGTATAATTGCGCTGACACTCGCCTCAATGGCACGTGGCCCGCCGCAAGAGATAGTGAGTGGAAATTTTTTAAATTAAGAAAATCAGCAGCAGGGTGCCCAGAGTCAATCATTCTATGTCTCTACTCATACAGCCAAGTAAATTGTTAGGTGTATATCACGACTTGAGTTACAGAAAATTAGAAACAAAGCGGATAAAGGCGCATCTATTAAGAAAGTCCATATGCGTACACGTCTGCTTCCTTCCGCAGGCTAGAAGGTGGAGCTTACAATCCAGTAGCAGGAACGTCCACACATCACGGTCATCAATCCCCCCTCGCATCATGGGGTCGTATCACGTCGTATATACACGTGTGTACCATCGGAATACTGGCGCGGGTATCGCAGGGGCCTTGAAGAATCGTAGTCGAGGTAGGAAGTGAAATGGCACTTGAACAACATCCCGCTAGGTGCTCCCTGCTACGTGGCGATAATCCCGCCATACATCCCTCCGCCATCTCCTCCAACACCAACACCCATACCCACGCCGACGCCAACACCCATGTTGACGCTGACGCCCGACATCCCAGAAGAGACTTGCAAAGGGAAATAAGAATTGTAATTCCCCCATTCGACGCCAATAGGTGGGCCCGTGTTTTGTTGCCCACCGTTGGCCCCGCCAACGGAAGATGACCCTGAGGAAGGTGACGACGGTGAAGACCCTGAGGCGGAAACCGAGCCGGAAACGTGGAAAGGAGTGCCACAAGCCGGTGAATGTATTTCGCTATCCGTAGGCGTAGGCAGTGTACCGTATGGGGGAGAACCGTAAGGTGACCCTGCGCCTGATGTTGATCCTCGTGCCCCCGAACTTGAATTGGTCGGGATACCCGAAGCCGGAGCCGTTGCCTAGACATAAGACAGGACGAGGAGTCCGTCAATGACAGAGAAACGCTGACTGTTGATCTGCGAAGGAGGAAGAAGAAAAGTTAGTAAATACGTCATGGCGTTGTCCGGGACAGAACTACACGTGGAGGAAAGCGAATTACACATGCCAACACCTCGTGTACGTGACAGGCATGCCTTGGCATACAAGTCATCACACAGATAGCCGAAGCGAGACAATGATACGATCAAAACAAGCAAAAGCGAAGGTCGGCATCAAGTTCGGAGCGCGCATATTACACCTCCGATGACGGCGAAAAAAAAAAAGTCCAAGATACTCACTGCACAACACCACTTCAATTCGGATAGCCTCTTGAACAGTAAACATCCACTGCCGTCAGGATCACCGTGCTGACCCGGATGGCGCTGGTGAGAGGAATGAGGATGATGGTGACCCAAAGCAGCTAAAGCATTCTGTAATTGGTGGACCTAATGAGACCAGCGAGGGACTCGTGCGGCAGGAACAACAGAACTGTTGTTGGTGCTGGTGATGCTGCTGCTGTGACTGGTGATGGTGGCTGTATTGACGTTGTTGGGAATGGTTATCAGGCATCGCACCACAACCCATTATCATACGATGTCCCATGCTGTTGGTGATAACTTGAATGTGGATGATAAAGACTTGACGACGATGAGGGGGAGAACCCCGTGGCGTTATACGCGGTCGGAGCAGGAGGGGAAGGTGTAAATCTGTACAGATGAGGCTGGGATATCTCTGCTGGAAGGGGTTCTGGCTTCACTTGTTGGCCATTGATACCGTTGTTGTCAGCAGGCAAAAGACCCGAAGATGCACGTGCACGGCGAAGCTGAAGGCCGTTTTTGGCTGCACGGGAGTGCCATCTCTCTGATGGATCGCCTGCCGAGGCGTCAGCCCAACGTGGATGGGGTTTGCCTGAGGTGTGACAATGGTTGGTTTTACGTATTGACGCGTGGGAGGGGGATGTGATTGTGATGAGAGGGAGGCGGATCATGCAAATGTGAAGAATGTTGAGCACCGAATGGAGGATCACAATAACAACGTATACGCACCACGCAACTCGCGCACGAGACTCTCGAGCTCAGCGATTCTATTGCGAAGACGTGTAGCTTCATCTATAGTAGGGTCGTCCCTGTTCCAGAAGGGGGAAAGTCAGACGGAAAAGAAAAAAAGAAAAAAAAAAAGGAACACGAGGAGCACACACGCACCTCAACGCAGGATCGTCTATCTCGTACACGCAAAGGCCCGTCTAGACGAGGGTAAGCGGAAGAGAAACGCGAGGGAGGGAGAGTGTGCGCACGAGGCCGAGCTGTATGCAACGCTGGCATGGGCGTTTTCTGTCACACTGGGTCCAATCGTCAGCGGGCAAGAAACCAAGTACTACGGAGGTGATCGGACCTTGCGTTTTGATGTGTGGCAGTTGAGGCAGGACTGTGTGGTGCGGTTTCGCCTGCGCTTGCGGTGGTCTGTGTCGACGGTGAAGTCGAGGTCCATGATCTCGCCTTTGAGCTGGAGGGGGGAAGTCGGCAGAGGTCATTTGAAATGTGTGGTGATAAAGGGAAGGGGGAAATGGGCATGGCGAGGAGGGGAGGGGGCAGGGATTAAGTAACTTGAGGGAGACTACGAGATCTGGGATCAAGACTCGTAAGAGAACAGATCTCGTTCGTGACATAAGCACAGAAAACGTGTGCAGTGCTAATAGTAATATACACCTTCCTCTTTTGGACAATCCCATCAAGGGACGACTGCCAATTAACCCCCCCGGTGTGACCTGTGACCGACATATTTGTTGTCAGCCTCACAGCTCCTTCCTGTCAGTCGACGCCCGTCGTCGACCACCTCAGGTGCCTGTCGTGCTTGTCCCTTCCTGGAACACATGCTGTATGGGCATCTCATCAAACGGGTCTCGCTCGTCAAACAGAAACCGAGCAACGGTGACGACATGGGGGTCAACTCACAAAGAGAAGCTCCGAAGGCATCCTCTTCCTGTCCATGGCTACGATTGGGAATTCCGTGTTTTTCTAATCGAACTTTGTTTCCGCTTTCGTAGATAACTTTGGGGTCATCCTCCTTAGCATAATTATCTTACCATTCAATTATTCCTCGATCGGACCCAATCAAGGAGCGTCATTGCGTGCCTGCCTGTGTGTCTCCGTCCCCCGTGTACCATAACAGAGGTCTTCGCATGTGATCATATCCGGCGTGATGAAACTGCACGCTGTACACCGGCGTTCGTGTCATCGCGTCCCAGTCCACCATTTAGCGACTGGTATCCTGTTACGCCGCCAGTTTGTAATCCGCCGGGAAAAAAAAAAAAGTGTGAGAGAGGCAAGTCAAGATCCCTCCGCTGCATCCGGTCGCTCTACTGCATTAGTAGCCAGTTACCGCTACAGTCCAATCTGAGGCATATCAACGAACTTTCCAACCCGTGGGCTCCGACTTACTTCCTCCGTACGGTTACCCTCCCCCCTTCTCACAGATCTCTTCCGTTTGATACCTCAGCAATATTGTGATCTCGACCCCTCACTCCTTTCTGCCGGTCCCTGCTCCCCCTCGCGCCGGTATCCAAATGGAGACTGACGATGACCCAGGTGTACTCCATCCCAGTCTCAGATTTGCTCCTCCCCAGCATCATATCATCGGGTAAACTACCTATCGCATTCCCCTTCTCCACCTACTCGGCACCACACTCACCCATCCCACACGGTATTAGCCATATCCCAAATCAACACGTTCTTATCAATCCTACCAGTAATGCGGTAATACTTGTCAATCTAACTTCGTAACCCGGCTCCAGGAGTTTCACACCCGCATCACTTCTGTGACGGTGAACTATACACGCACAGCGCATATCCGGACTGAGTGCTGAATCCTGATGCCATGATTGCCCATCACATGCTCAACGCGGGGGTGATGGCCAAGTGTGATCGGAGGCATGTCCACTGCAAGTCAGCGGACATGATAACAAACGAGTTATATATTCGACCACGTTGACACCCAAGGTCTTGGCCCGTTCCCCCTCGCCCCTTGGATTTTGGCTTCAAGCTTTACGCCGCTGCCAACAACGTTCAGTCGTCGAGCACGAGACGTACATATGCGGGCCTGACAGAATGTGTATCGCATGAGCATGCGCCACCGCTCGGCACGCCACTCCACTTCGATTTCCTGAATTCATATCGATACGAGTCGCCGTAGATCCGTACGCGTGCATGTCTATGGCTCGTGGCGTTCGTGCGTGGATAGGTGCGTCAAGCCTATCTCCTTCATCCACGCTCCATTCGAAGCATGACTCAGTCGATGGAACCCACCCTGTGAGTTCTTTTTGTCGGACACTGCCGATCCTCATGGTATCTCTCGCGCCCATTTTTCCGTCTTCTACGTGCGTGATCTGATATGCTCAAAGCAATGCACTTTCCTTGCTGGTCACAGTGAGTTTGCAAAAGTTCCGTCGACCTAACTCGCCTCGACTCTTGGGGGCATTAAGGCACGAGGTGTACAATAACGTATGTAACATGATAAGCTGTAAGGGTGGGCGTTGGCATGCAACAAGGTAAGGAAGCAGTTGGATATGTGCATCATGAAAGTGGCCGCCCGGAGACGACCGACGAAGCCAACTATAAGGAAGCCGGACGAGTTAGCAGTCACAGTCCGAGCTCCTCGGTACTCTTCCATCCTCAATCCCATCGGTCTACACCGGCTTTCTGGGGGGAAGGAAGCATTGCACAGCCTGAAATATCTCTTCGTCTATTTGTGAGCTTTGCTTTCTTCCCCTTCCTCGAGCGTCTGCCGCCTTCCCACGACTTTTGCGTCATACCAGTACTCAGGTACCTCCAAAGTCAACAATGACACCCGCTGGTGCGTCCTCTCCGAAGAAAACCTAAGAAATTCTCCCAGGAATGCTGCAACACCGGTCGGCCCGATTTCTCCCAACTTGCTATATAGGAGTACGTTTGCCAATTTGCTCATCGCTTAATGCCATTCATCGCCAGGCACTTGGAATACAACAGCGCTGAATTATATTTACATGCCCTCTTTTGCCTTATGAATCACACTTGGCGCTCCGTCGCACACTCACCAGGGTCAATGCTTTGTCTACCTCCGAGGACGCCAAATTATTCGGCTGGTCAATCGTTAAACCCACACCGATGGCAGGCTGACCAAGAACATGCGATGATAGCGGGGATGACAAACGTGTCACGCAATACGGCTTGTTGGGTGCGTAAGGATCAGTATGCTAGGCATTGAACTTCGCGAGCTATACTGTATCTCCGTGCCACCCCTCTCACGGTCTGTCACAAGGTTAGCAAATGTATACACCCGCACCTCACCATAACACCATGGGTGGTGACCAATAACGCCGGCGGGATGGTACCCTTCGTTAAATTGTTTCACCTCAGTAAGGCGTGTAAAAAGGGTTCTATATTGGCATGGCATGCGATGGAGCGCAGAGGACAGGTCGGACCATCATAAGCAGGCCCATCAATCCGTCCGTCTCATGCCACCCAAAATCACCTCATGTATATATGTCTACGTTTAGACCAAAAACAATGTCAACGGAGAATCTGAACCACTTGATGGGGTCGACGGCTTTCGTACTTTTCCTAGAACACTGTCACACTATCTTATCCTCCTGTCTTAGTGGCTATGTATGTAGACTAGCGGTGATGGTGTCCCATGGAACGTCTGTCAATCATTGGGCACGCAGGTTCAGTCAAATCGAAGCTGACAGTCCCCGAAGGACCAGTAGCCACGTTGCTGGCACGGGTATGGTAATACCACTTGGTGTGAGAATTCTTACCGGCATCATTAGTGCTGGACGGGCGGAGGGGTTGAGCAAATCAGTGGGTCACGATGACCTACTGATATGACAAGCCGAGACGCCGAAATCCTCAGCTTGGAACGTCGCCTCCGTCGGGTGTGACCAGTCAAATGAATCAGAAAAAACTCAGAGCGTGTTGCCGCAGTCATCATGATCTCGAGGAAGTGGTTTAATAACTTGCTTGACGACCGAGCTAGCCAGACGTCGAGCCGAGATACCTCGAACGCGTTGCTAAATGAAACGAAGTTCCTTTTCGGCTCTGTCTATGGTGTTTAGTATTTCGTATCCGGCTCGAAAAAGCGGGGTGTTATGTGCCCGTGACTCTCTGGATCCGAGAAGACAATGTTGACGTCAGAAGAGGGAACAACTGTGGTGTGACGTGTTTCCAAGCTATCAGCTGATGGATAGATAATCTGCGGACTATGTTTACGGCCGTGGAGCTACGGACGAACCCTTAGGGTCCATCATAAACTGTAGAGATGCAAATGGCGTACCGTCCTCTTCTTTCGTATGACCACGCGATGCGGATGAGCGTATGCGTGCTCGTGCATGCATTTTGAACTCGAAGATGAATTACGAGCTGGGCATATCTTGATGAGAAATGTGGTTGGGGCAGGTCCAGTCGACTCGGTGCCTCGCTGGGCAGAGTGACATAACATACTGTCAAAGAATACACATATATTGAACTTACTAGACTGCCAACACAATTCATCGTTGAAGAGGCCCTGAGAAGCTCTTGAGATTGGGGTTGCCTCCTCTCTTGATGAAATAGGTTCTCACATTCGAGAAGAAGGTTTGCCAATGAACACAGGGATCAACGTGCCGTCAACGCTATCACGAACTCAATGAGCGGTTGGTTGAGAAGAAAGGGCTGCGTTGCTTCCAAGAAGCTGGTTGGTGCAAAGCTTACGTTGTGGAAGAGCCGCCAACAGTGCTCATGACGTGGGACGGGCTTTGGGGCCGCTTGCCAGTGAGTAAGAGAAGGTCTGATTCAATCTGTTCCAAACTTGAGCCTCGACCACAGTCTAGACGCCAGGCTCCATCACGGTGAGAACCGCAACAATACCCATATTGTCGGCGGTCGTAAAAGCTGACCCGCAATCTGCAGTCCGTCTTCCTACATACATCCTTCTGCAGGCACGACAGGGTTACCAGTCACTCGACCGGCCTGTTGACCTCGTCCGAATTCTACGAAGAACAAATACTAGAATGGCCTGTAAGCCATGCGATTCTTTGGCACGATATGAATATGTGACGATCCGTTCTTGTACACCCCACCTTCCCTATCCATCCAGCGCCGCCGGACCACTGGTGCTATCATATGAAAATTAGTGGTTGCAACAACCAGACAGGTACATGCCACACGGTCATGTCCGCTGGCTGGCGTAATAAGCCTGCCTGGCTTGTTTTCGATCATCGAAATCGCATTGATTGTGCATCATATGTTACTAGCCGCACATGTTTCAGGCTGCAAACCTGAGAGTTCACCATAGATAAGTCCCCTCTCTAACTCGGAAATCCAAGCATACTTGAACGGGAATGTTTGTGTTTGTGGACTTTGTCGGGAGTCACAGGCCCGTGCTGCCCTTGATTACCGGTAGGTGTCGGGTATGCTTGACAGGGGGAAACAAATCTGGCGTCTTTCTGGAGGTGTCTGCAGGGCCAGAGACAATCAGTTATTGTACGTTCACCATTAGCTCTACTAGGTGACTATCATGATGGCAGTCTAGCAATCGACACCTGAATAATAGTGCGATCACAGCTGCTTTTGGAAATGGACCCCAGCCAACTGCACCGCTGCAGCGGTGGCTTCAATCCGCCACCGCCACCGGTAACTATGCATCACCGGCGGATACTTACCAATGTTGTTTGAGGTGCCACATGCTACTTGTTCCCTCGGCTGCGGCAGCTATTGTATCACAGCATCTCAATTACAGTGCTGCCTGTAAGACCACAATTGACTCGAGATGTGCAAGCAATACGTGTGACCTATTAGTGGTGATGGACATGAATATTGGGTCGAGGGGGTCAGTCTGATCGCAAAAATTAGGGTGTGACAGGCGCTGACGCTGACTGACAGGCGCAATCAGATCCCGAAATCAGTGAGCCCGCGGAAACAGTAGTACCGATTAGCTTTTAATTTATGCTTGGCCCTATGTATGCGACTCGAGCTCCCACCTCTCGTGCATGTGCGTTGTACCCAGCCAACTAACCATACCCTATTGTACGTACGATATCATCCATGGCACGAGCTTTATCGTTTACTTTGCACAGACCAGTGACAAGTACCACCTGCTTTGTGCAAATGTGCTCATTGACACAACAAAGCTAATGCTGTGGGGCTGCCCTAGGGCGATATCTAGCAATTGCCTGATCAACACGTGTTATCAGTGTAGTAGTGGAGCCTTTGCCGAGGGATGTCTTGGCCATGGTGATGCGGATAGACTCGCGGATAGGCGAGTAGATACTGTGCTGGTGGACAGTGATCCAGCAAATAAGCTTGACACTTGTTGCAATGCTGCAGCCTGCATTTGCCACAGCATGCCAATTCCTGCCCAGTGGCAGCAGGTGATATAGTATGCGATCGTGCGCAAGGCCATGCCAATCACAAGTACGTTCTCCCACAAAGTATGATCCGCTTGATTGGATCCTGTGACATCCTGTCCTCCCGCCACTGTCAATTCTAACATCATGCAACAGTGGAGTCATCAATGTGGAACACGATTCACGCGTATCGCAGTAGTAAGGGGTGACTGCCTTAATCCGAGTCTTGCCCCCAGCCGTTGGATTTTGTTGCATACGACACAGGTGGATGTGATACACATAGGGGCAGTTGCATCGGAGAACGATTCTACGTATTGCAGGTACTGACGTGCTGTGTCGACGAGTAACCAACGCGCAATCAGCCAGCCGAAGTGCAGCATTAATGCTAGTCAACAGACAAGATTTGAAACCGCACTGCCATCGACTTGTGCAAGGAGGGAAATGAGCGTGAAATGCTCCCGTTCAATGGATCTTACATCGGACCGTTTGCTCGGACTGCATCGAATACGCTCATATTCAGTATGACGGTGGCGAATGTCGATATGTAGGTATGTACAGTTACGCCATGGAAAACGTTGAAACGTGGAGCGAAACATTTTGGCGCACCGCCCGCTGCTGTTCCTGCGCAGTCCATACCCGTACTGACCCGGACTTCCGTACCGTAGTGGTTAGCCCATGTGTCCCGGTGTGCCCGATGATCATTCGCAGGAATCATTGAATCAAAATCCACGAACGACCTGGGAATGACCAGGCGTGAGATAGAATGAACCTGCAGCAAGTCGCCAGAAATAAATCATGATAGGTTAATTGGCCAAGGCCGTCGATCCTCCGTTTGCTCACGCAATTAATGGAGATAGGTCGGCTAGTCAGGCACGCGCGAAGCCAAGATGTTGAGATGAGTTCAACACCGTAGTACGTGGATGAAGCTGAATACGCTACGCACCCTTCGGTGTCAGATAACCTGGGTACCGTGCCTTGGAGGCGGTGAGTCCCCACTTTTAGCCGCGCCCGGGCTTTTTGCCAACCTCAGTTGGCCCGGCGTAAATTATGGAGCTTCCTAACGCGCACTTTGCGTTACATGTGTGTACCTCGTCCAGACCCTATCTAAACGAGAAAACCGACTCTCGATCACGGGGGAACCTAGTACCATGTGGTACGCTCATAGCTTGCTCCACGGGCGGCATATCTTGTTTGATCGCTCACACTTCCTTTCTTGTGGGGTATCTGCCAATTACGGTTAAAGCCAAACGACCCTGACAGCCTCGGTGCACTGACAACCATTTATCGAGCGTCCACGGCTCGGGCGCCGCATAGGGTTGATTGACAGGATTGACAGGGGCTACGACCATCATCATTGACATCGGCGGATGACAGTAAAACTTCAACTCCACCAACATTGTAGCGATTGCCAAGTAACAGCAACTACATCACCAGAAGACTTGCCATACGCAAGGTCGCCACCTTGGTTTGGCCGGTCACTTGAAGCTCGAGTTCGGTGACCGACATTCAGTATTTGGAACATAACGGAATGGAAGGACCGATGCGGTTGCCAAGAAGATGCTGTGTCGCGGCGATATACACGCCGATGGCTTGGTCTTGGCTAGATAATATCCGATAAATATCCATTCCACAAAGCTATACGCTGCTATACACCCTCCTCTGTAATGAATTGTTGTTGGATGGGCATCTCGGACGGGAGATTTAAAACAGATTTCTGACTCGATTGTTCATGCACCCACGAGGACGCATGTGCCAAGCCATCTTGGGTGTAATATCGCTGCCTCCCCAGGTGTTCCGACCGTAATGATCGGGTGCATTCACGAGCCAAGCAAGAGCTACTATTGCTATTAGCCCCGGCCAGAACTGAGAGCTAATAGTTGCATCGCATTCGCCATCCCTTGGACGCGGGTCAATCATAGGGCTTCGTCAGAATGCCGAGCCGGGAGCACCAAAGATAATTTTCTGGATTGCGGTGATGCGTGGTCTACGGTGCGTATGCCAGAAAAAATTTGCATGCGGTGGTTCGGGCTGGGCCCTGCAGAAGATTCAAGCCCGATAATGTTCCATGAGACAGGGGAGCCACTCCTTGGGTTGATTTCGTCTGGTTCTTTTTGTCCTACCATAGTGACCACATGTCATCAGCAGTCAGGGCAAACGAACCGTCGTTGAATAATTAGCCGCAATTGCTGTAGCAACAGCAGAGTAATATTGTCGGAAGGAACACCGTCTCCGTAATGCGGTAGTTACAAACCTTGCACCTTGCACACTATACGTCGTTAACCCTGATGTTCTCCTGGGTTCTCCAAGTCCAGAAACATAGTGGGGAAGGTGTTATGCCACTCTGTTCCGGACGTTACCATTGCATTTGTCTCCTGTGATTGCTACTGGGACATCTTACCCGCATGGCAAACCGCACGTCGAACCTGCATGTTCGTGCGTTCCGCGAGCAAAGTGTCATTTGCCAGTTCTTGCGCTGATTATTCTCTGAGCCCCAAATTTTGTCCCCCCGCGAGAAGAGGAAAAAACAGGCATAACATATAGCCAAAAGGTTGATCACGCTTCTCAGGGCTCATTAACATTGGGCAAGCACTGGGTATTCGCGTATGCACCCATCTCGCGCGGAATTGGCGATAATAGGTACGCTAGTCGGGCCCATGTGGCCACACGGAAGAACGGTGAATGATCGATGACGTAGCCTGTCTTAATGACGAACGAGACACCGGGCCTGTGGATATAGCGTTCGACTAGAACCTTGCGGACCTTTGAAACTTCTGGTCAGACCTGGTCATCCATGAAAATACGGTTGGGGGTGCAGTGGGGTCATCTATCAAATTCAATAAACATGTGGCTAGTATATCGTGAACAATTGGGTCAGATCGGCACAATGTGACAGATAGTATGTATACCAGAGCAGCCATCATGGTCCCGTTTGGACGTCCATTCTCCGACATATGCGGACCTTCGATCTGACCCAAATCCAAGCGGTTGGGTTCCTTTCATCAACTACAATTCGGGATAACACTCTCAGATAAGGATGACAAATACCTTTGTGACAATGCAGTAATTCGTAGGTTATCTGGTCCTGGAATTCGTAAGCGAGGGCGTGCGTACCGTTTCGATTGATGCCTGGCATTCTCCTGTCTCATCTCAAAATGATCCACATAAGCGAAGACTGTGTCAGGGCTGGGAGGGGTATAGGGCAGACGGGAGCGTGATCTGTCACTGATTGGAGGTAGATAAAAAAAGAACGGGAAAACACGGTAAACGTGAGATATCATTGAGAAGGAACCGGCCAGTGCGAGAATATGTCATTGAAGATGCAGTTCATTGTGTCCGACCGGCAGTTTAGCGTAACGGGCTACATAGGCAATCGATCCGAATAGATTCGTGTTCGCCATTCGAGACTTGTCTGTTTGACTAGTTGGTCCGTCGTCATAAGTTCGTTAGCAGTTCGCTTCGTCATCTACAATGTTTTACTTCCTTGCTAGACTGGATTTCGTCTTGATCGGTTTGTATTCGGATCACGGACAACGCCACTGTAGTAAACATGTTGTGCAAACATATGCACGTCCTGTTCTTGTTGAACCCCTGGTAATCGCGGGCGTATTACGTGCTTACCGGAACATACCGTCCGCCGCCAGTCCCTGTTTCGCATCCTGACCGGTATCGTGTGGTATATGCGGTTTGGGCATGCCAACTTGGTATATGGCATTCGTTTCACCAAGTGAGCTTAGAGCGCGGGATGCCAAGTGTCGAAAGTTGGCGCTGGAGCCTGAGCGTCGACGGGAACTCGGCGTGGAAATACAAAGAAAGGGTGTTATCGCTTCGCAACTATCATGCAAACGTAGTTCACACGAGGAATACAGTGATCACTTGCATCAGAATATCGATATGGCACGAGGGTGTACGTACCGTTTGAGTAATGGTAACCAGTTCTGTGAAAACGGTCGCTGAGTCTGTCGAGACCGGAGAGGGGTGAGAAAATCTTAAATACTCACGCACACGCGAGAGCGGGCTTGCAAGCAGTCCTGGAGGATGTTACCATCAACCTGGGCCGAGTGTGCTGTGAGTTTCAAGGGCCGGAGAGTGCCTACTCGGAATAGCGATGAAGTGTCAGATGAGGCAGGATACCGCCAGTGTACCATTCCTACTGCTCCACGGCGGAGTTAGAACCGGAAAGCTTTGTGTATGATTGTGCGACCTACGTAGAACCTTGAAGAAAGTACGATATGAACGCCTTGGACACCGCCGACGGAATGAATATGATGGCATTTCATTCAGTCGCATCTACAGTCACGTATTTTCCACAAACACGGGCCTGGAACGGATTCATTGGAAAGCGGGGGTGCCTTAGTCTTGTCACGATCGGGCTCTTCGCATATATCTTGCGCCGGATGTCCATGTTTATGAGTACTGTTGGTGACCAGTGATACTTACATGATTGAAATGGAGTCGCAGGACATGAGCATGTGCTGGCCAAGGAATTTCCTGATTAGGGAAACGACGTGGACACATTGAACGTGCATGTAGGGACTGGGGAAGGCGTGCATGTCGTTCCCCATAATCTAGCTTCCACTACGACTGGCACGCAAAAGTCCTGGGGTACAAGATGCTTTCTGAGACAACGGACTCTCCTACGTCTCCGCTGCGGGACGACGATGACGTGATCGTCTCACCTCCAGAAGCGGAACCTCAGCCTGGAATTAATGGAAACACCGTCAGATGTAAGTACAGATACACCTCATTGAAGATGGTCTCCTGAAAACGCCTTTCCGAATAGGGTACGATGTAAGTGTGACAATTCATCTTCTCCATGACATGCTGATGCAAATGTTTGCCGCAAGGCTGACCGCACCGAGCCGTATACTCGCATTGCACCGTTCCAGGAGCGACATGATACTTCAGTCGAGTGCGTATCATGTATCCATCTTGTCGGCCAACCTCTGAGGAGAGTGCAGATTTTTCTACAAGCCCATCACCCTCACGGCCCTCACCATCGGACTGGCTGCACTTGCTTATATCGCCATGACCCAGGACGTCCTCGAGGAAGGACGAGACAAACGGCGCATGTACGTCCTCTGTCTCACCCCTATTGCCGACCATCTCACCTTCATAAATGCAAGAGGGGCTTACGCTGCACTTGTGTCTTTTCTCATGTTCTCTATGATTCAGTTCAGGGACGGGCCTTTCGTACGCCCCCACCCTGCATTTTGGAGGGTTGTCTTGGGCGTAAACCTCCTATACGAACTTGCCCTCGTCTTTCTCCTCTTCCAGGATCTAGATTCTGCCAGGAGTATGATGACCCTTCTAGATCCTTCCTTGGGCGTCCCACTCCCAGAAAAGAGTTACGCTGAAAATTGTGCAGTGACAGTCGATAATATATGGGTTAGTCTTTCGGTGCCCTATGTTGTTCATGAGGAACCACCGCTTATCATTAGTTGTTTCGGGGGCTGCCGTTGGGATATCTCGATAGGATGCCATCGATATCTTCTGCCTCGCCCACGCTTTAGGATGGTTCGGGAAGGCAATGATACTACGTGACTATTGGTTCTGCTGGGTGTGACCATTTCCCTTCAATTTCCTCGATGGTCTGTGTATGTTTACTTGGGTGTGTGTGTGGGGGGTAGATCTTGAGCATCGCCTTTGAGCTTGCCGAATACAGTCTCCAACACCAATTACCAAACTTTGCAGAGGTGGGTCGTTCTAGGCTTGTACGGCTTCGTGCTCAACAGTCTCCAGTGTTGGTGGGATCATGTGAGTAGGCAGCCTCGTGATTATTATACTATTTGCAGATCCATTTCTGTTGCCCATAGTGGGTGCTCGATGTCCTGGTCTGTAATTGGCTAGGAACATATTTGGGTGAGGAGCTTTTGCACATAATGACACACAACGGAGATGCTGATAAATGTATGTAGGCATGAAAACATGTCAATATCTAGAAGTCAAGGTGCGGTGCACTCTACCCCGACGGCAGCGTAATCTTTCCGTTGGTCATTTGGAAAATAATGTGCTGAAACAAACTTGTGTGACGTTGAGTACAGCCGTATGAGTGGCGTGGCCTTCGCCAGACACGGGGCTTGCGATCCAAGGCACGACGTGTGCTAAGCCAGTTTTCGCCCCATGACTGGACAGCTTTCAAATGGGAAGGCACGGCCTCATTTTATCATTATACCACCGTCGTGTTGTTGCTTGCAGTTTTTCTCGCTGCGGAACTCAATCCGTTCTATCTCAAGGTTAGTTTCGTGTGGTGTTTTTTTGGAGGCGTTCTAATGTTGCCTAGTCTCTGTTATGGTTGGATCCTGACCACCCTTTCGTTATACTCCGACTCGCAGGAGTCTTCCTTTGCGCTTTACCGGCTGTGAGGGAATTGTATCAGTATGTCAACGATCCCAAGTGAGTTTGAGTTACTCTGGTGTCACGTTGCATGTACCAAACATGGCCATACTTCTAGGAAGGCGAAACGCATGGGTCAACATTGTTGGCTGCTGCTGGCCACGATCCTCACTGAGTTGTTGGTGATCACCAAGTGGAGCAGGGGTCTGTTTGAAGAGCCCCTCCCGCGATACGTGCGATGGGCGTGGACGATTGGCGGCATACTTTTATTGTTGTATCCAGCTATCAGGGTGAGTGGTTTCTCCTCTTCTTTTTCGCTGGGATGACGTAATCATATACTGGGCGGTATTGGCTGGGATTGTGACGGTTGCGACGGTATGCTGACGTGTAGTTTGGTGTTCCGAGTGCGCGGAGATACCTGCGGAAACATAACCGGAATCGGAAGGCAAAGTCGGCGTGAGTGCGAGTTTAAGCACGCCTTGCTGGACATATATGTAACTTGTCGAATACTCTATTTCGTTCCCTAACATACTATGTGCACCGCTACTTAAGTTCGTGGAAATTCTGGTCAAGTCAATGAAGTCCTGGAGACAAGGAGAATGTTCCTATTGCTTATTACATAAGCGCTACTTCATCAGTCAGCTCTCGACAGTCCGGCTTGCTTCTCTCCACGACCATCTCCTGCACCAACCCCGGTATCGTCAAACGACCAACTCGTTTTGTGACATTCGCTGTTTTATACGGCGTGCTGAATAGCTTGTCATGGATAACAGTAACCATCACGGCAACAGCGATTCTAGCGAGCACAGTCGCACACACATCGCACCCGGATTTCAGATTGGAGCAACCTTTCACAACGTTCTCCGAAATATCAACAATGCGCTCAACCAGACCCTTGCTGATACTCAGATCAGTGCGAGAGAGGATCAGTTGATGGAAGGCATCGTAGAGGATTCGCCTAATCTTGACTCTGCCACCGCTCGAGTAATGGAGGCACCCGCAGGAGCCCCTGCGCAGCTCCCGTCGTCTGCATCTGCATCGACAGGGTGTTCCATCCATTTCAGAAGAACCAGTTCGTTTGCACCCCTCGGAAACTCAGCGGGCGGCGGTAGAGGAAGAGCAAAATGAAGTCGAGGATGACTTGGACAACGATTCTATGCCAGAACTGCGCTTCTGTCTCTGACTCCTCGGAGGAGTCAGATAGCGAGAGCGTCGGTCTCTATGCATCTCACTATATCCCTCAGAGTCTGCCCTCCGTTGACCCCATCCCTTCAGGCGCTGCCTAATGCCACCGCAGACGGTAGCGCCGCCTCAGCATCCCGTCAGCCTGTCGTAGAAGACGATCATGATAGTGCCTGGACGGACGTAGAGGACGATCTCCCTCCTTCAGAACCTATCACAGGTAGCAGACGTGCACGAGTAGAGGACGATGTCGATGAAGCAAGGGATCGCAGACATCCATCAGAACGTGTGGGTGACTCTTCTTCCGGGGCCTCGCCTAGCGAAAATGCGAATCCCAACACCAATTCACGACAACACACTCGGCGGCAATCACCACATGACCAAAACCCATTTGGCTTCTTTGGAGTACCTACGAACGTAAATACGTTTACGTTTGGGAACCATGAGCCACACTGTGGAGCACACTGGTGAGAACGCTGTGCCCCATCCTCTTCCTCCATCATCACTTCAACGGGATGATGGCATACATCCCTAACCCACAGCCCACTTCGAACCCCGTTCCTAATTCTAATCCCAATCTCAATGCTAATGGAAATGCACCGCCGCATGCGCGCGTGGTTCTTTTGATTCCAGGTTTTGCGTTCACGATTCCACTTGGACCCTGTACCGATGCCCCACGGAAATGCACGTCCTCGCGCCAATGACGACGCCGAGCACCAGGGTCCAGCTCCAGCCGCGGAAAATGGGCCTGCGGCCAACCCACTGCACCACTGCTCGGCTCTGACCCTAATCAACCAAACATCATCGAGTCTTTCACGGCGTTGATGCAGGACTGGCTTTTCTTTGGCCCTCCCGAAGGGGCAAGCGAGGATCCCGAACGTGCTAAGAAATTACTCTCTGGGTTGGAGGTCGTTCCGACTGGTTTGGTCAAGCGACTAGAAAGGGTTGGCGGTGCGCCAGGTGGACACGTGGATGGGAAGGCTGCGTCGAATACAGCCCCCGGCTGTGCGATCTGCTGGGACTCTTTATTGGATGTGGAGAGGGCTTCATTTGACGAGAAAGAGAAGGGGGAGGAAGGTGTCAGTGATTCAATGGTAACTGAGCCCGCTCCCGCATCTGGTCCGTCGGATCAGACGGCTAGTACACCCACGTCCTCTGAGGACCAACGGATTATTGCTCTTCCATGCGCACACGTCTTCCATGCCTCTTGTCTCCTGCCATGGTTTACGCGGGCTAAACTGGCTACCTGCCCTACGTGCAGGTTCAACATTGACCCGGAAAACTTGACATATTCCCCGCCCCTTAGACGCTGGGTACCGCCCGCTGCCCCGTACTACTCTTGCTCAACCAGGTGTACACCGCGCACAGGACAGCGCCTCCGGGCTCCGATGCTCCACCACGACAGCAACAGTCAAATCCACCTACCTCAGATACTGCTGGGCAAACTGGCCCGCGACCTGCTGGCCCTACTGGTCCAGGATTCAATCCCTTTACTGGAATGCCGGGCTTCCATGTTTTCCCGTTCCCTGGTTTTTCAATACCACTTGGCCCTCGCCCAGCTGGACCTGCTCCACCGCCACCTGGTGCCACTACCGGACCAAATGCTCCACCTGATGGCCAGCGCTCTCGTGCACAGAGTCTACCCAATATGAACGACAATCGGCCGTTCCCACCGCCTGGTATGCCTATTGATATCTTTACCATTGGAGTGGATATGATTGTGCGCCCTCCGCCGTACGATAATGATCATGATCATGGGACAAATGGCGGTGATCATGCTGACGAAGCCGCAGGAGCACGAGATCAGGGAGATCCTCCAGATAATGGAAGGTCAAATGCCTTCGCCCAGGAGATGAGAGAGATGTTCGATGTGTTGTTGCACTCGACGGCGAATATGATGGCCGCCAATGGCGCACCTCCTGCAAGTCCTACCGATGCTACGAATGGTGGGCCTCACCCTCCCCAAGAAGCCATGGGTACTGCCCAGCCTCCGCCCCAGCCTGGTCAAGGTGCTGGTCCATCTGGTCCTCGACCCACCCAACCCTTTGCGGGCTTCCGCCCTACGCGTCCGATGCCTCCTCGGCGGGAGCGAAAGCCGTGGACCTTGCCGCCACCTCCAGGGCCCTCGTTACGCCAGCGAGTTGAACAGAAAGAGCGCGAGCAGGGTTTAAGATGTTCCGATACATCATGCGGGATCGGTCCGTCAGATGACGAGCCTTACCCTCCTCTCTCTCACTTGTCAATGAAAGAGGTATCGATACACAAGCAAGTCGATGGGGCTATCGTGACCTCCGGCGCGGTGTGCGCGCATAAGTTCCACCCTGCCTGTTTGGTCAGTGCTGAACGCGTTGCGGGATGGGGTGGAAAAGAGACGAACGATCCCATGGTTGAAGTGTCGTGTCCGGTGTGCAGAGCCGTCGGATGTGTGACGCGGTCAGAGTGGGAGGAAGGTATTGTTGCTCTCTAGATTAGAGGGGTGATGTGCAGTCGTCTTTGCGACGGTTTTTCCCATATACGAACGATTTCACCGACTGGCCGTGAGTCGCCTCGACGGCCCTCCTCATGATGCCGTCCATCGACCGCTCCGTTGTTTAGGCCTTCACGTATGTTTCTCCCTCACGACGGACTGTAATGATTTTTTCCGAGTCATATCATTCCATTCCAATGTCTCATTGTCTTGCTTTGTCACTCCACCTCTCCCCTATCGACCATTGATAATTCGCATAGTCTTGATTGTCTCTTCACGACATACCGTATCAAAGAATTCCATTTGTAGTTTGTTCTGTATCCACGAGCTTAATAACAAAAAGCAATGTTATTTAGTGCCCACTCCGTCCCTTTTGTGATTCAGTTGTCGCTCTGCCCTTTGCGATGTGCATTCGATTTTTCGGCTGGCGAGTAACGAGGGGACTCTTAACGCTCCATACAGCAAAATCTAAAAACATACTAGCGCACATCTAAGAAACAGTATTTCAGTACACATATTGTGGGAATGCAAAACCAGAGGTCAACGGGCGATCTAACTACTGTCGCATTAGTCCTCCGCTCTAAGCCGACAGCTTCTTCCGCAGGAGGCTCTTGAGTGTCTCACCGTCCTCGGCAAACTTCTTAATTCCTTCATGCAACTTGTCAAACGCCATCTGATCCTGGAGGAGTGCCCAGCGGAATTCAGGTTCATTATCGATGAACGAAACCTTGGGCAACGGTTCGGCTTGAGCAGCTGTGAATGTGTACGTGATGAACGGTATTCCATGACCGAGAGATAATAGAGGCGACGTCAGAGAAGGTGATTGGTGATGAGAAGAGTCGTGAAAGAAGGAAATGGCGAACGGATATTATCGGGACGAGATAAGTAACTCAAATAATAAAACGAGCGAGGGGTAAAAAAAGGCACGCGGGGAAAAGAACTTACCAGCCTGGGCATCAAGCCTCTTAGGAACGGGATCCGTCGACTTCTTGAGTTCTTCCAACAATGCAGGGGAGATGGTTAGGAAATCAACCCCCGCCAATGATCTGATTTCGCCGGTCTATCGGGTAGAGAAGAAGATTTGGGGTGAGAGGGGAAGAAAAAGGAAATTATTGAGAATGGATGCGAGGTTCATGTGATGCATGGGGAATGTAAGAAGTGGTGCGACATCAGCGGTGGGAATAAACCATGAAAAAGTAATTGAATGCGTACGTTACGGAAGCTAGCACCCATGACGATGGTCTTGTAGCCATGCTGTTTGTAATAGTTAAAGATCTTCTTGACCGATTTCACACCAGGGTCCTCGTCCCCTTCATAATTCTTTCCGGTTGCCTTCTTGTACCAATCAAGGATCTATGGGGACGTTTAAGATGAGCACGTGCACGTACCGCGTAGAACTCCGAACAGAAGTCTACAACTCACACGTCCCACGAAGGGTGAAATGAGGGTGACGCCTGCTTCAGCGCAGGCGACTGCCTGACCGAAACCGAAAAGGAGGGTGAGGTTACAGTGAATACCGTCATCCCTTTCGAGTTCTCGGGCGGCCTGGATACCCTCCCACGTCGAAGCGATCTTGATCAAAATCCTCTCTTTGCGGATACCGAGTGATTCATAGAGAGCGATGAGTTCCTTTGCCTGGAGAAGATGGCAATATTTGTCCATCAGGATGATGGTACATGAGAGTTTATCAAAACAAAGACGGGGACCTTTGCTTTGGTGCCTTCTTTGTCGAACGAGAGGCGGGCGTCAACCTCCGTGGAGACCCTGCCCGGGATGATGGCGAGAATCTCTTTACCAAACTCAACGAGCTACAGTGCGGTGTGTATACAGATCTAATCAGGAGTAGATAAAGATCTGGGCGCCGTTAGCTCTTACCAGGCGGTCCATAGCGGCGTTGGTCTGGTTCTCGAGACTGCCGCCTTTGTTCTTGCCGTACTGGACAGCCACGTCGATAAGGCGAGCGTAAGCGGGCTTGTTGGCGGCGGCCAAGATCAGGGAGGGGTTCGTCGTGGCATCCTACGCACCGAATCTCGTGAAGATAGACCCTATCGGATGCAAATAGTAGTGTACCTACCTGAGGCTTGTAGGCATCGATAGCTGAAGACGATATTATCAGCGGACAATTTCAGCGATGGTTGTATTGTATCGAGTCCCACACTCACATTCGAAATCTCCTGAATCGGACACAACGATGGTGCCGGTCTGTTTGAGTTGGTCTAGCGAGGTAGTCATGGTGTACGATGAGGAGAAGTATGAGTCGGTGCACGGTGTCTCAGCTTTATAAAGGACGTCTTAGTCCGCCGTGAACACTAGATTTCCCCATTCAGAGTAGGCCACCAACGTGTGTCATCCTAGCACCATCCTTGCGACAAACCACTATAGTACTGTCATGCCAATCGCAGAGCACTCGCAGTGAAATTAAATACGACCCTTAGCGTTCTCTGCGTACATTCACCCATCGCAGGAGTCGCTCGCTTGTTGATCTCCTATGCAGCGCGCCGGTGCAACTGACAGTGAGAGATCCGCTCCGCACGTTTGCCACAACACAATCCGTGGGCTCTTTTGAGGCATAATTTCACCGACCGCCTCAAGAGCAATTCTTAACATGGTATTGTTTTAGTTACAGGGTATTTATCGCCAAGTTCGTTATCAGAAGAGACCCACTCTGTGGCGGACAGGTGCCTGGAGATAGTGTCAGGTCGACACTTTGGTCCGACGCAAATGCAGCTCCCGGACACTGTAGATCCGACGCTCCTGAATAATGAGCAAGTCATCCACGGGTATCTTCGGGTTTTCGCGCAGGGCGGCTTCAAGTGCCATTGCTCCTTCTAACAACTTCTTGTTTCCAGTGTCTTGTACGCATTTCCCGGATGCTATGCGATCCGCCGGCTCGGGCAACGTCCCGTCCGACTGTATGTTTACTGGTTGCTCCACAGGTGCGAAAGAAAAAGAAATCCAATTTCTCACTTGGTGGACACTGGGACGTGGTTTTGTAGATTGGATTATACTACCGGGAGATCGAATGTTCAAGATGCAAGCTGTTATCCGAGCAGCCCGGGAGGCGAGACTTGACTCGATGATGAATATTGTAGCAGAGCTGAACACCACTTTGACTGTAAATTTGGAAGTTAGAACCCCAAGGCGTCGATATCGCTGGTTCGCAGCAGCGGATTAAGCTCATTCCATACGATGCGTTGGTGAGTACTCGCGATCGGGTCTGCATTCAAACCAAGCTCTTGAATGTTTTTAGGTGTTACACGAAATACGAAATTCTGGTAGGACCGGGGTTCCTGCATTAACATATGCCACCGTTGCTCCCGACGGTGGCTAAATGGGACAGAATATGATACACCTCCACCATCAATATGTTGCCTACGTAGTTGGGCTTCATTGTCTCCAATGCGCGTAACGAGTGCTTGCAGTGATCCCGTTCATGCGCTGCGAACGTCTGGACATGGGATGTGGGGGGTAAGCTCAAAGAGGCAGGTTATATTTAAGTCGTAAGTTACCTATAGTTGATGTTCCAAAGCAACTTCCAGTGTTCTCGTATCCCCTAAGCCCAAGCAGGGCTTCTGCGGATAAATCCGTACGTCTGCCATTGTGAAGATGTCCCGAGGACCCTCAAGAAATGCTTGCTATTTGTACACTACGTGATACTGTCAACAGAAAATCGCACGAAGCCAGGGGACCCTATCTCTCACCCCCTCATTTTTTTGTCAGGCAGTGGGTGTCCTTTGAAGACCGCAAAGTTTATGGCTCCCTCCTTGACCGGTATCATGTAGACCCGACTTGGAGTTTGCCAGAAAACCTTGTTACGTGACTGCTGGAGATCGCGGAAGGTGCAAATTCGTCTTCGGGACTGGTTGATCCCCCACTGACCACGATTAGCCCGACCGAATGCCTCCGTGCTCTGAACAAAATGCAGGTGAGACAGCAGGCTCATGGAAACTCTTTTCAGCGAGGCTTAGCCAGAACGATTGGGTGAAACGAGCAAGGAATTTGAGGTCTGTCGGCCGATGCCTCTTCGATACCTAAAGTGGGTCCAAGTAGCCTCAATGGTTCACCATTTGCCCTTGATCAGCAAACGGATGAACTTCGACGCTGTTGGGAACCTCGCCAAACCCACTTTGTGAAGTACTGTCTTCGTCCCTGTTGCTCGGCTGACGCTATTAACCACGCCGCTAAATCTGCTCGAAGCGTTAACACCTTCCGCTTTCCTGAGCATTCTACACTAGATGAGTTGGATGTCTTCAAGAAGTATTGACAGGGGTTGCATTGACCACGGGCATCAAACTCAGATCAAACAACTGCATAACGGTGTACAACTACGCCAGACCATCAAGTGCGGCTTGCCTCAAACAGACGATTGACATGTAGAAGAGAACACACAGATATACCATCGACTAGCTGTTGATGCTTGTACTAAAGTCAGCATTTTGCTAACAAAGAACAGATACCAATACCCGTTCCCCTCGCGGTATTAAAACGTACTTGCGCCGAACGACTGTAACCACGCGAATACGGAGCCAACAGGGATGTGCCCAGCCAGGCGCGTGGACTGGTAGAAAGCAGCCCAAGAGCCTGAGAAAGATTACATGCAATTATGCATACAGCACGCAAACATTAATCTTCGCACCTTTTATAACTCCTTTAATTCCAAACCCCAGGCAGCGGACAATACGCTGAGCAAGCCAGCGCAAGAGTGAAAGCAGTGAAAGCAGGGGTGCGGGACCGAACCATATCGACAACAACACCAACATGATAACGAGTAACACAAACAACCAAAAGATCAGCATCGCTGCCTCCACCGCCGCCGCATAGTGGGTGAGTTGTGACTAAAAGGCCATCAAATACACTACGCCGATCGAATGGGACCAATATGCTTACCAAACTCCAGTATTCCAGGGACTGCACGCCGTGTGACCAGCATTTGATCGGTATTCATCAAATTCGTGCCGCCGAGATTTCTCTTACTCCAATCTGATACAAGCATATGGCCTAATTCGAAGACCTTTTGTACCGCTGCAATAATTTGAGGCCACATCGAAGTAGTATCACTTGTTAGGGAGGCACGAAATGTATTATCTAGGGTCGAAATTCAATCGGAGTGTAGAATGTTGAAGAGGAAAAAGATATGACCTTTTGTCGGAGATGACCGGACCAAGCTTAGTCACTAGATCGTCCAATCGGCAGTCACGTGCAACTGCGACTCTGAGCCTCCCTAAGAAATAATCATTGCATGGGAGACTGCTGGTACCTAGTTTTGCTGCCATGCTTCAGACTGACGAAGACAGTCAAACATCCTGACTGAAAGGACACTTGCAAAAACTTGCCAGAGGGAATATCTAGTATAGTGAGTATCTGTACGAGGGATTGCAACGTGAAGTGGGCGAGGCCTGGCGGCTACATCGTATGCTCTGGCCATGCCACGTCACGGCTCTGCTACCAGCCAGTGAGCTTGCGTGCTCGAGTCGTGTCACGATAACGATCCCCAGGACTCACTGGACATAGAAAGCGTTCGAACCAGCGCAGCTCTACGTACAGCTCTCTGCCTCCCCCCTAGCTGTCGAACAGTGTAAGGACGTAAGGTGAGACCTATGAACCAGTCAAGCCGTTCCTTTTTTCACCTGCATGGTTGAACTGTAATCCGGGTGGGTGATTAGAAGTAGTCGACTTCAATCAAGGCTGTACGATTAGTGTGACGAAAGCGAGTTCGTTTTAGTCATACGGGGTTAGTCTGTTCTCGTTGGAGGGAGTCTTTCGGTCACTCAGGAAGAACCGGCCGGAAGTGCCTGTTCGAGATAAACTCAGGTCAATAGCATCAGTACCTACGACCTTATATACGTTCAGAGTGCGGCGGGAGACAAACAGGTGACTAAAAAGAGAGACACAAAGGGAAAGAAAGAGAGGAAAACAAGCTGCTAAATTCCGAGGCGTTTGTCGGTCGTGTGTGATTGTGATTCGTTGGTGTCGTAGACGGATGAAACAAGCGCGTGGCACATACCATATTACTTTCGCTATAACCCTTGGTCCTCCACCGCACCGACCGCAAGTCTGCAAGCCGGTGGCTCCCCAGCAGCTCTACTGGTCAACGTGTCCATCTGAGGCTGGCCATGCCCGATATCACGGACGGAGAATTCGAGGCAAGTCCAATACGGCTACTCGTGGGGATGAATACCTCTTACTACTCCGTCTAGTCCCTCATAGCCGATAGTGCCACATCGCACTCGATAGCTTCGTTATCCCAACTTGCAACGTTTGCAATCAATGGTGGCTGCCTTCCTGCTCAATACGAGCGGCTGTCTACTATCCTGTACGGCCATCTCCGGTCCACAGGGCTACCGCAGTTTACACAGAGTCTGGAGGAACGCAGACTGGGGGAGCTGCAGGTTCCTATCTTGTCTATGAACACCTTGGGGGTAACCCTTCCCTTATGGCTGGCTTGCAACGAGATCTCCGATCGTCTCCTCAGACGTCTTCTGCGTCACTGGCAGGACGTCCGCCAATGGATCGTCTTTTTTCACGATAAAATCATTACTCGGTTGGAGGTCGATCTGGAGCTCCGAGTGTTATGCAAGAAGTCTGTTCTTGAATACATGGGTTTGTTGCAACACAGTTTGGTACTGACCTGGTCACAGCACATACCAGCAGACAAGGACCTCATGCGTGTCATATCCAGCTTGTGGCTCCTCGAAATCAACAACCCACTATTTTCCAGCTGGTGTTCCACGTATACACAATTCCACCATCAACGTGATTCCGCCATTTTCAACTCTGCAATCCTCATTGCACATGAAATTGATGTCAAGGTCGACTGGGCTAACATCATGGAGGTTTTCGGAAACGATTATGATTATTTCGCGCACACCGCTGTCGCGCACCTCCGCTATGAATTATCCCAAGATCCCCCTGACATGGAATGTATCGCATGGGATGTCCATGTCATTTCAGCCCTTGCCCTGATTGCCAACCTCCATTTGGCCCTCCTTAAGCAGGGATCTCTCTTTGCTTGCCTCGACGTGCTGAATTTTGTTGTTTCTAACTCGTGGGAAGGCGACAACAGGAAATACGCAGCACGTTGCATCGCTAACGCAGCAGTTTACCTTAAAGAAGGACTCGAAGACCTTGACGGGGTGCCTCTCGTTCTCACGCTTCTCCGCATGAATCTGATCCCTACCTTACTCAAATGCGAACCGCTTCTGCCTCTAGCAGATAACGATACAGCCCGCGATCAGCCCGGGCAGCTTCTAGGCAGGATATTAGCATCCTATACGATTTATCGTTCCGTCCTAAGGAGGGTGATCCCGCTTATCGAGCAAGTCCAGGAAGCAGGTGAAGATCGGCACCTTCAGAAGGGGTCGTTATTATATGGGGATTGGCAAAGATTCAAGGAGGTGGTGCGCGAGCGCGCCAAGATGTTAAAACCTGATTACCCGACCCCACATACCGTCCAACACTGTCATAACGAAAGGGTTCGTGAACAATCGCTCCCCTGTGAAAGTTCCTTACCTTAGTTTTGCAGTGCTCGAGAGTGGATCCCCTTGGGACCTTCAGGCGTTGTGGAGGGTGTTTGCACTCGTTTTACTGCAGTAAAGAATGTCAGCGATTCGACTGGCAGCAGGGTAAGCATAAAGCTTACTGTCAGAGAATCCAGGAACGTTACGTTCGAACGGGTAAGCATTTTCGACCCGCGAGACTTTCCCCGAGCACTAAGACGTTGTCACTCAGACGGACAGATGTTTATGACCTCCTGTAATGACTTTCGGTTTTTCGAAAGCGTCATCATCGCCGAACTCCGAAAACATCAGGACCGCATCATCGCGCACAAGCTAAAGGTCAACGTCGTAGAGTTCGATTTTACCAAGGGTGTGACGGATGTCGTCTTCGACTCTCTACGACTGGACCCTAAACCGTTCAAGATCCTATGTCCTTGTGAACAGTTTTCGCATGACAGATGGGAATCGCTCCTGGTTAGGGCGAGGAGGTCGCGAGAGCAACTGGTTCTCGTCAGGGCGTATATACCTGGAGGAATGTCAAGGAAGATTTTGTTGAGAGGCTATGAGTTAAGGCGTGTCCTAAAGAACGACTGGAGTGTTGAGAACAAACTGGTCTTTCCTCATCGCCTTTGTTTGACCTTCACTTGCTGTGGCCGACCTTCGGACACACGGTTAGAAGGTACGAGCGGGAAGTGCCTGAGGGAGCGACGCATTGGACATGCGTGACTTTTCTGTGCTTCTCCTTGTGTTGTATTCGGAATGGTGTACTTCTGCAGTCGTGTCTGTAGCTTCGAGTTCTTTTGTCCGTATTCCCGAGACGCAGCTCCACCACTTTTGAGGTAGCCAAGTCCTCTTGACCGTATTTCGTTGCTGGATTATCTATCTTTGTCAGAATGGTCAGCTGTGCTCCTGTCGAGCTCGAATGAAAGGAGAACCCCTAAATCGTCCTGTCGATACGGGGAGCATAACATTTCAGCGTTCTGTGGGGATGTGGCCAGCTCCCCAAAATCAGACAGTAGAAACATCTTTCTCAGACACTCTGGCCTTGCCATGAAACATGATGTATTTTGATGCCGAAAAAAGCCAGACAGCGAAAGGCGGACCTGGTGTGACCGAGTCTATGAACTACGGGAACAGGAACGAGCATTATTGCAGGCAAGGGGAACCGGCGTCGGGGACGGAGGAATATTGCCGGGGCACTTGTTTGGGAAGCATAGCAGGAACGCACAAGGGACTGAGCACAAGTACGGGGAGCTGGGAGGTTGAAACCAAGATGGCCAAACCCCAAAACGCTGCCATGGAATAGGTCATAACATTGCAACGAACTCATTGCAATCCTAACAAGAGACCGCAATGGGAATCCGCCAGCGTTCGAAATGATTTAACATCTGGATACACGTCTTCAGTACACCTCCTTGCGCATGCAGGGGCGCTACATCAGTCCGAGATCCAAAAACGCAGAGAAAGAAGAAAGGAAAAAGATACAAGACGAAAGTTGTAGGTAGTTCAACAGTCTAGTATCATCTACCATGTCGCATTCAGAGCGAGAGCTGGTAGTCATACTCCTCATGCACGCTCTGTGCAATCCACAACACAACTGCTGAAAGCATGAGCGCCACATTTTGCGATACGTTGGCGTAGCCGTAGTAGGTGTATTGTTCTGGGTAGTCGTGCATGATGTACTTAAGTACCAGCAGCGACTTGGAGGAGAAGCGGAAATCAGAAGTGGTGCCACTTGGAAGAATATGAAAAGACGCATACCACGCTACCAGCAAGTCCTCCTGCCATAAAGGCAAATCCGATAAACAGGAAGAGACGTGCCCGCCAAACTGCGCCAGGATCTCCAAATCCGTCATCACCCTTTATACGGTCCTTGTCAATGAGGTTGATTATGAGCATCCCAAGCAGCGAGCAAATGCCCGGTACCCAGTCGACGAAGGCGACATGAACAGGGGGCGGGATCTGTGGTTCGTCATAGGGGGGATGAGCATGGGCCGAGAGTATGGCAGCGTCGAGAAACGTCCAGTTGGCAAGCGCAAACTGAAGAAAAGTGTAAGCGGTGGATACGAATACGTGAGATTGTTGGCAGGTGACGCCGTACCAATGCCCCGGCAAGATAAATTCCGATCGTACGTCTGTGTTTTCCTAGATTAAACTCTGGGAATGGGTTTCAAACAGACCCTACGGGGATCGTAACTTGAACGAGGAAAAGACATTCTGCAAGACGAATGGAATGCATCAAACGACCGGAAACGCTGGGGGCACTGCGTTCAAATTACGTAATCACGTGTGACTGACCAGCTTGCGGCCCGCCTTCGACCGAATGTTCGGTCTTTGACTACCTTTTATGGTTCTTACAAATCAGACAGCAGCTCAGCCTTATTGAGCAAAACCACTTCTCATAGTCCTCCCTGTACATACGCTAAACTCTTTACTAGCGAGGCCCCTACCACCTTGCAATGGATGCAAGCCACTAATAAAGCAAGAATCTTAGGTATAAGCATTATGAGAAAATCTGTTGTGCTACTTACCTCAGTTGAGGCGGATAAGCAGACCGCTCCTCGCATAGACTGGAAATCACCAAAGTGAAAGAATTTTTTCAGCAGGACATACATATTCAATGATGCCACTGCAACACCCCCTTTGCCTCGGGCCCATTTGACGCCCATATCAGTGAAGAGTTTGCCAGTGGCACGTATCTCTGCGCCCCCGACCGCTGGCACGAAGCACCTGCTGACGCCGGATGACTGGATGGCCTGTGTCGTCGATTTGCCGCTCGAATTACTCGAACACATCTTATACATGTTGGATCCCTTGGACGTCTCGCGGATTGCTCAGTCCAATCGGTTCTTTCGCAAGATCGTCTACCTCACCTCGAAACTACCAGCGGTTCTGGCGAGGTCTGTACCTTGCCCTGCCGTTGGACGACCCACGAGACTCGGTGACATACCTTGGCAACCCGCGCCTAAGGACAGGGACATCTGCCATGGGTAGTGCGATGGCAATCGAAGAAACCCAAATAGACACTAGCAACGTTAACCCGTCCAGTTCCGTGGAACCAAGCGATATCGATTGGCAAGGAGAGCTGCAAAGAATCATACGTGCACGCACCGTCGTGCGAAATCCACAGCTGTCCCGGAAGGGAGAGTGGAAAGAAGTGCTAACGACGCTACTCGAACTCGCGACGACGCTTCCGCCGGTGCCATTTGCAGAGAGCGAGTGTGCTTCTCGAAATGTCGCCTGGGTGCAGCGTCTCTTGCAAGATGGTGCATTTCTGGATATTGAATCAACGATGGATGATCAAGACGATCAGGCCGGACACAGGTTCGAAAAGGCAGGTGAAGGAAGTGGGATGACTCCGCATCGGGCTGGGAGGGACAACCGGATGCCGGCGTACCAGCGCCCGGATCTGACGGCTGAAGAGTCACAGATGCTGGCGCGACTTCACACATGGGTTGGACTGACACAGAGGGACGTTACTCGGCCCCGGGCCCGAGTTGCATCACGGGCTTTTGTGTACGACCTGCGCAACTTCGGGAGCAAGAACCTGTTTGGGCCGTTCATGCTAGATGGGACCATGCGCGTAGACTGGAAGTGTATGTGGGCGCTCGCACATGTTTATGGAATGAAGTGGATTGAAATGGAAAAAGAAGAGACGGGCGACTACAGTGATCGCGATGTGGATATGGACATGAACAACGAGTGGTACAGTTGCCCGCTAAGCTTGCCATTTTGTCAGAGCGTCATACCGCCGGGCATGAACCTCGATACGGAGCTAGACTGGGCTGGTGTCGAGGGGCTGTGGTATGTTGGGTACTCCTTTCTCGATCACAGGGAATTTTTGAGTAAGGATTTCATTCTTTTCTACTGTCTTCCTTGTGTTGTTTCCCCCCGCCTACTTTCATCTCTGACTGGTCGGGACGATATTCTGACCAAAGGCTCCTGCTTATGTTTGACAGTTTACAATTATTCCTCCGTGCGTATCACACGTTGCCGTCTTCACTCGTACATTCGAGCCGACCGAAATTGTCAACCATAGCTTAGCGATGCACTCGACACATCCATTTTTGAAGGCGACGATGTTCCCGAGATGCATGCCTCCGTGACCATGTACTTCCGTGTGATCAGCACTGAACACGATCCGGACCACCCTACACGCCCCAAGATCAATTATGCCGGTGAACTTGACGGCCAGTTCTCAGTGGTCGGGTACGTCAAGCTCACATCCGACGACCAAACCTGGTGGCATTTTGTACGTGTCGGTTTCTCTGAATTTTCTGGCTTGCATTTGGGTAGTGTTGACGCCTTGGGTTCTTTTCTTGTTGACTTTGGCAGGCAGGCGGGAATGGTGATCAACCCGTATGGAAGTATGCCTCACTACCAGTATGATCTCTCGAGGTTTTTCTGACCCTGACTATTAGTTGCGAGGGGGTTGGTCTTGGCGGTGTACGGTCCCAGGCTGGCGTACTTGGCACCTGGTCGACCGTCTTCCATGACGCTGAAGACCCTGTTGGTAAGTGCATTCTGTGCATCCTCGCACCCACCACTCACCCAGTTTTTTTTCTCCGTTTAGGGCCGCTCTGGATGCGCCGTCAGAAGTTCATTGTGGATTGACGTGAACATAACACCAGTTAGAGGTTTCCAACCACCGTTTTTGTTGGCATCTGTTGGTTTTGTAGGGTCTGTTGTCCTTCGGTACCTGGGTCCGGATCGGGGTTGACATTGATCTATGTTGTAACGATATACTGGTTCTTAGGGTGTAGGTGCGTTGGGTTGTGCTCTGTCGTCCGCATGACATACATTTATTTATATACCCTACACATGTTGTATTTACCTGCCTGCATTCACAAAACTCGTGACAGATTGGTCTCGATACCATTCACTCACAAACACGCCACAAGAAGTATATGAGGAAGCGTTTTAGGGCATTTAGTACTGGTGAAGATATGTCAAAGATAAACTCTACAATCAAGATACAGTGATAATACAAAGTCAAAGATCACTATGCGCAACTGAGAGCAAGAGATCGACGCAATTGTAAGTGCTCTAAGTTCAAAGTTGAATTTCAAATGTCAACCTTCCATCTTTACACACACCGCACTTCACGCTCTCCATATTCTCTACGACATAGTGCGCACCGATCCCCTCGATCTTACTCCGTTCGTGACTTGTGCAGACAGCGATCACCGTGGCACCGCTTGCCAGGCCCGCACGGATTCCGCTTGGCGAGTCCTCGAATACTACACAGTTCGATGCTGAGAATCCTAACTCACGCGCTGCAAGTAGGAACGGGTCGGGCGCGGGCTTCCCAGCCTTGAGGCGCTTGTCATCCGCAGTAATGGTGACCTTTGGGGGGGTGATTCCAACTCGAGTCATACACCCGTAGGCTATGAAGAAAGTACAGAATGAGTAACATGCTAAGAGAGACGAATCCAAATTACACACCATAGGTCTTTGCGCCAGACGTAGCGACTGCGTATCTTCCTTCCGGGATAGAGCCCATGAGGCGTTTGACTCCCGGAAGGATACGCACGGACCGGTCGACACCCGCAGCCTCAACCTGCCAGGCCTCAAGCTGGTGCTGGAGCACTTCACTAGACTTAGCTTTCAAGTCGGTGGAAGGGTAATTGTGTGCAGTTTCGAAAGAGAGAACTCCATCTTCTTCGATGACAGGACTTTCGTGGACGGCTACCTCAGGAAGCGCTGACATGGCTAAGCGGCTCGTCAGACGGGTAGCAAAGGAAGGTCGACGTGAGGAGTTAGTAACGAAGGATGGGGAACGGGATGAAGGCAGCGAGCTGTCAGGAGTCATACTCAAATCAGGGGTATTCGCGCCTGATTCGAGAGGGGTAGGCAAACTGATGCCGCCTTCTGAGCAGAGCCCAGTGCGGCAGCCGTTCCCATAGAGGTTGTACGCATCAGCGAAGAAGAGGATGCTCTCCTCGAACTTGCGGACCTCGTCGTCCATCTCGTGCTGTTTAATTTCTGGTCTGAAATGTGCGAGGTTGTCAATGGCACGTTTACCGTGCGTCGCAGCAATGACATAGGCAGGGTCGAGGCCAAGGTCAGTAGCAACCTTTCCCCATGCTGCTTCGACGGCAGCAATAGAGTCCGTCAGAGTCCCGTCCTACGGCGAAGGTCAAAGACTGGATATACAGAAGGTGGTCAAATAGAGAATGCACCATGTCGAAGAGGACGGCATCGGCATAGAAGGTGTGCACACCAGATGATGACATGGTTGGTAAAGAACTGTCGATTTACCAGGAACTGGAAGGCAGGTAGCTGTTGTACCCTACCACAGTCGGCAGAGAAGGGGGGGATTATATACCATTGAACGCGCTATCTCTGGCGCAGGAGATGTTAGGAGAACCATCGTTATGTGAACGAAGATGCTGTCCCAAAGAAGAGAGGGTGGAGCATGGAGCAACAAGTGCTCGCGATAGTTCTGTCACTCATTCGCCATATCATCGGTCATGCATCATGTTTCGACTCCACGTGAAATTAAGCTGTTTCCTTTCCTGGATAACCACCAGGCGAGTTGCGACAAGCACGGTTAACAACCAAACACAACGACCTTATGAGCCCTCCTACAATGCCTGAAACTTGAACCAGTTAAGTAAAAACTTATCCTCAAAACCGCGGTTTTGCGTTACATACACTGATTGACGACCGCCGATCTTATCGCGTAAATCGCTCCTCCAACTCATCCACGTATCGCTATCAACCCTCGAAATGCCAATGCATCCATTCGGGGGCCACCCTCGATCTCGGTAAATCGACTCCCTTGTTACTCGAGCAGGTTCTCTCACGGCGATTGCTCCGAAACAACGGCAAATGGGCACCACCGTCGTGATCAGATAATCACATCCAGTGCTCCGTATGTCAGGGTGAACGTTCCTTCTACGTTCCATATACTTACTGTAATGAATACCGGAAGCCCCAATACCCAATTATCAAATAGTACAATGGAACGTCCTCCCACACCCGTCGCCCCGAAAACCACGCGTCCTAAAATCGCCTCCCATGACGGCTATATGCCACCTCCGAACTGCCTATCAGTTGCATCATGAAGCTGTGCGAAGTTATCTATAGCCGGTGCTCGCCATGGAAGCAAATCATGAAGGAATTTGAGGGCTTCCATAACGCCAACATCCACCGTCCTTCGCACACGAATAGATGCCAGCGGCGCCGACCTGCCTTATGAGTCAAAAACAACTAAAGGGTTGTCCCAACGGCATCCATTCCTATATCCTCGCGTTTACGATCAAGCACCAGGTACTTTCTCATTGCCACACGTGCGTGGGTACTTTTCCATGGAGCCCAAGAAGTGGCCTTACATATATGTATAGCCGCTGGAGCTGTTCGTGCTGCGATCGCTGAGAATTGGAAACATCTCGACGCACGCCCTAATTATGTGGATGCTAATCAGTGATCTCCGAATGTTGGCATGGAGTCGTACCCTAATATTTGTCAGTTGCAGCTTTTCCAACTGACAGCACTTTGATTATGTAAATGGAATTCGGCCCTGCTCACTGCCTCTTGCATCTGTTGCGTTGACCCTTTGACAGCGTAAAGGTGACCTTTCTAAGGCACGTCGTTACAAGTGTTTGGCGGGTCTTTGGTGCTGTTGTAGAGCCACAAATTAACGTCACTCCCGGATACAGCGTATCGCAGGAACCGAAAAATGGCTTATCTTGTCCTAATAGCCAAAAATGCGAATCTTCCCTATGACCCTATCCAAATCCGTTTCGTCTTTTATATCCAGGTCAGGTCTATAGTTTGGTAGGCTTTGCCTGCCACCGTGGTCTTTTGGTGTCCTGGTCAGGGAACTCGACACTGACTCTTGTTTCAAGAGCCAGCTTTGTAGGTTTCCGACACGTCCGCCAGATTCCGCTTATGTACTTGTCACTTCTTAGAAGAACTCGCACAGGATTGAGTTGTCAGCGATGTTTTGGAATTCTCCCTTGTTCTGAGGCTCCACTCTAATGCCCGCGGTTTCCCATGGTGTCCTAGGCTAAGCTTTCGAGATTAGTGATCGAATGATACCTCTCGGGCGAGTTCAGTCAAACTCGGTAAGAGCGTACAAGTCCGAAACGGTCTTAGACAATTGGCCAACCTGTACCCTGAGCTATGCTGATTCTTCAGCTTCGACTCTATGGGGATATTATCATATTTGGGCTGTTGAATGACCCACGTCTACTTCACGTTCTGCTGCGCGCTGTGTGGAGTACGACCGAGATACCAACCCCTGCCAATTCCTCAATGTTTCAGACTTGCGGCTTCGCCAAAAGCCGATGGACCTTAGACATATCTGTTTTTTCCACTTAGGACATGCCCCGGCGTTCCTGTCTACTAGAGTGTTGAAGGAACCAAACATGGAACCGGAATAGTTCAAGGTCGATTCGTCCGTTGAGCAGTATTGTCATCCACTAACGTTTTGTTGTGTCTTTACGAACCAAGTAAATAGTCGTTTTCCGCTTCGATTGAGCTATGTGTGTTGACAGGTGTGTTTCCAACACTAGAGGGGCATCGATCCCAGTGATGGTGATCCTACCAGGTGCCATGCAAGCAGCGTCTCGTCCCAGCAAAATGGACTCATTCTGAGTGGGGTGGGAACACTAGTGCAAAACAAAGAAGAGTGGTTATCATTAGAGTATTCTCTCTTCCGGCTCTGGGCCGTAAAGATAAGCCTACCTTCCTGGCTAATTGGCTCATGCAGACCGACAATGATGAAATGAAGTACGGACGTTGTATGGTCCCCTACTCATTTAGGTTGTGTGGCAGGGGTCCATCCTGGCCTCATATGTAGTGGACAGAGCAAGGTGAAGGCACTGCAGGCTGCCATGAATCTTGCACACTATTGAAAGGTTTAAAGTCCAAAGTATACCGTGGCATACTGCATTACTCGAGGTCTACAATACCATAAGGACCGCGCACGAGGACACTCCCCCCCATCGATGCGGTACAAAAGAGCAGCTACTAGAAACAGGGAACACACGACGTCGCTTCATCGCCATACTATGAACCCGAACGCGACCCTGGCAGTGATGGTAGTGATATATAAACACTTTGGTATGCGTGCAATGCATGATGCATAATATTCGAACAAGACATGCGTGTGAGCAAGGACACGAGAACATAAACACAGCACGGAGCGGAATGAAACGGAACCGCCATCGAGGCTGACTGATGAGAGGGTAGGGTTGCTTTGGGCTGCCTGAGCGCGCCAAAAGAGAGTGAAGAAAAAGAAGACGGTAGGCAGAAAGATTGAATAATGTTACGGAGACAGAAAAGAAAAGAGCCTGAGAATCGGAACAAGAATAGAGGAATATGTTTAACATACTGGATCGGAACATAGAACAACCCACCCCGACAGCGTGCAGTGAAAATTTATCCTACACGATGATGCACGTATAACGGGTCCTCATAAGCAACCTGCCAACTCACGCCAAGTAAGCAAAGAAAAAGAGAAAGTACTCACTTTACGGCGCAAACCAGCAAATCACCAACGAGAGAAAAAGGCGAAGAACGAGATTGCAATGGACACGGAAACAGCTTAGGCTCAGCCAAATATCTCCGTAACGGTTCGCCTCCGCTCTCTCCTTTGGGAAGGCAATGTGATCGTACTCGTTCGGGTGCTCCCAGCACCGACGCCACCAGATCTACCCATAGACTCGCCCTCGCGTTCATCAATCGCTGCATCCAATGACATCCTCGCCACTCGGGACCCAATCGTCCGCCTGCGTGTATCCCTCTCCGTCTCAGACCCCGACAAAGGCGATCTCAGTGGCTGTCGACTTTCCCTCTCTATCTCTCGCTCCCGTATCAGCTCCTCCTCAGCTCGTCGTCTCGCTTCATCACGACTCTGCTGCATCTGCAGTGCCGACATGGATACCTCAGAAGGTCGCGAGAATGTCACGCTAGGCCGTGTAGACTCTCGCGAATCCCTTGAGTCTGTGCGGCTCAATGGCGCCGCAGTTGGCGGAGGCAACGTCGAACTGGGCGTCAAGGATTCAGGAGAAGACGCCGATACTGTATGTGCTGTCACAGCCGTTGTTGGCGCAGAACTCGTCACTGCAAATGGTGGCGCTTGACTGCCACCAGAGCCTCCACTACCACTCCCACTTGGACGAATGGTCATGATGGACGCGATCGACGCCAGAGAAACTTTACGTCTATTTTGTTTTTCGGCCAATGAGGATTTACGAAGAAAAGATTCGGAGGGAAGAATTGGGAGTGGTGGGGGTGTGGATTGGGCAACAATGGCATGCGAGGGTGGACGACCACCAGAGTTCAATTGTGAAGGGCCTGGTGTCGACTGCGACTTGACAGGCGGAGGACCAGGTGTGGAATGCGAGAGAAGAGGCGGTGGCATTCCTTTGCCATATTGTTGCTTCGAAGCAGGAGTCGGGGACGGTTCATAATCCATCGGCGCCGACAAATCCACCGTACCAGGCGTACGCGCAAACGAAACCAACTGCTGTTCACGTTCACGACTTTCTCTTAGTGTCATGAGACGCCTCGTAGTCGACGCTGGTCCCAGTCCAGATGTCGATGTCGATCCCAAGGCTGAGGACAATGCAGAAGCGGGTACTGACGGCGGTGCTGGTAAAGGGAGAGGTGGAGTCATCCTAATCCTCGATCCTGCTCTTCTATCCTGATCACTCCCACCGCCATCCCTTTCCCTCTCACGCAATGCCGAAGAAGACGGTCTCGACGAAGCCAGCTCATACTCTCGATCCCGATGCACGGACGTGACCCTCCGCGATAGATCTAACGAAGACGAGCCCGCACCACCAACACCAATCGGATCCCAACTCTTCCTCGACTCAACACTCCGACGACCATCCCTTAGACCGCCACCACTATCTGGGGTGCGCACATGTCGCATGATGTCATGATGATCCAGACTGACACTCCGCAGATGTTCCTTCCCCTCCCCCATACCTGTTGCGGAACCGCACGCAGAACCAGTGCCACTCGTTGTCGACGCAGCAGAGCCGCCACCACCGGATGTAGAGGCAGAGGCAATATTCGCCATCTCTTTCAACACCTTTCCAACGCCAAGTATGAACCCAGTCAGAGTTCTGACGACCTCATCACTCTCCCTCAGTCCTTCCCTAAAATCGGCACCGACGTCTCTCCATAGCTTCGCCACGTGCATCCCTGACTCTCTTCCTCCTTCTCTGGACCTGTCCCTCACATACTCTCTATCATCCCCACGAAAATCATGATCCTCATCTTCGTCTACCTCGATCGCAATCTGTCTCTGTACTGCATGAGCCGTCCCAGCTCTCAACAGCCCATTCAGCCCTTCCGATGCTCTCACAATCGTCTCAGCTTGATAGCCCAATTCTCTTGCTACCGATGCCTGAAGGGGAAGCTTGGACAACGTCGAGTGGAACATAGAAAGACTTTCGGCGAGGAGGCGAGCATGTTCAGCTTGTTGTTGGGAAGTACCACGTTGGTGTTGGTCGTGACGAGGATAGGGTGAGGAATGTGTGTGGGAATGAGACGGCGCCATCGCACTTGTGTGTCTTCGCAGCGTCACACTCCTTGATCTTTCAAATTCACCCCGCGATTCCGATTCTGTGATTCCGCTTCGCGAGTCCATGCCTTCGCGCAATCCCTTGTTCCATTCTCCAGTAGTCGCCATCGACGTCGCGGGCCTTGAACTCCCCATCCCTAACCTAGAGGAAGACGAAGGTCCGGGAGGCCCAACCCCATCGCTTACGCGCGCGCTCGACGAGGCGCTCGTTTTGCTTCGCTGATCGTCGGGTATCATGTGCCTCCGGGTATCCCTGTCGTGCCCATAGCGGTCCCCATACCGATCATAATCACGATCCTCCCACTCGACCGATTTTCCCGTGCGCGACTTCGATCGATACGACACACCAGCGCCAGTACCCGAAAACGGATCGTCATCCTTGTTATTCACAGAAAATCCATTTGCGGTGGATGATGTAGAACCAGCCAGAAATGGCGATCGTACACTCCGCATCCCGATTCCTGCAGCACGCAAACTCTCACTTGCAAGCCTCCCACTTGTCAATGGACTCTCGGCGCTCCCGCCTCGTGGTGTTTGCCTGCGCCCAGCGCCACCGACAGGTACACCAGTTGCAGCAGCGGCAGTCGCGGTGGATGTAAAAGTAGAAGGGATAGAAGGCGTATCGTCGATACCATGCGTTAAGAAATCGTCTGACTGACATCTCGGTTGATACCGTCTTCCATCATCTCGTACCGTAGAGGACCGATTGAGTCGTGCTGCAGAGCGAGGAGAGAACTGTAGTCTAGCCATGCCCGCATTGGCTGCTGTATGCGACGCTGTTCGAGGTGACAGGTCCATGTCGGCGTTTTCATTGTGGCCGTGTGCACCGTTTCGAATAGGTGTGCGGTAGGGCGTCTGTGGAGGTTCAATCGAAGTCTACAAAGAGACCGAAGCCGCATTAATGTCATCTCTAATGTCAAGACCAGAGATGTCCTCACCCGTCCATCCAAACTCGTTCGTCCTCCATTCCTAAATTCTCGCGGCAAGGGCTGTCTCGAGCGTCTACTACTTGTGCTGGTTGTTGCCGTATCAGTCGGACTTTGGCGGGCAGATGCAACAGCGGCCAGCGCTGTGTCTGTGACATTGTCTCTATTTGCGTAGCTTCGTTCGTGAGCGTGTCCATTTCCGTGTGCATGATATCTGTCCCTCTCTCTATCGGCATCAAGTGGACCGACGGGCGCAGACATCGTGCTTGCCAAAGAGGTGCGTTTTCTGGGTGTACGTGATGGACCGGGGGACGCCTGACGCGCCTTGTCCGGTGAAGGAGGTGCTGAGATACGGCGTTGTCGTGGATGATTAGCGTCATCGTCGTAAGAAGGTAATGTCGACGGCGGTAGTGGGGGCAATGGTGGGGAAGTAGACAGATCCGGCGATGCGGATCGGAAGGAGTTCGAATGGGAGGGTGTAGGTGCACGGAAAGACTCGCGCTCGGTCTCTGAACCTGAGAGGGTATCGGCGTGTCGACGATTCCGATGTGGAAGAGGACGCGGGGTGTGAGTGGTGGGATGTGGATGTCAAAGAGGATGTGGATGCAGATGCGAGCAGGGTTGGAACCGGGTGAGCGAGACATGCGTGACGAGCTGGAAGGCGAAGGTGTGTTGAGTCGAGAAAAAGAAGTGAGTTTGTCGATGGCCTGTACGCATATAGCCATGTATTGCGGTGACAACGGGCGTTACCAAGGAAGCATGGCACGAGTCAAAGGTGAGTTTTCGTTGCTGGTGCGACGAGGACAGACGTACCATGCGATTTCGTTGTGCGAGACTTTTAACCCGCTGCAATGTCCCCAAGACTTCTCCTGTGTTCTTCGAAGGATGCCTGCGGTCTAGTCTAGCGGTATTGTCGTCATCATTTTCGTCGTTGTCGTCGTCAGAAAGAGTTGATTTGTCGTTATGGTGATTAACCATGGTGATGTTGGGTGCAGGACATTGACGTATGCTACCCGTGCTGTTGTCCTCCTTCGTCGACCCGCTCCCGGTCGAATTGGTAGCTGGAGGTGAAGGCAGTCCTCCCGACGTATTTGAGCTTGGTGATGGTGGCGGATGTTGGAGTTGAAGTTGCAGCGACGAGGATGACGACGACGAGCCGATGAAAATGGCAGACAAGGGTCGTTGGCGGGTCATCGACCACTCAAGAACTGAGCGTCCGTTCCGTTGTTGTCGTCGAGGTCAAGAAGAAGGCAGCCGTGGGAAAAGAAAACCGCTTTGCTTCCTGTTGCAATTAATTAAATAAGTAATTGTAAGTCATACATATTAGAGTGAGGACTACATATATTATTAGGGGGCGGTGTTGCCGCCGGGGACCTTGTAGGAGATCCGGAAGGTGCCAAATTGACTCTCTAGCGGTCAGTTTTTCTACATACATTTCAAGCACCAGTACCGGGGATGCACGGCGAGTGCAGAAACCACAACTTTATTTGATCACGTGTACATTTGCACGCGAAGCCAACTGATGTCGATGGCCACCTTGAGGTGAAAGCAAGGTGATGACGAACAAGGAAGCAATGCAGGCCACGACGGAAGATATCTGATCTGTCTGGACGCTGCACGGCGTGATATGCACAAACTTGAAACAGATTGGTGGTTGAACGAAATGATTCAAACAATGCACCACCGGCTCGGCAACCCACTTCTAGCTGAGCGGTGCTTATTTTACATACATAGCATTCAGGAACCCTTATAATTAGAACACACTTGTTCGTGGCCTATGCACCAGTGCCAATCCCTCAACAGCATCGTTTTTGATCATATTACAGTAATTTCTACCGTATCTTACTCTGTACGTGGTCCTCTACGTTTTTCGCATATGTGGCGTCCCTCATGGATTATAAGGGCACTTGGTCCAGGTTACTCTGTCTTCGCGCTGCTTTCTCTTCCTCTCGATTGTAGCATGATGTTCTCCCATGTCTCAGCTCACCCTCCGCGCTGGCTCCTTCTACCTGGTTCTCTACCAGCGCACAGAAGGAATACCAACTATGGATACTACATCCCAATGAATGACGGGGGAAGCATGCTCACGGTACGCCCATACGCCTGAGGCTCTCTCACTCACCTACCTCGCTTTCACACCATAGGAAGTCCCGGATACTTACCCAGCTGGTCTGGGTGAACCCCTCAATATCATCATCTCCGCGTACTCAGACTCGGAGGTCCTCCAGAATACTGTAGACAACGGCGGTTTGATCAATTACTTCCAGTGAGTCATCCTTGCCTCCAGATTTTCGACGGCGACACCGAATCTTAGCGCTCGACGCAGATCATTCGGATTCTCCACAGAATGTCTTGGCCAACACTCAGGAAGCGACCAAGCTGCCAATCTTGGCGATGGAAACGGTTGGCGTACGTCCTGCACCTTCCCCACTTCGCAACACACTCCTCAAATAGGTCAACTCTCATTCCTCTTTCAGTCAACGAAACAGCCGTCATACGATGGGATTATGGCAATGTCACCTTTGGCACGTGCGAAGAGACCATCAACGGAGGAAACCATTTCCGGTATTGGATACAGAACGGTCCTGATGCTGATAGTGGCGCAATATTCATAGGTGCTTCCTACGAGATGCCAATTGCACGTACGTCCCACACCCCTGTAGTATGCAGGGTGTTACTAAATATATAATCGTACAGAACAACACAACGTCATCGTGAACGGGTCAGTTTTCTCATCTTATCTCACCTTTCCACCGCGCTCACTGTGGCTGCACAGCTACGACCTCGGCCGAGACTGGCTCATTGGAAATGCAACATCCCAATCCAGCGTCATCCCCACCGAGAAACTCACTAACACTAGCACCTACTCCGGCCAAACCTCGTTCGGGGGGTACACCTACCAAACATCCGTCAACTACATCTCAGGATTGCTACAGAATACAAGTCAGGGAATTAACCATTATCAGAGCGTCGCTGTGAATGGTTCAAATGCCATTGATGGACTCGTGGCAGTGATGACTGTCAAGGTTTTGTCGAAGCCGGAGAGCTCGTCGACGAGTGGGTAAGTGGCTGACTCTCGGTCTAGGCTGTGATTGTGATTAAACATACACGTGATTCTCACCCGGCGATCCTAGGGCGGAGTCGTCGTATCGACGTATATCACTTCTATGGGCACTAGCCATCCTGGCATGCACGCTAGCAACATCCTCGCTATAATTTCCCTTAATGCCGCCCATATACCCTACCTGCAGTACCCCTGGAGCCAACCAACACACTGCATACCCCCTGTCCCTCGATTCCCGACTTTAACGACCCATTTTAATCGTCGTCGTTTCGTTCGCGGCCTCGTCTGTCGAACGTGTACTCTGAACGATGCCGAACTTCGAACCAAATCCACATGGCTACTTAGATTAGACCCCTGCACGATAAGCTTCCCTACTATTACTTTCTCGTCCCCCCACGGATTATTATCCGTCCTGTTTACGTCGCTTCCTTTCTTTGGTTTACGGTCTGCATTGTTTGCCTATGAATCATATTTTCTAGTAACATACCTTATTTCTGGGGATTCTCACGGACAGACGACAGAACGGACAAATGGATGGATAACTAGATTTCCCACTGTTGCCTCGCTTCATCCCTCGCCTCTCCTCGCCTCGCCTCGCATTGCTCCACTCCACTTCGTCAACTCACGCTCAGACTCCACAGATCGGTTGGACCGGATGCGAAGAACGACTTGACCGGTGGTATGTTTCACTCAACAATCCGATTATTGGTGGAGCCTCTTTTTCTTCCCCTTTTGCCAACGTAGCATTCCCGATGACTGTACCTTATCTGTATATACTATGTAGCTCACATGTGCCCCTTGTGCTGCCCTGGTGGCGAAGACTTGCTGTCGATCGTATATCTGGCGCTTTGTTTCAGGGTTATTTTATGTTACTTACTTCTGGATGGCAGGAAGATGAATAAATGATGTCCTATACATATCCCTTGAGCGGTCAATTTTCCGCGTGGTTCGCCGGTAACTTCTGCTGCGCTCGCAACTGGACAGCGCCACTAATACTGTACTCAGATTTGTGTTGCAGTTACCAAAAAACTAATGCAAATGTTGCTTACGTAACTTACAGCAACCGTTTGCATGTCAAAAATACTCCAGCGGACTAGCAGTAAGCATCTTCCATGGATTCTATTTCCTTCCCTGCGTCGCGGCAGTCAGCACCATCAGGCGCCTAGACACCGCAGCTGTTCAGACATGTTCTCTAACAAAAAGCATCTCATTCTGTTAGTTGGTAATAGGGCCCGACGAGCTCCCGTGCACTATCGATGTCCTCAAGAATAACCTAGATGCAAATTCTGGCCATCCTGTGGAGTTCTTCTCGCATAATATGTTTGCATATAATAACTCGAACACAAGAAGCGAGGTATCATGAATGGGAGCTCTTACTGACCAGGCAGAAAGGGGGCAGGTGAGTCGTAAGAGTTGTAAGAGTAGCTCAATAAGGACCGCTGAGCACAGGGTCCGCACGCTTTGCGTTCATAGATGTTGCAAGGCCGGCCACTGCCGGCGCCATGTGCTGCCACGCACTCTTATTGGAGGTTCTATTCATCGGTAAGTGTTTATAACCTCCACTTTCAATGCGCTTCCGAGACTCGACAGATAACAGGTAAGTCGGTGTACAGGTCAGAACAGACAGAATAAACTCGAAGCACCAAGATACGTGCATGCGACTACTTGGAAAACTCTGTTTTTACCAAGAACCAAACGTGGTCAAATGCTTCCATGTGGTCTAGCAAGGGACGTGACTCGCCTTGCAGCTGGTCTTGCTGTAGCTCGGCTATGATGGGGCTCTGCATAGCAACTCTGTTTTGCAACCTTTTCACCTCGACCTCTAAGGCATCTATGGCATCTATGGCTTTTTTAAGGTTCTCCGAGCATTTTTCATTTGTTTCTGACAGCTTCAGCTGTTCTCTCAGGGGAGAACCTCGGGTACCGATAAGCGCTAAAATCGAAGCACAACATGAGCTTACCAGCACTTGCATCAGCCTTTACTAATAAATCCGCAGATACTTTGCCGTCCTGCGGTGAGACTGACCTGGCCAGCGGAGAGCTAACAGGTTGGAATCTCCTGATCGCAGGAAGATAAGGAGGCGATACAGGTTCAAAGCGGTGACGCCTAACTCACATGGAGCTTGGTGGTTGTCGGAAGCTGCAGCGACCTAATGACAGGTGTGCGATATCGGCTGGCACGCGCATGTCAAGAGTTCTTGAACGTCGTCCTTTTGCAGATCGACCACCACCTAAGATATGAAAAGGAATAGCTGGAAAGACCTTAGTGTCTGCCATCATCCGCTATGGACCTTTGAGCTTGTTGTCTACCTCGCGAACCAGGATGGAAGAAGCGGCGTGATAAGATCGCAGAGAATACTGGAAATCCTCTTCAATGCACCAACCCAAGATCTCGATAGCAAACAAAGTTCAAATTTCAAATGCGCCCAGTGAGAAGGGTGTGGAGTGTACGGTGTCCTTACAGCCCGTGAGCTCCATGGGCTCCTCAAGTCGAGAGTGGTACTGGGTTACCTGTCACAAGTGACACTCACATGGCAGTCTGGGACCAAGAAGTTTAAGTAAATTCGCAAGCGCAACTTCAATAACCCGTACTCGTCCTCTCATTTCTTTCATATCGCAACGTTGCGTGCACGGCGTTGTTGGAGACAGACCTACCGTAGATATTATCGTAGGAACATGTCTTTTTCCTTTTTTGGACATCGGACTCCGTAGTCTCGTACATACCTAGTGCTCGACTGGAGGACTTACAGTCCCTCCTCTGTAGAGCGCGTCGTCCCTCTCACAAGCGTTGCTGACATTGTCGTTCTGCCAATACGTATTGTGCGTAGATGACATACCGTTTTTGCTTGACACATCGGGGAATTAAAAACATAGTCACTCGTTCTCCGGCTCTCCACTAGTACTCCCACCCGTCCGAAGTTGCTCATTGCCACCCCCCTTCGGTGCCTCCGAACACGTGATCTTAAAAACGCTCGTGCAGCTGGACATGCCACAAGTAATTTATCTCCAGGTAAGTTCTCGTTCTTATCTACACTTCCCGGTCCGCGTCGTGCTCGTCTTGAATTTCTCCTGCTAACTGAGATATGATGGTCGACTTCGGACTGGACGGCTGACGGACAGACCCCAGCCCCTTGCACTGTCCTCTGGTATGTATATATCGACCTGCTCAAGTGGCAGGGAACTACTTGGAGGACCGACGACTAAAGTTTGTGTTAGATTTCTGTCTAAAGCGATTCTGCGAAGAGGTCATGATCAGCCAAATATAAGGTTGTATTCCCAAGGAACCTTTCGGCACTATGAGTCACAACGCCTTCCCGCATCACTTGGATGATGGTTGGCTTTTGGCCGTGCCTTGAGTGGGGTATCATTCCGTCTATTCCACCGTTGTCTGAGTCGAAGATCCCAACGACGTCGCTGGTGTGCCTGGACCTTCGTGGGCACAGACAGCTGCACCAACTGGAATCCTTCATTCGGCTGGATGGGTATTTATTCTGGTTCTTGGGTGTCCTCTCAATATTCGCCAACTCGAGTCCATGGCGGATACACAAAAATGACGAGTAGGCGGACACGAGGTATGGAACAATAACACCCTCGCTTACCGGCTGCTGGAGAAGCACCAGGGAAAGCCACGAAAAACACGCGCGCCATGCAGGGACGATCCTGAACTTGGAGCCACACGATAGACCATGACGCACTCGGGACGTTCGGGCCGTGCAGTCATTCTATACCCTTTGGGGAAAGCAAGACGACATTGGAGTCCACCCACGGTGAGTGGGGCGACGAGCTGGAATAAAACTGCGCCAAGGAATCTCCATTAGTCAAGTTGAAGTTCTTATCGACGGTCACATCCTCTTGGGCAGATAATGCCATAGATCGAAGTGTCGCAATAGATTGCGTGATGACCCGAGTGGATAGACTAACATGCCAAGATGTGTGGAACCGAAAGGTATATAAGAGCGATTCCGTCTGTAGAAGATCCTTTTACCCTTGCTCGTCTTCGTCTGGACTGGCCCAATGATTGAATCGATCCTTGCCATGCCTCGACACCCGTTCACGGCTGACATCCTGATATTGCTCTACGAGGATTATTCGCTATTGGAAGACGGCGTCTTGAACATCTGCGGATGCATGTTATTCGATGCGTCTGGACGTGGTGAGATGGGTCGGGAATGCGGATGGCAGACCCTGTGTGGTCTCCAGATACACCTGACGTAGTGAGGCAGTGACGGTGCAATACTATATTGCCGACACGTGCAAACAAGCTGTCTAATATGGTGGGGCCCACCTGCAACGAGTATATAAGTAGCAGACCCCCTCATATTCCTCCTTGCTCAGAACCCTCTTTCACCGACCACCAACACTTCCGCCCTCACAGGATATCACAGCGATGGAGCCTACCAATAAGGCGACTACCAACCAGCCCCAGGCTGCCATGCAAATGAGTACGTATATGTGAGATAAGACGGAGGACTGGGGGTCTAAGCCTGTCTTTCTCCATTGCCAGGCGTTGTGAACCCTGCTCCCGCCAACAACACTCAGAACCATGAGCAACATCACGCTAAGCGTATTCGCGGCGGAGGGGCTGCCAAAGTGCGTTTCACCTCTTGCATCGCAAGGAGACGCGCAATCACGACGATTGATTCCCTTGTCTCGCAGGATTGCTTCCTTGGTGCCATCGAGTGCTTCATTTGTTTCGGTAAGCCTTTGCCAGCACGTGCGTGACCTTAACTGATCATGTCGTGCCATCCCACCAGAATGCTGCAAGGTACGGACATGGCGTTCCACCATCACACCACGTTTGTCCGGCATCCTAAACTGATCCTCTCATTACTACTTTTAGGGAATTTGTGAATGCTGCGCTGACATCATTTGTGAGTCGCGGTTGTGTGAACACTGCGCTTGTATCGCTAATCACCCGCATGACAAGGCTGCCCATGCGAGATGTGCTGCTGAACGAGCACGAGGGGCTCCATGTAACTGACAGTTTATTTGCTTCTGACCTCCACCCTGATAACCCTTTCTTTTTTTTGTATCTTTTCATTATGTCTGTTGACATGACATTTTGGCCTCACGTCCTGTGGAATCAAATACGGTTGTTGTAGCGCCATTAGTTTTGGTGAATTCTTTACGTTGTCTCGGAATTGATGATTTTCCGATCTGACTCTGTTGCGTCTGCCTCGGGTGTTCGCACGTTCAATCCACACGTTTGATCACCGAATGTATGAGAAGAGATGGCGGTAACACTAAGTACTGTAAGCTGGTTCAAAGCTCGCCAAAAGGTAACGTTTAGACTACAAGTAATATTCTTATCTTCCGCTAACTCAGCTCGTGTCGTACGTTCGATCACCTTGTCAACGGATGCTATCATGTGCCACTGCAGCCGGTCACATCGAAGTAGATGGCCAAATCGAGTTATATAAAGTCGATCTATGTCTCACCATGGCTCTGCATCCGATTGTCCCACGAAGTGAAGAGATAGTAAAGCAGATCAACTTAGAGAGACTCTGAGGCTCCTCAAGCTTTACTGACGATGTGTTATTAACGAACTCAGCGGGGTCACTTGTGATCTGGTTAGCGGCGCGTGGACTCATCGTGGGTGCCGTTCAGGATCCGAATCAGGTCGCAGTACTGAAGCATGTCTTGTCAGAAGCATGATCCTTCAAGCTTCAGGTGTCATCTGGAAAACAACCGCAGAACCATGATAGAACCAAGTTCCTGGAAGGCGCGCGACATTCATTTCTTGGGCCAGCCACATACCATCTAGGTAGACCGGCGGCTACAATCTTCTAGCTTCAATACGAACTCACTGAGCCTGGGTCGCCACATCATGCCTTCTGGTTGGGCGAGACGGTTTCGCCCTACTAGGCTTCCGTTGGCTATGGCAGTACTCTTTCCGGAGGACTGCCTACTGAGGTCCTGACGAGCCCTTATGCGTAGTTTACCCTGGTTTTTCCACTAGCACCCAAAACAAACCCTTGCCAATCCGCCACCCGGGAAGTCTGAATCTGCTCGGGGCGCAGTCTAAAGCACAAGTGAGGAACACCGAAAGAGTAAGGGACTAGTTTGGAGGAAGGAATTTAGTGAAGAAACGAAGGACATCACAACGGCAACAAACAGGATGAGGAAGGAGATAGGGAAGGGCCGATGCATGCACTTGCACAACTACCACATAATCAGTTTGGCAGAACAGCTGACTTGATATGGACATATGAAGAAGACTGCTTGGTGGGCGCGATGCTGGTTCAATGTCTTCCGTGTAAACCGAGATCGTAAATAGTTCCTCGATGATGAAACAGGATGTCTTCAACGGATATCACTTAGCCCTACTAGTATTCACTACACAAGGACACATTAGAGCACCATAAGTTAGATACAGAATAAACACAGCAGACGAAGAGAAGTCCGATGGTATATGTCATTCAAGCTTCCTTATCCGCTATCTCGAGCGCATTGGCAAGTTTCTGCAACATATCATGCACACGTGGATTCCTCGGAAAATTTCGACCATCGCCTGGGCTACAGACACATGCACACAACACATGAATCAGGGTTCGATAAACCGTGTGTAGAAAGCTGTGCGTACCTCGCACCGCCATATAGGACACGGGGTACCCATCCCCCGGATTTTCTCCACCCAAATACCTGCGCCCAATTTTCTTGCCACCCGAGATCATACGGTTTGACGGCTCGATGTGCGTTACGCACGAGACGGCGCTGGGTGTAGGATAGTTCGTGTTCCATGGGAGGATCCGATAAGCGGAGGGAGGATGGGAGTGGGGGAATGAATCTCAGTAGCAAGAAGGGTGATAGAGACTCCAAGGTCGTTTGGTTTGTACTAGACGAAAACGACAGGGCTGGATATTATAGTCACTTGGGCGGGTCAGGGGGAGTGGCACGTACGAGATGAGGTAGATGTGGTATATCATAAAGGAACCCACAACGAGACCAAATATCACGCCGGCACATAATAGGAAGAGCTCATGCAGCGGGGTGACTTCGTCCTGTAGATAAGTCAATTGAGTTCGCGCAAGTTACTAGCCTCGTCGCCTGGCTTACAAATATTGACGTTGGGTTGTTGAATGACCACCAGAAAGCTGTTCCTGCGAGATAAGCGACGTGTGCAGAAAAGAGCGTGACGCAAGTGATGAAGTGGAAAAAAGAAGGGTAGGTTCGGTGGCCCTACAAGTTGCACGACGATACGTCAGGTATGGTCAAGTGGGATAAAAGCTGCCTACTTACGACGCACTTTCCCCCTAACCAAGGACAATGATGATCTGATTTTTGACGACAATGAGTACAGACGAATCCTGGTCACTACGAGCGGTCCCTCACCCATTTTCAGCACGCATCTTCCGCAGAGGCTACAATGATGAGTACGCTCCGGTTTCGGAGCCCAGCACTTGCGACACCACTTCAGGGGGGTTATCTCGCCGTCGTCGGGTTCATCTGGTGGCCCCATAAGCGCTTCTCTTAATCCGATTTCGTCTCGTGCTGATATCTGACCGTCGTCCTGTGCGGGATTGTCGAGGCAGACAGGTCCAGGATCTCGAACGACACAGATTATGAGAGAGGCGAAGGATAGGAAAGTGAGTGTGTATGACACGCATAGGTGAACAAGGAATGTGATGGGTTCGTGTAGTGTGCGAAGGTAATGATTGACGAGGACGAGGAGTAGAGATGGATGCGGAGCGACCATCAAAACGAGCAGAACTGTCGTGTCACCGTCAGATACAAGGACGAGAGTCAGCGCTTTGGAGGCGCATGACAAAGACGTACTGCACAGCGGGAAGTAACGCGTCCATCTGCTCTGTCTTTCATCGGAGCCATCGTCTGAGTCGTCGTCCCGCCAGTGTTTTCCAGTAGCAGAGCGCTGTAGGTGGTCAGTGAACGAAAGGAGATGAGACATGCCTCGACTCAACTGCCCGTGTCTGGGCCAAGTACGGTTATTATTAGGGTATGTGGCCAAATATGGCCAAACAGGAGTGCGCTGACTAAGCTAATCAGAAGTAAAAATTTCCTCGAGGGAGGACGAACGAGACGTTGACCCAAAGATCGCCAGAAGAGAAAATTCACAGCTTTGATTCACAAAAAAAGTACCTTACCATCTAGATTTGCAGCAGCCATGGCTATGGCTTCCGAATCATCCGATAAGGTGTTTCACGATCCGCTGACGATCAATCTCCCGAAGCAAACGCGTGCGCTGGTGGCTTTTTTATCAACACAATCGTCGGGTCACAGTTCTCCCACTGAAGACCCTTTTCTTTCGTCCCTCTCGACCTTGTCTGCTGCCGTAACAACGGCCAGAGAGCTGCTTGGAGTGTTGTCGAGATGTTTAGCCGAACCGTCGTTGACGAGTGTCGTTGCTCAGTTGTTCAGACCGTTACTCATTGATTTATGTGCGAGGTGGTTGGAGAGAGACTCCGAGGAGGAGGAAGAGAAGAGATTTGTAGCGATGTGTTTGTTGATTGAAAATCACGAGGAACTATTCCCGTGAGTTTTCTTTTTCTTCCCTTGTGAGGAAACCGTATTAATGGACATATATTTGCAGCGTTTTATCTGCGTTCTTACGGCGACCCCATCTGGATCGTGGGCCGCTTGCTTTCATCGAGAGTGACTTACTCTCGATCCCCGCTTTAAATACCAGCCGTTTATGGAGGCTACTGCTCGCTTATTATCGCCTTTTACACGCCAATCGCCTTTTGCCGTCAGAATTATCATGGCCGGCGTCTGCATTATCTGCACTTTTCATTTCACCGACTCCTCATCCCGATTCTGCAGTCAGGTATTTGGCTATCCGGTGTTATGCACTGCACACCGGTATGGGGGAAGTGGAAAGGTCGAAGCTTGAGCGGGAGGTGTTTGGTGAAGAGGTGGAAAAGGGAGAGGGAGAGTTTGGGATGGCATATGACCCAAGTGGGAGTGGGAAGGAGGTGGTCGTCGATGCCCGTGTCATGCCAGTTTTGGAGATGAAGAGAATACATGAAGTGAGGAATGCGATGATGATACAGTCCGACTTTTATGTGACGGAGGAGAGGAATATATCCCAGCGCATTTCTGAATCGGATCTGAGGTAAGAACGTTTTTTGCAGATGCTATCGTCAATGGCTTATTTTATTTTGTTGCTGTTCAGTCCTTGGGTTGTCAACGTTCATGGCATACTCATGCTCAAAAATTCACCCATACCAAGCCCCCCATCACAAGTCGTCTTCACCCCTTCCGCTGTATCTACGCTGCGGAACCTCGCCATGCACGTCTCTCTCCGTTTGCCTACGCTCATCTCCTCAGCCCCATCATCTGGAAAATCCCTATTCTTAGCCCATCTCGTATCGATGATCTATCCAAATGCCAAGGATCAGATCGTCACCGTCCATCTGGCCGATACTTCTCTAGACCCTCGATCGTTGTTGGGCTCGTACGTCTCATCGCCCACCCGACTTGGCACATTCGAGTGGAAAGACGGCGTCGTCGTACGTGCGATGAAAGAAGGAAAATGGCTCGTTTTCGAGGACATAGATAGAGGGAGTATGGAAGTGCTTGGATTGATCAAGCCACTTGCGGAATCAATGGGACCGGGGAAGTGGATTGGGGGACGTGCGCGCATTGAGGTGCCGAATCGGGGAACGGTGTATGCGGCGGAGGGATTTGCAGTGTTTGCGACGAGATCCGTTTTGTTGGTTAGTGGAAGTGGTGAGGGGACGAAGAAGATGCCAGATCCAACGTTTTATGGCGCGAGCAAGTTTTCGGAGGTTGTGGTCGACGTGCCATCTGTCAAGGAGGTGGGGATGATTGTAAGGGAGAGATTTCCGGGAATTACCCCAATCGCTGGAAGAGCGATCGTGAGGATGTGGATGGCAATCAAGGGAGCGGGAAGCGGCCGCTGTCGTCCGTGCCAATTGGATTGAGGGAGTTGGAGAAGTTTTGCACGCGGATGCAAGGGTTGGTGCGTTCCCTGGACACCGCAATGGAGGTGGATGATGAAGCCGACGAAGATGAAGGTGGAGACGAAGAAGGGATCGCGTTGCCCTCAATCTTTCCAAATCTCGCTGTTCGGGAAGACATGTATTTGGAAGCACGGGATGTATTCTTTGGAGGTGGTGCGTTGACGGGTCCCGCTCGTGCACATCAAGAGCGCGTGGCGTCAGTTATCGCTGAACATCTTGGATTGGACGATGATAGATGGGCATGGGTTTTGCAGGGCCGCGCGCCGACATTTGAAGTCGAGAAGGACGTTAATGGAGATACAACAGGCGTCCGCGTGGGTAGGGCGCGGCTACCTGCTCGAGCAAAGAAAGCAACAATGCCGATATCATCGCCTGCACGTCCGTTCGCGATGCACAAACCTTGCGTTGTGTCTTCTTTCCCGTATCGCGACTGCGATATCATTCTGTGAACCTATTTTATTAACTGGCGAGACCGGGACTGGAAAAACGAGCGCTATCACCCATTTGGCGACACTCCTCCGTCGTCCGCTAGTTTCCCTCAATTTGTCGCACCAGACCGAGTCTTCCGATTTATTGGGCGGGTTTAAGCCCGTCGATGCCCGTGTTCCTGCTGGGGAGTTGTCTGCGAGGTTCGTGGAGTTGTTCGGGGCTACCTTCAGTAGGAAAAAGAATGCCAAGTTCGAGGAGAGCGTGAGGAAGGCTGTGCAAGAGGGCAAGTGGAAGAGGGTGGTGGTCTTGTGGAAGGAGGCGATTAGGTTGGCGAGGGAGAGGATCAAGGGAAAGGTTGCAGAGGGTGTTGAGAAGTATGTGTTTTTTTTTCTTGGCGTACTTTATGCATGGAGTTGACTTCATATTCTTTAGGGAGTCAGGTGTTGGTGAGATGGATGGGCCGAGGAAACGAAGGAAGGTGGACGATAGGATTTTGCAGACTTCTCAGGCTGCTTGGGAGCGGTTCGAGAGGGACGTGGACGAATTCGATATCCAGCACGCACAGGGGCAGGGCAAGTTTGCATTTGATTTCGTGGAGGGGCCGCTTGTGAGAGCTCTCCGTGCGGGTGATTGGTGAGTGCCACGCGCGGATTGGATCGATCCAGATGGATGCTGCAGATTCTGACAATTTGATTGCTAGGGTGCTTTTGGACGAAATTAATCTAGCAAGTTCGGAGACGTTGGAGTGCGTCACTGCACTATTGAGTGGGCCGACGGCGTCCATTACGTTGACCGAAAAAGGGTCATTGGAAGCCATTCCTCGACATCCTGACTTCCGAATATTTGCATGTATGAATCCAGCGACGGACGTTGGAAAGAAGGATTTGCCTCCAAATATTCGAGCGCGGTTCACGGAGATCGACGTCCTTCCACCTGACGCGGATCGCGAGACACTCCTTCATATCGTCCATCAATACATCGGACATTGTGCTGTGGGGGATAAGGCTGCCATTATGAACGTTGCCGAATTTTATGCAGCTGTGAAGAAGCTCGCCGATGAACGGCAACTCGCAGATGGATCTGATCGTCGACCACATTTCAGTATGCGCACATTGGCGCGGGCATTGACGTTCGCTGCGGATGTTGCCCCTTCCTATGGATTGCGACGCGCCCTCTGGGAAGGGTGTTTAATGACGTTTACGATGGTACTCGACGGGCAAAGTGCGAGTGTAGTGACTGGCCTTGCGCACAAACATATCCTTGCTGGATTACGAAACCCCAAATCCGTGTTGTCGATGGATCCAGCGCCTCCCCCGTCTCGTCCCATTGACGACCTCGTGAAGTTTGGTCCGTTTTATTTGGAGAGGGGGCCGCTCCCTGAAGATCCGATGGAGGATTATATCATGACGCCTTCGGTGGAAAAGAAGTTGATCGATCTTGCAAGGATTGTTTTAACGCGACGCTTTCCGGTACTTATCGAAGGTCCGACGTCGAGCGGGAAGACGAGTGCTGTGCAATACCTCGCCCGGCGAACTGGGCATCATTTCATCCGGATCAATAATCACGAACATACTGATATCCAGGAATACATCGGGTCCTACGTGTCTGACCCTGTCACCGGCAAACTCGTGTTCAAGGATGGACTCTTGGTTCATGCTTTGCGTCATGGTCACTGGATCGTGCTTGACGAACTCAATTTGGCACCTACAGAAGTCCTTGAGGCTTTGAATAGACTCCTAGATGATAACAGGGAGTTGATGATTTCTGAGACACACGAGGTCGTGCGACCTCATCCGCATTTCATGTTATTCGCGACGCAGAATCCGCCGGGGTTGTATGCTGGGCGAAAAGTCTTATCTCGAGCATTCCGCAATCGATTTCTCGAAGTTCATTTCCAGGACGTTCCGCAAGCCGAGCTCGAAGTTATTCTTTGTCAGCGGTGCCGGATTGCCCCATCCTATGGTCAACGTATCGTCAGCGTATTCCGCGAGTTGCAGAAGCGCAGACAAGTAGGGCGGGTTTTCGAGAGCAAGCAAGGGTTTGCGACACTTCGTGATTTGTTCAGGTGGGCCGGCCGAGATGCGGTTGGGTATCAGGAGTTGGCTGAGAACGGGTATATGCTATTGGCGGAACGAGCAAGACACGAGGAAGACAGGATTGTCGTAAAGGAGGTCATCGAATCCGTGATGAAGGTTCGCATTGACGAGTCGACTTTGTATGATCTTCGCCGGTCCAAGGAGTTCGAGGCTTACACTGGGTGTCCGGTTCCATCTTCCTCGCAAGTCATCTGGACCTATGCCATGAAGCGCCTCTTTGTGCTTGTCGCGCGTGCTTTACGATTTAATGAGCCGGTGCTGCTTGTCGGGGAGACGGGTTCCGGAAAGACCTCTGTTTGCCAACTTTACGCAGAGGTGATGTCCAAGCATTTGCATACTCTCAGCTGTCATCAGAATACGGAAACTGCAGACGTGATTGGTGGGCTACGACCGGCGCGAAGTCGTTTCTCCCTGGACTCCCCCACTTTCCAGGACGCTGTTGCAGTGCTCGGCCGTGCGGACATCGTAGAGGTGCCATCAGACGTTCAGAGCTTACTTGCTAGAGTAGATGAACTGCTCAAGGCAGATGTTCAAGATTCACTGCGGGCTTCCTTGCAGGACCTACGAAGTGGTCTCATCAAGTCTCAAGCCTTGTTCCAGTGGCGTGATGGTCCTCTCGTACGAGCGATGCATCAAGGGGACGTATTCCTCCTTGACGAGATATCCCTGGCGGATGATTCGGTGTTGGAGCGGCTCAACAGTGTTTTGGAACCTGAAAGGACTATCGTGCTCGCAGAACGCGGAGGGACGGACGGCGAATACCCTGCTATATGTGCTGCAGATTCGTTCAAACTTCTCGCGACGATGAATCCTGGAGGAGACTACGGCAAGAAAGAGCTGTCACCCGCCCTACGGAATCGATTCACGGAGATCTGGGTACCGCCTGTAGATAACCCGCAGGATCTTGCTATTATCGTCGACAACTCCTGGAAGCATGAAAAGTTGAAGCCGTTCACCGCATCGCTTCTGGAATTTTGTCAGTGGCTACGTGCGCGATTGGACGATAAATCTGTCTGTACGCTACGGGATATACTAGTGAGTATGGGATTCCGCTACCTATCTGGATGTGTTGACCATTTTGTTAGGCTTGGGTTGCGTTCTCTAATGCCGTCTTGAACACGCGACCGGAGGATGCCATACATGTGAACGAGATTTTCGTAAGTCTCGCGGCCGCTCTCTCCTCTGCTGATGTTGATTTGGTTTTGGGGAAGCATCATGCGGCGCATATGACATTCTTAGATGGTCTGGGCTCGTTGTCACAGGCCGGAACGTATTCACCGGAGGCTTTGCAAAGCCTCAGAAATGAAGCTGATCGTAAATTGGATGAGCTCGTGCCCCGCGTGCCGAGTTCGCCCTTTGTGTATGATCCTTCGCTGTTTGTGCAACTTGGCCTGTTTGCAGTCCCCAGAGGTCCGGAAGCTGTCGGTATACATGGTTTCAATCTCGACGCGCCTACTACTCGGGAGAACGTCATGCGCGTTGCGAGGGCGTGTCAACTCGAAAAGCCAATTCTACTAGAGGGAAGCCCTGGCGTCGGAAAAACATCTCTTGTCACGGCGCTCGCAAAGCTCAGTGGATATCGGTTGTGCCGCATCAACCTATCTGATCAGACAGATTTGATCGATCTGTTCGGTTCTGACCTTCCTGTGGAGAATGGTGCGCCCGGGGAGTTCGCATGGAAAGATGCCGAGTTTCTGAGGGCAATGCAAGAGGGTCATTGGGTCCTTCTAGATGAAATGAATTTGGCCCCTCAAACCGTTCTGGAAGGCTTGAATGCTATTCTCGATCATAGAGGTACCGTCTTCGTTCCTGAACTTGGCCGAACTTTCGTCCGTCATCCTTCCTTCCGCGTATTCGCTGCCCAAAACCCACTTCACCAAGGCGGTGGACGGAAAGGATTGCCGAAGTCTTTTCTCGACCGTTTCACAAAGGTTTACGTTGAAGAACTCACCGCAGAGGACCTGCTCATCATTTGTCGGGAACAATTCCGAGGTTTTGATGATCAACTTCTGCAGGGTATGATAACCTTTAATACGCTCCTCAATCGTGCAGTTGTCCAACAACGCCTGTTCGGTCGCGAAGGAGGCCCGTGGGAGTTTAACCTCCGTGACATCATGCGCTGGGGTGAACTCCTCCGCGCGTCCGGCATCTCCGATCATCCTCGGCACTTCCTTCGGACTGTCTACCTTTCCAGGTTCAGGGACCTCGAGGATCGAAGAAAAGCGCGAGCGATATTCAATGAGATCTTTTCGATAGCCACCCCGGAACTGCTGGACACATATATGACCCCTCCAATTATATCCTCCTCACATGTTCAAATCGGACATTTCAGTGCTCCACGAGGCAATGTTGTTCTGCCATTCCACCCAACTGACATTTTGCAGGCGCACTCCACAGCCCTTGAGATTATTTGGGCGTGCCTTGCAAGATCGTGGCTTGTGATCGTTACTGGACAACGTGACAGCGGTAAGACCAGCCTTATTCGAACCTTAGCTGATCTATCAGGGAATCATCTCAATGAAGTTGGCGTAACAAGCGCTACCGATACCTCGGATATCTTGGGCGGTTTTGAACAAGTTGATCTGTCTGCTCGAATGGCATCTATTACGACGCAGATCTTGGAATTAACAGAGGACATCATGCGCTCGGTCCCTGGCGTCAAGCATCGGTATCCAGGACAAGCAACTTTACGAAGCGAGATGTCTTCTCCTCTCAGGACCTGGATAACCGTGTTGCAAGCAGCTTCCCAGCTTCTGACCGAACTATCGATGGTGGATTCCAACGACCTTGACTTCAAGCCGCGTTGGCAGCATCTACATTTAGCTGTTCTCGAGCTTTCACAATTGGAAGTCTCTGCTGGCCGTTTCGAGTGGGTAGATGGACCGCTGATCCAAGCAATGAAGAAAGGCCACTGGCTGGTTCTGGATGCAGCTAATACTTGCAATCCTTCCGTCCTCGATCGATTGAATTCGTTGTGCGAACCGAATGGCGTTCTTGTGCTCAGCGAGAGAGGTTTATCACGCGGCGAAGTTGAAGTCCTGAAACCTCACCCAAATTTCCGGCTATTCATGACTGTCGATCCTCAATATGGAGAATTGTCGAGAGCTATGCGCAACCGCGGCCTTGAGGTCTCGCTTGTAACCCCCTTTACCGCGGAGGATCAAAGTCGGGTCTCAGCCTACTACCGACTTCCCGATGGCGTGGCATCGTCACACGTAGAATTTGAAGGGAGACGAAGAGGTGTTCTCCTTGCTCAGGGTGATAAAATCTCCACCGTCATCGCGTCTGTCAACATGTCCAACGATACTGTATCCTCGACATTGGCGACACTTGCACCGATCATAACTGCGAACGATAAATTGCCCTTGTCCGCCATCGTCCCGTTCGCCATGAGGGCGTTCCCTCGCTCAGTGCTACCTCTCTTGCGTCACGTTCTCCATATGATGTCCCCCGTTGGCACCATCTCATCGATATTCGAAGACCGTTTCCTATCAGATACTGCCGCCGCGCTAACTCGGGTATGGACGGAGCCTATTACAGGTATCTCTCAACAGTTGTTGGATGTACTGGTTAGTCTTCGCATGTTACGCGGGCGTACCCCCGCATCCGATCACTATGTACTCAATAGGCTTATAAAACGTAGCCATTGGATGATTTCATGGTCTGCCCGCCATGTTCTCGATGCACGGATCATCAGCAAGCTCACATCCTGAGACTTCAAATTCTGGATTTTTTTGCAGCTTTGGTTATAGACAAATTTGAAAGAGGCGAGCAGATTGCGCTTCCCAGCTCTAGACTCCCGATAGTAGTGACAGAAAGCATTCAGACTATTCTTGTCGAGGTTCAGACTGCTAGCAAGAGCTTGTTCGATAGCTTCATTTGTGGTACAGGCGGCTTCCAGATTGTGAGTGTCCTGGGCTGGCCCATACTGCATTACTCACTACCTTAAAGGGGGACTTCAGTATTTCCGTGAAGCTTCTCGGGCTCTCGCGGCGGCTACGTCGCGTGCTGACAGAGGATGTTTTCGATTACTCCACTGCTCAAGTTCTGGCGAAGTCTATCTCCACAGCTCTGGAAAACCATTCTCACATCTATGACCGTGTCGCATCCGCCTCCACGGCTTTTGATTCAGCTGTGTCGTCGTCGTCTGGCCTCGGATTAATAGCTATTTGGTCACGATTGCGCAACGACAAGATGATAGAACTTGGCCCACTTGCGATTCGGCAGCTGGAATACGACTTGCAGGTACGGGGGTACGAAGGGCTGAAGAGTAAGTGAGCTCCAGTTGTCGAATTGGCTACGCTTTTTAACGTCCCCGAAGCATCCCTTCGCGAGCGTTTTCAAACACTTGCACTTGCAACACTTCCAAGCAGTCTCATTCACGGTTATGAAGATACGAATGTATCCAACCAGATAAAGACTGTGTGTCCGCTTGAATAGGAGAGCCAATTCTCAATGATTGACTCGCCTGCTACGTAGTACCTGTTCGATAGCGTTCAAAACGCAGAAGCAAGTCCTGAGTTGGCTGTCAGCGACCCTGTGTCTCTCCTGGTGGAGTTGCAGGCTATTTGCGAAATGCGAGGGCGGGACGCGAGGGTAGGCTGTAGATTCTGGGTCATCAGTAAAACGCTAATTATCGCCTGGTCAGGTCTCCTCGGTGTCATTTGCAAGACTCATACGGGTAGCCCTTGAGAATTATAACGACCTTCGGCGATTTGTGCCATATCAACATGTAATCTGGACGCTAGAAAATGCCGTTGAAAGTGAGCTTTTTGTTCTTGCACGCCGGATGGTACACAGTTGTGAGCGCATCTTTCAGTACCTGACAACGTTGCGGCCACGCTGCTTACGCTGTGGTTCGAATCACTATGGAATCATGGGCCAATCTTAACGCCAAACAGTAAACAGCATCAGGACAGGCTGGAGGGCCCGAGTATTATTTTCCGTCCCACATTACTTTTCTTCACCTTACAGAAGTGGTTCGTGTATTTACCTCTAACGCTGTGTAACCGTCCGCAGTACACTCACCCTTGATGTCTCTCAGCCAAACGACAGGAGTGTCGCTTTCGTCCCTCGAACAGCATGAACTATCCGTCCAGCAGCACTTACAATTAATTGGCCAACAATGCTACACGCGCCGCTCCCGTTTCCAGCAGCTGACAGCAGTTTTCAACCAAAGTATGGCCATGGTAAGCTATTTGTGTAGTGCATTTGCAAGGTCTAACGTGAGCCGAACAGCTGGCTTTGTCGTTTTCGAGTTTCTTCGATGATCACAAACTAGAGCTCCTACGTCACAGCGAGGGTGGGTTTAGTCTGGATGACACAAAAGCTTTACTCTCGACTTTAGACAACGCACCGTTCAAGCCGTTACGGGAGGCCATACGGCATCTGGCCCCCATATTGACAACCGACGTGGCCGAGGCGCCACTTACAGCGGCTATCGCACACCTTGGTCGATGCTGGGTTGCGCAGAGTCGGGTCATCCTCGATTTGATCGTCCCTGACGTTCCATTGGACCCAGCTGCAATACTGCGCCGTTCTGCGGAGTTTTTACAAGAAGAGGCGCAGGCTTTGACTGATCAGAGCGCCTTGCATTGCCATCTGGAGCGCCGAACAGTTGGGAACGAGACAAACTTTGTTATATCATATCTCGCAGCTCGCGCCCAAGAGTGCACAACTTTACTGCAGTCGCAAACAGGAATCCCGGACAGAACCAATGTATCGAGTCTGAACTTTTTCTGGACGGAAGTCTCCCAATTTATGAAGCAGGTCATCCAGTATCCTAGGATTGACGATTTACTTGTGTCATTGGAGTCCAACAGCGCATCTTCCTCCAGCCGCGAAGATGTGGTTCAGGAATCAATCTCAAAATTCGTGCAACGCCTGATCAGCCTCTACCCTGAATACAATGATATCGTGGAAATCATTCGTCTTGCACTTGCACAGCTCAGACTTGGCCTTCGCCTCGTGCGCCATGCGTATAGTGATGCTGGTACTCACGTTGACAACGATTCCTATGTGGCTTCCTTGGTCGCTTTCCCACCTATTCGCAGTGTATCAACTCTGTTGCAGGTACCAATTGCAGCCGGAAACGGCGTAACCACATCCGAACGCCTCTTGATCGTTGTGGCAGCAGCAGCCGACTACAGGCGATCGGGCGGCCTAGTTCCACCAGCCAGGGTCGTTTTTACGACATATGAGCAGGCGTTTCATCTGTGGAACATCGACCGCGCCCGGGACGAGAAGAGGGAACAGGATCTTGGGTCATTGTATCGCGGAGGCACATTATCACACATCGCCGATGAGGAAGGAGAAATGGAAAGGGAGTTTTTGGAGCTGTTCCCAACCTTCGAAGATGGTCTGGTGGACGCGAGCAGTTCTGTCAGCGGCGCAAAAGGCGTTCCCCATCACCTCAGTGCGGAGCATCGTTGCCAATTACTGGCGCTTCATCTTCAACTTATGGATATTGATGATGCGCTTCCGTATGACTTCGCGAAAACTCGACATAATGTTTTACGGTCCTACCTTGAAACCGATATTATGTCGTCTCCGGATTCGTTAGACCGGGATACGTTGCACCTACAAGTCAGCCTCCTCCAGGAACACTGGTCGCTCATCCGTGACTCCTGTCCTACGAGAATGAGGACAAGCAATTTCTACGTGGACCCCAACGTCTCCGAGGCCAGGAAAGCATTAAAGGTAGTGAGGTCGTTGCGTTTTCGCATCGTTACCGTTCTCCGAGAGTGGCCAGATCAAATGGTCCTCCAGCACCTCCTCACCCGTTGCGACGTCGTTCTGGCTCTCGATCTTAACAGTCCTGTTGCCAAATTGCTATCTGCGCTTGAGAACCTCCTACTGCAGACCGAGGACTGGGAGATGTATGCGCACCTGCGAAAATAGTCTCAGGGACGATCGACAGGCAATCACCGATCTCATCGTTGAGTGGAGGCGGCTGGAGCTGTCATCCTGGAAAGGTCTTCTGGATTCGCAGAGTCAATTGTTTGTTGACGCAGTAGCGGAATACTGGTTCCATCTATACGAGCTCCTCATTCGTGGGCCACTGAATGCTGCTGGGGCGGACTCGGACAATTCGTCTAAGTACCTCCAACAGGTGCCCTATCTCCTTGACGACTTTATGCGAACCAGTTCCTTGGGACAATTCCATTGCTAGGCTCAAACTTCTGAAGAGCTTCGAGATTCTTATTGGTCACATGCTGGAAGACTCTGCGACTCAGTCAATGGCTCTCAGCTCCGTGATGCGCATTGTCCACTTCTCATGGCGATTCTTCCATCTTTATTCGCCGCAGCTCTTGCAGTCCCTTGGGGATCAGCGTCGTTCAGTTGGAGAAGGAAGTTGATGCGCTCATCAAACTCGCTAGTTGGAGAGACGTCAACGTACAAGCCCTGAAGCAGAGCGCGCGCAAGACGCATCACCAGTTGTACAAGATCATCCGCAAATTCCGTGATACTCTGCGGCAGCCCGTCGCAGAGAAACTTTCTTCGCTTTTTACTGAGTCTACGGAAAGTACTTGTCAACCTGAACCGCCGACGCGCCGTGGAATTCATGGGTACCCATCTTCCCGTCCGTACCTACCAGGGACCACGATATCCGCTCCTTCATCGTCGGCACATCTTGGAAACCTTGGAAAAACACTCGAGAAGTTCCATTCGTACATCGACGGACGCATTCGCCAATTCTTGGTCCAGCAAACAGCCCATGATATCGAACAGTTATCCATCAGCATCATACAGAGAGTCAAAGATCTCGCCAGTCAGACCGTTCCCGAAGGCTTGAGCAAAGAAAAACGCGAGAAATACAGGAAGGGTTTATTGACACGCAAGAGAAAGGCGTGGAGCGACTTGCTGAAGGAGCTCAAACGTGGTGGTTTGGCTTATCACATCAAACCAGAGACTGCCAGCCAGCTAGGAGACGAGTCATGGATCCGAGGTCAACCACCAATGCCCTCCAGCAACACAATCGCTACGGAGAAGGGTGAAATCTACTTCGATCGTTTGCGTGGATGTCTTCCTGTCCTGCGACAGGCACTTCTCAATCACCATACCGATGTAAACACTCGGGACCTGAGTCGTGGGGTATCCCTAACTGAATCAGGGTATTCTTTGGCTCTAGAAACCAGGTCAACGTATGTCTTATGCTCCTCCGCACAGCTCTGTGGACCTGACTCTATGACACAGACTTGCCCATACGTTGTCAAACTTCACTACATTCCAGCACCAGATAAGTCGTTTACAGGCTATCGCTGATGCTCCGACCCTTGCGCGCATCGAATCCTTCAATAAGGTTGAGTCACTTCGAATTGCCCTTAGCATTTCCACTCGCGCACTGGAAGAACTTGCTGACGCCATTCGCGTGTTCGGTCAAGCACAAGATGCTGATGTTGCAACTTTGCTTCACGATTGTCAGGCCCTTTGCTTATCATCTTGCACGTCAAGAGATCGCATGGCCCATATTTTGGAGCATAGTCGATACGCCATGGGAGAGATGTTGCTAGGAGGTGAGTTTTATTACATACGCACGCGAGTGTGAATCGAGCTGACCTTCCTTAATAGAGGAGTATGCCACCGTCGTCGAGGCATCTCACTTGCTTGAGGCCCTCCCCACTCGTCTCAACGAGATGATGAACTCTTTCCCTCACCTTGCGCATGTTCTGGTGCCCACCGCTCAGTGGATCCGTGACCAAGGGATATTCTCTTTCCCCGTAATAAGCGCTCCTCACTTCGATCCTACCTCAGATGTAGACACGGTCATCAACACCGTACTCGTTGCAGTTCAAAATATGCTCAAAAGGCTCTCGGAATTATCTGATCCAACAGCTACCGTTTCGAGTCCGGACGAGCCCGTAGATAACTATATCCGTGGTGGGCCTCGTGCAACCTCCCTCTTTACCTCGCTTCTGGACCTCTCTAGTATCACCCAGCGGATATCCGATATCTCTGCGGGCTTCCTCTCGCTACCACATGAGTCCCTTCAAGCCGCATTGAGACGGACACTCCCATTCTTACACTACTTCGTTGACTTTTCAGGCGAACTTCTTGAGAGCCAGGCGAGATGGACTGCAGAACTTTTCAAACTCGACTACGTCGTATGTTCAGTGGTGCACACTTTGGCCACGCGCGGATTTTGCATTCCACCTGAAACCGAGGAAGGAGATGAGACCGCCGGGAGCGAGGAAGGGAAGGAGCTGGAAGGTACGGGCATCGGGGAAGGAGCAGGCATTGAAAATGTGAGCAAGGAGATTGTGGACGAAAGCCAAGTTGAGGGACTGCAAGGGGAGGAAAACGATATGGAGAGAGGAGAAGGGAAAGGGAAGGATGACGAAAATACGATTGAGATGAGCGAAACCTTTGAAGGGGAGATGGAAGATGTAGAGGAGGAAGAAGATGGAGACGGAGAAGAAGAGTCTCCCGAGGATGAGGAGGGCCCAGACGAACAACTCGGCAAGCTAGACCGTGCGGATCCTAATAAGGTAGACGAGAAGCTGTGGGGAGATGAACCTGGAGAAGATGAGGAGGACCAGCAGGAGGATGAGTTGCACCAGGATCGTTCTGGACAGGCCAGTGATGAGTCTAACGTCGTCGCGAAACAGAAAGAAGACGCGAACGGCAACAAGCAAAAAGAAGAAGCCACGAAAGAGGAGACAAAACAGGCGGATGATGAAGGTGAGGGTGAGGAGGAGGAGGAGGAGGGTGTGCAGGAAGAAGAACGTGGATCTCCCAGTGCAGCCGGTGCCCCGATGGACGAACATATTCCTGATGCCAACACATTGGAGCTTCCCGATGACATGAATCTCGACGATGACAAAGAGGGCGGTGGTGATTTTGATATGGACGAAGACACGCCAGAGGTCGAAGAAGAAAAACAGATGGACGAGGACACGGAACAGCCAGACACTAACCCAACTCATGACACACCTACAGGTGATGATGAGACGCATTCGAGTGCCGAACCGCCTCATGCAACTGAGGAACTAGTAAACGAAATGGATACCGATGAGGGTGATGAAAAGCAAGAAGAAAACGCAATCGCCGAGCCTGATTTAATACATGGTGACGGAGATGCAGGGATGACGGATTGTCTTGCCCAATTGCAAGACAGCACTACGAACCCTCGAAAGGAGACCGCGTCCTCGCAGTCGCAAGAAGATATCGCTGGTCAGCAAGCCGCAGCTGAAACTACGCAGAGGTACGCGATGCATGGAAATTGAAACCAAATTGTCATTGACTTTGTCTAGGTCTTCCGATGCACACGCCTCGCAATCAGAGCCCCAGCCCTCAAGTGATCCTGCACCGACTCAAGTCACTCCCGAAGCAGGTTCCGGATCCGGCGATAATCAACCGGGCCCTGCCTACGCACAGCGCGCACCTACTTCTCCACCAGGGCCCGACCCCCTCCGCAAACTCGGGGATGCCCTTAGAGAAATACAGCAACGCTTTGATGAGATCTTCAGTGCTCGTGAGCAGAGCTATCCTCAGGAACATGCTCCAAAGTCAGACGATGCCGAACAAGTGATGTACGAGCACGACGAAAACGAAGACGGCATGCAGGCACTCGGGCGTTCATCTGAGGAACAAGTTGCAAAGCTGAAGGAGCTCACGCTTGTTGAGAGAAGTCCAGAGGAACTTGAAGTTGTTGATATAGACGCTCCTGCGCCAGAGGTGGTTGAAGCCCGGGAGGTAGCAATGGAGCATTTGCATGCCGAAAGGACAGCACATCGGAGGGACGCAGACCTGGAAGGTGCCTTTGCTCATACAGAGCGTGACAAAGCCATTCAAGGTGCCAGTGCTCAACTTCCGGTCGACCCCACCAGAACGAGGGAAAACGAATCTGAATCTGAACCTCCGTCCGTAACCAACGAGGTCGTTCGTGCTGCCCTTGAACCTCTTACGTCAAGCTCCGACGCTGTCGATCTCTCTGCATATATGCAACTGTGGACGCTCTATACGAGTCTGACTATGCCGCTTTCTATCGCGCTGTGCGAGTCGCTCAGGTTGATCTTAGCCCCAACACTTGCAACAAGGCTGCGAGGCGACTTTCGTACAGGCAAGCGATTGAACATGCGCCGGGTGATCGCATGGGTTGCAAGCGAATACACCAAGGACCGCATCTGGCTGCGCCGCGTGAAACCTAGTGCTAGGGCGTATCAAGTCTTACTTGCTGTGGACGATTCTGCATCGATGCGAGGCAGCGGCGGCGGTGCAGTACACCTAGCGTATCAAACTGTTGTCCTCGTTGCGCAGGCTCTCGGACGGCTCGAGGCAGGCGAAGTCGGTGTCGCACGATTTGGTGCAGGTTGGGAACTTGTGCGTGGGTTCGGAGAGGGCGCTCGAGATTGGGGTTCCTCGCCTGTATTAGGTGGACGTGTCCTGTCTGCGCTGACGTTTCAACAACAGCGAACAGATGTTGCAGGATTCCTGGAGGGATCGCTTGGAGTGCTTGAGGCTGCGCGTGAGACGGCTGGAAGTCGGGGTGCTACTAAGGACCTGTGGCAACTCGAAATCATCATTTCTGATGGAATCTGTCAGGAGCATGAACGACTACGCCGTGCGCTCCGCCGTGCAAGAAGTATGCGAGTGCTGGTGGTATTCATCGTGCTTGACGCGTTGAACGAAGGAGGCAGCACATCGGCGGCTGGAGCTGGCAAGCACCTACCTCAGCTGTAAATTCTGCGGCGTCTACATCCTCGGGCTCCCAGTCCTCGATCTTGGCTCTCAATCAGGTGTCGTACCGACAGTCGCCGACAACGGGACAAATGGAGCTAACGATGGAGCGCTATCTCGATTCAGTTTCCCTTCGAGTACTATAGTCGTGTTGAGGGATGTGGAGGCTTTACCAAGGGTGCTTGCAGATACTCTCAGGGAATTCTTTGAGAAGGTCAATGAAGAGTAAAGGGATTGCGATGTTATTATTATTGTGGTGTACATAAGATACTAATACAACTGTGGGTCGTAGCGCAGAATACATTGGGTGCTAACCTGAAGACATGTGCAGCAAGGAGTGGCAAGATTCTCCCTCCAGTACAACATTCAGCACCGCGAGAAAGCTCGAAGGTTGGGACGCGTCAAGTTAGCGATTAGCATTCTTCGAGCCTATCTGCTTCATCTGGGAAGCAGCTACGCGACACGGCTGTTGACAAGCCTTTCGTACTTGAGCAAGCCCTCTCATTGGCCAATAAGTGTTTTACCGAGCGCGAAGGGAGCGTTATGACTTGGTTACGACAAGTCACGTCCGAACGGAGGCATCCATACACTGCTCATCCCCTCGGGTATTTTTGCAGATGTTGTCATACCCTACTCAATGGCGGCTCAACTTGAAGCATCGCCAGATTCAGAGTGGGGCTGGCGCGGATTAATTCGAAAGCGACATTAATGATCGGACCTAGGTTTACATAAGCACACGCGATGGCATTACGTCTCGGCTACCCGTGCTCAAAGGAAAGGATTAGCCTCATCTTACATACGGCCGTCGCCTTGCAAATCGATGCAAGACGACTTCTGTGCAACATCGCTGTGCATTCTTTCGGCGAGTCGCCCGTTGCCTCGTGTGATGCACGTGTTGGATATGACATTCCATCACGTGACTCATACTGTCTTGTACGCGTTATTGACATTTGTTTGTTCAGTGTTCGACCTACCACATTAATCCGCCGACGAGACTGGGGAACTGCAGTCAACCCCCGACAGCAACGACGACCGAAGTGCAGCTGACTGACCCGTGTCTGGTCTCGTTTCTTCAATCTCTTGGCTTGTCTTCCTGTCTGCTGTGTACTTTTACAAAAACACATTCCTAAGCATCCTAACCACACACCTCTCTTCACCAGACGAACATCCAACCTGACGCAGTAACGATGGATTCACCCCCAGACACAAACGACGTATTCTCACTATCTGACCAACTCCTCGCCGAGCGACTTCACTTTGTTAAAGAGGTATCCTTATCTTATTCGCTTCTCGTGCGAGCAACCCCCTTACTGACGCTGCACCCCTCAAGATCGGTTTCGGTAACTGGGGCAGCGTATGGCTCTGTCGTCCAAAGTCTTCGCCTGCAAAGCAGAGAGACGTAGAGGTAGCAGTCAAGCTAGTGCACCGCTCGAAAACGCCCACCACAGCCGCGAGAGTGCGCTCTCTGTACGTCATCCATTCCTAACGCATATATACCCCAGCATTGACGGCAAGTTCGCACAGATGGAATGAGATGAAGATAGTTCGGTCGTTCAAGCATGATCCTCATCCCTCTATCATTCCCTTTCATTCGTTCATCATAACGCCATCCTACGCACTCATCACCATGTACGTGATGTCGTCGGCATATGCGTCCCACGCTGACGCGTTTTTGTTGTTAAGGGCCTACCTCCCCACTCTAGTTCCGGTCGAAGTCTCTGAACCACGCGCAAAAGAGTGGTTCCGATCTCTTCTCTCAGGTGCACATTTCCTGCATACGCGTGGCGTCGTTCATAATGATATCAAGTATGCACACCGTCTCTCCAGTCTATATGCACTTCTAATATATACATCCCAGACCCGCCAACATACTCCTCTCTCAAGCGAACGTTCCCGTCCTTGTCGACTTCGGATTCGCGGAAAAATACGACATGCAATCACCAAAGGCTTTCCACAGCAATTTGACATACGGCACCCCCGAAGTACGCGTCTATTTTGTCACTGTGTGCGCTACGTGATGATTCACTTATCATTTGGATAGTATCTGTCTCCCGAGCGAGCTCGTGGCATGCCTCACGATACGCGAAAATCCGACGTCTGGTCTCTCGGTATAACCTTCTTCGAAATATTGGTGGGACGCACACCCTTCGAGTACGAGGAGGGCGAAGTGTTTGAGAAAAAGGAAGACCTCGAGAAGTACTGGGACCGCACGGTAAGTCGGTTGTGCACCAGTACAGCTCGTCATAGACTTACCCTGTGAAGATGCGAGGTAAATGGGTGGGCAGCTACTCCGTCTCCAATGCAGTGGAACGGTTCCTGAAGCGTATGATCGTTCCCAATGCCGATTTGCGGTGTACCACCACCGAGTTGTTGCTTGATGGTTATTGGGAGAATCCGTCTCCTATGATCAACGGAAAGGCTGGTCATAGTGAGTGCCCCTTCAATGATGTGGATCCAAAATTGACGATCCGCACGGCTACCCAGAGAAATCCGCCTCCACTGGACTCCCAGCTACTCGCTCTCATGTACGCACCCCCACCTTATTGGCGGCGTTACGGGATGTCTCCAAAGACAAAGTCAAGGACAAGGATACATCCATGTCTCGTCTCCTCGACATGTCGCTTCCGTGGTCTGGATCCAGATCTGCGTCCCGATCGTCCGCATCCAGATCCGCTTCTCGTGCTGAGTCTCGCACAGCTTCTCAGAGCACATCGAGGGCGGAGACCGCTACGCCGACGTCGGCCACGCGTTCCAGGGTTCCCTCGCGCGGTAGTGACGACTTTGCGCACTTTACGAAAGAGAGTGCTCATGAGCGATCCCATGCACTTCTGCCATCTAGGTCGAAGTCTCAGCCTAGGCTTCGTACGCTTCCTGGTACGACCACCCGAGGCCAGATACCGGGCCAAGGGCGTAAGCTGTCGACTGTACAGGGGTCTCCTGTTGTGAAGCCCGTCAAACGGGTCGATATGGAGAATGTTGACCAGGATGTTGTTACAGACAAGGAGAATATCGCGTGCGCGCGTTGTTCGAACAAATCCGTGAACGCCAAGTCCCCGAGACTTGTTTCCCTTACTAGGTCAGTGTCATCGCTTAGGAAACCTCTTGGGCCGCGTCAGCCGTCGCCACGATCGGGTGCGGGAGCACCGTCCCTCCCAGCAGTTCCGTCATTGGGCACAGCAGAGAAAGTACGCAGACAACCTCTTAGACAGTTGTCACATTCCCCGGACAGGCGCCTGGTCAAGGACGAGTCGCCGAGTCACCCCTTGGACGGCGTAGCAGCTACAAGGAATGTGTCACCCGTTCATGCGGCGTTGTTCCCGCCCACACCGACAATGACTTCCTCCGTTGCCACCACCTTTGCTTCCAAACAACTCTCTGGAAAGCCGCCTCGTTCGCGTGCGCGTGCGCTAGTGGATCTTACGGGTTTCGCGCGGAACGTTGATCTCAGTGCGCATGGTGTCGGTATGGGTGCTGCTTCGAAACGGCCACCCAAGGTGAAAGGTGGGAGAGCTAGAGATGAGGGAGCACAAGGCAAGCGCGGTATTGGTGCTGGGAATGAGAGTGCTATTGCTTCGCACACGAACATGAGAGGGCGTGTAGTGACGAGGAAGGATGACGATAAGGAAAATCTACCGCGCGTCGCACCGTCTAGCATCCATTCACGTGGAAGGATGTTGAACGACAGGGTCGAGTCGAGGACACCGTTTGGCATACCTGACGCGCAGAATCACAATCAGTCTCAGTCTCAATCGTCGTTCCAGCCCCTCGCAAAGTCGACGCCGAAGGACCGTGATGTGACGGATGTTTCTGTCTCGCTTTCTGCTTTGGCTAACTTATCCATCGGGACGAACGTGACGAAGGGTAGCGTGAGAGATCGAATGATGGACTGGGAGAGGGAGAGAGCGCGATTGAGGGAGATGAATAGGGCATCGACTGTCCTTAGCGGATCCTATTCTGGTTCCACGACGACTTCGGGATCCAGCGACGTCAACGATGCCGAAGATTTGGACTCGGAAGTGGAGGCGGAGGTTGAGGCTGAAGCTCAGGGCCACACCGCTGTTAATCAGCGTAAACCAGAACCAGAAGTTCAGATACCCGATGAAGCAGTGAACATTAGGGTTTCGCACAGTAACCCCGAACTCGTCGGGCGGAGATCGGTGCAAACGATGCACACGACAACGACCGTCGTTTCTTCCGCGTCTGGGTTGGCCACTTCGACTCTGACCGGCGGGTCCGGACCCCCGAATGCCGAGAAGGGTCAGATCGAGGTTGCCACGATCGCCGTGAGAGCGTCCGCACAGATTTTGTCGTCTCGTAATGGACCGTTAACGTTGGATCAGAAGACCCTTGGCCCGGACCACCACCAGCGGGCACGCAAGTCCGAGGAAGTGTTGAAGAGTGTTGATGGTAAGTCCAATTCCCACGTATTCGTATGGGTGTACCCGTGCTGATGTAGGACAGACAGCGGGTTACCTGTTGAAGTGCGCCGAACGAGCGAGTCGGCGTTAAGTGGGTTTAAGCATAGCATCAAGGCTTCTATAGGTGCGACTCTAGCTTTTCTGAGGTTTTGCGGTTGATTGATATCCTAGTGTACAGACAAAGGAGTTCGTCTTTACAAGTCTTCGACGCTAGCTCAGTTGACTGGCCGTACGACCCCAGTATGGTGTCCCTCTCCTGAATCGATTGAGATTGATTTCGAGTCTCGTCGGTCGGGCGAAGGACGATTTAGCTGGGAGAATATTCGGTCTGAGGAGGAGATCGCCATGGACAGAATGAATCTATGGATACAAAGTGTCGAGAGTGAGTCCGAGCGGCATTATTTTTCGTGCGAGGTGTGACTGTTGTGTTGTGGGATACAGAGGTCGTCGAGGAGACACGTCAGAACTTCGCGTCGACAAGTATTGTTGAGCCTACGGCTCTCCCTCTCGTACCTGTCTCCCGCTCGTCTTCTCAAAACAACCGCCTTCGTCAATCCCAGCACAATAATAATAGTAATACGACTCGTTCATCTCGTCTCCCCCGCCGACACCTACCTGCGAACCAAATATTCGCCGAGATGACTGATCCTAATGCACCTCTATCACCTGCACGCGGAGATCAGAGCATGTCATTTTCTTACATCGATGCTCCCGAGTCTTCTTGCCCCGTTCTTCCGACGCTGAGTGTGCTTGGCCAAACGCCTCCGCGTCAACGACGCGCGACAATTTCGACGCGGTCCCCTGCGCAGGAAAAGGACAAGTCCGGGGAAGATGACATGTTGAGTATAGGAACCCCATCGAAGAGAAGAGAGAAGAGCCGTTCGTATGGGAATTTGGATCGACACATCAGGGACGTGGCCAAGTTGGAGATGGAACTCAATGCAGGTGAGTATATCTCCCCCACTTCAATGCTTTTTCTCTCTTTCGAAGTCTGACTTGGGAACCGCAGGTACTCCAGCGAAGCCAACCGCACCACGTTTGTCTGCCGTCCTCGACAGGAGCTTGTTCGTTGCGACGCCGATATCTCCGAGGTTGGTAGAAAATTTGAACGATGACTTGACGGCATCGCCGTATCACGTTGAGCCCTATCCACCCCGCGAGTCCGGCGAACTCCAGAACCTGCCACCTTCCCCTGAGAGGCGTCGTTTGGAGGGTGTTTACGACCGTTTTTTGATGGCCACTACTGGTGTAAAACGAGTTGGCAAGGGATACCAATCCGATAATTTCAGACCCCTCCAGAATACCGCTCCTTTGGATGCCGGCAAGTTACCCGCAGGCCATTCTCGTACATTCGGCGTCTTCGGCACTAGCAAACGTCAAATGCCCCCTCCTGTATCCAGCGATGATGTTTGGTGCCGAGCATCCATCGACGAGCTTGGCTTCACCACCTGCAGTAATGCAATCCGCTCCACGCCACGCACGTCCAAGGATGATAACAAGAACACCGCTGCGCTGGTCCGACGTGCGATCAAGGCGATAGTGCCTGGCAAGACGGTCTCCAGAAGGTTGTCCCGCACCTTGATCGCCTAGATTTCATGTTCTTCCCTAGCTTTCGTTTTACCTCGGTTCTTCTTTTCTCCTTCATTGGACGACCTCACTAGTTCTCCTGGCTGGTCCTTACTCTCACCTTTTGCTCTCATTATATACATTGTCATCTGTCTTTTCTTGGCTCCTGGAGATATGGATCCGTTATACATACCCCATACTTTCATTCCTCTGATTCCGTCGTCTGCTGCCGTTCCCCCTTGCTGTTATCTATTGCTATCGACATCCGTTAAAGCATACTAAGCTCAACCATTCTTCCTCACCCTCAACCTGTCATTTTTTACACTTACACCACATTATACTAGTTGGCAACGAACCCTCATGCATTTACGTCCAGTTATCACTTCTTTTTCCTTTCAGCCCCCTGTTTGCTGGTTACGCTGTCTCGTGACGTCTTGCAACGCTGTCCTGGTCATGACATCCTGCTCGCGTAGTTTACATAAGTTGACTCTGTTTATCCTCAGATAAATCTTATATTTGTTCTCAGTATCTAGTATGTTAGATGCATGAGGTCAACGTGAGGTAAAGCAACTGTGATGTTTTGCATCTTGGGCGTTCTGAGCGTGTTGACTTGCCCCCTGCAATGACGGCGTATTCACGTACATATTCATTGCATTTGACTACTGTCAATCTCTCGTAGATAAGATAACGCATTGTAGCGGGGTCCAGGGTCTCGCACGGCCCCACTCAACCACCACCATCACCATGTGCTTCAACCCCATATCAACGTCTGGCAGTCAGAAGAAATGCTTACATGGAAATGATCTCAAGGCACTTGCCAACTACATGAAATCTGACCAGTGTCAGAAGGTCTTCCTCATGGTAATGTTACAATGCTGTTCCTTTATATGTGTGGCATTTTGGCTTCACTGGTCTTGATCGTAGCTAGGAGCAGGTAAGACACACATCTCCTGGACCCACTTGGATTTGAACGTGGCACCTTTCGTGCAGGCATCAGTACTGCAGCTGGCATCCCGGACTTCCGTTCCCCAAAGACTGGTAAGCATGCCCTCCAGGACCATACCCTTCAGGGTCCACGAACGTTCCAACATCACGACAGGTCTATATGTGAGCAGTCAAGCTTGCAATCTCTGTGCCACATCACGTTATGTATATACGATAACCCTGCCCACATAGGCTAACCTTGCCCGGCTAAACCTTCCATACCCAGAGGCAGTCTTTCAAATATCCTTCTTCCGAAATAACCCTGTTCCCTGTACGCTCCGCCCTCTAATTCCAGCCTATCCTTATCTTGCCTACTCACATAACGTCTGATATCCCATTATGATTCACAATGCTTCGCTGCCACCACCACTGTTGTTACCAACAAAGTCTACACCCTAGCCAAAGAGATTTACCCGGAACGATACCGACCGACTTTGACCCACTCGTTCATCAAACTCCTCCATTCTCGCGGACTTCTACACACATGCTTCACCCAAAACATTGATACGCTCGAACGGAAAGCGGGTGTCCCAGAACACAAAATCGTCGAAGCCCACGGAAGCTTCGCGACGCAGCGCTGTATAGATTGCAAGGCACCATATGAGGATGAGAAGATGAAAAAGGCTATTAGGGAAGAAGAGATCCCGAGATGCGAGGGGTGTGGAGGGTTGGCTAAGCCTGGTATTGTATTTTTTGGGGAATCGGTCCGTTCCATCTCATGATGTTCCGTTCCATTCCAATATTAACGTTCCCCCCTCGCCGTCGGCGTGGACGGACCTTGGTGGCATAGTTACCAAACAAATTCCACAGCTCGATTCCATTGCTTCAAGAAGCGGACCTACTGATTGTCATTGGCACGTCATTGACCGTGTATCCGTTTGCCTCGCTTGTCGACTGCGTTCCAGAAGACTGTCCGCGGGTACTCATCAATCTGGTCGAAGTAGGCGATTTCGATAAACCGGACGATCTGGTGTTTACCGGGAAATGTGACGAAATCGTGAGGGCGTTGTGTCAGGAACTGGGGTGGGAGGACGAACTCGATGAGACATGGGCAGAAACAGCTATGGGTGCCGAGGGGGTCGAAGTGGCTGGTAGTTCCGACAAAGCGGCGGAGGAGAAAATAGAGAGCGAGTTGGAGCAGGTTAGGAAGGATTTGGAGAACGTTCTGAACGTGTCAGAGCCGAGGGCTGGTACCGAAGTTCCAACTGGCGTAGAGGCGATACCTGCAATAGTCGAGGATGAAGAGGAAAGTTGTACCAGGCAGGTAAATGACGTGGATAAGGAGAAAGATGGTGGCAAGCGTGAGCGTTCAGAAGGGAAGTTGTAGAGATGATATTATGATCACATTACTACCATGCTCGTTTGCGACGATATCCTCATGTGAAGAACAGGCCTTTCCAGTTGGCAGCTTAATTAATCTCCAGGCCCGGCTATTATAGGCATCCCACAACGCAACAAGTTGTCATCTTAACCGACCTCGTTCTGATCTGTATCTCCTATCACTGAGAGTCACAGAGTCTCATGCATTCTTCAAGTTTATCACCTTCGACCCCCTGGAAGACCTCCGGGATCTTGCAAAGAGTAACTGCCACCGACTCCATCTTGGGTTAGAACCACTTCGGTTTCTCAGGCCGTGGTGGGGCGTGGTTGAGGGCATCACTACAGTGGGACAAATGTTGATATTGAATGGTTCCTCCCTCAATCAGCGTCCTCAGGCCCTGATGCACATGTCAATCAGTAACTTGATTTCCGGACCATTATGTAGTAGGGTCCAGTAAGGACTAGCTCCAGCAATATATTTTCTCTCATCTCCGAAGGGGGCGTTTTCATTCGCATCTATGTACCACTGTGTAATGCATTGGCAGTTCGTGGCCCACGGATTCGCCCACTGTACTAGTAGAAACATTATCATCTCACCAGGAGATTCTCCTGCGATCCGACGTTTGCCGCAGCGGAAAACAGGTCCGTTGATCCTAACTATTATGTAAGCAGCTTGTCGGACAGTACGTGAACCCGTCTGCCGCCGTCTTATTATGTGTATACGGTCTATTAACAGTTCATTTAACCGAAGTATGTAACAAGTGTTGGCCAATGGCGAATATGCCAGGAGGGCCGACAGCATGATGAGGTTCCCAGGTGGGCCTCACTCTGACAGGATTGCCCGAAAATCTCCTGACGCCGCACGTCCGGTCGGAGCTGTAAAAAATTTCCTGACTCACATATAATCTTGACCTTGTTCCCTCCGTTCATGCCTCCTCAGCTCAACGCTTTCCAACAGATGGGAGTTTTTGTACGCCTGTACCTTCGCCTTTGTTCGTCCATTCTCCTTACCGTAGGCTCGGTTGCACAAGAGCTGATGATGCTCTCGTTTTCTCTAGTCTGCACAGTGCCGCAGGTAACCCACCCTTGAACGCCTCCATTATCTGAGAAAAAAGGTAGCTCAGATAGGAAATTTTTATCTGATTATCCACTTATGGCATTCAGGTACCACAAGAATGACGTTTGTCGATACTATTTTTACATGCCGTCTCCTTTCCTTCCGCCGCCCGCCAAACATATCTGGGCCCGACACCCCGACGGCCGACCACGTGACACACGAGCAGCTCGCGACGTCTAAATTAGCTCGATTCGCGCAGATACCCGCTTCGGAGATCTTCGTGTGAGTTTGTGTATGGGGGGTATGACGTCTTGTGATAATTTGCTGAAAATTTGCACGGTAGCCTTGAACCAACTTGGAGTCCCCTCGGGCTGACGGAGGAAAGTGCTGCAGAAATTCTCAAGCAACATGGTCCGAATATTCCTGTGGCCGAACGCCCCTTGGCTGCCTTGTCCATCCTGTGGACTGCCCTCTGGAACCCATTCAATGTCCTGTTGGTCGTCCTCGCGTGTGTCAATATCGCCACGCAAGATGTTGCCACGTTTGTCGTCATGATGGCCATGGTCGTCGCTTCTACCGGCCTGCGATACTGGCAGGAAATGAAGTCTATGGTCCAGGCCCTCAAATTAGTTAGATCCATTGTCACCAGAGTTCGTGTCGTTCGGCGTGTCAATGGAATTGCCCAAGAATTGGAGATCGACCAGAAGCTTGTCGTCCCCGGCGATGTGATCGCTGTAGCCAGTCAGTCTCACATCTTTGTTTTTCATTGACCGGCTTGCTAACGATGTTTCTTAGGCGGCGACGTTTTTCCCGGGGATTGTGTTCTGATATCATCTGAGGCTTTGGCCGTCGCACAGGCCTCTCTCACGGGCGAACTGATGCCGGTCGATAAGACGCTTCGTCTGATCGCTGCGCCTGAATCTGAGGCGTTCCACCTCTTGAACAACGACAACGTATGCTTGTCCGGAACGTCTGCGTCTGCTGGGAATGGACGTGCTGTCGTTATCTCGACCGGGAAAGATACGTATATGGCTGGTATCGCTGAAGAGCTGAATAGAAAGAGACCGGAGAATGCAATACAAATTGGGATTAGAAAAGTCAGTTACGTTCTGATGGGTTTTATGGCCGTAAGTGGGACAATTAGTACTCCCTTGGGAAGTGATAACAGGGCACTGACGCCTCCTAGGTTATGGCACCCATTGTATTCATAGTGCAGGGAGCTGTCAGCCATGACTGGAAGGGTGCTGTCATGTTCGCCATTGCCATTGCTGTTGGCATTACGCCCGAGATGCTTCCCATGATTGTGGTACGTCCCCTTCTGTCACCGTTTCGCGTACACTAAGCAATGTCTGGAAGACGTCCAATCTTGCGCTCTCCGCCGTCCGTATCGCTAAGAAAAATGTCATTGTCAAGCGCTTCGACGCCATCCAAAATTTGGGCGCTGTCAGGGTTCTATGTTCAGACAAAACAGGCACGTTGACCATCGACTTGGTCAGCGTCTCCACCTCTGTTTCCAGCAATGGCGAACACTCAGAACTCCCCATCAAGCTCGCATACATCAATTCCCTCTTGCAGACCGGAACCCGTAGCCCAATAGACCGTGCCATCGTGGAGCATGTGCACGCGAACGAAAAGGGGGCTGCCTCTGGAGACGGTCATCAAGATAGCTGGCACAAGCATGGCGAAGTTCCTTTTGATTCCACGCGCCGACTTCTCTCTGTTCTTGTGTCTCGTCCTTCCGCAGATGGAGAGGGTCTTTTCATCACGAAAGGCGCCGTTGAAGAGGTACTGGAGAGATGTGTTTCTATGTATCGGCAACAGCAGCAGTCGTTCTCGCCATCCCTGTCCGATTTCAAGCTTGAACGCACAGCGTATACCACATTGACAGAGGACGATCGCCGTGCCATCCTCGACACATCGAAGAGGTTGAATGAGGAGGGCTTACGGCTCGTTGCTGTGGCTTGCAAATGTGCCGCGGTCAAGACGTTCATGACTATCAGCACAGCAGACGAAGAGGATCTTGTCTTCATCGGTTTCGTGAGCCTCTTGGATCCACTCAAACCGGATGCGGCAGATGCTATCAAAGAATTATCCAAACTTAACGTCCAGGTCCGTATCCTTACGGGTGACGCGCCAGCGGTGGCCGGAAAAGTCGCACGCGACCTTGGTCTATTGAATGCACGCAACGTGATGCTAAAGTCGGCGAAGGGGGACGAAGAGGCTGTCGGTGCCATTAGCGAGGCCGATCTGATCGTGACGGGCCCTCAACTCGCCGAACTCTCCAAGGATAAGGACGCGTTTGCAGAAGCCGTCGAGCGAGCTGTCATTTTTGCGAAGCTTTCACCGTATCAGAAGCTTGAGGTCGTGAAAGCGTTACGTGCCGGGGACGGTGGCCGAGCAGTCGCATTTCTGGGTGACGGTGTGAATGATGCGCTCGCGATTCGTGGTGCGGATGTTGGAATTTCTGTGGATTCAGGGACGGAGATTGCGAAGGAAGCTGCAGACGTGATTTTGCTCGAGAAGAGTTTGGGTGTAGTGGCGCTCGGCGTGGTGCAGGGCAGGATCACGTATGTTTCTTTCTGTCTTCCGTGCCTCGGTGCGATTGGTGGGCTGACTGGGTGTCATGTGGCTAGGCTCCTGAACACCGTCAAATACATCAAAATGGCGTGTTCGTCGAACTTCGGAAACGTTTTCTCGGTGTTGGGTACGTTCGATGTGGCAGGGATGAGCAATGACTGATCATGAATATTAATATTTGTTTTATCTCCAGTTGCGTCCGCGTGGTTGCCTTACCAGCCAATGCTTCCACTGCAGCTCCTGACCCAGAACCTGCTATATGATTTCTCTCAGGGATCTATCCCTTGGTATGTCCATGCCGTTGGCTTGTGTCGTGTCGGGTTCTGATCATGTGGGTATGTGCAGGGATAACGTCGATCCTGAGTACTTGGAGACTCCTAGAACCTGGAGCGCACTCTCCATTATCAGGTTCATGGTTTGTCTTGGGCCGTTCTCCAGCCCATTTGATATCACGACTTTCTGTATCAACTGGTACGTGCGATTTATCTTCCCTTTCGAAGTTGGATTCGGGGTTGACGATGTGGGATGGACGAAAATGGACAGGTTCCACTATGGGATCAGGACGGCTGATTCGCCTTTGGTACCGCTTGCGCAGACGAACTGGTTCTTGGAGGGATCATTGACGCAGGTCCGCCTCTTTTCCCCCTCGCATCTCTCATCTCATCTTACCCCAAAATACTTGTTAGCTCTTCATCATCCAATTTCTCCGAACTGGTAAAATCCCCTTCATCCAATCCCGTGCCTCACTGCCCCTCGTGCTGGTCACCTTCGGGATGGCCTGTATATCCATGGCGATTCCTTACATTCCCAAAGTGAATTCGGCGTTGCAGATGAGGCCACCTCATCCCGAGTTTTATGCGTACCTCGTCGGCATCATTGCGGCGTATGCGTGTGTGGTGCATGCGGTGAAGGTGTTATATCAGATGAGATTTAAGGAGTGGCTTTGAGTGTTGGGATTCGGGGTGCAGTAGGAACGGGCTCCGTAGACTTGAAAGTACATAAGATCTAGATGCAATTCGACAGCTGGACGTTTGTGAGAATTCGATCATTCATCGACCCCTGAGTGTGTGCGGGAATTCGTCCGATCTGGCATGTCTCGGGTGTCATGAAAGGAAGTAGTAATTATAAAAGTACGTATCCTGTCGTAAATGCACAACACACCCGACGATGACCTCAGTAGGCGAAGAAGCTATCGACAGCACCGATCCGATTAGTTGCACCAGACTAATCGATGTTGCTTCCGTGACAGAGGTTTGTGCATATCTACTGTTAACACGTTACTACGTGGAGGTTTACGATCACTTACTCTTCAACGCTTGATCGTGTTTCATTGGTGCGTACAGGGAGAAACGGTACTCTATCTGGGATGTGGCACTGGATCTGGGGTTCTCTACATCGCGAAGAGGGTAGGTGACAAGGGTCAAGTTATAGGCATCGACGAGCGCTTGGTATGTTTCAATGGAAAACGTATTTGCTCGTGGACATAGCATACTTAAGCCCTTGCTCGACTGCAAGGACGCCATCGCCCAAGCTAGACGCACTGCTACCGCAAGGGATCTAAGACCACCTCGAGTCGCATTCGTACATGTCTTACAGACGGATGAGTTACCTGTCTTATCGGACTCTGTGGACTGCGTCGTATCGATGTGGTCTCTCCGATCTGATTCTGAGGAACGGCAGGAGGAAGAGAAGTTAGGTAACGAGATCTGGAGAGTGGTCAAGCCAGGAGGGCGTGTCGTTCTCAGTATGAAAGATGTGAGTATTTTCCTTTCAGGACACCAGGATCGCTTCTAGATAGGGGCGCTGGTTCACAGATCCCCGAGAGCCTGCGCTCGAAACTGGTCGTCGATGCTGTGTATAATCATGGTAGCCAACCGGAAGTGGCGATGAATGGTGTGTACATCTCTTCGATGCTCTTCGATGGGACAAGCACTCGATTACGAAGCAGATAACAAAATATTCTATCGTCTGCACGCCGTGAAACCACCTCGCAAGGAGGAAGATGGATATCTTCCCCTCGAATCGGCCCTAAGAGACTGGTGGACCGCATATCCGGCACCGGTATCCGAAGTTCAGCACTTGGATTGCGGGGACGTGGCAAATATGATGAGGAATGGAAGTGAGAAGCAAGGCGACTATGTCGTAATCGATGTCAGGAGGAAAGATCATGCGGTGCGCCGGTTTTCTTTTCTTGTGTATCGTTGCGGTTTGGATTTACGAAACCTTCATGTACGGACAGGGTGGGCACGTACGAGGAAGTGTGCAGTGTCCTGCTCAGACGTTCTACGACGATCTTCCGAGTTTCTACGAGAGGTTTGGAGAGAAGAAACAGGTGGTGTTTTACTGTGGAAGCTCGCACGGAAGAGGCCCGAGATGTGCAAGATGGTGCGTATCTCTTACCCTCATTACGGTCGAACTACATGGAGGAGACAAATGGATCCGTTGCAGGTACCAAGATTATTTGAATGCCAAGGGCGATACGAGGCCGGAGGCACTTGTGATGAGAGGTGGGATTAAGGAGTGGAAGGAGAGGTTTGGGGGGGACGATGGCTTGACAGATAGGGATGCGGACTGACGAGGATAGATGAAGGAGGGGTGCGGCCGGGATGTGCTTGTACAGAGACATCGACAGGCTCATTGGGACCGTCCCTTGCATATCGAATCGTGGTATTATTGTGTACGCGAAAGCCAAAGCAAGTGGTGCTCGCTAAGTACTTTACCATGTCGCTTTTGGATTGCAACGGCATGATACAGAGATTTGTGAAGTGGTTCAACGCCGGCATCGCTGTAGCCGTGGAGAAACGAAAAGAGGATGCGAACATCTTCTGGTAATGTAGACGCAAGTTCCATCCTCAAGTGATACGGTCAACACGATGTCCTCTCCCAGGTCTGCGCAGGGGTTTTGGTAGAGCCTCAAGAGGTCATTCTAGTATACAAAACTACAGGGATACAGCGTCGGGCCGACAGAATCTGATGGTCCCCTCCGAGGCCGCGCTTGCGATCTTGACTTGGAGGAGGCCATCGGATTGTGTCGCGACACACACTTCGTTTGTCGCATTGCTCAGCGGCGCTGGATGAGTGTAGCGAATAACTGCAGGATTCGATGGAGTCTGGGGTAGTTCCTACCGTATTCTTGTGCATTGTAGTCGTGATTCCAGTGAGACTGTAGATTTAGGTGGAGAAGAGAGGAAGCTAACATGAAAAGCTATCGTACACATCCCGGTAAGATTGTTCATCTGTATCATAGTCAGTACAGCGAAAGCAACGACGGATGTGGATTGGATGACGGTTTGTGGGTTATCGGGAGGTCTAAGGGTGGAATGGGAGGATTGAAGGGTCGTCCATAAAGGTTGCCACCTCGTGAGTATGAACTTCCTTGCTTGTCTTGACCTACCCTCACGACGTCCTGATACTGGAACTCTATACATAGATTACTTATACAAAAGTTAATTCCCCATCTACGACGTGGTCAATGCAAGCAGGTCGAGGTCAACGAGGGCGTGGGCGTGGGCATGTGCCTGCCCAACCTGGTCCCAAGAACTCCAGCGATCCTCCAGCACGGGGTCGGGCTCGTGGACGTGCAGGAGGTAGAGGAGGCGAGAGTAGGTGGTGCCCGCCTCGGACGAGCATCATGACGTCCCATCAAGCAAGTCAAATGGACTACATTCCCTCTGTCAGCCGGAGTAGTGGCACAGACAAAGACGGTGACTCGTGAGCACAATGCGGGTTTGGTTGATTGATTGAGGTTCACTGATAGATTCGAGCCTGTAGGTTGAAGGACTTTCGCGTGCAGGAAGCTTATCTGGAGTTTATTAATGGGAAGGTGTGTGCTTAGGGGAAAACGGTATGTTGATGGTGCTGACTGCATCCATTTCTGGATTATAGCTGACCGTGTTTTGGGAAGAGTGTCTGAGCGAACCGGTGTGCCAGAATGAGTCTGCAAAGAGAAAAAGAGTAGAGAGTCAGACGAATGTTCTTATTCTTTTTCGTACGTCCTTCCGGTAACTTTTTTGGGTGCTCGGTGCTCATCCTCATCTTGGTCGAACTGCTGTAGGTAAACTTCGCGAAGGACTCCTATCCTCAGGCCGCAACGACCAGTTCGCATTGGAAGGTTCGTCATGTCGATGGGTGATATTCCAGCTACCCTCTCTCTCTCTATCCTGTGCGTTTACTGAAATGGACATCTCCATTTTGAATGCAGTGTACGAAACGTCGCTTTATTTATCGATCATGTTTGAGTCGTCGGTGGGTATGTTGGATACGACGTCCATACTTGCGCGACTCGTTCCGGGAATGTACACCACCATTGTTCGACCTCTCCAGTCGTCCCAATCCCAATCCACATCTCAGTCCTCTGCCTCATTAACAGCGATACTAATGCTCCTCCATACCCTCGTTATCACATACCCCTCTCAACGAGCCTACTTCGACACTTTGAAAAGCATCCCGGAGTGCATACTAGACAGAAAATCAGAGACGTATGGATGGGTAAGAGCCGTTGCGAGGTGTCTTGGGCGATGCGATTTCGTGGAGTTTGAGAAGTTGATGAGGGGGAGCAGCGTGTTTGACTTGGTGGCGTCAGTAGGCGGGGATTCCAAGCGGGACTCGAACATACACGTCCATTCAACATCCGTTTCCAACTCTCACCTACGCAAGACAGCTCCAAACGCGCAGGCGATACCGTCCCGACATACCCTAGACCTAGCGCGAACAGCTTTCCGAGTGCTCTTGTCCCGCCTCCGTGCTAAAGCACGTGGCCGTGCGTGGGTCGTATTTCGCAGTGCATACCGGGAAATTTCAGAGGGAGATGAGGTGAAGAGGTGGTTGGAACGGTATTTGGCATTGGAGAGTGTTGAAGGCGTTGCTTTGGAGGGGACGGAGAGTGTTCCGGGGACGGGAAAGATCCCGTTTGATGAATGGATAAGGGAGAGGGAGAGGGATGGCCACATTGGAAGGAAGGAGGGAGCAGTTGGAAAGTGGGTAGTGTGCAAGTTGCGATAGGCTATCGCAGTAGTCCCAAGTCCTTAGTGGACCTTCCAATTAGATGTAGTATGGTATATACATGTCCTCTGCGCCTGCAGTGTTCAATACTTGGTCGTATTCTACAGTATCATCCATCTACCGCAACCCCGTGGTATATCAAGGGGATCACTGTATATGTACTTTACCCATCAGATTGGCAAGTTCATCAGCCTCTTTCTCGAGGGCCACCTCTACTTTGGTGGGTGCCGCCGCTGCTTTCTCTTCCTCCTCTTCCTCTTCCTTGGCTGCTTCTATTGCTGCCTTTTCTTCTTCTTCATCCTCCTCTGTGACAACAAGTCTTCCTCCACGCTCTGTAAGTGCCTCCCGAAGGGTATCATATACTTCGTCGTCTTCGTCTGCATCGTTATCTTGGAGATCCAGACGCTTTAAGCTTGAGAGGTGGGTAGAGATGGCGTCAGCCAGGACTGTGACAGACGATACATCCAGATTGTTGTTTTGTAGTTGCAGGTCGACAAGCCTCTTATTTGATCCGGAAGCGAGTTTCTGCAGAATGGACGGGACCTCTCCGTCATGAGATAGCACGCAATCCGACAGATTGAGCGTTCCAAGCGCAGGCAAGCTTGCTAGTGTCTCCGCCCACGCGTCAACAGCCATCAGGCCTTCGTCGGTGTCATCTGTGAACGTGTTATCCTGAAGGTCGAGGTATCTGAGGTTCGGATTTTTCTTCAATCCTCTCGCTAGCTCTCGTATGCCAGCCATCCATATTCCATTTTGGGGCATCCTCACTTCTTCTAATGTTCCATGTTCTCCGAACGCTGCAGCCCACGCAGAAGCCGATCCATTTTCCAGCCTGTTCTGTCCGCATATGACCGTTCTCAAATTTGATACCTTTCCTTCCGCTTTTGTCAACTTTGCAGATTCGCGAAGTGCGTTCGCGATCTGTATTCCAGCTGCAGGACCTAGCCCATTATTCTTGAGACGAAGGGTTTGGAAACGGTTGTGTGTGAGTAGAGGAAGGAGCGGGGCTATGGAGCGTTCTCCGAATGCGTTATCGCTGAGATCGATGAGGGTCAGGGTTTGTTTTGGGAGAAGTGAGGTGCAGAGGTGAGTGAGTGCGAGAGGGATTTCGGAGATGAGACGACCAATGAAGATGCTGGAGAGATCAGCAATCTGGATATTGCGAAGGAGGGGCGTAGGATGCGGTAGTGGCGTTAGCGATGGGTGATGAAGTGAGTGGATTTGTGAAAAACAGGATAAGAGAGATGACGATGACTTACGCGTAGAGACTCTGTCTTGTCGATGAATGCAGCAAACGCTTTTGAAGCATCCACGCCGATCGTGTTTCCGCCGAGATAGATTTCTTCGATGTACTTGGGGTCGTAACCCTTCAAGAGGGGCTCGACATCCGCTTCTGTCTCGAGTTTGAGAGACTGGCCCCGGATGTCGAATATGCGTGGGTTGGGGGACATCGGTGGTGGTGTTGGGTGCTGATGCTGATGGACGGCTGTCGTTGATAGGCAATGATAAAACACATGTCACATGATCAGACACAGGTCACAAATTATCATTCTAACCATTCCGTCGTAGAACGTACAGTACTGTAATAGGTTAGCTTGAACTCGTTAAAGGTCCATTTGAAAGCTCTGCCTGCAACCCTAGAAATGTGCACTCTTGCAGCATACAAACACTCTTCACATCGGACGGGAGGCACCCTGCTCCGAGCTCCAGATCCTTACGTTGGTATTGGAGAAGGATGGGTATGAAGTCGCGAAGGCCAAAATCAGGCCAATAGGTATCGACCATGTGGATTTGAGTGTTTTCATTGCACTTCAAGAAGAGATTGGTGCAGCGGGGTGTGGATGACAACAATCAGCGTCGATATGGGGAAGCGGGGTGGGGAAGTATGGATGGGTGCAAGACGGCATGCGCACCTGCCATGTCAGGAATGCACTCAATCGTTTCACGCCACTAGTGCGGACAAACACGTCAAGAGGTGGACTGCCCACAAGACTAGTGGAGAGCTGAGCCTCGATGGTATCTTCGGTGATCGTGCTGAGGGTAGGAACAGTAAGCGGATGGAGCAGAGGTGTATGGATTGCGAACGTAAGACGCAAGGCTGAAACCAGGCGCATAAACAGAGTAGCAGAGGCGGAAGGTGCAGGAAGTAAAAGAGCAAGAATATGTACCTTCCGTCCATGTCCCCGCTCTCTAGGGCCTCTCGCACCGCACTCTCGACAGCAGTCGTGATTTCGTGCTTGGAAGAATACGGCGCACAGACATTCAAGATGGCACTGGTCGTCGTAAGACAAAGGACATTGAGCATACGGATGCTGAATAGACGAGCATATGGACACATACGCTTTGTTGTGACGCGTCATATACTCTGCTTTCTCGATAGCAACCTGTACATTTGGAGGGAGTAGAGAGCGCTTTCCGAGGACGTTGAGACGAACGCCGTATCGATCCAACAAATGCCTAGGAGAGTTCCAGTAAGACGGCACAAGCACGAATGAATACACGACGCACCCCTTCTCCGCAATCTCGACGAGTCTCATTTCGGCCATCTCCATAAGAGCATCGACCTCGTCTTTCTGGCGGTTGAAGTTGTCGATAGCGAACGCATACACGGTAACGCAGTGAATGCGGAGACGCAGGCAAAGTTCGAGAACCTTGGAGATAGTTTGGAACGCGTAAACTACGAGAATATAATACACTGACCCTCAGCAATGCTCGAAAGCCGTCTCCGTGACCCTGCTTGCCCTCCTTGCCCAACCTCCTCGCGTACCTGCGGTTGCCGTCCATCTCGAAGGCTATGTGCCTCGGAACTGGTCCCGTAGCGATGATGGAAAGAAGTAAATAAGTCAGCTGTCGTCGTACATAGTCGAATGGGAGTCGAACGAGTGCAACGAGCGCAAGCAACGGCCAAGACAGGTAGTACGACATGGAGGGGATGAGTTCATAGTGCAGCACAGCCACACCTACTATATAGGACCACTCAGCGGGACCCAGCCAGTCAACTTGTGCGACATGCACGACACGTCGACTGCCAACGACGACCAGGAAACACGTCGTCTGCTCGCCAACGTCGACGGCGACGTCGAAGAACAAGTTAAGAGCAATACCAAGGCCGAGCCAAGTCAACGCAAGTGGAAGAAGCCCGCCCTCGTTTCTCTCGCTTCGTTGGGGCTGCTCCTCCTTGGCGGGGTCTCCTACCTCTCTCATCAAACGAGTGCATCAGGGGGAGGCCCAAGGGAAGGCTATCTGTGGAACGGAACACATGAATTCAAACGCACTGTCATACTCGTTTCGATAGATGGATTGCGGTAAGCATGTACATATCCTCGACGCACAACCCTGACAGTCACGCACGATGACGTGTAGAGCGGATTACTTAGATAGAGGCCTAACGCCTCACCTGCTCGACATTAGCAAGCAGGGAATGCGCGCGAAATTTATGAAGCCCGTCTTCCCCGTGCGTCCTGTCCACAGCCATTCGTTGCCTTTACACCATTCACTTCTTACGCCATCCAGACTCTGACTTTTCCGTGAGTTTTGTACTTTCGCCTGGGGAACGAACCTGTTAATTCAATTGCTGGAACAGCAATCATTGGTCCCTCATGTATGTCCTCTCTACATACGTTTAGACACCCCTAATCTTGTATTCGTGTAGGACGGGGCTTTACCCCGAATCTCATGGGATAGTCGCAAACGTAGGTATCCGTCTTTACTATCCTATTTCCTTCTAGCCAACACTCCGAACAGTCATTCTGGGATCCCGTTTCGAATTCCATGTTTGTATACAACCACCCAGAAACATCGTTGAACGCGTCATGGTGGCTCGGTGAACCGGTACGTCTACCTCTGACTCTCGACGTGCATTTATGTGAAGCGAAAATATAATCATAATAGATGTGGGAGACTGCCGAGCAAGCAGGGTTGAAGACTGCCAATCTTATGTGGCCAGGTCCACCCGTCACGTCGACTGGTTCTTCCCCGACTTACTATGTGCCGTGGAGAGACAAGGTTCCATTAAAGGAGAAGCTCGATCAGATCTTTCAGTGGGTAGACATGGATGTAGAAGGCCGTCCGGAACTGATTCTGGGTGAGTGTTGGCGCGGCGTTTCCAGAGTTTGTTGTCAGCCCGCCGATGAGGATCTGACATTTGTCCTCTTGCTCAATACTTCGTGTCATAACGATACACCGTCTCCGAACGCCACCCATCACCAGCGTATGAGCCCTCGCTTGATCAAGCAGGACACGCCCACGGACCAATGTCCAAAGAGGTCAATGTAAGCCCTTGCTCCGCCCTTTCCATATCACTAGCCTAACTTGCAACCGGTCTTGATTCCTGACACCGATGCGAATCCAGGAAACACTCCGGTCTGTCGACAGATTTGCGCACTCATTACACCACGAAGTCCTCGCCCGGAATTTATCCGATATCGCGGACGTTATATTCGTAAGTGACCATGGCATGGCAGATACAAGGGTTATGGAGTGGATATTGGTGGATGATGAGAGCATACTTGGTATGTATGTGCATCTTTCCGCGCCTCCCTCCGTCCCGGTCCACGTACCGTCCAAGCGCTGTCCTAAAACTGATCCAACTGCAGGTTCACCCGGCGATGACGAACCAACGTGGGAAGTGGTCACTCACACAGATGGATGGCCCAACATGGGTTTAAGATTCCGAGCAGGGACAGATCAGAGGGCTGTTTTAAGCAAGTTGATGCGAGCAACGAGGGATCCGAGGCATATTGGGAAGTTTGATGTATTCGTGACAGCGGCGTACACCGGTAGGTCGGACTTAGGTGATTTTTTTCTCTTGGGGGCGTATTGATGCGTAGATTGGGTAACTGATACGTTGATTGGTGCCCTGCTCTTCCGCCTCCGCTGCGGGTATCTATAGGGGATGGCGAGGAAGACGTGGCGATACCCATGCCAGAACGGTACCACTTCTCCGCTAGCGAGCGGATTGCCCCGATTTGGATTGTGCCACGACTTGGATATGCGTTAACGACCAAGGCATTTGGCAAGGGTGAAAGCCATGGGGTGCGTCTGGATTCCATTCCTTTCTAGATTCGTTATTTCTTCTCTTACCCCATTCATTCGCCTTCCCATAATGTCATACGCTGACGCATCGACGCCATGAAGGACCACGGATACGACAATGACGAGCCGTCGATGCGTGCGATCTTCGTGGCGCACGGTCCGTTTTCGACAGGTGCGAAAGGGATCGCTTCGCGTGCGTTGTCTTCGCGTACGCTGGATACCGGGGAGCCTGAGACGGTGCGAGCTGAGGAAGGGGAAGTAAACGGGTGGCACTCGATAGCAAACAACGAGCACGTCATGCAGGGCTTCCGGAATGTCGAGATATATAACCTTGTGATGCGCTTGTTGGACGTTGACAATGTTGCGGCCACGAACGGGACAGTTGGATTTTGGGATGGATATCTGGAGGTATAGGTTGTGGAATGTTATTAACTTCGTTACCCAGGTCGACACGTAGGCTTGTAATCAAGGCGTACGATGCTTGCCGTGATATCTATTGCACCCTTCATTGTAAACTTATGTCCTATATTAATGCGGAAGGTGGCGTCTAAGTGTTCTGTTGCGGGATTCCAATCATTTCCCAACGGCAGTAGGCGGTTCCTAACACAATATGCAGCAATACATGATGTCGCGTAGAAGCTAGTGTCCATGGACTTTGCGAAAGGATACATACAGATCCCTCCATGTGCTGTGTACGGATACCTTACTGGCATCTAGTTATACCAGGGAAGCCCCTCTGCGTTTCGGGCCATTTTGTGCACCGAGGACGAAGATGTGTACCGCAACCCGTGTGAAGAGCAGTCGTCAGTGACTTCGCGAGACCTCATATCCAATGCGTGAATCTCATAAACGTAACAAGGGGGGCTGGTTGAATTTCTTAACACTTTGACGGACATGATTCTGTATACAATTACTATGAAACCTGCGTCCTGCCGCATTTGACAACGGCAAAGCAAGGTTGGCGCCGACGCAGGCGGCACTTCCCGAGTGACCGAGTATGCAATTATATTCTTACGCGCGTGAAATGGTGCTAACCAATGCTAACTATTGATTACTTCACCACGAATGCCAGCCTTCTATGCCTTACACTCATGATTCTCAATCTCATTTCTACTGGGTGAAGATAATTGAGGGTACTGAACCGTTCAGCATGCATGTTGGCTCAGGAATGGCGACCGAGTCAGTTTATTCCGAAAAATTTGCAGGTAGCGAAAATACATAGGGGAAGCCTCCACCGTTGGGGCGCAGCAGCCAGCGATCCGATCACCTGCTCCAAGTATGGTGGATGGCTGTCACGATGCCGCCTCTCCTTGCATTTTTTTTAAATAAGAGAATATTTGTAAGAATAAAGGTTCAAAGTACGTGCCATCATCGACTAGCCCGAACCAATGCACTCCTCTGCGAAACAAACCGGAGAAATTCATATCCTAGATATTCGCTCCAATGATACCTCGGCGAACGCGTCTATCACGGAGGAAATTGCCAGAGGCTTAGATGCCCCAGTCAACCTCAAGACTTTACCCACGGTGCTCCTGTACGATGAGCGTGGCCTAAGATTATACGATAAAATCACCACCGACGCACCAGAGTACTATCCGTTTGGCGCAGAGGAGGAGATCCTCAGAAAACATGCCTACCACATCGTGCAGCTCATGCATGGTCGTACGGATGGCGTCGTTCACGGCGAGGTCATCGTCGAGTTAGGTGCTGGGTGAGATTCCAATTAAATTCGGTCCGGCTTGATATACCTTGCAGAGCGCGTGGCTGCTGTAGTTATGGACGCCGATTCGCCCGTATTCACCCCCTGTCTTTCTTGGGGTATACTGCCGAGTCTCAGAACGCGCTGACCTGCTTTCTTAACGCAGGTCTCTTCGCAAGACATCCTACATCTTACGCGCGGCATCTGAGCTCGTACCCCAACCCTTACCTATTCCCCCCACAACATACTTCGCTCTTGATCTCGAAGAACGCGAGCTGAGACGAACTCTTTCAGAGCTAAACATGTCCGAACTCGGACCTGCTCTCTCCGGAAAGGTCGAAACGAAGGGGTTACTAGGTACATATGAGAGTGGTCTTCGGTTCATCACAGACGGCGGTCTTCCGACGTTTGACAAAGAAGACGAGTTCCCCTTTCCTGTCCGAGGCTATGAGAGGTCGACTCGTAAGCGCAATGGGTCTTCGAGCTCCTCGGATGCTACTACTGCGGAGACCGGCATGACGTCCCCATCTTCCCCAGACCAGCCACCCCTTCATTTATTGTTCCTCGGTTCATCCCTTGGAAATTTCGCGCCGGGGGAAGATGCCGAATTTTTACGTTCTTTCCCATTGAGGCCTGGTTCCGGAGATACCTTACTTCTCGGCCTAAGTCAGCACGCGAAACGGGAGGATATCGAGCTCGCATACAACGATCCCGAGGGCCATACCAGGGAGTTCATCATGAACGGTCTCAAAGCTGCCGGCAACACTTTGGGAGATCCCTGTCTGTTTGATCTCGACAACTGGGAGTATGTCAACAAGTACAACGAAGCAGAACGTCAGTTCCGAATACTTCAAATGGATATCTTGGCATTGGTTTGATACCTTTATTAGGTGTTCATGAGGCGTATTACAAGTGTGTGCGGCCTCACCAAATCCACATCCCACAGTCCAATCAACGTGTACAGTTCTTGGATGGTGAACTTGTCAAGATCGAAATCTCTAGAAAAGTAAGAATCTGTTGATCCCAGTAGTTGTCTTCTGTTGACCGTGACCACTAGTACTCAGAGAGTGATATCTGCAGGCTGTTTTCCCAGGCACAGCTTCGCTCCATTCACTGCTGGATTGACAGCACTGGTCGCCACTCACTCTTCCTTCTTGAGCGTCCACCATTCATGTTTCCGCTATTGCCTGCACCGACTGCAGACTCGGGCGCCTATAGTCCTTTCAGTATGCCTAGCACGGGTGATTGGCATGCTATATGGACTGCGTGGGATTTTGTAACATTGCGCATGATCCCCTACACAATGCTCCACCAGAAACCAATCAATCTTAGACATATCTGCCTTTTCTACTTAGGACATGTCCCAGCGTTCCTGGATATTCATTTGTCTAGACTGTTGAAGGAACCAAACACAGACCCAGAAGAGTTCAAGGTTGGTTCGCCTGCCGTGCAGTGTTGTCGTCCATTAATACTTTGTTGTGCGTTAGTACATCTTTGAAGTAGGTGTTTTCCTATTTCCCACTCTGACTAGGCAACTGGTGGTGCTGACAGACGTGTTTCAAATACTAGAGAGGCATTGATCCCAACGTTGATGATCCTACCAAGTGCCATGTAAGTAGCATCTTGTCCCGATCGTGAGTCTGTTGTGAGTGGGAACATCGCAGGATCATTCCGAGGTTCCGCGAAATGAAGAAGATTGGCCATCATTAGAGAGTATTCTCTCATTCCGACTTCGGGTCCGAGCGCGACTCCTCAAACTCTACGACGACATATCTTCCGGAAAGATACCGATGGCGCGCAACGTCGCTCGTGTGTTGTTCATGACTTATGAACATGAAGGTCTGCACCTGGAGGTAAGAGTTCAATCACAGAAACTCGCCCTTGACGACTCTCCGGCTTTGGCTTGCAAAGTGTCCGATGTCGGGTTCAGTCGGTCCCATTTGCTAGGTTTTTGCTTACGATTGTTGCATGAACAATAGACGTTATTGTACATGCTCATTCAGAGAGCTGGCACGGGGACGATTCCTCCCCCTGGTTTTGCCCCGCCGGCTTGGGAATCATTGTTGGAAAGTTGGAAGCATGCGCCGAAGCCTATGTCGGATACTGTCGTCATGGACACGACGACTGTCACGATTGGCATCGACGATGTCGAGAGTGAAGACGAAGATCCTGTCAAATCTCACGATGTGGCTGGGCATACGTTTGGGTGGGACAACGAGAGCCCAGAGCGGAAAGTTGCGGTCGGCGCATTCAAAATTGAGTGGCGCCCGATCACAAACGGGGAGTTCCACGGATTTTACTGGGGTACTGTTCAAGGCGAAGATGATGGGGTCGGAGTCGGCAAGAACAAACTTACCTTCCCGGCTAGTTGGGTCATGACCGACAATGGTGAAGTTGAAGTACGGACGTTGTTCGGTCCCGTACCTATCCAGGTTGCGTGGGATTGGCCCGTGTTGACCTCGTATGACAATCTATCGGTCTATGCGAGTGTCAAGGGGGGAAGGATTCCTACCGAGCCGGAACTGAGAATTTTCCTTGACAAATTTGAGTCTGGGTACGAAGGAGGCGCGAATACAGGGTTCAGGAATTGGCATCCTCTTCCGTGAGTACTTGATTTTTCTGGCGATGCTTCCCTTACTTCTTACGCGATATAATGCAAAGGGCGACAATGGGTCTCGCCAAGGATGGAGGGAAGGGACATAATGGGGGTGTGTGGGAGTGGACGTCTACCGTCCTTGATAAACACGAGGGTTTTGTAGCGTCCAGCCTCTACCCTGGGTAAGCCCCAGTCTCGTTTTCTTATGTCTACAAAGCTGCGTTGAAGACTCTTGGTTGATGTTAATCGTTCCGTCTTGGACAGATATACCGCCGACTTTTTCGATGGGGCCCATAACATTGTGGTACGTTTCCTCTCTCTCTTTTTTTTGCTTAGTTCTGACCCTGTATAGCTTGGGGGGTCATATGCGACTATTCCGCGGATTTCTGAGAGACGGAGCTTCAGGAATTGGTATCAACGTAACTATCCCTATGCGTGGGTCGGGGCGAGGGTCGTGTACGACTTGGACTGATGGGGGATGTGTTCGGCGAAACAGAGACACAGTGAAATCAGCCGCAGGGGAATCAAGAATTGAAGAATCCGCGTTCGAGGTGCATATGTGACTTTCATTTTGTATGTGGACATGATGTAATGCAAACTACTTACAAGTTTGTACGTTATCTACGAATAATGGTGTTGGTTATCTTCGGAGAAGATTCTGTGTAAATGGCCATCAGGAGCTGTCCATGGACGGATACTGCAGAACGACGCGGTGGTGGGTATGTGTGTAGAAATTGGAAGCCTACTACTTTCCGAACTGCATGCCATGAAACCGTTTGCGAGAAGGGGCGTGATAACGGAGGTTGTCAAGTGGACGCGAAACTATAATCTTGTTCTCGAAGTATCTTACAAAGTCAAAGAAGTAGAAACCCCAAAACATACCAGTATGCATTCCATGGAGTAACGTATAATCTAGCCTTCCAAAATCCCCATTTCTTTCCACTTGTCCCATAGTGCGCCGATTCCAACGGGTGCATTCGCAGCGCCCTTGACGTCCTTAAGGTCCAACAACTCATATTCTCTTCCAAACGCCAAGAAGTGGGCAAAAAGGGAGTTGAAGTGAGGTTCAGAGCGGAGGTGCAGGAGTTGAGGGTAGTGGGCGTGATAAATATGTGCAAAGACGCGGAGAAGCTGGCGATAGACGTGTTTGATTGTCGAAGGGAAGGATTGGGGGAAGTCGTGGCCTGTTCGGAGTTTGAGTGAGCCTGACGGTCAACGTGGCGGCTATATGCGTTGAAAGGATTTACCTGATTTGGTAGGGAAGACGTTTTCATCGTCGAGGAGGTTTTGAACCCACGTCATGACATAATCTATGTAGGTCGGTGCAGGTAAGTTGACGCTCTTGCGATCTTGGTTGATCCACGTGTAGCTGAGGCTGTGGGGGGAGACGATGTCAGGTGGGATAACGGCAAAGACGCGCAGCGTAGACACACCCCGTACCGGCAGACATGGTGGGGCAGGAGTGTTGAGTGCAGCACTCAGATATGACGCCGTAGAACTCGTTCAGGTTGGTGTAAAAGTCGAACACTACAAATCGAATCGCATAGTCGGACTCACGTCCACACAAAAGGATACAACGCACCGTTGACGGCGACCCATTCCATGATATCGACGTACTTTGGGAGGACGACAATAGTCTTGAAATTACCCTTTACAAGGGCGGCTTCGACGAATGGACTGCAGAGATAGAGGGGTTTCGAAGCGGGTGGGCTAACGGGTGACGGAGGGGGAGGCATATCTGCAGACGTGGGCGTTGGAGAGCGCTTTTGAGGACGCGGGTTGCGCGACATGGAACGCCTGTTAGTAGTCGTCGTTAGCATTCTGACCAACCACAAGCGGGGTAGCCTCACCCGATCGAGTTGAAGAACGACATGGCTGTAGGAGAGAAAAGAGTTTGTAACCGGCTGAGCCAGTCGACGAAACACATGATCTTGGTTACCTTATATGGGAATTCCCAAAAAGGGAGAAAACATGGCCGTGGGAATCTGAAGAAACAGGTGTCGCTGTCGAGCACGTCGAGCTCAGAGTTGGACGTGGACCATGGTGAGGACGAGACGGAAGAGCAAAGCAGTGGCTGCTGCTGCCGCGGCCGCGGCCATGGCTGCAGGCAGCGAGGACCATTTTGACGGGGCGTCGACGCAGGGCACAGAGGAGATGTCCGTCTCAGCAGGAGGTCGCCTGGCGATTCCCATACCCGTCGACGTCGACGTCGAGGCCCTTTCCAATCTCATCCCAGAGGTCTCATTCACTAACCCAACTCCAGACACCATCGTGTCCATATACAGACTCTTGCTTGCACAGGTCGCAGAGACCGATGCCACCCACAGAGACGTCGAGGAATTGCGCGCCGAGGTAGAACGGAAAGACATCGAGCTGGACCAGGCTGTTCAAGATGGAGAGTCAAAGTCAAAGGACCTCGAGTCCTCTCTTGAGTCTGCCCAAACCCAACTCAACGCATTGAAGACCGAACGTGACGAGCTCGGTAAGCAAGCTATCCATCGTCCCGCGGGCCGTCTGTCCTTACTCATTTCTAGTCGAGTCGAACAACGCTCTGGAGGCGAAAAATAACTTCCATAGCGAACTCACGAGATACCTCTTCAACAGAACTCGATCACCTCCGACACCGCGTCGAGGAATGTGAAAAGGAGAAGCGCGAGCTTATTGGCGTCGTCAGCAGACTCAAGGAAGATGCCTCACAACGAGACGGTAACTGCAACCTTCGGACACCATTTTACTGTTGTACCCATTTTCTTTCCACAGAGGAAATTCAAACCCTGCGCACCAACCTCCGACAAGCAAGGCAAGAACAACAGGCTCTGGAGTCTCAGGTTCGCGAACTACGGTCCGCAGACACCGCCAACAAGGTAGTACAACAATTGCTTCTCCCGGTGCTTTGTTCACATTGTCGGCGCCCAGTTCAAAATCGAGACCCTATCTCAGCAGCTCGGCCTGGCTCAAGACGAAACCGCACGCGTCACCACAGAACTAACCTCCAAATCCGAAGAATATGCGCGCTATCGTCGCACCAAACATGCTGAATTCATACAACTTCAAACTGCGCACGACGCATTGATACAGAAACACGCGTCTGTTGAGAGTTCATTCAAAGCAATTCAGTCCGCACATGAAGCCCAGACGCAGCAACTGACACAGGCGCTTTCTCGTGTGCAGGATTTCCAGGGTAAACTCGCCGAACAGGAAGCCGCTTTTTCCACAGAGGTTTCTGGACTAAAACGACTGGTGACCATTATGGAAGAACGCGAGAAACAGGCTAAAGATATCGTGGAGAGCATCGAACACGAGTGGGCGGGCGTCGGCGATCGTGCTGAAAAACGCGAGGCTGCACTCCGGGCCGAGACGGAGAAGGAGAGGCGTGCCAGGGAGGAGGTGGAGAAGCGACTAGAGCAACTTGAGATTGTATTGGAGAGGATCAATAGGGGCGAGCTACCAGTTGCTGGTCGTGGTGCGACCAGTGTCCCCGGAACTCCTGGACGCTGGCAGGATGGTGCTGCTGACCCCATGTTTGGCTTGAGTCCGACGGTTGCTATGGTCAGCAGGGCACAAAAGGGAGGCAAGACGTTCACCGAGGTATATGCAGATTATGTCCGCTTGGAGGAAGAGTATGCGAGGAAATGCACTGAGTACGATCACATGGATAGAACCCTATCCGAAGTTCTCGCTCAGATCGAAGAAAGGGTTTGCATTGGCATTTCAATTGGAATAGGTCGTCGCCTTACTGACGGATGCTTATAGGCCCCCATTCTCGCACAACAACGCGAAGAATATGAACGCCTCCAACTCGAAGCTACGCAACTCTCCGCCCAGCTTTCCGCTGCTATCTCCGACCGGGATGCCAACGCCGCCTCCATTCAAGAACTCTCACAAAAGATCAAAAAAGCCCACAACGAGAACGATCTTCTTCAACATCAGCTCACTGATCTTGGTCGACAGATCCAGACGTTGCTCAAAGAACTCGGTCGGCATGAAGACCCCTCCGTACCTTCTGACGAAATTCTGGACCAGATGGAACCCATACCTGCAAATGACATCGAGGCTGTCATCACGAACAACCTTGTCCTCTTCCGCTCCATTCCAGAATTGCAGGAGCAGAATCAACGCCTGCTTAAGGTCGTACGCGAGATGGGCGCCAAGATGGAGGCAGAGGAACGTGACTATCGTGCTACTCTCGAACAGGAACAGAGCGAAGCGGTGCGAGAAGCGCACGAGGCTATCCAGGAACTCGTGACACAGCTCGAGAGGCAGAAGAAGAGCAGTGAGATGACGATTCAAGCATATATGAAGGAGAGGGATACCCTCAAGGCGATGCTGGCCCAGTTGGAACGGGGAGTGCCGCATGTCGGCTTGAATGGTGATATTGGCGTTAACGGCGCTAGCACAGCGAGTAGATCGAACGCCCAGCCTTCGGGTGATTTGGCAATGGAGTTGGCAGATGCACAGGCCCAGTTCGAGTCGTACAGACAAGAGATGGGTGTGGATTCGTCGAAGCTCCGCGAAGATTTTGTTAGCGCCCAGAGGGAACTTGGTCGGGCAAATGCGGACCTGGCAAAGGCAAATGCCAAGATTCAGTATTTGGACGGTATGGCATTTTCGTAATTCTTATCCTCATCGCTCTTGTCCTGACCTGTTTGAGTAGAACGACACCGTATGTCACAAGAACAGCTCGCACTACAAAGCCGCGATCTGGATCAATTATCGATGCGTAACCAACAATTATATGACCAACAAATGCGTCTCGATATCGATAAAGAGCGTGTCATGGACGAGCTGGCGACTGTGAAGAGCGATTTGGAACAGCTCCGCAACGAGGCTGCAAACCTTCGTGCAGAGAAGAGGATCTGGGAGGTGAGTATGCCACTACTTGCTCATTAGTGGTGTTCGGTTGGAGTAATGGATTTTGTGCAGAGCGTACAGACGCGGTTAATCGAGGACAATAAATCTCTCTCTGTAGAGCGCGCTCAGTTGGCGGATCTTGTGGCTAATGTTCAACGTATCCACGGTGACCTTGAGCGTTCGGGCGAGAACGACCGTAAACGCCTCGAGACGCAGATACAGATGATGGAAAGCCAAACGTGGGTATTGCGTGGCCGTGCCCTATTGTTTTTTTTTTCGAGCTGAGGGGTGAGTTTAAAGGCAAGAATTGAAGGTTCAGTTGTCACAAGAGCGAGAGACCCTTCGGCACGTCACGCTTCAGCGAGACATCGACATGAAGGATTTGCAAGCACGTCTGGACAAGACCGTAAGTTACTCGTTACTGATATATTACTCTCCTTGACGTTTGCAAAACAGGCTGGACAGTTGGCTCAAGCCCGGGAATCTCTTGTTGGCGCGGAGACGAGCAAGACACATCTCCAGGATCGTGTAGAGCAACTTACTCGCCAGTTGCAAGGCAACGAAGAGAAGCTTGCTGTGTACGAAAGGAGAGTGTCTGGTGCTTCCGCCGTTACGACTGTTCCTGCGTCGGATTTGCCACGCGAGCAGCAGTTGGAGCAAGAAGTGGCTGAATTGCGGTAAGTCATTTGGCAGCAAATGATCAATGATCGTGAAGATGATTCTTTTCTTGCTTAGATCTGCACTCAAAGTTGCTCAGGTTGATCTAGCATCGGCGCGTACCCACATGCAACAATTCCAGGAAATTAGTCAAGCAAACGAGGCTGCACTGACAGCACTAAACGCTACTCACGATCAGTACAAGACTGACGCTGAAGCTCGAGCCGCCCGACTTGAGGTATTCCTGAAAGCCATTGCAATTCAAGATGTTGGATCTCACTTTTTTTGTTCACGTGCAGTCCGAATGCAGATCGTTGCAAGAGAAGCTTCGTTCGGTTGAAGACGACTTGCAACAAGCCAAGGCGAAAGTCACCGAGATCCAGCATACCCTCGAAAACGAACGTACAGCATGGGCAAACGATAAGAGGATTTTGGAGGGAACGATTGTCGATCTTAGTACTTCCGAAAGGGTTTCTGAGAACGACCGTACCACTCACGAGCAAGAAATCCGCGAGCTGGAGCAGCGCGCGATAGTATGTCTTTCGGAAACATCGTTGTATGCTTGTTTTCTCAAGGGGCTTTTTAGGCTGCGGAGGAAAGATACGCCCGCGAAGTAGTCACCCATGCTGAGTCCTTGAAGAACGTGGAGAACCTTAGGCACCAGCTCACAGCGGCTCAGGCTACGGCTCGCCAAAACCTTGCGGAAGCGGCGAGTGCCCAAGCGAAGTTGGAAGCTTCTGAAGGCAGCTGGAAACAGCAGAAGGAGGCGCTTGAAAAAGAGATCGCAGACCTCAATGCACGGTAAGTGAGCTCAAGTGTCCGTGCCGATGAAGATTACCCATGATATTCGGATAGTTATGACGATCTCTCCGCACAAAAGGCTCTCTTATACCAGCACTTGGACACCGTCAGCTCACAAGCTGCTCGCATCCGTCAGGTTGCAGACTCGTCCACGGAGAACACCTCCAACGAAGCCGACACCAACGACGACTCCGACGTTAAGTTGACAGAGTTGCGCGCTGTCATTGGGTACCTCAGAAAGGAGAAAGAAATTGTTGATCTCCAACTTGAGTTATGCAAACAGGAGAACGTCCGTCTTAAGGGGCAAACCGACCATCTTAGCCGGAGTTTGCAAGAAGCCCGTAGCACTCTCTCCGAGGTAATTATACTTCTAAGCGTGCGCCTGTTGCTCTCTCACATTTCTGTCGCAGGAACGTGAACGTACAATCCAAGCTGCTACTTCAGATGCCCAACATGCTGAGATGCTCGAACGAATTAACCAACTCAACATCCTTCGGGAGAGCAATGCCACTCTTCGTGCGGATTGCGAGAACTATACCAAGCGCGCAAGAGAGCTGGGTGCTAAACTGAAGGCCCTTTCTGTGGAACTGGAACCTGCAAAGGAAGAGGCACGCATCGCACGTGCTGAACTCCAAGCGCGCGACGCTCAAATCGCACTGCCTCGAGGGTGAAAGTAAGCGCTGGCAAGAACGTAATGCTCAACTTTTAAGCAAGGTAGGCCCGGGTTGCCACCCCCACTGCAGCAAGCTTTCCCTAATTTTGGTATACAGTACGATCGGATTGATCCTGCTGAAGTTCAGAGCTTGAAAGATGAGATTGACGCATTGAAGGCCCAGAAGGCTGAGGTGGAAAAATTGGTAACAGAACGAGATGCCAAGTTCTCAGAAGCGAATTCTCGGGTAAGAACAGCCGTTCGAGCATCATGTGGTGTGTTTTTCTCATGGGTTATGTGGGTAGGTTGAGGCGTTGGAAGATGCTCTCCGAAAACATAAGGAGGCAGCTACGAAGAACATGGAAGGGTTCAGGCAGCGGCTCGGACATGTGAACCAGGAACGGTCTCGAATGAATCAGCAGGTTAAAGAGCTTCAAGAACAAGTGAGGACCTTGACAGCCGAACGAGATACGCTTCATGTTGGTGCTGGCGCCAGCACCGATTCCGACGCCTCCAAAGAGCTCACTGCTCAACTCGACGCCCTTCGGCACGAGAAAGCAGCTCTCGAGAAGGCGCTAGCCGAAGAGAGAGCCAAACCTCCCTCGCTGCCCACGCCAACTCCTGATCAAGCCTGCACTTGTTGTTCGTAATGCAGTGTTTTTTCGTATTTTGCTTGTCTAAAACACCGTCATAGGCATCACTCCAAGCCGAAAAAGACAGGCTTCTAGCGGAGAAGGAAGCCCTATTGAACGCTGAAGGAGCCGACGCTTTGAAAGCTCAGTGGGCAGGAGAAAAGGCTGAACTTAGTAAAGCACGCGACGAAGCGGTGGCCCGAGCGAAGGTATGAACACCCTTTCAGACCATGTGCTGCAAGCTGAATGGTGGTTTTTAGGCTGCCGACGAAGAGGCTAAGAAGGCCGCTGATGACACTCGAAATCTTAAGCAGGCTAATGTGAGTTACTCGCACCGGGTCATTGCCGGCTCAGGTTGTAACGAATGTCGATAGGAAAAATTCCAAGTTAGAATCCAAGACTTGCAAAGAGCTAGGGATCGTGCCAATACCGAACTTGCGGCGGCAGTCGAGAAGGCGAAGAGCGAAATGTCAGCTGCGAGCGCAGGTAACGTGGAGGAATTGGTCAAACGGCATGCCAAAGAACTCGAAGACCTCAGAGCCTTGCTGAATGCCCAGCACGAAGCCAACCTCGATGCCGCCGTGCACGCTGCCACCCTGGCGGCGAAAGCTGAGGCAACCGTGGCTTCTAATGATGATGCTACGAAGGCTGCCATTGATGCCGCTATCGCAGCCCGTGAGCAAGAGTTCCAGACTAGGCTTAACGATGAGATCGAGAAAGCTGTCGAGCGCGGTAGAATGGAGCAGAGTGCGAAGTCGAAGCTCAAGGATTCCCAGCTCGTCCGGTCACAACTGAAGGTGAAGGAACTCGAAGCACAAATTCTTGAATGGAAGAAAGCAGGGATTGTACCCGACTCTACTAGTGCCCCTGCCACTACGACTATGCCCGCAACAACAACCACACCTGCAGCGCCTACCTCGACTGTTCCTTCCGAAGCAACTCCAGCGTCAGCCACAGAGTCGTCCTCGGTCCCTTCAACCAGTGTAAGTGCTGGCCCTGTACGAAGGCAGGCTACCAGCGGTGCTGTAATGCTGGTTCCCCCCGAAGCAGCCACCAGAGGACGGGGCCGTGGTGCCTCAATACGTGGTGGGCAGCGAGGCATCTCCATCAAGGGAAGAGGTGGTGCACCTTCACCTACTGCCACCACTGCTCCATCACAGCAGCAAGGAGCCATTCAAATCATGGGTGCAGCTGCCAAACGCGCTCGCGAAGACGACGTTTCTTCAGACGATTCATTAGCTAAAAGGATCAAGCCTGCTGAGGCCAGCACGAGTACACCTGGCCTTGCGGTAGGGACCAGCACCACTAACAAGCCTCCTGTAACGATCAGACGGCCTCAGCCGCCGGCATAATAGTCTGCGCAACATCCATCATGATGTTTGCTGTTATTATACGTTTGCATTTTGTATCATTATCCACACACTCGCCTGAACACTTCATCGTACGTACCGTATTTCGAGATCAATAACTACCAGTGGTATGATCAGTCATGAGCTCTGAGTAACAAGGCAAATGAGGTATGTCTCACTGAAGATCCAGCGTCTGGTGTTCCCGAGTAGTGCAGAGATCCCACCTATTTTCTAAGGCAACTAACAGTGTCAGCAAGTACTGCAGTCATTACAAGAAGCTAGCAAACACAAGAGCAAAGGATATATGATAAATGTAGAAAAGAGTACGTTATGCCAGCACCATCCTTTCAGGCCCATGGCCCGCATCCACGCAGCGGGCACTCGTCCCGATCATTTAATGTCCTCCCGCATCAAATACCATCTCATGTTCTCTCAGAGGCATATGTTCGCCACTTTCACCAGGAACATACGCCGCCTGCGGAACGCCCGTCTCGTCAAGACCCTCTGCTGCCTCGATGATTTCATACAAACGGGATGCAACCTCGGGCGGGGGAACCCGACCACCAAGGATATCTCGAGCTGGAACTGTAGATCCATAAAATTCGCGGTTAGCGTCTTTGCGTTCAATTAGAACCGTTCCCTCGAGGGATACGCCCGCAAACAGACCTGTCAGAATGTAGACTCAGTACCTGTGAGGAATAACCTTTATCCGTCGATAAACCTCACCCTTGCTCTTCGAGTAGGAAAACATATGCGCGGGGTGTGCAAGACTCGCTTGTACAGCTCCACCCGTTCCGATTGGACCAGCCGTAGCGCCGACATTTCCACCCACAGTGACGTTTCCACCCATGGAGAACGCACGAACGGCCTCCTCGCTGTTAAGGACGACGACAAAGTCTGTGATATCGGCGCCTATTTGGAGACCCCACCCGAGACCGCCTGTCGCAATACAGGAAGGGGCGGACCATGACCCGTCTGGGAGACGGGCGATGACGAGACCTGAGCCTGCCTTGCCCGAGAACATGAAACCGGCTTTGAGGACTTGGAAGATAGCGAGACCTAAACAGCATCATTTAGGCAAACTTGTGGAAGGTGTGGAAAGAATGATACACGGAGGGCACCTACCTCGTGCACGCTGTAAGACAGCCTTTGGTATAGAGTTGAGTGCAGACTCAGGACGGTCAGGGTCAGCTATGGGGATGGAAAGAGTGGGCAGAGGCCATCACGGAGTAACCAAGGCAGGGCAAATGAGCCTAAGTTCAGATTTATCATTTCGCGACACTAGCCTACCTAGAAAACTTTCCAGGATCTTTGCTGCCTTCTCTGCCTCGCCCGGGAGGGAGAACCCTTGAACAAAATCTCTAGAACCGGATGCGACGCGGGTAGAGCTTTCACGAACGAAGGCTGTCGCCTGGATCCCAGCTTTCTGGGCTCCGCGCCTGAATTTGTCGAACATAGACATAGTGGCGGGTCTCGTGCGATTAGTGGGTACGAGAAGATACGTCGTCGTGGTCGGGGGAGATTCCTGCTCACTGACTCCAAGACTGTGTATGTATTACGTAACTAGAACAGGGCCGTCGCCGCCGGCAGGCACCTTGTTTACCACGCCGGAGTATGCTACAGTCACTGTGGAAACGAGATTCTGTCAGTATGGTAACTAGACCATGGAAGGTAGTCTGCCTGTAATACAAATGTGGCTAACCATATTCCTTGACCAACTCTGACTGTCAGAAATATTTGGGAGATTTTCTGTACCAAATCCAGGCTTTGTAATTTCTGCTCAAGCCTTGGCAAAAATCTTGACATATGGTTTGGAGACAGATCACATGTCCATACTGGATCTGTCATCCCATCAAATCAACATATCATCTGTCTAGTGACTGTAAGGACTCCTTATCTACCTGGATGCTGTCTGACCTCCCAATAAGGGGATGGCTGATTTTCTGAACATCCAGGCATGCTTCTGCTTGCCTGCCTGTATGCCATGACACTTTCCAGACAGGTTGTTGACACTTTGCAAAATTTTCTTGAAGGCACTGTAGGGAATGTAATTTCCCTACTAGAGCATTCATTTTATTTTGTTTGTTTTATTTAGTTTTCATTTTAGGTGTTTTTTCTGTTAGTGGTACTTAGAATTTCGCTTTTTGACTGCTTAGTCAGCCCTACCCAGTACTCAGTGTAATTAGCTTTTTTTAAAAACAATACATGAGCCACCCCAAGATGAGAAGAGTTGGAGTTGAGCCCTAGACTGTCATAGAAGTCCCCAGATGTCACCCTCTATCATTTGCTCAGGCTATAGGAGCCCCTCTGGCCATACTTATTTCCTTCAGAGTCTGCTTTCCTCTCATTGTCTCTCAAAATAATAATCCTTCAGTGCTCCTCTCCACCAACCCCCACCACTAGCCACCCACTGTCCCTTAGGTTCCCACACCCTCAGATATATTGGTGAGTCATTGACACAAGTTGCTGAATGCATTGGTCACTGGACCTCTAGCAGACTGTGACAGACCTCTCTATTCACTGACTTCCAGGTGAGTTGTGAGATATCATTTGTCACAGACACTGGCTAACAGTCATTGATGACAGCACATACCACTACTTTGACTTTGAGTTCACCAACATCCACCACCTCATTGAGCACCCCCACATCCCCATTGACACCCCCACACATCATCCTTTGTCACCATCATAGATGGCTCAACATAGATTGTACATTGTGCACATATACTCTTTTTTTGAGTTTGTATGTGCCATTTCCACTATTTAACCACACACTTACAGATGCAAAGTTTCTTTACAAGTGTACTTGGACCAGAGTGATGAAGGGACAGTGTAGTGTATGTGGAATTTTCAGTAGGGAGGGTCCTGGGGGGGATTCATATAATCTGCCTATACATGAATTTGAATAAATCCATGCTATGACTATATGAACAGACCATCTGGCTGGATGATGACTGGAGAAGGGACAAGTGACATAGTATCTGTCTGTACTACACAGTCTATGAGCTGCTGTCTGTCAGAACTGGGGCCACCAAGGCTGGCTGGACTCCAGTCAGCATCAGAGAAGTGCAGCATTACATAAGTTATCTTGATGAAGGTGGATCACCTGTCAAAGTATGTTCTATCTATGGTCCTGTTGTCTGCCCATACAATACCTGGTACCAGATAAAATCTCATTTCCACAGTGAGTTGTGAGGTGGCTGGTGGGATTTGCTGTGCAGACTTGTTGTTGAGGCATATGCACAGATGTCAAAAAAAGTGTCTCAATTTTTGGGGTGCAGTGACCTTGTAAATAAGGTGATGACCCACAGAGCAAGCACTGCAATTTTGCACAGTGATAGAATTCAATTTGATATTGATTGTGTACAGTATTATTGTTATTCCTTTGGGAAAACCCAAGTACACACTGCATAGAGATATTCTCATGCATGTGTCAATGTCTAAATCTCCCAAGAATGTATATGCAGACTGCTCTCCTAATTGGTGGCTGGTGTCCTTTTTGGCCCATGATATTATCTTCACTGGGTGGTGTCATGGGCTAGGCACTTGATCTTTGGTCCCACCACATAATCAACCATGTCTTGTGGGACAAACTGTCTGAAGGTTGAACATTCATTGATCCATTGCCCAGGGAAAAGACATGTTTCTGTTCTGGAGTAGTGTTACTGGAGGGGTCCTCACATCTTTTTGTTGCAAAAGTATATGAGATTGCATAGTTCACCATGTGAAGACAACTGGAATGGGTGGTGACATTACTCAAGGGTCTCCCTTTTCCCTCCCCCAGGTGATACCTCGCTGGTGTGTATGCAATAGCTCACCCATCACACTGTGCTACTTCTTGCTATATCAGATTATGGTACTACTTGATGAGACCTTTCAAATGGTGTATAGTTTATATACTTTATTTTTATTTCTGTTGCTTTCCAATCTGACTTATGACTACTGCATTTTTGCCTTATAGTACACATTGTTGTATGCTTAGTCAGCACCCAGTAATACCTGTGCATACAACTTTTTGTTATACAAAAACAATAGGTGAGTTGCAGCTTAGCCAGAGATGACAGACAGTTGGAGCAGGCATCTATGGGCTCAGGGCCTAAGATAACAAGGGTTGTATTGCACAAATCATGTGCATGTCAGACTCAGAAGACACCAAACAACACTGCAAAAAGATGCAGGTGGTATGTGTTATGCTCCAATGTGGTGACCTTGTCAAATGGACTAGGCACAAAGTGAAGGAGGGGACACACTACAGGCTGAACTTATTGTAACCCCTGTGGATCCACTACTGATCCTGTTTTTGATTGGTTCCCTCTTGTTAGGATGACACCTGACACAAGAGGAACAAGAAGAGAGAATATATTTGAGGGGATTTGCAAGGTAGCAAAAAACTTGAGTTACAGAGTACCACACATCTATCTATATACCTCCCTAAGGAGGGCACACAATAACCCTGTAAGTAGTAGTTCACTGCAGACAGTAAGTGATGAAATAGAAATGAGTCAGTACAACTCTGTAGCAAAGGAAATGAAGCCCAAACCAGTGGTGAAATCAAGCACAGTGAGGGGGTGGACAGATGATGGGGGAATGAGACATGATGACATACTGTACAAGTATAAACATGAGATGAAGGTAAGGAAACATACATGAGAACAATCAAAGTGCAGCAATGACATTACAGAACTTCTGGACCATGACTAGCTCTTTCCATGGATGATGAATGACCCAGACCATGGCCCAAATGGTGACAATGATGATGGCAATGGTCTGGAATGAAAGAGCCATGATGACATAAGTGTCATGTGACCAGAAACAGAAGGGAGCTGGTTCAAAGTGTAACATCACCCCCCCCCCTCAAGCTTCTTGGACCCTTGAAGGAGGGGAGGATAGATGTGTGGTGAGGGGTCATTGTGAAGATGAACAGGTAGTGGGAGGCAAGGGAGTCAGAGGGGAGTTCTTGTGAATGACAGGGGTCCAGTGTGATCTGGCTTCATTGTGGCAAGACCAGTGACCAAGTTTTTGGCACTGAAAACAGGCAAAGGAGTAAGGGGGGTGGTCTTCTGGGATGTGAGTGCAGCCACTGAGGTAGTAGTGGAGTTGGTCAGTTGGGACAGGGAGGAAAGGGTTGTGGGGAAGCAGTGTGGTGGTTTGAATAGCATTAAAGTAGGCCTGGTTGCAACCTACCCAAGCAGCATTGTGGAGTAGAGCCTCCCAATCACTCTGATGTTCATGGGTAGGTGTGACACCATTAAGGAGAGACACAGTTTGTTTGAAAAGCTCACCTTTGTAAAGCCTATCAGCTGGAACTTTGGGTTCCCATGCCTTTTCCTCTTCCTTCAGCAAGTTCCACATGATGGTGGTGCCTGGCTTCTTTAAACAATTGTGGATCTGGAACATGGGCAAGGCTGTGAAGGCCTGGTCCTGCCAAGCTGTAAGCAGGTGATAGGTGGCATGGGTCATGGCATCCTGGACATCTCCACTAGACCATTCCATGATTCTGACAAGAAGTTGATTGACCAGGGGCTGCCCCCCAGTCAGAACCCAAACCCTGAGCTTCTGGACAATCATGTCTGATGCTTGGTAGAGCAAAGACAACATCTGTAGATAGCTATTTTGTTCTGGTGACCACCCATCAAGCTTGTCCCCCTCATTGTATTTCATAAGCAACCAAACCATGTTGAGGAAGTCACTTGCTGCAGCAGCAAGTAACAGATAGGCTGCATGATCAGCTGGGTTAAGCAAGGGGAAGGGGGGTTGGCTTTGGGGTTGACCACCATTGGAAGCAGCTTCAATGGAGAGGTGGGGTGGGGCTGCTCAGTTATTAGCATCATCCTTAGCTTTTCCTTTATCCTTTCACATTCCCCAGGTGTTACTGTCCCTTCCAGGAGGGACTCTGCATGATGGGAGGTAATGGTCCAAGAACAAGGAGAAGGGGTGAGAGTAGTTGGGGATCTCAACCTCTGAACAATTGGAACATCCCCCTGCCTGTGACAAGGGCAGGGAGATCAAGCAGACCATATTACAGGAGTAGGTGAATGGGGTGGGGGCATCATGTTCACTGGAGGCATCATAAAAGGATTTGATATCATCAATGAAGTCATTTTTAGTGTTTACAGAGTGAGGGGAGTCCATTAAAACTTGAGGTGACAAGTGAGCTTGTATTGGTTGAGCATGTCTTCAGCATGCTCCTTTATATTTTCTTCAGGTTCCCAGGTGTTTGTCATATCCATGACTCTCAGGCTCAATCCCAGTCCAGTCTGGACCCCCCCTAGCCCCTATCTCTGGTCAAGTCTGGTGTTTTACCCCTATCTCTGGTCCATTCCAGCCTCCTGGCCTTGTGCTGCTCCACCCTGGTCCTCCCAGGTCCATGTCTGGGTCACTTGGACATAACTCTGGTCTGTTTTCCTTTGTTTGTACTATATTTAGCTTGGTCCATTCATCTGACTTTTACTTACTGTACAAATCCTGTGTCTGACCCTGGTTATGCTGGTCACCCAGACTTTGACTATTAGCCTCAGCACAGCCCCTATGGCTGTCCACACTCTTGCTAATCATCTTGCTAATAGCTTATTCACAAGAGGTGGATGTTAAGTTGTATCAGAGTGTGCTTGGAGCCCTCATGTATGCAATGCTGGCCACTAGGCCAGACCTTGCCTTTGCTATTGGTGTCCTTAGTTGCCATGCTGCCTGTCCTGGGCATGAGCACTTCACCATGCTAAAGCACATCTTTTGTTATCTGCAATGCACTCCCAATGCCTGTCTCACCTATACACAAGACTTGAATGCACATGCAATCAGGTATGTTGATGCAGACTGGGTGGCTGATATCAATGATTGCCATTCTGTTACTGGCTACATATTCACTCTTTATGGTGGTGCTGTCAGCTGGTCATTGAAGAAGCAGCCTTCTGTCACTCTCTCAAGTACAGAAGCAGAGTACATGGCTGCATGTGCAGCTACCAAGGAAGCTGTTTGGATATGGACTCTCATTGGCAAACTCAAGACTGCCTCATCATCTGATCCTGCTCCCCTCCTTATCAACAATCAGTCTGCTATCTCATTAGCCTGAAATGTGATGTTCCATGACTGCACCAAGCACATTGCTATTTGTCACCACTTCATATGAGAGAAGGTGGACTCTGGAGAAGTTGTCATTGACTATGTGCCTACTGGTGATCAGGTAGCTGATGTCTTGACCAAGGGTCTTTCCAGGGAGAAGCATGTTCATTTCTCTCAAGCCATGGGTATTATTTTCTCTTAATTCTCTGACTATACTTGCTGAGGGGGTGTGTTGGAGTTTGACATATTTACCTTAGTCATGTTCCAGTGAGCACAGCATTATGTAATCAAAAAAGCGTACACTTTGCAGTTACTTATTTACCTGCACCTCAGCTTCAACCAATGTGAAGTCTGAGAATAATCCTTCCTTTCAGTCCAGTACTTGACTCCCTCTGCAGTTCATCAACCTTCAAAAGATTTTCCTTTTGGGCAATTTCTAGGAATTCTTCAATGTGTTTATGGAGTTCTTTGAGGGTCTTGGAATGGATGACAACATCATCCATATACCCAACTTGTTTTCCATGTTGTTTTTCAAAGGCCTTGTCCATATACCTCTGAAATGAAGGAGGTGAGTTACATTGACCAAAGAACATTACTGTAGGTTTGAACAACCCCCTAGGGGTAATAAATACTCCTTTCTACTCATCTCCTTCTTTGACATGGAGGTTATTAAAGCCCCAATGGATGTCAAATTTAGCATAATAATGGGATTCTACCAGTTTGTCAAAGAGCAATTGTGCACTAGGTAGTGGGTGTGTCTGGGATAGCACTTCAGGTAACCCATTTTCATAAGCATTTAGGCTGAAGTTTTTCTCCAAATTATTCAAGCTAAAAGCCACTCAGACCAGGTCATCCCAGGGACATCTGGCCATGTCCCAGGGCTATTTACAGTTTTCAGGACCTGGGATGTCCCATAATCCCAGCCCTTTGGTAATATATTTTGGGCTGTCCCATGGCTGCCTTAGGTGTCAGGGGTCCTCAGCTCAAAAAAGTGCAGTTCATATTCACATTGAAATGCCACTTCTGATCAGAAAAACATACATAGCTGTCATGATCATCCAGGATGATGAGCACACCTGTCAAAGTAGGGGGATATGTGAGAGTCAATCCTACTGTCACTTTGCCCACCAAAGCCCAACCTTCACATGGTGCAAAGGCCCATCACCAGGTAGTCAAACATGAGTACAGACCTACTTCCTGTGTCTTGTGTACTACTGTCTCAACCCTTTCCATCAGTGCAAGGTGGAAATCAGGATACAATTTCTGAAACACATGAGCCAATGTCAGGGGATGGTGAGGAGTCCCTGGTGTGTAGCACTACCTTTTTTTTTTTTTGCTTACTGACCACTGTTTTCAGACCCACAAATCCAGCTCTGTAGCTCAATGTCTCCCTCTCCAACCACACTCAAGTTGCAATTCTTCACAAGGGTTGACATAGAAAGAACACAAGGATCAGTACCTTGACTCCTTCTGGACAAGACAGGTTACACTCCAGAATGGTATGAAGCTTGACCACACTGTTGCCCTTGAGCAGCTATGATTGGGCATCATTTCTATGGAAGATATAGTTGCTGAGCAGGGTCACAAAAAGTGTAAGTGTGTGATCTATGTATGTAGCTGTATTCCTTCTCAAGGTTGCCACCAGCTGTTACCCCCAATGACAGTGAAGAGGATGAACAAGCTGTTGAGAGTATGGTGCAAGCTGAAGGTGATCTGGTCTCAGAGAACCTGGTGGATCATGATGGTCACCAAGCTGTTGAAAATATGATGGACTCCATTGTCATGATGATGTTGAGCATGAAAGTGCATCAGGTTTGTTTATTTGATTAAACTGCATTATTCACATAATTTACATGTGTCATTGAATAGACAGCGATTGGTCAGCTGACCAGAGGCATGACCTTAAACACAAACAAACCCTGAGAGAAATCTGTGCTGGCAATTATGATACTGATAACCATCCTTCCACACCCCCTCTCCCTTCTCTGTCCTCATCAGAAGAAGAAGAAGGAGCTGCTGATACCAAAGGCAACACTGACAGCTCTGTGACCAGGAGGCATAGGGAAGCCAAAGGGAAATCTCATGCCCTAGCCAACACATCCTCTGAAGATGAGGATGGACCTAGTGACACTGGAGACCTCCCTGATGGCTTGGAGATGACTGGGATGCATAGGAAACCCAAAGGATGACATTGTGCCTTCTGCAAGGTAGTAGTCACACCCTCTGCATCTACCCTAGCCAGTGACCTCAGTCAATGCAAGGATGCATCCAGTGCAGAAGCAGGCTTACTGCACTTCAAACCAGGGCAGCTTCCCTTGGAAGCCATACAAAAGGCACAGGCACTTGGCATGTGCACCACTCAAGAAGCCCAGGTGATTGCAGATGAGTATGGCAAGACTCTTGGGTCAATCATGGCTGCTGCTGGTCTTACCACAAAGGCAACTTGTGCTGAATCTGTGTGGAACATGGATCAGGCTTGGTATGCACATACCAATCCAAAAGCATCTGCAGGTCAGTACATCCTAACTTGTTGCAGTTTTGACTCTGCATTGATTCAATTGCAGAGGAAACAAAAGACTACTATAGGTGTCACACCAAGCACTATGAGGACCATAAAGATGAGGATGAACATCCTCAACTGTGGGCTGAGATCTGGAAGTATTGGAGTGAGTATGTCAGTGGGTCCAAGGACATCAGTTCCAAGGCAATGGTGGGCCATGTAATGGCTTGCCATGACTCCTTTACACAAGGGGTGGGTAATACCATTGTGATTGTTTGCTTCTTGAATAACCTCTTGTACAGGCACAAACTTGGTGCAATGTGGAGGGCATACATGTCTTTGGATGTGTAATTTATAGTGGGAGTGATGAAGCTGCATGTCAATCCCAAGGAATTTTTGCTGGATCCTCCCTTCTCATGCAGCTTGTGAGTGAGAGGCGGACCAACATAACACAATTATTAGAATACTTGTCTACAATTATCAAGTATGTATAACATATGCCATGTACAATTGCCCACTGACTTTTCTTTAGGTGTGAAATCCTTAACTCTGCTGCTTCAGTGCCTCTTCTTGACTTTAATGTGCTGTCACAGCCCTGTTATGACTGTGCACTGGGATTAAAACCTCAAGAATACAGGCATGATTGCAATTGGCAAGTTTTACCTACAATCATACTCCATAAATTCCATATGTCAATAAATCTATTTGATTCATATTCATCCTCTGAAGTGCTGCCACAGAAGAGAATGGTATCACACAAGGCCAGAGAAATGTTTCTTGGAAGTCATTGCTTGATCTGCTGTATGTTCACTAGTATACCATCACTGATTGGCCTGCTGGAGTCCCTGCTGTTGGTCTGGATTTCAATGTCAAATGCCTCAATGCTGATGAACTTCACGCTCTGACTGTTCCTTTCCTGAAAGAGTCAATGGGTGCAGATTACCATGCTGAGGGAATACCTTGTCCCTTTGCCAAATTCATCATTTTACCTCAAGTGGACTGATGGTGAGTTGTTGACATGAAATGGTCACCCTCACTGACATGAATAATCCAGATCAGATTGAGCTATTTCACCAGTCATGCAAGGATGTGTGACATCCCACTTGTGGTGAACACATTGAACTGGCACCTCCATGTTCTTTCATGATTCAGATGCATTCATTAAGGCCCTCCCAAAAGGTGACAAGTTTAAGGAGAGAAGTGCCCCTTCATCTTTCCCTGACCAACCTGTGCAAGGACAAGTGCCATCCAACAGATGTCACCCCTTGCCAGCAGCATCCAACACCCACCATATGACTGTGCCTTCTTTATCCCCAGCTTATAGATTACCCCAGCCACCTGTGCAGTGCCATGTGTCTCCCTCAACATCCCACCACACCCAATGACAGCAATCACCATCCTGCACACATCACCCCTCTCCTGCAGGATCACACCACCTGAGGTGAGGGCAATTGCCATCCTATGGACCTCATTCCACTCAGCCAGCATCCCACCACTCCCCTCTCCCTCCTTCATCCCCTGTCAAGGAGTTACCACAGTCATCTCCACAAGGTCCACCATTGCATGGTGATCATCACACATATCTTGCTCCAGCAGCTGCATATCATCATCACCCCCCTTCTGATAACTACTTTCTGACCCCATGTCCTTGCCACCACCCTTGGCATGAGTCACACAAGCACTATAGAGGATATCAGGACAATGAGAGTGATCATGGTGGTCCTTCACAACAGGGAAGAACTCACCAAGGGTATGTTGCTGGGTAGCCTACATGAACAATAAGACTAACATGCACAGTGTGGTTGAATACATTTATTGAAGCCCTCCCCACAAGAGACATTGTTGTCATGACTCTGATGACTCTGATGGACATTCCTATCACACCCATGATTGACACAACCACTACTAGGCATGTTTTCATCTTGATCAATCGCTTGCTACTGGCTCATGTACACCCCAGTTCAACATGTTTGCATCATGAGCATGTAACTATGATACCCTGTGGCTGTATCATCTTCCCCCTGCATATCCTTCCTTTGTGTAACTGTCTGCCATCATTCATTTCATCCATTATCCACCATGGTCTTTTTGTTACCATCATAACTACAATACCATTACAAGACCATTCATTTTCTCCTCACACCTATGCATATTCAATCTGATAGCATACCCTATCATAAATACAGATTGGATTTAGGTGTAAACTGCTATGTGTGAGATAGGAATGTGAAATCCATGGAACCAGACATCCACTAGAGCTATGATGTCCATGTGAAGGGCATGGGGCTCTGCCCTAGGCTTCAGGGGGAAGAGTTCTCAGTAGCTACCAACATAGACATGCCAGAGTTGGTTAGAGAATCCCCTGGACATAACATGGAGAATCCCCAGCAGTGCTTGGAGAATCCCCAGAGTGGGTTGGAGAATCCCCAGAGTCAGTTGGAGAATCCCCAGCACTTCCTGGAGAATCCCCAGCATTGCCTGGAGAATCCCCAGCAGTGCTTGGGGAATCCCCAGAGTCAGTTGGAGAATCCCTGGCAGTGCTTGGAGAATCCCCAGATTGGGTGGGAGAATCCCCAGCATTGCCTGGAGAATCCCCAGAGTCAGTTGGAGAATCTCCAGAGTGGGTTGGGGAATCCCCAGCATTGCCTGGAGAATCCCCAGTAGTGCTTGGAGAATCTCCAGAGTCAGTTGGAGAATCCCCAGCATTGCCTGGAGAATCCCCAGAGTGGGTTGGAGAATCCCCAGCATTGCCTGGAGAATTCCCAGCACTGCTTGGAGAATCCCCAGAGTCAGTTGGAGAATCCCCAGCAGTGCTTGGAGAATCCCCAGAGTGGGTTGGAGAATCCCCAGCATTGCCTGGAGAATCCCTAGCAGTGCCTGGAGAATCTCCAAAGTCAGTTGGAGAATCCCCAGGTCATAGCTTGGAGAATCCCCAGGACATAGCTTGGAGAATCTGCAGAGTGGGTGGGAGAATCCCCAGCATTGCTTGGAGAGCCTCTGGAGACAGGAGTTGGCTGGGAAATTCCAAGCATTGCCTGGAGGATCTGCTGCATACCCTGTGGATCCCCAGAGTGGGTGGGAAAATTCCATTAAGACCTGGACAATCTTTGACTCATATGCAATGGCCAAGACTGGAGATCACTGAAGACTTGGGAAGCATGGTGAAAGTATGTCTGCTGTGCCTGGGCAATCACCATCACTAAGTATATTCTACTCCCTCCATCAGATGTCACCAATCTTTCCTTAGTGGTCTATGGCCATGCTTTTTCACATATTGTATAGAGTGCTCAGATCAGATGCCATGGAAATAGGTACTTGGCATGATGCACACTCCTGTCAGCAACATGGAGACTCCAAATCATTTTGATTGATCCTTCATGCTGTGATGGTGGTCTATTTGAACTGGAGGTTCCCATGATCATCTTGGAATAGGTCTGTTTGGGCTGGATGCCCTGGGACCTGGTCCATTCAGGCTGGGGAAACCCCCAGGATGCACTGGGAACAGGTCCATTTAGGCTAGAGAATCCCCCAGGATGCCCAGAGAACAGGTCCATTTAGGCTGGGGAATCCCCCAGGATGTACAGGGAACAGGTCCATTTAGGCTGGGGAATCCCCCAGGATGCCCTGGGAACAGGTCCATTTATGCTGGGGAATCCCCCAGGCTGCCCAGACAACAGGTCCATTTAGGCTGGAGAATCCCCCAAGATACCCAGGACATAGGTCTATTAACCCACTGGGGAAAGCCCCATTTGGACCCCAGGCACTCTGTTATAGATGTAGTAATCCTGGAGAAAGTCCATGTCTGACACCTTGCTCTGGAGAATCTCCAGGGCCTGGCAAATCTCCAGCAGTCACTGGGAATACCCAGGTGGTCAACACCTATTAGGTGGATACATCTATAAGACTATATGAACCTAATAGGTCCCCTGGGGGGGGTGACTGAAGTGGCCCTGGAGTCCCCAGGCATGGTGCTGGAGAAAAAACTTTCCATGGCAGCAGCTGGGTATACCCAACCTGTTTAGACCACATAGGTATATAAACCTGTAGAAATATATAGATTTAATGGGTCTCCAAAGGGGATTGACTGAAGTGCCTGCAGACTCCAAAGCTATCATGGGACATCCCATTGGTCTCCAGAGAGGGGAGTGGGATGTCCCATCAGTCTCCAGGGAGGAGGGTGGGATGTCCCATGGTAGCCTCTGAAGCTATCATGGGACATCCCAATGGCCTCCAGAGCAGGGAATGGGATGTCCCACAGTAGCCTCTAAAGCTATCATGGGACATCCCACAGTGGCCTCTGAAGCTATCATGGGACATTCCACTGGCCTTCAGAGAGGGGGCCTGAGATGCATCTAGTATGATCTTAGTAAGGAGCACTCTTGCAGTAAAAACAGGAACTTACATACATAGGCACTCATGGGAGAGGTCTGAATACATTAAAATTCATTACAATACTGCAATGCTCACTGCCATAGGCATTGTATGAGTCTGGAAATGACACCACACACAAACACACTGATTGCCCAGTATTCTTCAAATCTGTGCATAATACATAAGTTGTATTACATGGTTTTGGAATGGCAGTGACTCTCTTTGACCTCTGGGCACCAACAGGGGGACCAACTTTGAAAGTAACAGCAGACAACCTAGTTGCAGGCATGATGAATTTGACCTGGTAGACACATAGTCAAACTGTGGGCCAGTGGAACTGTGGAACACATAGTCACCACACACTCTTTGCTGATGCAAAATCAAGTGAGATGGAAAGGAAAAGATGTTCAGGTAAGGAATGACTGGGTAAGGAAAGACTGGATTCAGGCCAAACATTGGTTAGTGGATGATTTATGATCTTGCACAAAGGGTTACACACCTGATTTGAAGTGAGTGAAGAAAAGAAGGCAAGGAAGAAGAGAAAATGGAGGATGAAACATTCACTACTGAGCTATTTATTTGGTCCCAGAAGAAGCCTACACACCTAATTCACACTAGCACCCTCACTTCCTTCTAGCTTGCACAATCCTATTGAGAAGGGTCAATTGAATGGAAATCTGGCATTCAGGGCAGAGGAAAAATGCAGCATGTCAACTGATATAGTAGGACTGTCATTGTCATTGTGAGCAGAAGATATAATAAAAACAAAAAGTTGATGACAAACCTACAGACAGCAGCTCAAGGGTGATATATTCTTTTGACAAATAACCATGGTAGGTGTCAGTGAACAGTTGATAACAATACAGGTACCTTGGAATATGGATGAGATCACTACAAGAAATTAGGTTCAGGGAGCATTGATATTAAACCTTATTTTGACATCTATTTCATAACATTCGTAGATTCAACAAAAAGATTTAAACATACCTCCTTGGACAACAGTACCAGATGGAGTGGGTAAGGAATGAGACAAGTGCCAATGAACAGGATAATGTATACCTGGTAACTAGAGCAGGTATATTCTTAGATCCAACAAACAGAGACCACTACACATACCTGATGACAACAGTGAACAAAGTTGACAACAATATGGGTACTTTGGACTACATACAGCACAGAGTTGGTGAGGAATGGATGGAGATCATTACCAGAAACTCAGTTCTGGGAGCATTGACATCAAACTTTATTTCTGCAGTGATTGACAGGTGCTAGCAAATGAGATGGGTACCTAGGGATTATGAGAGGCTGACCACATTCATAAATCAATGTAAACAGACCACAAGACATACCTGATAACAGCAGTAACTGTAGATCAAGAGTATGTAATGATATCCATAGCTCAGAATATGATAGCAGTTGGCCAAGTGAAGAATGAGGTGAGCACCAACTAACAAGATGATTTATACCTAGATATTAGAGAGGGTGATCAGATTCATAAATCTAACAAAAAGAGACTGACACATACCTGATAGTGATGATAAGTCAGCCCAACACCTGATGACAATAGATGTGCCTCTGACTGCAATACAACAAGGAGTGGGTGAGTGAGGAATGAGGCAAGCACTGATGGAGATAATTTATACCTAGATATTAAAGAACATGATCAGATTTGTAGGTCCAATGAAATGCAAAGGTAGGACATACCTCATAACAATGATAAGTGAGGATTGACAGTCAATAACTATGTATCTACCACAAACTGCAATTCAACATGGAGTGTGGTCGAGTGGAGATGAATGAGATAACTTATACCTAGATATTAAAGAGCATGATCAGATTTGTAAGTTCAACAGAAAGCAACAGTAGCACATACCTTATAATAATGATAAGTGGGGATCAACAGCTGATAACAATACACCTACTGCAGACTGCATTAGAGCACAGAGTGGGTGGGTGAGGGATGCAACAAGTATGGACAAATGAAGTGATTTAAATCTCATAGCTGATAATGAGAGTTGCAACAAGTACAGATTTGAACAAGATGATTGAAACCTCACACCTGATAATGATAATGAGTCAGGATCAACATCAGCTAACAATAGACATACCTCAGACAGCAATAATAGGCAGAGTGACAGTGACCCAGGAGAGAAACAAGATCAGCACTAATGAATGAACATAGGTGTTTAGAATCAGCTGGAGGGAATAGTGCTATAAAACATACCTTTGTGAGTGGGAAGGAGAGGATCTGGGGTGAAGGGCAAGACAAACTCCTCAAGGTCTTGAACCCCACTAGCAGTGTGGTGGTGCTGGGGTGACCTCAGTGACACAAAGTCAGCTGCAGCTCTGAGTGAGCAGCATGGAGCCAGCTCAGACTATCTGAACAAGTTCTGTTGGTTGCTATCTGCATGGCCAGGAGCACCCTTTCATTTGAAGTCCCCAATTGAGCTGGATGGCTCTGGCAACCAAGCAGCATACAAAGCCTTCATCTTGGCTTGCGAATTCTACATCCAAACTACATTTGATTATCTTGGGCATCAACCATCCCTCCACTGCATTTTTACCTTTGTCTGACATCCTCTGCTGCATATACTCTTTTTTTCTGTCCAAATTTGTTTAGTATGAGTATGTACCATGTTGTAAAGCAGGCTGAATCAATTCAATGATTCAGAATGTTGCCTGTGACTGAACCTTAATCTCATGCTTTGTGCTCACTGCTTTTTTTTTTTGTTGATAGCAACATGTTATTCACTGACACTCCCACTGCCAGGCAAGGAATGTTCCCATCCCCCTTCACTGCTATTGATACTTTATCTGCATCAAGGTCTGCACCATTTAATTCTTTGAGACTCATTCTGCTTGGTATGTATGACATCTTGATGATGGGGTTCCTGCTCACTGTGATGTTGATAGCAACTTTTGTTTTTAACTGCTCAAGACTTGTGCTCTGGTAAGTAGGATCCTACTTGGCTGTATGTGGTGATCTGATGAATTTTCTGTGTAGTTCTTCCCTTCCAGAGGTTCATCATCTGGTCAAAATCCCCTTGGACTGACACCCCCTGCTGACTTTGTGTCATGCTTTCCACCACCTGTTGACTTTGAGTCCCAGGTGTACTGCCATTGGCTTTGTGTCACAGTTTCCAGAATGATCTGAGATGGCTGTTCACCATCCCAAGCCTTGGAGGCATTGCAATGCTTCACCTTCTACAAGTAATTCTAATATTGTGAGTTTTCCCTGTCTTCAAGCCTCATGTTGTGCTCATCATTTCTCTACAGGCCTCCTCCACTTCATCTGTCCAAGCTGGTCTGGTACCCAGTGTACTCACTGACCATCCTTCATCTTTGTCTGGTAATGAGCCATCACTTTGTACTTCTGGCCCTTTGGTGTGTGCAATTTCATTATGGTATTCTTCATATCATCTTAGCTCCCCTACAGGTCTTATCAATGTCATCTGCCTCAACCAACTGGCTGCCTGATGTAGCCACTCCATCATCAAACAACTAAGTGTCACTTGGTATACCTGCCCCTTCAGTATGTTCTGATCCTATGTCTAAGAGGTTATACATGTTTATTTTTGGGTAGAATATGACACAGTCATTGTTTGTCCCTCCTCCCCTAGCTTGTCAACACTGCCCTTTTGGTATGAAAGCACTGTACCTCCCTGCACCTGCACCTGTCTTTGTACTTCCAGGCCACCAATGCCATGCTCAAGATACTGCTGCAATGCCACATCGCCCTCAGCACCAACCTGTTGATGTCTTCAATGCAGTGAATGAGCTTGAACTCAGTGAGGTTGGCTTGCCTTCATGTCTGAGTGGTTCACAGAAGTGCAAGAACCAATGGCAATGGTGGTCACAAGATATCATTCCAGCACTTCTCAAGCCCTACATGTGCTATCTTGAGGCATCCCAATCCCTCTGCATGGTGGTAGACCCCCCAGTCATCCATTGATGTTGCACTTGCACAGTGTATCAACTCACTGTTTGCTGTCTCTTCTTTGACCATATGTGACCCTTTTGTTGTTTGCTCTTGTGATGCTCATGTATACCCAGGTTTGGAGGATGTTGGGATAAGCTACTGTGCATGCACCCCAGCTTCTATAATCCTGGTGGAACCCATGCTTCAGAGGATCTAACAGCACCAGTATTAGAAGAGAATGACTCTGATGAAGGGGATGTAATGTCAGAAGGAGATGATGAGCTGTTGATGGCCATTGAAGAGATGGAACTGGAAGAGGAATGTCCCACTGAGCAAGCAAATGAAGGGGAATATACAGAAGATGAGGATTGGTTGGAGGACATTGGAACTGGTTATTTGCCCTCATCACCATTGCAGGTGCCATCAAAAAGGTGTAGATACTAGATGCATACCTAAGCCTCATCAATAAATAGTTTGTACCGAGACCAAAGATATGTATGAGTGATCTACATTCAATGTTACCCTAAGGAACTCTGTTTTATGGTGACCTGCAATGCCTTTGGCCTCCTGCTGGGTCAAGCATTATGATTGATTAAACTAACAAGAGAATGCACATAGTGCATTGGAAAATCCTCAGCATTGCTGGGAAAATCCCCAGAGTGGGTGGGAGAATCCCCAGCATTTCCTGGAGATTCCCCAGGACAGAACTTGGAGAATCCCCAATATAGCTTGGAGAATCCTCAGAGTGGGTGGGAGAATGCCCAGAGCAGGTTGGAGAATCCCCAAGACAGAACTTGGAGAATCCCCAGTATACCATGGAGACTCCCCAGAGTGGGTGGGAGAATCCCCAGAGCAGGTTGAAGAATACCAAGCATTGCCTAGAGAATCCCCAGCAGTGCTTAGAGAATCCCCAGCAGTGCTTAGAGAATCCCCAGGTCATAGCTTGGAGAATCCCCAGAGTCAGTTGGAGAATCCCCAGCAGTGATTGGAGAATCCACAGAGTGGGTTGGAGAATCCCCAGAATTGCCTGGAGAATCCCCAGCAGTGCTTGGAGAATCCCCAGAGTGGGTTGCAGAATCCCCAGCAGTGCTTGGGGAATCCCCAGAGTTGGTGGGAGAATCCCCAGCATTGCTAGGAGAGCCCCTAGAGACAGGAGTTGGCTGGGAAATTCCAAGCATTGCCTGGAGGATCTGCTGCATACCCTGTGGATCCCCAGAGTGGGTGGGAAAATTCCAATGGCACCTGGACAATCTTTGACTTGTATGCAATGGCCAAGACTGGAGATCACTGAAGACTTGGGAAGCATGGTGAAAGTATGTGTCTGCTGTGCCTGGGCAATCACCATCACCAAGTATATTCTACTCCCTCCATCAGATGTCACCAGTCTTTCCTCAGTGGTCTATGGCCATACTTTTTCACATATTCATATTGTATATAGTGCTCAGATCAGATTCTGTGGAAATAGGTACTTGGTGTGATACACACTCCTGTCAGCAACATGGAGACTCCAAATCATTTTGATTGATCCTTCATGCTGTGATGGTGGTCTATTTGAACTGGAGGTTCCCATGATCATCTTGGAATAGGTCTGTTTGGGCTGGATGCCCTGGGAACAGGTCCATTCAGGCTGGGAAAACTCCCAGGATGCACTGGGAACAGGTCTATTTAGGCTGGAGATTCACCCAGGATGCCTTGTATGCCCTCCCAGGGAGGTATATAGTCAGAGGTATGAGACCCTGTACTTAGTTTTTCATTACCTTGCAATTCCCTTGAATAGACACTCTCTTCTTGCTCAGACCCTTCAGTCACATGTAATCCAGAAAGTGGGACATCTGACATGTACATTTGGTCCTGAAAGTGGCGCTAACCAACATTGGCCTATAGACCCTGACGGTGGATAGGCCAACATGTTGGAGGGAGGTCAGCTGACCTCAGTGGGGGATGACCTCATGGCCTGGAAGCAGTGTCAGCTGACCTCATTGGGGGATGGACTCACCCTGGCAGCAGTGTCAGCTGACATCACTGGGGGATGGACCCACACCCTGGAAGAGGTGACAGCCAACCTCACTGGGGGATGACCTCACCCCCTGGAAGTAGGGTTAGCCAAACCCTGAAAATTCCCTTGGCATAATCAGTTGCTTGTCAATTTAGTTGTTACCAGAAGCATTGACTCTGGTGTCACTTCCAGATGGACATACCCCCTGAGACCAGTGTCAGCCAACCTCACTAGGGGGTGGCCTTACCCCCTGAATCCATAGCCATTCTTCACCTCTAGGTGATGTCAGTGATCTCACAGGGTTTGAAACCTGCAATGAGCATGGGTAGCCATATATAGGGATCCTTTTGATTTACACCATCTACAGTTTATCTATAGACCAAGACCCAGAGATCTCTTGGTTGGTTGATGAGCTCTAGTTGATTTCTTGCTTGCCTCTTCACCCTCCAATCTTCTGATCAACATCCCCACTGCCTCCCCTTTTTCTTTTCCTCAAATCCTTTCTTGTATTTCAGGATTCCTTCATGCCACCCTCCTGGGTGGGACAGGAATCCCCTGCACTGACCCCAGTTGTTTCCTGTGCACCAAGCCCTGTGCCTGAGCCACCAGAATTCTGCTGCAGTCTTGCAACTACCAGCCCTACTGCACCCATAACATTTTCCCCCTTGTGGATATCAAGACCTGAGCCTAGCAAAAAGCCCAGATTAGCAGCTTCAGGGTCATCTGATTCTATGTCCTGTGCTCATTTACACTCCCCCCACAACATACCAAATCCCAGTACAATGGTAAGATCTTTCTGGGTGGATGCAAACTTTTTACTTTGCAATTGATACAGTGCCTTCCAGAAGGAATCCCCATTGCCATGCATCTCCTGGGGAAAATACTGGGCACTCCAGGTCCAAGATGCCCAGACAGGCAAGTTGACTGGTCCAGCATCAGGTTCCTGTACAAAATGTTTGTTAACCTAGTGTTTGAAGGAAGTTTATCATTTACTGTCTCTAGCAAGCCATCTACAAGCTCAACATGTTCCTGGTACCTGGGCATGATGCAAAGGGACTTTAAATATTTCACCCTGTCCCCTTTGGCATGACAAGCAGGGCTGGATTCATGAGGGGTATCTTCAGATGGGGCCCTCCCAGAGTCAAGGATATCCTGGGCCCCTGATGAAGTTGCTATAGGGGTCATACCAGCCCCACCAATTTCTGCCCCTAAATCTGAGGGCCTGGCCCCCACCCCAGCTTCACTGTCCTCCCCAGGGCTCATCCACACTCTCTTTTTGGATGGAGCTTTCCTGTTCCAGAGCCTTCCCAATGGCTTGTCCTCCTTTTTGCACTTGATGAATGAAATGATCACCTTATTCTCCTCCTCTTGGGAATTCCAATGATTCCAAAGCATCTGCATGTCAGCCTTGGTCCATTTTGAAGGATCCTTCATCACAAATCCTTCTGGGATGGAATTGGAACTCAGATACTCCAAAGGGGACTTGATAAGCAGGCCCAAGGGAACCTTGGCCTTGGGCTTCCCTGTAAACTTTGTTATGTTTCCAACTTCCATCAACAACTGTAGATGCACTTGACAATCAAGAACATACCATAGGCAGCCTGGAAGACCATTCTTGCCAAACTCTGCTGGACCTTGAGTTTCTGACCAGTCCAAGCTGGTACCTCTGGGTTTCCTTCATCATCCAAGGCTATCTCCACCTTTGGATTCTCATCATTCAAATCTTCCTCAGCTGAGTATGGAATCAACCTAGGTACACATATTACATTGATCACCAATGTTCATCACTTACCAGCTTCAGTCAAAAGATAATCCATCAACATTTGCTCTCCCTTTAGAACCCAATCCTTGGTGGGCTCTGAAGATTCTGAGAAGGCCTTCTTCCCATCAGGGGGTTGTGTTTCAAAGCTAGGTTACTTCATTAGCATTGGATAGACAAGGAAAGGGGAACCTACACTGCCATCTTGATCTGAGAATCAGTAGTCTCATGAGCCAGAAACACCATTATATTTGACCCCATGGTCCAGTGGACTGTTTCAATAAACTCTCTGGCCATGCTGGGAAATTTTTTTCTCCTGTACCTGAATTATTGTGTGATTAGTATAAGACACTTGAAGTAGACCAGCACCAACAATTCATGAGTTTCTTTTGGAGCACGCAACTTGTTCCACTTGGAAGCAGCCCTCCCTGCTTCAGCCGTCTTGTCATCTGCCAGAGACTCCCACCATTGTTGGATGATTTTGGTCCTCTGACCTATAGTCTTGGGGTCCTTGGTGTCCCTCCTCTCCCTATCATAGGCATCCATGTCCTCTTTGAAGAGCTGCTGGGAAGCAGTAAAATCAGTGAAGGGATTTCTGTAGTTTCCAGCCTTGGTAGGTCTGGTCCTCTCCTCTCTGGAATCCTCATCCTTACCAGTCCCAGGCTGTTCCTTCCTCTTGTCTGATGCAACCAGGATGCTCTCAATGATGTGTTCCTCATCATCTCAGTCTTCAGGGTCTAGTTCTGGCAAAAACACCCTTCTGATGGCCTAAATACACTTGAGATATGTGAAACTTGATGAAAAAGATACTATATCACTCTCAAGTTCTGGGGCAATTCCACAGATCCTGAAGGTGCTTGCTGAAGGATCTGAGATGGGTGGCTGTGCAAGTTTTGCTTCTTGAACTGCAACCACAACCTTCCACATCAGGAAATAGTACAAACAACTACAAACAACAGATCATATCTGGAAACAACAACCTTGTGGTAAGTTGTTACACTTTGGTAAAATAAGCAACTGGCTGCTTATTCTTCAACCCCCCATACTGTTGGAGATATATTCTCCCCTGTCTTTTCTGTTCACTTTGGTATGATGTTTTGGCTGCTTACATAAGCCCCTAGAGCGCACACATACTGCAGTCATTACACTGTTCCCTCAGTAGCTTGGACACTACTGAGGGTAAGAACTTATTGTTCCTAGTATGTTTGCTATACTGATATCCTGTAGACTGCCTACAGATATTTCTATGCATACTAGACCAAAGCCACCACTGAGGGTGCTAAGATTACTGAGGTAGTGGGTTCTGTCACTGAGAAACAGTTGGTAAGTCATGTCATGGGCTTGAAATCAAGCAACTGGTTGCTTATCCCCCCCCCTTACTAGCCCACAACCCCTACTGAGGGTGCCATGGCTACTAAGGTGGTGGGTGCTGTGACTGAAAAAGAGTTGGTATGTAACTCATGTCCTGGCCTTGCAATAAGCAACTGGCTGCTTATTCTCCACCCCCACCTACTGGACCAAAGGCACTGAGGGTGAGAGTGCCAAGGCTACTGAGGTGGTGGCCTCTGCAACTGAGAAGGCATTGGCAAGTCATACCATGGGTGTAAAATAAGTGATTGATCACTCATTCTGATTTCAAACCTCATCTAGCTGATGAACACCTTGTGAACCAATTGAACCAAGCAGCAGGCATATAAAAGACCACCCATCTTACATTGACAAAGGTATGTCTTTTGAAAAAAATAAAAATAAAACCTAAGCAACCAGTTGCTTATGTGCTCTCACAGAATACCCAAAAACTCAACATAGTTACTCAAGAAAAAGATGCAGACAGTGTGATGGCATCTGCACAAGAGTATGGAAGAGGGGATGGAGTGGCAAGTAGACACAACATCTGTGCAAATAAGAATAAGTAACTGGTCTCTTATCTTGGCCAATGCAGCAACATCATGTGGCCCAGGCACCCAGGAAAGAAAAATAAGAATAAGATAGGGTCTTGGTCACACTACAAGAACATTTGGGATTGACATGCATGACAGAGGAAGTGTACTTCAGAAGGACAAATGAGGGCAGAAACCATGGAGGGTACTATGGATACCCCAGCATTGTCTGAGGGACAGGTAAGGCAAAAAAAATCAACAGGGCATGAATCCCTAACTTGTTTTCTGCATTTTTGTGTCTAGACCAATAACAAACATTGCAAACTCACTCAGACACCTGCCACTGCTGCTACCAGGGTGGGAGCCATGGAGGTGGGTTTTTTTTCAGGTGGGATCAACAGTAGTGGCACTCATTAGTATTGGTCTCAGAGTATGCCAGAACATGGCAACCAAATGGTAGTTCAAATGGTAAGCACAGCTTTGACTGGAAAAATTAGAGAGGTCAAGGAGCCCAAAGGTCCAAAACAATGGCTACACACAGTCATCCCCAAGGGTGACAATGTGGTTAGTATTCTGATCAATTGCACAGCTACATGTGCTAACTTGACTTGGCTGTAGGTGGCTGATATCAAGACCACAGAAATTGCAGAGGCAGATGCCTGCATTTCTCAGATTGAACATGCAGTGGCTGACATGTCATTAGGCTATGCACTAATGACTGTGATCCATGACAAACCTGATTCACAATGTGACCTGGGCTCTGGACCTCTTCTAAAGTTACAAGAATACAACCCTCAGGATGTGGATGCCAATCATCTCAAAAAATTACATGAAAATATCAAAATGCATTGCCTACAGAACCAAGCCATTTGGAATGCCATGGTGGTGGCAGTCCCACCTAGACATGGGTGAGTGGAATAAAAAATAGGTGACCTGTCACCTAATTTTGCTAACAAATCAATTCCCAATCAGACAAGTTGGGCTCTCATCCAGAGAAACAGTGGTTGCTGGACCATTTGACCAGCAACAACCCCATAGTCACCTTGCCAGATGATGATAATGACAGGCTATACCAAGTGTTGAACATCATTGCAACATTGGAGTCTGCCAAGGACAAAGAAAATTACATCAATGAAATTTGTCATCATACAGGGGGTTCAAGCAAGAGTCATCCAGCACACATCCTTTCAGATGAAGGAATCTATTCAGCTGTCACCCCCCTGTTCATGGGAGGAAAATTGGCAGGGCTGACACAGGAACAGGGTTCACTGCTTGTCAGCTGGACAGTTGGTGCCCAGCCACAGGTGGTGTAAGTTGTTAATCCATCTTCAAAACTTGCCTTGAATGTCTGACATATGGATAACTCTGAATTTTTCTGTGTGAATATGTGATGGATGTATTCACATTTTTGGCCACACCTATTGAAGTCAAGAGGCTTTCTACTGTGAAAGCCAGGCTGGAGAAGGCTCCTAAGGGTGAAGGGCAGGGGGAGATGACTGAAGAAGCCAAGAGCCATGCTCTAGCCAAGGAATTGAGGGCATATGCAAGGAAGTTGTTGGAACAAGCAAGGGCCTCACCCTAACATGCATGGGAGGTGGTGGATGAGTATGCAGAGAAGTGGCTAGAGGCATGGGTGCAATTGAGCAGAAAGTGTGGACATTCTTTCCCATGGTGACTTTGGGCCCTGGAAGACCCAAACTCTCAAAAAGTTTGGCAAGACTTAATGGATCAGTACTGGCAACAAATCCTAAGTGCTTGCACCAGAGAGGGGCATCAGGTCACCTTGGATCCCCAAAACAACAATGATGACAGGGTCTGCGTAGACATGGCAGTCAAGGTGGGCTGGATCAAGGCAGGGCTGTTGGTTTGCAAAGCATATCCCAAGAGCTTTGCAAGTCTTCCCATTGGAAATTGACTCCTCTTCCAGAATGTCCAGCATGTCTTTTCAGATACTGTCAGCACACCACCAATTGAGCTCACTGAAGTGATCAAGGAGGTGAGTTGAATCATTTTTGGCTCTGGAGTCAAGGAATGAACACAGGTTTAGGTGGTTACATGGGTTGAGCCTGTTTTACCCCTTGCTATGAATCAGAGAGGGGACTGTGTGTAGTGTGACTACACTCATGCATTGATGGACAATGCACAACACCTTACACAGTCCAGGCTGGCTAGAGTCATGGTGAGTTTAAGCAACTGGTTGCTTATTTGGGCCCTGTGCTAATAATCTCCTCCCTGCCCCAGAGGGTCTGGGGCCAGGAATCAACCTTGCATATGGAAGGTGGGCATCACCCAGGGAGTCAACTGGGGGAGTGGTCTGACTGCATTGCCAAGTGGCTGCACAGCCACTGGCATCAGCTCCTTATATGGAAGGCAGGTATTGCCCAGCTTGTTGATGATTTGGGCAGTCTGACTGTGTTGCCTGGGACCCCCACCACACAGCCACTGGCATCAACCCCATGTATGGAAGGTGGGCATTGCCCAGGGAATCAACTGGGGTGCCCAGCTCATCAATGATTTGGGCAGTCTGACTGCATTGCCTGGGCCCCCACTGCACAACTGCTGGCATCAATCCCATGTATGGAAGGAATCAACCTCACAGCCACTGACATCAACCCCTTATATGGAAGGTGGGCATCACCCAGTGGAATTAACCATGCCCAAGTCAATGTTGATGGGTGTCATCTGAGTGCTGTGGGCCAGGCATCAACAGTACAGCCACTGGAGTCAACCCCATATGTGGTGGTCAGGAATCACCCAGTGGAATTAGAGGGTGATTGAGGATTTGAAACTCACATTAGACTCTCTATCAGACTGATACAGGCAACATGACAGAGGGCAATGTAAGCAGCACCTTGAGCTCTGCTGCATAACTTGTTGACAACTTACACATCTCCCAACAGGAGTCAAGCAAGGGAAAGCACCTGCCTGATCAGTGTGTGACTGCATTAGATCAGGGGTGCTTGAGCATAGGCAACTGACAGTGTCTCCCAAGAGGACACTGACAACATCATACAAGCAGAGGTGAGAATTGCCCAGCAGCATCCTGCCCAACTTGTCAATGACTTACACATGTCTCCCAACAGAAGCCCAGCAGGAAGCCCACAACCCAGACAGCCAAGGACAAAGGACCTGTGGCAGACAAGGGTCCCAAGAAGACAGTAAGTGTATAACTTGGAACCCTGCACTGGAGGGGGGGGGGGAAGTTCAGTTCAGTCCATCAAAGGTGTGATACAGTCACTGACAGACAATCCCACAGCTCATGTGATACCTGCTAAGGTATTCTGTGGCTGTTCTGGACTTTTTGGCTGCCCCCATCTCAGTGGAGACACTGTCTACTGTTGAGTGTGAAGCACAGGCATGTGGGGTTGATGTCCATGGTATGAAGAGACAAGCTGTGAAGCAGATCCAAAAAGATTGGCAAGCATACACAAATGGGAAGAACCTGGAGCTCAAAACCTTTGTCAATGTCACTTATTTAGATCCATGGGCAAAGGCATTTGTGGAGCATGCCTGCAACACAAACACATTTGATTACTTTGGATCAACAGAAGCTGCTGACAAACAGAAGTATGACAGTGGCATGCCCCCCTACTGGCATGAGGTAGAAAAGACCTGCAATGAGATGTGGAAATCAGTGAAATAACCCATACCCCAGGATGAAAAGACAGTCATCATGCAACACATCAGGCAAAAATCAATTGGCTCAGGAGCAGATATTTCATGAAGGACTACTGCACATGGCACATTGCACTTCCCATGGCCAACAAGTACCTGGCACTGGCATTTCTATGGCTGTTCCTTGGGGAGAAGCCAGACAAGAGTGGCAGGAGTGGGATGGCAATGGCCATTGCAGAGGTAGGTGTCCAAGTGACATCATGGCAGATTGGTTCTGACTTATCCTGGGCAGTGACATGGGTGGAACCATTGGCAAGATACATGATTGAACAGTGGGACACCCAGGCAAAGGAAAACAGTCCACTGAAAGCATGGACCAACTACACCTTGGCCCTGTCCAATTATATGGAAGGTGTCAAAGATGGGGAGGATAAGGTGAATGTAACAACCCCATTGCAGTGGTCAGCTGCACAACTCATCAACAAGTTGTGCAATGGAGAACACCTGCTAATATGGGCACACATGAGTGAACACTACAATATGACCACTCCTATCTGCACTGTGTTCAAACCCCTTGATCTTGGAATAACAATTGAATTTAAATATAATACACTATGCAGATTTGTATTTATCAAAGATGGTGAAGAGTTTGCATACCAGTCCACAATCCCACCATAAACCATTCTCCAGTTCTTTTTTGGCATCTGTTACCTGAAGGGCTTTCTTCAGATACAAGATTATTTTCTTTGCTGCTTCCAACTCATTGGCCATCTCTTTCCTCATGTTGTCCTTCTCATCCATGGCAGGCATATGATCTGCATCTTTGGCCAACTTGTACTTCCTTTTCTTGCTCTCTATGAGTGATATCATGGCCAGCAATGGCCTGCAGTAAAATGTTTCTAGTGGAGGGAAATCTTTGCCGAGAGGGGCTGTGGTGATGCCATTTTAAGTAGGATGCAAGCAGTCCATGGTAGTGGAGGTGAGCAATGGTGCAATTGAAGGATCAGATCAAACTTTGATCTGTGACCTGCCAAATATGGAACACATGTCCTATACATTGATAATCATACCATAAACCATGCCATAAATGTTGCTGATGCCATGGATAGGTGGTTAGGACAACTCATATTCACATTAGGGGATTGGCCTAGTGATCTAATAGTCTGATCAAGGCTATGTGAACCCCCCCCTGTCATAGAAAGCTGGACGACTTTAAATGGTGTTTGTCCCCCAGACCCCATTTTCATTGACCTTGTAGAGACATGTCCTGGTCCATACAACATGATGAACACTGCCAAACACAGGTGAACACTTGCTAACATCAACTCAGCACAAAAGCCCCTGTCCAAATATAATGGGCCACCCTTGGACCTATTTTGAGCCTATGATTCATCTTCCTAGACCCCAATAGGTCTGTTCCAGTGCATGGAATACAAAACAACTAAATCAGACAATATACAAGTGCACCCTTCTGACCACCTTCCCTCAGAGGATGCTGAACCACTTGGGATGGTGTTCATCCCCCTGATGCCATTCCAATCAACCTTAGAGAGGCATTCCCAGGTCCATACAACATGAAAAACACTACAAAACATGGGTGAACACTTGCAAACATCAGTCCAGCACCAAAGCCCCTGTCCACAAATTTACTGGGCCACCCTGGGACTTGTTTTGAGCCCATGAATCATCTTTACTAGACTCTGATAGGTCTAGTGTAGTGCATGTGATACAAATAAACCACATCAGATAATATACATACCCCAAGAGCATTATTATTACAAAGTGGCAACCATAAATTGGGGGAAATGATGCTGGAAGTACTACTGGAGGCCAACATCATATCCATAGATTTAATAATACATGGCAAGAGAAGGAGATATCTCAGCTTCACAAACTTGAATTGCAGCTGGTGATACAGCACACAGAGGAGGCCAGGGTGGCTGACATTGGGGAGCTTAATGAGTACTTGAAAGAGTGTGATGACACACAGGAGTTGCTAGGGTTTGATGGGCAATGGGTAGTGATGATATACAACAAAGGTGAGATTATACTAACTCCATGTTCACTATCTCATGGATGCTGCATCAGAAACTGCCAGCACCATGTCCATCAACACCCACACCACCTGACACAATGCAATTGTTAACATGCCAAATATGGATCCTCCACCTGACCTTGCTGGCCTACTCTAATCTGACATTATCAAGTGTTAGTTCTCTTCTGTACTATGCATGCAAATACAAATCTATTCCAGACCTATATGAGGCTGAAAACAATCACAACTGCCCAACAGTCATCCAATACAAAATAGGAGATACATGTGTATCCATCTACACATACAATAAGTCATCGTCTATCCTTCTGTAGGCTGACAGCAGTCTACTCCATTGCAATCTCTCACATTCCTGCTCCTTCTTCATCAGGAGCACCCCCAACCCTCAGCACTTGTCTTTGAGTGCTGTAGCTGGCAAAACCCCACCCAGATAACAGGTTCTACCATCTAGGTACTGCATAGGCACACCACCACTCACTCTTATCATCTTTTGTGTTGGTTTTGGTTGGTTTTCACCACTGAATCACACTTTGATTCACAGTGTTCACACAGAAACAGATTGCAATGGCTTCTGAACCACCATATTCACCTTACTGTGGACAAAAACCAGCCTATCAGGTGAAGAAGCCCAATGGGCACAACAGAATGGTACTTCAGACCCACAAGCAGCCTTTGAAGCTCATCTATGAACAAACTGCCCTCCTATTGATGGCCCCCTGTTCACATACAAGGAGAGCCACAAACACAAACCACTCACACACTCCACATTCCTGCAACAGTTGAAGTCAGTGGCCAAAGCAGTGGGCTGTGAACCAATCCATGGGCACAGCATCAGAATCAGGGCCATGCTAGAATACCTACTCAGAAGTGTGCCCTTCAACATGACGCAAGTTGAAGGAAGATGGGCAAGTGACATGTTTCAACTCTACCTACACAAGCACAATCAGATCCTAGCCCCCTACATACAATCCATGACACCATTCCACCCTATACATCCCAAAACCATGAGTGAGCCTCCTCTGAACTTGACTGTACCTTTGACCTATCTGGAAATAAGCCCTTCACCCTTCTTTTTCCACACATACTCTTGTCCATCTAACCCAATCCTGTTGATTTTAGTCTCATCTGACCATATAACTCTCTTCCAGTCCTCCACAGTCCAATGCTGATACTTAAGAGCAAAGGCTAACCTCTTCTTCTTGTGACCAGTAGAGAGCGATGGCTTTTTCTTCTTCACCACAGCCTTCAATGAGGCTTCTTTGAGGGTATTTCTCACTGCCTGAGAAGAAACAGGACTATCAACAATAGAGTTGATGAAATGAGTGGCTTGAACAGCATTTTGGCCTTTCCAGTAAGGATTTGCTGAACAATAGCTCTCTTGTTGGTAGAGGAAAGCTTGGAAGGGTGACCACCATGAAGCCTAGACCTCTCTGGTTGGATTTCATGAAGAACCTGGGATACTGTAGACTTCCCTAGACCAGTCTGTGAGACAATCTTCCTAGTGGACAGGCCAAGAGAGGCAAGAGAGATGATGTTTTGTCTTTGAGAGGTGGGAATGGACTTCATGGTGATGATGAGAAAATGAACAGAGGGTGGTGGGGTTTATATATGTTGGATCATACTCATTACATAAAGGTAACATAATAGAACCCTTGATGAATGTATGTAACAATATAACAGCATGCCAGGGTCAATATATATAATCAAAACTTTAAGTCAAAAAACTGTCTGCATGACATGTCATTTTCAAATGGCTGCTATTCTATCAATGCCTATCCAAATCACTTGATTCATGGACCAATAGAAAGCCAAGAGTAAGTACCTTATTTCATACACTCATGGTTTAGGGCTAGGGTTAGGGGTTATTGCATTTAGTCATAACTAATGTAAAACATACACTGTACTTGAGTCTTATGTGCTGTTGTTTGGCAACAGTCCATCTAGCAGGATTGCTGTCAAAGTTCAGCTTCTATGCATGTCACATTCTCAGCCTTGGCATATGTTTGGTTGCTGCAAGTGCCAGCAATGGCCTCTGAGTCAATACCACTCATTGTACTATACATAGCAAATAGTGATGTCATGTGACTCCACTGTCACCAGATTTGGCTTCTATATACTAAATACTAAATTTTCATTTGACATTCTCATAATTGCAGTGTTGAGCCAAGCAAGCACTCACTCATGCCATTGGCTGAGCAGTAGTGGTAGCTACTCTTGGGACTTCACAGCAAATGTATTGTAGTAGCACTACTGGATCATTTACTACATGTAGCTGTTTATTGAAACCAGAAATCAGCCCAGTGCTGACTGACCACTCCATAAATAGTACTATGTAACATTCCAGAAGAGGTGTCTGAAGTACAGGTAAACAGGTGTGATAATCATGACAGCTGTGATGTTGTTCATGTCACAATTAAGGTTGTGTCAAGATTATCATAGATCCCACTACATGACAGTGTCTACCTGTCCAAAATCAAGATCTGTGCATCCAAGTATCCAGATTGACACAGTCTCTTGCTCCTCTCTTCCTGCCATGCAGTGTCTCCCTCACAGACCATCTTTGCACTGTCCAAGTCTCTGGCCCCACTGCATCTCAGCAAAATTTTTGCTATGTTGTGATCCTCTAGGTCACAAGGTCTGAATAATACTCACATAATGCACTAGCATGACATCATGAAATGATCTCTCCCTCAAGATTGTTGCATGTCACATTCTCATTCAGCACCTCTCATGCCTCTCCCTGTCTAAACACAATTGGTACATTGTCCCTGTGATGCCACATCTCCCTTCAAAAAAACAAAAAAGATATGCTGTTGCACCTCTCACAGCATCTTTATAACACTCACATCACACACTAGGATGCTCCCAGTGTTCTCAGTCTCTATTGGGCATTGTCCAGTGTCCCTGTACCACCACTGAGGTGGATGATGAAGGCTGACCATCCCATTGTAAGTGGTGTCACTGGGATAACCATCACTCAACAAACCATTGATATTAGGAACCTCTGGCAGATACAGGGGCACAAAATGACCTGCTGCTGACATCTCCAAAGGCAGTGAGCTGGGCAACAAGGACAGTGTTGATGATAGAATGCTTTCAGGGCAGATCTTGCCAAGGGCAATACAGACTTTGCCATGAATGAGATTACCATGCTCCTTCAAATCCTTCAAGATGCCACATCAATGGCTACATCTGATAATGCCAGTGTGAAAATGGTGTTGTCTGCACTGCAAAGAATGGACAGGGTCCCACAGTCTCATACCCTGACAAACATGATTGACCAAATTTGCCAAACAGGGGTGGACAGTAAATGCAGTGATACACTGAAGTTTTGGGCTTTGTCTAACTATGGCCTATGCCTAACTGAATTGACTGATGATGTATATGGGTTGGCATTGCTGGAAGACATGGATCATAAGTATAGAGCCTCATGGAGCAGTGCTTAGGATATGCTGGGGTTAGTTAGACTATATTTGTATTAGCATCTCACCTTGAGCATAAATGTAATGCCACTTGATCTTATTTTGCAAGAACTGTACAGTTGCTCTGCAGTGGGCTGAAAGGTGTACCATGCTTTCACAACCTGTTGATGAGCTGTGCATGTGTCATGTGTGTGCAACTCTAGTGTGTGTGTGTCAAGCATATGCAACCTGTAAGTTTGAGTCCTCATTCATGTTTGTGCCTGCAGACTTGAATGTGTTTGTACCTGCATTCAAAAGATACATTCGTACCAATCAAGTCAATACTATGCTTGCAACTTGAGACACTATTATAATCAAAGATGCTCTCATTCACATTCAACCAGTAGCTCATCCACTTCCTCCTCATCCTTGTCCTTAGTCCTTGCACCCACACTCTTGCTCACATTCAAGAAAAGTGTGTCCACATGCCCATTTCAAGCCAAAGTGGTCTATGTGAGGTGGGTGCCTGAAGTGGCCAAACATGAAGCAATCTTCCTCAATGGAAATCACCACCATGAGGTGATGAAGCTCTTGACTGTCCAATGGACCCATATGCAGTACAAAAAGGGAGTTCAGTTGACCAAGAGCATCTATGGTGTACAGCACAAGGACAAGTTGGAACAAAGGGGGTCATGGTCAAGGGTCAGTGGAAAAAATAAGTGACTGGACCTGACACTACAGGCACTCAACAGGGATTTCCATGAATACCTCTTGGGTACTAAAGTGGTGTGGGAGTTGTGTTGTGAGGTACAGCATCTCATGCAGTCTTGTGTTGGTGTCCCCAAGGACAATTGGACATGGTGGGATTGGGATACAGGAGCAACCAGATGTCCAAATGCCTATGGATGAATTTGAGACCTTGGCACCCATGGAAAATGAGACAACTGACAATTGAGCAGTGTGTATGGCATTGGAGCACCAACTGCACTTGAAGAACAAGGCCAAGCTGGCCACCATTGTGAAGACTTTATTTTCCAAGGGACTTGGGGTGATGAAGAATGGTCAAGTTTTGCCTGATCTGTATGATGCTGTGAAGAGATGCCTGGAGGTGAGTGTGTGGGTCTGAAATAAGCAACTGGTTGCTTATTTTCTTATTTATTTTACAGCTTGCCATGCTAGAGTCAGAGTGACATGTTGCCCAGCTGGCTGACCCTCAGATGATGTGGAGGGCATGAAGCTTTCCAACAAAATGTGGGAAACCTACAAAGTCAGGATGCCACCAAGGGCAGATGACAATACCACCACAAGTTGCTGGGGTCCACAGGAAGGTATGGGTCTGGACTTGTTTAGAAAAGCTGGCACATTTCTTCATGGTGACCATGAATTTCTGGAGGAAATGAAATTGAAAGCAAAAGAAGGGAGGCAATTGAAGAAGGAAATGAGTGAGGTGGAGAAAGCCCATGTGTTCCAATCCAGGGGGGCACATATGAAGAAGCTGAGTGCCAGGGTGGCACAAATCAATCAGAGGAAGAATGCACAGGATAATGATTGCTGTGTAGCAGACTTTGACAAACAGATGGAGGAGGAGTGACAGGCTACCAACACTGCAGCCAAAGTTCCTGGGATTATATACCTGTAGGGGAGTGCAACCTATGACAAACAAGGCACAAATGCTTGGTAAGTAATGAGTAAGAACTGTAAGCAACAAGTAATCATGATGAGTAAGCATTTGTGTTCTCTCCCCTGTGTTGCAGGAGGTGAGAGGGGCCAGTTCCATACCATGTCCTGGTGCCCCACTGATGGTTTTGCACCATAGTAGGAGTTGTCCTTGGTATTCTGCATAGTTATCCAACCATTGCTGGAGGGCTCCCTTGTCCCAGATCATCCTACCATCTCTCTGTGCTCCAAATTGGCCAGCAAGTGAAGGGTCACTGAGGAACTTGTTGCTCAGGGCATCACAATTGTCAAAGCAAGCATTGCTCCTGTCTGTCAGGAAGGAGTAGCCCACATCATGGTTGCCAAGGTCATCTGCTAGGCTCTCATAAGATACACATATCTTAACTTGCCAAAGGACTTTGTTCTCTGAGAGGCTGACAATGATGGTGGCACTGGCTGCAAACATGGAACAAAGTTGCTTCAAGTGGATTTTATGACCCTTGTAGAGTAGCTCCATCCAGTGCTTGTTGTCAGTCCACCAAATGCAAGAAAGAGACATTCTTTGCAGTGCAAGGGATGTGGCATGATGTTGTAGAGCTTGAATGTGACTGAATGGGGAGTTGGTGTGCTCTGTGAACCAAGGCTGTAGTTTGTCACATGCCAGCTCTTCCACACCATCAAATCTTGATTCCAATCATTGCCTCAGTTCCTTTAGGCATACTAAGTGAATGCAGTATGTGAGCCTGGTAAGGTAGTATGTCACTGCAGCAGGCTCCTTGCGCTTTCCATCTCCCTCCAAAGTGTACAGAGCCAGCATTTGCTTTGTGGAACAGGGCATGGCATTGCCAGTGGTCTTGGGCCACTTGGTCATCCATACTTCAGTCAAGACCTGGTGAAGGCTGGCAGAGACATCCACTCCTTCTTTGATGGTTGGTCCCAGGGCAGTGACCTTTGCAATGAGGCTGTCAGGCAAAAGTAGGCTGTATCTATTCTCCCACTGCACTTGCCCCAGCATATATCACAATGCAATGACTGGTGCAGAGTAAGTGTCCATTGTGGCCTCATTCTGGTGGTGATGGAAGGGAGTGTTGCTGATACCTCTGTGAGTCCAATGTTAGCACACCAATTTAGTATACATGTATCTTAAATCACTCACTCTTTGAGTGGTGCTAGATCTTCTCTTGAAATTTTTACCAAGTCACATAGCATCTGTATGTCATGGCCAGAAACATCCTCATGCCACCAGGTTGCTCAAAACTGAGGGCTGATGATACATTCATCCTGTTGCATTCCAGATGTGGATACCTGTTTCATCTCTTTCCCAAGATGGAGAATGGTGTCATTGATGGGGATGGAGGGTATGGGAGTGGTAGAATTGTGGTCAGGGAAGAGAGCATGTCCAGAACCTCCCCTACTGAGTTGCTGCATCTTACATGCAGGCCAAGATTTGGGAGTGGGGGTATCCTTGTGGCATTCCCTGTGATGTACCTGCATGCACTTGACAAATTTAGAGACAAATAAACACTGTCCACAGGCTAGCCCAGTTAAGACCTTGAGGTCTTTAAAAGGGAACTGACCCTAGCAAAGTGAGGTACAGGCAAGTGCTCCAGAAGACCCATCCCAGCCAATACTTGTTTGAAGTGCTCCATGTTCACTTGTAAGCCCTTGTGCTGGTTGTGGAGATGTGCAAGTGCTTCACTTTGAATGAGAGCAACTTGACATCAGTGGCACCAGATTGCATGCAAGGCAGGATCCACCACAAGGTTGATGTATCAAACCATCTGTTGGATCATATGTACCAGGTGCCTATATAACAATCAATATATTAGTCATCAGTGGAGGTTTGTGTACATTGATTTGCAGCCTATTTGCTTTATCCTCATCAACAGTGCCATCAAAAGCCTTCTGTCATGAACAAGCATTCACCACCCATGTATCTTAAATGCTTATATCTTTCAATATCATTGCTGTCTGCTCAGAGGATTCCTTATGATAACTTGGCATCTTTGGGGAATCTAAATCATCTTTTGTTGCCACAATCATCTTAGAGGATGAGTGAGTGCTGACATATTCACCAGTGATGAACCAAAAATATATATCTTAAATGCTTGCTGCAACATGCTGTGACTCTTCCTTTTCAGCAGACTGCTGTAGATGGCTGACTGTTTGCTTCAAGGAGGTCAGTTAGTGATGGAATCAGGATAATGCTTGTCTTGAATATTTACCTTGTCCTGTATTGTCCTTGTTGGTGATGTGATCAGTGTACATATATGCATCATAAATGTTTACCTTGTCCATCTGATGGTCCAATGCCTTGAGAGTTCAGTGAGCATTTCCTCCTTGCTGATGACATGTCATTGACTTACTACACTGGTGCTACCACTATCATTATTTACTTCAGGTGGCTGACCCCATGTAGACTTCACTTTCTTCATGTGCTTCCTCAAGGTTTCAATGTTCTTGTAAACTCTTTTGGGATTGGGAAATCCACTGTCTGAGAAATGGCACTTGAGATAGTCATCTTTATTCCTGTGCACAGTTATGTGCTGTCCCTGAGAAGTGAAGTGTTCAACTGGGGCAGGACATTCCCTTCTATGGCAACTATATTCATTTTTGCCTTTGGGACTGGTTTTGCAGGTGGGGCAGGTCAACATGCTGTGGAAAGCAACAGGGATACCAGAACAGTGAGGAAATGTAAGAGTAAGGTGTAAGAAACTGCTGGGAGTATAACACCAAACAGTTTGGTTGCAGGAGGTTGTGAGGTTGTGAGAGGATGGCAAAAAAGTTTGGTAGGCAAAATCTCCTGTCACATGATGCAAACTCAACTTGCTTCCTCATTAGGAAATACACAGCCACAGCATTTGGGGACTTTACAATAATTAGCCTTTATCAAACCCTTTCAGAACTGATGATGCATTATAACTTGGGAACTGCTGAGCACAATGCCAGTACTTTTGTAAGGATCTTCATCATACAGATGGCTACCTGTCTGAACAAGTGTATTGATAGATCTATATGAGTTTCCATGAGGATCAGTGTAACCAGTCATAGGTTATAATGGACTGAGGATATTGAAATAGCTGTTAATCTTAATCAAGATACACTTTACACTCTTCCCCAAGGCCAAGACTGATAAGGACAACATGCTGATGTGTCTCATGACCAAATAGAAATGAAGCTAGTGGCATGATGGGGCTGGTAAGAATACTGCTTCTGATGCTTTCCCAATGGATCAGAAAGACCAGGAAGGTACTGCTGAAGATAGTAACATGTGGTGGAGGAATCACTGTGGAAACAAGTTTTTCTCCAGGGAAGATTTAGATAGTGTCAAACTATCAGGAATCCAGTCCAAGTCCAAGGAGATAAGATAAGATGGAAAAAGGAAAAATGTACATAACATAACAATGATGTCCAACAATGTCCAACAATGGTTTCCTGGTTATCCTAGACCTTGGGGAAAGGCATAGGGTGAAGCACTGCCTGGTTGTGACCACATGATCAGAAATGATCAGAGGAATATTATGAAAGTGGCATTAAACAAGGAAGGATCCCTCAGGAGCTTCCCCAGTTGGTTGGTATGCATGTGTCAAAGTCACACAACACCCCTGACTTCCTCTTAGAGCAGAGTAGGAGCAGGTTGGGCCGCAGAGCACTGGGGTCAAAGTCTGGAGCAGATCCAACCACTGGGTGGTGGGATATGCAACAAACAATGAGCAGAGGAGTATGGAGGAAAGTTTTGGGGACAGAGGTCAGAGTCAGAGGTTGGAGGTTGGATGGGAGGGCATCAGGTTCAGCTAGTGTGCTGCCCCCCTGCATGAGCTCAGCCCTCATATTTCAGAGGCAGAGTGGACTCAGAGGAGTGGGGACAAAATTCCAGGGGGAACTCAGAGGGAGTCAGAAGTGGGGACTTTATTGTCAATATTCATACTGATCACATCAGAGTACTGTGTGGCCTTATATACAATGTAGGTCAAGGGCAGGGCAGTGTAGAATGCAAACTAATAAATGTATAACAGGTTAGTAGTACCTCTGACACAAAGAAAGGTTCCCAGGGTGTGGAAGAGGGCAGAGTAGATGTTAGGGGCTATGCTGATGTCATGGTCATGACAGCATGCTGGGAATGCTCTTTGAGATGGAGTCAATGTAGTTTTGTCTAGCTTCTTTGGTGGAAATCATGGAGAAGATTTTGATGCTTAATTGGAGTGAGTCATGTTTAGTGTCCTGGTGTACTGGCAACACACTGTTGGATGCCAGGTGTTATTTGAGTAATGCCCTGTCCTCATGGGCTTCAATGAAATCTGTAGGGGGAATTGGTCAGTATACTGGCACAACTCATTAATGAGTTATGCAACTCACCCTGGTCAAAGAATCTGACCAGCCACACCCCCCCATCCCTCACCACCTTGGTACCTGCATTGATTGCAGTTTGAGACATGTCTCACATCTTCTGTCATGACCATGACACCAGCATAAGCCCCTAACATCTACTCCACCCTCTTCTGTACCCTGGGAACCTTTCTCCACCCTCTTCCAATGCATTCCAATGCTCCTCTGACCCTCCCAACACATCTCCACACCTGTCTGGGGTCCCCTGTCCACATTCTGACCACCTCCACTCAACTCCACTCTCAGGCCAGTCACATGGAAGCCAGACCTTCATCTGTGCCTCCTCTGAAGCCTTGGTTGGCTCAGTGGGCTGTCAGACTTGTGGCCCTGCATTCCAGATAGGGTTCTGCCCTTGTGTCAGCTTTCTCTGTTCTTCCACTCCTTTGGTATTTACCCTCTCTCCCTCATAGTAGTTCCCTTGTCTCAGTAAAGGTCCCCATCATCCCTATCCTCTATCCCTTGTGTCAGAGGTACTGCTAACCTGTTATATGTTTATTGGCTTGCATTCTACACTGCCCTTCCCTTGACCTACATCATATATAAGGCTGCATAGTACTCTGATGTAATCAGTATGCCACTTCCAACTCCCTCTGAGTTCCCTCTGGAGTTTCATCTCCACCCTTCTGAGTCCACTCTGCCCCTGAAATACAAGGGCTGAGCTCATGCAAGGGGGCAGTGCACTAGCTGAACCCAATGCCCTCTCATCCAACCTCTGACCTCTGACTCTGACACCTGCCTCTGAAACTTCCCTCTGTATTCCTCTGCTCCTTGTTCATCACATATCTCACCACCCAGTGGTTGGATTCACTTTGGACTTTGACCACTGTCACACACCAAAGGTGTTGTGGACATGGTTACAGCTGACTCTGCCTAACTCATCAATGAGTTGCACACAATGCCCATGCCATGCAGATGAAGACTAAAGGCCTCATGTGTAGAAATACTGCTAGATGTGAGCAGTCATCCTTGGCACAAGAACAAGTTGTCAGTGCTAAAGAGAAAAGAGGAAGTGAGTTAAGTGCACATTAAAAGTTTTTAGTGCCCATGTACAGCATTCTGGTTTTTGTCATATCTCTGCCATTTCCAAAGATATTGACTCCATTCTCACACTTGCTTAAAGTGCTCAGCCACATGATTCTGCCTTCCAAATTTGGAGAGGATCCTTGCACCCTATGCATTTCTACAGCACTCCATCCATCAGATGCTCATTTCACTAAGTCCATCATTAATGGCTGCCTCTTCATTGATCATCTCACTTGTCTCATTTGCCAGAGACAGTGGCTACATATATCTGCCAGGCATTCCCACCAGCTTCCATCCTGAAGCCCCCTGGTTCATTCCATCATTGTCAGCCCTGACTTATGCCCTTCAATTCTGGAATTAATACTTCCCTATCTAGAAACACCATCCATCTGTCATGCTATCTTTGGATCTAGTGATGTCTCCACTGAGATCTGACTTGCATCACCACCCCCTAATGTGATATCAGTGTGCTTACTCAGTTTCTGACTCCATTTGACTCATTCTGTGATATTTTGACTATCCTTGACTTGTTCATTGCCAATACTTACCAATCCTCTTTGCCTGCTTACTTTTCAGTTCTTGCTTACTCATCATGATTACTCAGTCCTTACTCATTACTTACCAAGTGTTTGTGCCTTGTTTGTCACAAGCTGCGCTCCCCCCACAGTATATGAACCCCCATGTACTTAGCTACAACCCAAGCAATCAAGAGGCAATCCAGAAGTCACTCAGCAGTCAGTTCAGCTCAGCTCAGCATAACTTGTTGTCAACAGTTGAGGCTCCACAAAGGGGTCTAACTGCCTCCATCCTTTATCTGAAGCTTCATCCACACTTAGTCAGCAAGTATTGCTTAGTCATCCTCTCACTCCTGCATAACTTGTCATTGACTTGCACCAGGAGCATGTTTTTATCAAAGTCCATTACTCCAGAGTACTTTTGGCTGAACACCTTTGCTCTGTTCAGCATCCCCAGTCCAGTCATCACTCACTCATCTTCTCCTGCATAACTTGTTGACAACTTGCACCAGGAGTACTCCACTTGAAGTCCCCCCCCCCACATTAGATTTCTTCTGCCCTCCAGGTTCCATGGAGGTAAACCACCACTCACTCACATTTGTCTTTGGTGTTGGATTTGTTTGGTTTTCACCAGCTTTCCACACTTTGACTCACACCACTGTACTCCACAGCCCAACTCACTCCTACTCCACCCTAAGGTGTTGTGTGACTTTGACATCTTCTCAGAGAAGGCTTGGAGGATTTCCTCTATGGCTTTCTTGTGCTGGAGGAATGCAGTGCAGTAAGCTGAATGCTGCTGCATGTAGGTCACTTGATGGTTCCCATTGTACAGGATACACTTGGGCCCCTGGGCAGATGGGGTCCACTTGACCCTGTTGGAATATGGTGATGCACTTTCATTCTGCAGGCTTGACTGGTCAATGTCAGCCTTGTGAACCCCAATGTACAATGCATATTGGATGAATCAGTTTTGCAATCCATGACTCTCAACTCCCCTGAGAAACTCTCCCATGAATGCCTTGTCTATGTCCTGGAGGTTAATTTGGCAACAATCCATCACAGGCCCAGTGCCCAGATCATCATCATCCATGACTGTAGTGCACACCCCAGTGTTGACTGATTGACAAGTTTTTTGACAATGTCTTGTGGTCCTCTGATTTCTGTGGGGAGAACAGAAGCAACATTGGTTTCTGACAAGGCACTATTGAACTGGATCTGATCCATGTTCATGATGGAATGATTAGTGGCAACATGGTTGGTCACATTAGTTCTGGGAATGGTGATCTTGCAACTTGTGCATACAAGGCAGAGAAATTCTTTGTTGACAGCCAAATGGAGCATGCTGAGATATGGGATACAAAGATCCTTGCCTTCTCCACAGCCCTGGCTTCCCTGGCTCCTCTCCTCTCTTCCTTTGCATTCTCTGCCTTCTCCTTTTGTATAGTCTGATAATCAGACTTGAACTTGCCCAGGTGTTGAACACCCTCCCTTTCCTCTTCTTCTCCTTGTGTCCCCCAGCACTCTTCAACATCTGAATTGGTGCCCACCTTTGGAAGCTTGATACCATATGACATGAGCAACTCTTCATCCTCACCAAATTTATTCAGTACATTCTGTGAAGGCAGGGAAATGCAACTGAGATGATGCTCCAATTCTCTTATTGGTACCTAAGGTTTGATAAAATCTTTCATGATAAGCAACCCTCACAGATGCCACTCACCAAATGAAATTTCTACCTGTCTGATAGACATCAGGAGCCACCTTTCCATTTGGCAGCAAGCCCAACTTGAGAGTGAATACAAGTCTACTGTTTGCAGCCAGTGTTTGCTGTTCCAAGGTTGCATGGAGGGCTTCCTGAGGCCCCTTTTTCAACACTAATGGTGCTAACATTCCACTAACATTTGATGTTTTGGATGTGAGCCATTGGGAATGCAGTCACCTGCATCATCTCTACAATGCACCTAACCACTTGCTCCTTGGGTTCAATTCACTGAAGTTGACAGTGTAGTTGGGCTCAGGTCACAGGTAAGTTGGGGTTCCACTGACAGTATTTGTGGACCAGCTTTTGAACTGCTCTCAATATGCTTGCACAATGTCTTCTGCATGATCCAAAAAACTCTTCACCAGCACTTGTGGTGGGAGAGTTACTGGCATGTAGATCATATATTCTTGCACAAAGTGTGGTGCCTGCATGTTGGTATTCAGCATGCCCAAGGCAGAATGCTGCTCAATGAACAAGGTGGAAATCTGAAAATGTAAAAGCAGAAATCAGTTCAGCATGGGGCCCAGATGAGCAACCAGTAGCTTAAACTCACCATGTCTCTAGTCAGTCTGGACTGTGTAAGGCATTTTGCATTGTCAAACAGTGCATGAGTGTAGTCACACCACAGATGGTCCCCTCTCTGATTCATAGCAAAGGGCAAAAAGGGCTCAACACATGTAATCACCTAAACCTGTGTTCATTCCCTGACTCCAGAGCCACAGTGACTCAACTCACCTCCTTGATTGCTTCAGTGAACTTGATTGGCAGTGTGCTGACAGTGTGCTGGACATTCTGGAACAGGAGTTGATTTCTGATGGGAAGACTTGCAATGCTCTTGGGATATGCTTTGTGAACCAACAGCCCAGCCTTGATCCAGTCCACCTTGACTGCTATGTCTACACAGACCCTGTCATCATCATTGTTTTGGGGATCCAGAGTGACCTGATGCCCCTCTCTGGTGCAAGCACTTAGGATTTGTTGCCAATACTGATCCATCAAGCCTTGCTAATCAAGCTTTCTTCTCTTGGGTCCAGATAAGCAACCGGTCACTTATTTTGTCTGCTCTCAGTGGCTGTGCAGGTTGCATGCATGCAACTTGCCTAATGTGGTGGTTGCAAGCAGTGGCTGTGTAGGTTGCATGCAGTGGCTGTGTTGGTTGCATTCACTCACTGAGAGGTTGCAAGCAGTGGCTGTGTGCTTGCAACCTTCCTTATTTGGAGGTTGCATTCAGTGGCTGTGTTGGTTGCATGCAGTGGCTGTGTAGGTTGCATTCACTCACTGAGAGGTTGCATTCAGTGGCTGTGTAGGTTGCATGCAGTGGCTGTGCAGGTTGCATGCATGCAACCTTCCATATAAGGCAGGTTGCAAGTGGACCCTGGGGCAGGGTCCAGAAAGTAGAATATTAGGTTAGTGCACTCGAAACAAGTCATAGGGTGTCACAGTCAATGTGGACAGGGGCTTTGGTTCTGGATCAATGTTCATTGGTGTGGGTTGCTGTTCTTTGGTGTTCAATGGGGTTCGTCCTGCTGTATGGACCTGTGGATGACCCAATTAGGTCGATTGAGGTGGTCCGAGGGGGGACGAACACCACTTCAAGTGATCCGGCATGCTCTGAGGAGGAGTGGTCAGATGGGAACATTGGTATGTCTTAAGATGTATTTTAGTTGTATTACCAGACATGCAGACATGCAATAGACATAGGTGAGTCAGGCAAAGATGGTTAGTACACTCAGAACAGGTCTCCAGGTGTCCCTGTCAATGTGGACAGGGGCTTCAGTTCTGGATCAATGTTCATTGGTGTTCGTCAGTGTTCGTCAGTGTTCGTCCTGCTGTATGGACCTGTGGATGTCCAAATTAGGTCGACTTTGGTGGTCCTAGGGGGGACAAACACCACTTCAAGGGTCCAGCATGCCATGATGGGGAGTGGTCAGACAGGATCATTGGTATGTTATATCATGTATGTAGGTTGTATTACAAGACATGCAATTGACATAGGAGAGTCAGGCAAAGATGGTTAGCACACTCTAAACAAGTCACAGGGTGTCCCAGTCAATGTGGACAGGGGCTTTGGTTCTGGAACAGTGTTCTTCGGTGTGTGTTGGTGTTCGCCCTGCTGTACAGACCTAGACATGTTCAGAACAGGTCAATTGCAATTGAGCTAGGGGGGATGAACACCATGTCAAGCAGCCCAGCATGCTCCAAGGGGGAGTGGTCAGATGGGAACATCAGAATGTTATAAGATGTATTTTGGTTGTATTACCAGACATGCAATAGACCTAGGAGAGTCTGGGAAAAGTGATTAATGCATTCCACACAAGTCCCAGGGTGTCCCAGTCAATGTGGACAGGGGCATTGCTTCTGGAGTGATGTTCATTGGTGTTCGTTGGTGTTCGTCTGGCTGTATGGACCTGTAAATGTCCTAGCAAGGTCAATTGCAATTGATCTAGGAGGGACGAACACCACTTCAAATGGTCCAGCATGCCATGAGGGAGAGTGGTCAGACAGGAACATTGATATGTTATCCGATGTATTTTATTTGTATTACCAGACATGCAATCGACCTAGGGGAGTCTGGAAAAGCTGATTAATGCATTCCAAACAAGTAAACAAGTGCTCCAGTATGTTTACTCAGGGCCATCCATGCTGGACTGATGTTCACAAATGTTTGCCCATGTTCATCAGTGTTTGTCATGGTGGACGGACCAGGACATGGTACTACAAGACCCATGCAAGTGGGCCTGTATGGATGAACACCATTCCAAGTGGGCCAGCATGCTCCGAGGCAGGGTGATCCAGTGGGCATACTCGTATACTATCTGATGTAGATTCTGTATTTCATTGTAATACATGCAGTAATATAGACATACAGGAATCTGGGAATGATGATCAATGTGCTTGAACCAGGTCCCAGGGTCTCCCAGCATTTGGACATGGTCTGGATAGGGGCTTTGGTAAGGGGTTGATGTTCGCTGGTGTTCATCTGTGTTGTCTGTCATTCCCCATATTGTATGGACCTGTACCTATCAACCTGAGAGCAGAGGAAGAGGTTTCCATGGTATGAACACCATTTCAAGTGGTGCAGCATGGTCTCAGCAGGGGTGGTCGGGTGGGCACACTGATAGAATATCCAATGTAATTTATTTGGATTACATGAAAGTCGATTGACCTACCAGAGGCTGCAAATGATGTTCCATCTGCTCCAAAATGAGTGACAGGCTGTCACAGTCAATTTGGACAGGGGCCATGGTGCTGGCTCGATGTTTGCTGGTGTTTGCAAACAATTTCCCATTAGCAGCAGACTGACATGGGCCAAATTGTCAAGGACCATCCAACTGCAGCCTTGGTTGATCATGCAGGACTGGAAGTGGTCAGCCCAACTGTCCAGTCTGGGGCCAGTGGTTGGGAAACTTTTCGTTCTGTTTACCTGTCAGCTTTGGATCCAGTTGGATGCAACTTGGCTGAGAGGTTCAGAGGGAAAACCAGAGCCAACATCTTTGGAAGATGCCATTCAGAGTTGGACTCTGAACCAGACCTTTGTTGATATAGATTGTGGTTCCCATTCCTGTGGAACTGAATCCCAGTGTTGCCTAGTGTAGTCTGATCAGGTAGCAACATGTTTGGCATCTTGGGATGATACCTGGCCCAAATGTGAACCCCCCTCTTCAGCTTTGCTCCATCAAAACAATTCCAGATCAATCCAGCTGTCCATACCATGTCTGTGCCACTCGAATGACATGGCAGGACCATTTGGATCACACCAGAAAGGACCCTATGTGTCATTCCCCTCCTCTTATCCTGGGGGTGCTAATCCTGTAAAGTTTAGGAAGCATGAAAGCTTGTCAGGAATGGTTGTCCTGGAGGGCCTGAAAGTCACAATGGATGATGACAATGGTTGCAGCATTTCTAGGTGTCAGAATATCCATGTAAGATATGTTACCCTGCCCTCCCCATGTTCACTCCATCAAAACAATTTCAGAGATTGATCTAGCTATCTGAATTATGTCTACCCCATGGGTATGACATTACAAGAACATCAGAATTGTGTTACAAAGGTCCCCATATTTGTTTCATCAACATACCTCATCCCCTCCTCATACCCCAGGGATGGCGATCCAGTAACATCAGGAGGGGGTGCCAGCTTGCTAGGGATGGATGTCCTGGGTGTTATCAATCCCACTGAAGACAATGGAAATGATTTCCAGCCTCCCAGAAGTATTTCCAAAGAGATACCACTTTGTGGTCTGACCATCCTTCTACCCCCTGTAGATTTTTTTTCCGACCGCCAATTTCATTCAAATTTCACCTGGGACATCCCAATGGACATATCTATCGACTCCCAGCATTATTTCCCCCAAATTATGGTCGGGAGTTTGTAATTATAATTCCCCCAGGGGCTGTATAGTCCCCTTTGCTGATCTTTGCTTACTGTACAGAACCTGTGTCTGACTCTGGTTATGCCAGTCACCCAGACTTTGGCTATTAGTCTTGGCACAGCCACTATGGCTATCCACACTTTGCTAATCATCTTCCTAATAGCTTACCAACAAGTCTGGCTTCATGTTTGTTACTCTGGACTGGCCTTGTGTATTTAACCCCTGTACATACTTTGTAGCACTCCAGTCAGAATATCAACTTAGTATTACCCTCAACTCTGTATTACCCCTCGAGTCTACTTTATAGCTAAGGCCAAGCCTTAAGCTATCCCCAGCCCCTGTCCTGGACCTCTCCCTGGCTTGCATAAGGGTACAGCACATAAGCTGAGACCAAGGGAGGTAGATCCAACCCCAGACTGGCTTTCCCCTGTGCACACTCTAAGACTGGTCAGTTTCCCATGCTACCAGCCTTGTTCCCACACTCCCAGCCTTAAGTCTGGTCCTCTGGACTTAGCCCCTGACCTCCAGCCTTAACTCCAGTCCAACCAGACTTGGCCCCTGTCTCCCAGCCTTGACTTTGGTCACCTGAGGGTAAATCCATACTTAACACTTGCCTTTATCATGTCCCTTGCCCTCACCACTCACCCCACCACCACAATGACCTCCTCCATTGCTATCATCTCCCTCTCCCTGCACCTTTCCCTTGCCTTTATCTGCAGCACTGCCTTGCAGATGTTCTTTGTATGTGTATCTGATTGTTTGAAGTTAGAATTCAGTAGATGGGGAAAGACAGTATCACCATGCTTACAGTCAGGGTCCTCATCCTCCACTGGATCATAGAATCCCAGCATCATGTTGATCAGTCTCCATGCCACATCCAGAGTCTTCATGTCCTCATCCATTTCAAACTGAGTCAGGCTCCCACACCACATCTCACCCAGGGAGCACTCATGGAGAGCCCAGTCTGTGGTATAAGTATGTGAATAGCAGAAAAAGGATACAAGGAAATTGAAACACTTACCAACCTTTGCAATGCTGGTATGGTTGATGTTGTGGTCATTGTTGCATCTATAATTCCTTACCTGGGTTGGTTCATGGCACTGCACAAAATATTCTATCAACAAGTAGTTGTCAAATGTTGGACTGTGCCAATCAAGTGTGCAATCTCCACATTTGACTTTCTTCACCTCCACAACTACTTGAGCAAAAACCATGTTCATATATGTGAGTATCATGGTCAGGTTCTCCACCAGCAGCTCTTCCACCTCCACCTCCTCCTTGAATTGAAGTACCAGCTGGATCATCTTTTCTCTCCAAGTGAAAGCCTGAATAGGCTTGTAGTAGTAATGGGGGAGATCCATGATGACTTTATTGGCAGCATTGGTGACCTGGCATGGCCAGATGGACCCTTTGGAGCCTCCTGGAGCCAACCTAACATGTTGATCCTTTTCCAACAAGGTTTTGGGATTGTGGATGAATCTGAGGGAGGACAGGTAGTACTGGGTAGCCATGGTAGTAGTCAAGATCAATTACATAATCTATCTGGAATGTATTGTAAATTTACCTCCATCATTGATTGCTTATGTAAGTGGAATGTAAGGCAAATAGTGCATGTCATGCACCATATACATATAGTGAGACTGACCTCAAACAATCATGTCCAAGGCACAAAGATTCCTTGTCCTGATAGATGGATAGGAAGTATGCATACATACTGTAATTGACCAGTATGTAAAACTGGTCACAAGGTGATTTGGCAGAAGGATGGCAGGTCAGCCCTCACACCAAATACAGTAGTATACCTGTTCAGCACCATTACCATCAATTCCCCCTGTAAAGTGGTCAGGCAGACTATCCAAAGTGTTGAAGGCCACAGAACACTGATCAGTTTCAGCATGACCACCTGACTTCCTGCTGTAGATACTTTGCTGGACCATGTGTTTACCACAACATTAGTCAGACAGCATAAGGTGGTAGAAGCCTTGCAAACAAGGTATTGGAGGTATATGATAAGTTTCAGTATGGCCACCTGACTTCCCCCAGTCTACATTTTGCTAGACCATGTTTGTCATTGTTTGGCATGTCCTAACAACCTTTACCAATGTTAGTAAGACTGCCAAAGGTGGTGGAAGCATGGCGAACACAGGTTCTGGTGGTATATGATAGTTTCAGTATGACCACCTGGCTTCCTCCTCTCCATATATTTGTTCATCATTGTTCAGCACATCTTAACCTCACTTACCAATGTCAGTGGGTGATTTCAATGTGGTGGAAGCCTGCAGAGCACAGTATTTAGTGGTATATGACAAGTTTTGGTATGTCAACCTGACTTCCCCCTGTCTATATTTTGCCAGGCAATGTTAGCCATTGTTTGTCATGTCTTGACCACCTTTACCAATGTCAGTAAGACCATACACAGTGGTAGAAATCCAAAGAACACTGGCTCTGACAGTATATGATAAGTTTGAGCATGACCACCTGACTTCCCCCAGTCTATTTTTTGCTAGACCACATTCACCACTGTTCCTCATGTCTGAAACACCTTTACCAATGTTGACAAGACTATCCACTGTGGTAGGAACCTGACAAACACTTGCTCCAATGGTATATGATAAGTTTGAGCAGGACCACCTGACCTCCCCCTGTCTATATTTTGCTAGACCATGTTTGTCATTGTTCATCATGTCTTAACCACATTTACCAATGTCAGTAAGACTATCCATGATGGTGGAAACCTGATGAACATTGGCTCTGATGGTATATGATAAGTTTGACCATGACTGCCTGACCTCCTCCCTGTCTATATTTTGCCAGACCATGTTCATCATTGTTTGTCATGTCTTAACCACATTTACCAATGCCAGCAAGACTATCCATGATGTAGCAACCTGACAAATGCTTGCTCTGATGGTATATGACAAGTTTGAGCATGACCACCTGACCCCCCCCCCCTTTCTATATTTTGCTAGACCATGTTCCTCATTGTTCAGCATGTCCCACCCACCTTTACTGATGTAATTAAGGCCATCTAAATCAGTTGGATCCAGTTTTCATCTTTTGTCCCTGATGCATTCTGCCTATTATGCCTCATGTGTTTTCTATGTCATAATCCATGTAGAGGGGCCAGGTGTTATGGTGCCAACAGTCTGAAAAGTCTTTGAAATATCACATATTGGTGCATGATCCCACCACTGCTCTCTATTCAGTTCTACCACAGCATCTGACACTACCAATGCAGTCTTTAGCCTCCTGATCATCACCCTGGCCTCTTCCAATTCCTTTGACATCTCTTGCTTCATCATATCTTTCTGTTCAATGGCTGGCATTTGTTCAGGTTAGGGTTCTACAGTCAAGAAAGAGCCTACATTATATGTAACACTCTCTGCCTTTTGCAAAACAGAGGGAGCATTGATAATATACATATGACTTCTGTGCCTGTTGGAGCAAGTCACTGGTCATATGATTTTGCAGACCAGTTTCAACATCCCATCTCTGCCTGATCTGTGCTGCTCTGACCTCCTCCCACATACTCATCATAACCTCACCATTGCCCACCACACCACCCTCATTTCCCCTGCATATTGGAATGCACAGGACACACACCTGAATATCCTGCAGTGAGAGACCTGTCCCATTAAGGACTTCCTTTGTGATGTCCAGGGGTCTGGTGCTTTCTTTTGCAAGTTTCTGTAAACAACTGCAGTAAAACCAATTTTTGCAGGTTCAACAATACCATTGTTGAGCTTTGTCTGGGTTATATGGTTTTTCACAGACAGAGCAAGCATGGAAGGGACCCTGATGGGGTGTAGTTTATGTCAGGAGTTTTTCAAAATGGGTGTCATGCCATTCATCCATACCTGGATGACTTGTTTACCATGTGTGCTCACAGTCCACCATGTATACATATCCTTGGGTCCTATCAGAGGACCAAAACACCTTTCTGCACTGAAGGGTGTGATGTCTGCCAGCACTATGCTCTCCATGAGCTTCCAAGCTGTATAGAAAATTCAGGGATGACTTACACACAATGGCCTGTAATTCAATGATGTCATTGTGGTCCAATAGAACCAGCTCATTGTTGCCAATGTATTTTCTCATTCTGTTTGTGAGTGAATCAAAGATACAAGGAACTCAATGACAACTGGCTCACTTTTTGTCTCCTATATCACTCCTGCTGTAGTACCACTGCACTTCAATCCATGCCTTCTGTACTGCATGTCAGAAGGGTGGACACCCACATGGCACTGGAAATCTCTCACATTACTTTTCTTCAAGCATTGGACTCTGATGTCCTTGATCACAGCATACCACAGGTTGCCATCATTGCCATTTACAAAGATTCTAATTAAAGCTTCCATCAGCAAACAACATACCCATCCAGTCTTTTCTTACTTATCACCTCTTTGGAAGGTGTGGGTCATGTGCTCTGGAACTTCCTCCCTTCCATCCAGGATGTCTTCACCTGCACCTGTGAGGTTTGTCACTGGCTGGATGAGCTTAAATGACTGCTGGTGTCTAATTGAGACTTACCACTTAGCTTGGAGGATGATGGAAGGGAAAGAAAGGTCTCATTGGATGGAGGGGCCAATTCAGGTTGGGAGGCAAAGTAAAAAGTCAGAGGGAACCCATGACATTGCTTGCAACTCTCAGTTAGCCAGAGCAGACCCTGAAAAATTTTTGTTGCATTGGGTGTAGCATTATGTGTTTGGGATCAGCAAATAACCAACATTCCACTGCCATGGCACCCCAGACATGTTCCCAGAGAGCCCTCAGAGCTGCTTCCAACACATCCTCCACTGATGAAAGTGAAATCAGACATGCATTTGACAATGTCATGAAAGCCATTTCTCCTCCATCTCATCATTCAGACTCAGCATGCTCTTCTCCTCTGTCCCCATCCTATGGTGTAATAATGGGCAGTCTCCTTTCCAGAGTAATGACTCCTCCAGAAGATCCAGATTCCTCTGTTGATGAGGATGAAGTGAACCAGATACACAAGAAGTGCCAGGCCATGATAAACCACTTGAGTGGGTCAGATGAGGAGTGTCAAAGCAATGCCTCTGGTGATTCCTTGGTGAATGTGCATGGCCTATCACTTGCACCATCACATCCACCCCATCAAGACTCAAGTCAGGAGTCAGGGGCACCTTCTGTACATGGTATCATCAGTGAGTCTCTTCTGTGCTCTTTCTCTCTGTCTGCTTATGATTGCTTCTGAAAGTGTGTCCCATGGCCAGGCCTACCACATGGGTGATGGCCTACCAGACTCTAGGGACACTCTGGTATGAAACTTGGATCAATGCCAGCATCCTCAACTTTCATCTCCTGTCCCAATGGTATGCCATCCAGGGCAGGATGCATGTCCACTATGCTGACTTGTTCTCTGCCATTCCATCTGTCAGTGGGGGCACCCATGCCTTACCAGATGCACAGGAGATTCAATTTTTTCATCAACACCATCTCTTCAATTCCCATCCTGCTGATCCATCTGTTCCCATTGCCTTTGTGGTCATGCAAAACAGTCACTTCTTTGTTGCAGTCTTTGATTATTGGTTGAACCTTGCATTCATCCTTGGAAGGCACATCAAATGCATCCCAGAAACCCCCCATCCATACTATGACCCACTGCACCATGACTGGAATACATGGAATGGCCCTTTCTACTGGACATGCATAGCATCTCTTCATGGATTTGATGCCATCAACCCAACCCAAGTTGATGTGCAGGTGTACAATTGGTCACAGAACAGTTTCAACTGTGGGCCCATTGCACCCTTTGTCATGGAGTCACTCATGAGAGGAGGGCTATCTGGTGATGGCAGGCCTAGCATCCACATCCCTCCAATTCCTTGTGGTCATTGTCTCCACCTTAGAATGCTTGTCATGGTGAAGGAGGGCTGTTGAAGGTGCTGGGAGGACTATCATTAATTGTCCACAACCACCCTTCCCCCTGGCCACATATGGACACAGTGGGATGACACTGAAGCCATCAGTGAAGACATCCTCATGGACATGGAAAACCAAACATCTGGAGAGCAACATGCTACCATCATCTGTGAGTTGAATGTCATTGGGGCAAACTGCCTTCACTGCCAAAGGGAATATGACTCCAGCAATGTAGTGAACCCCTATGTGCACTCCAATGGTGACTTTCCAACTGACAATGAAGATGAAGGTGAAGACCATCATTTGCCTCTGGATGCCAAGTCTCAGTGTCTCAGGGACCTCCTTTGGCACTACCCTTATGTGAGCAGGGCCAGAGCCAGGGATTGACTTCCTCCTCAGGCTGCCCATGGTCATTGAGTCAAAGAGGAATCCACTCCAGATGATCCCCTTGAGATCATCCAGTGATGCAAGCATGTCAAGGACTGGTCAGCTGGAATGATGTACCATTTCCCATGTCCAACTCCACCAGTATACCTCCCTGCATACCAGGGTCAACAATGGAAGTGTTTTAATTGCAAGTTTGATGAGTATGAAGGAGGACCTGTCTTGGAAAGCTTGCACCAGGACTGCAACTGCAATGAGATTGTGGAGGAGCCCTACTATTGGCCTGGGATGTGGACATCCTTTCAAGATTATGGCTATCATCTGCTGAGTTCTTTGAACCAGATGTTCTACTTGGGTCCCCCCATCAGATTGTCAGACCATATCCTCCAAGTAGGTGTTCCAGCTAACTACAAGTCTTCTCATCAAATCAGTGACCATGTTACTGGTGAGTGATCATATTCTGCCCTGGTGCCCTCTTCTGATTGCTTTGTTACAGGAAATTACTCCCTTGCCCTGCAGGTGCCCCATCCATCAAGAGTTGATGTGGATGATGTGGTCATACTGGGTGCCTCTCAGATGATTGAGATTGGCTCAAGCACCTCAGAATGTCTCATGAACACCTTTGTGAATGGGTGGCACAAGGATGGACATCACATCTGCCTGGACCTGGAGCTGGATCACAAGTTGGTGACTCCAGAGGAGTTGGAAGTCACCATGGCCAATGACAGTCTCATATGGGTGATGCATTCCCTACAGTTCAACACACCCCTACCCATCTACCTTGGTCCCATCATTGAGGAAAAGGCTCCTATGCACAAGCACAATCATGTGTACATCAACATCCTTGTGCCTCAGTCAGAGGCAGATTCCAGTGCCATTGGAAGCCATACCAAATGGTTGACCATGGCATTTCCTTTGTGTGGAGTTCCCCACACAGTGTTTGGTGCCTTGAGCAATGCTGCTGGCACCATGAATGTCTACATTTGCTTTCCCAGGATGATCCACAGGGATGAGATGATGCACAAGCATGCCAATCACATCCCAAAGGAGGTCCTTGACTTTTTCTGGGAGCATGTCCTACTTCCAGCATCTGTACACATCCCAATGTTTCAAGTGCACCATATGTCTCTCTCACTCTGAAGGAAGTGCAGTTCAAGGCATGAAAGGGTGGCAAAACCAAGAAGGCTGGTCAGCCAAAAGCAGTCCCCTTTTCTATGCAAGTGCTGAAGCAGATCCAGAAGACCATGGAGGCAATCATTGGAGAGGACCCTTCATGATTTGCAAACTATGGTTCCTTCTTCTTTGTCCTGGAATGCAAGGGAATCAAGTTGTGGACAAAAACCACCCTGTTGGGAGCAGCTCAAATGCCAGTCCAAGCTCTCTTCCATGGACTTGCAGCTCTGGATTGGTCCCACATGGTAGACAGGGCCAATGGGGAGCTCTTGGTTGACTTGAAAACCAGCATTCACCCCACATGTGATGAAAAGCTTGTGGGACTGTGGAGACTGGATGCCCTGGAAGCTTCCTTTGGGGCAGGTGGATAATGCTTGGAGAGTATGGGGGGATCCAAGCAGTGATGTCACAGGAGTGAGCAAGGCAAACTCACATCACATTCAGAAGTGCTTATAATCTGGCCTATGAGGTAATCCAACCCAATGACAACAGCCCCACCTTTGTCATGGACAAGGATGCTTATGCCCTGAACAACAACTTCATCAGGGAATGCATGCAGGCCATCAACATGTATTCTGGAGATGCAAAGAAGAGGTCATATGGGGTGTGAGACAAGTACAGGATGAGTGGGGCTGCTATGGAGCAGGCAACACTGGTGGTGCCACAAAGGGTGATGCATTTCCAAGCTTGATCATGGTCATATCTGATGCTTCCATCTTTGCAGATGGAAGAGCTTTTAGCCTCCAATCCTATTCTCTGGATCCCAACCAAAGTCTGGTTGGAATTTATGGCTGGATGCATCAGTGCCCTCCAGTTGGCTCAGATCTCTCTCAGGGAACTGGAACCACCCAACCTTGGTATTCTGACTGGAATCATCTGCCACATGATTCAGTGCATGTCCACCACTGCAATAATCATTGACTTCCATGTGAGAGTTCATGGCCCTTCTCCAGGTCTCCAGGGTGTGTGAGCAGTTCAGAATGTTCTTCCTTTTGGACCTGGACTTGCATCATGTTCCCCATCTTCCAGAAGTTCAGGATCATGATGACCTGGAGGTACTCAAGCTGATGGATGGAAAGTTGAAGAGGGGCAACAGACAACCTGCCTGGCCAAGGATTCCCCCTCTGGATGAAGTGGAACAATTTTCCCATTGGCAGCAGACTGATGTGGACCAAATTGACAAGGACCATCCAACTGCAGCCTTGGTTGATCATGCAGGACTAGAAGTGGTTGGCCCAACTGTCCAGTCTGGGGCCAATGGTAGGGAAACTTTTCATTCTGTTTACCTGTCAGCTTTGGATCCAGTTGGATGTGACTTGGCTGACAGGTCCAGAGGGAAAAACAGAGTCAACATCTTTGGAAGATGCCATTCAGAGTTGGACTCTGAATGAGACCTTCAGGACAATACATGCCTGTGAATTCAAGGCCTGCAATGCAGAAATACCCAGGAGTGGAGGGGCTGGTCACCAACAGTCAAGCTTTTCAGAGAGGGTCAATCTGTTTTTTGCAGGACCCACAGCAGGACAACCTTCACAGAGGTCACCATGGAGTGTCTTCTGGACGAAGCCTGGCTATATTTGGGAGTATCACCAGGTGATGAAGAACAGGACGCCCCTGGAGGAGTTTGAGGTGCTGGACCACCTTGGCAGGATATTTTCTGTCCTTCAGACATTACCTGATGCGACCAAAGGGAGTGAAAAGAGTCCTGGGAAGACATGGCAGGTGGAGGGTGAGAAGGTGGTTCTGGTGACAAATCCCAAGTTCTACAAGATCAAGGGTATCTCCACTGAGAAGGAACAGCAGCAGGCCAGGAGATGAGCATCTCAAGTGGTAAAGCCCAGGAATGCACTGCAGATGGAGCTCCTGGAGCATGCTGGATATGACAAACTGCTGGCTAGCAAGGCCCTCATCTTAGAAAGGCAGAGGCTGAAAGAGGCACAGACAAAGAAGTCATCAAAGGCAAAGAATGCTCAAGAGCCTCCAGCAAGAAGAGGGAAGGCCTTGCATAGGGTGGAGGGTTAGGGGACCACCTCATGCAGGGAAGCAGAGGGATGGGGAGGGGAAGGCAAAGATATGGGTACAGAGGGTGAAAGTGATGAATGCAATGTTGATATAGATTGTGGTTCCATTCCTGTGGAACTGAATCCCAGTGTTGCCTAGTGTAGTCTGATCAGGTAGCAACATGTTTGGCATCTTGGGATGATACCTGACCCCAACATGATCCCCCCTCTTCAGCTTCACTCCATCAAAACAATTCCAGATCAATCCAGCTGTCCATACCACATCTGTGCCACTTGAATGACATGGAAGGACCATTTGGATCACACCAGAAAGGATCCTATGTGTCATTTAATTGACCTGCCTGTTCCCCCTCCTCATATCCTGGGGGTGCTAATCCTGTAAAATTTAGGAAGCATGAAAGCTTATCAGGAATGGTTGTCCTGGAGGGCCTGAAAGTCACAACAGATGATGGCAATTGTCACAGGGTTCCTAGGTGTCAGAATATCCATGTAAGATATGTTACCCCCCCCTCCCCATGTTCACTCCATCAAAGCAATTTCAGAGATTGATCTGGCTGTCTGAATCATGTCTACCCCATCTGTATGACATTACAAGACCATCAGAATTGCATTAGAAAGGTCCCCATATTTGCTTCATTGACATACCTGATCCCCTCCTCATACCCCAGGGATGCCAATCCAGTAACATCAGGAGGGGGTGCCAGCTTGCCAGGGATGGATGTTCTGGGTGTTATCAATGCCACTGAAGACAATGGAAATGATTTCCAGCCTCCCAGAAGTATTTCCAAAGAGATACCACTTCATGGTCTGACTGTCCTTCTACCCCCTGTATATTTTTTTCCAACCACTGATTCCATTCAAATGTCACCTGGGACACCCCAATGGACACATCTATTGATTCCCAGCATTATTTCCCCAAAATTATGGTTGGGAGTTTGTAATTATAATTCCCCTAGGGGCTGTATAGTAAGCACTTTCAGTAGCTATACACAGCTTTCAGCAGCAGTGTGATTTTTTTGGTGTCAGGTCATTGCAACTCATCAATGAGTTGTGTAGTTGCCTTGGGCAATGCACAACTTGTTTCCATATATGGTAGGCACTTTTGTGGCTATACACAGTTTTCACCCATATATGGTAGGCACTTTCAGTGGCTATACACAGCTTTTGGTGGCAGTGTGATTTTTTTGGTGTCAGGCCATTGCAACTCATCAATGAGTTGCATAGTTGCCTTGTGCTATATAAAACCTGTTTCCATATATGGTAGGCACTTTTGTGGTTATACACAGCTTTCATCCATATATGGTAGGCACTTTCAGTGGCTATGCACAGCTTTCAGTGGCTGTGTGATTTTTTGCATTTTTTGGCTTGCACAAGTCATCAATGAGTTGTGCAATTACCATATATAGTAGGCACTGGAACTGGGCAGACAGTTTAGCCAGGAAGTAAATTATTAGGTAACACTGCAAGTATAACCATGGAAGGGCATTCAACACAGCACTACTGGCTGAGGAGGCACCATGCAGGTGTTCATCAGATGATTCAGAGCTTGTACTCTCAGAACCACTGGAATTGTTTGAAGGTTGATGAACTGCAGAGGGAGTCAAGTACTGGACTGAACAGAAGGATTATTCTCAGACTTCAAGTTGGTTGAAGCTACTAAGTAACTAGCTACCTGAAAGGAAGGATTATCCTAGGTAGATAAGTAAATGTCCTGTAGAAAGAATGTATGAGTCTCACCTCAGACTTCAAGTTTGTTGAAGCTGAGATGCAGGTAAATAAGTAACTGCAAAAGTGTACGCTTTTTCGATTATGTAATGCTGTGCTTGCTGGAACATGACTGAGGTAAATATGTCAAACTCCAACAGAATTGGAGTCAGAAGAGGTTGGGGGATCAAGGTATGAGTGAGATTCAGCAAGTAGAGTAGCCAGATAAACATCAAGAAGGGCTTCTGTAGCTTTCTGCCTCTCTGTGGTGTGAGGCATATGGTTTCTGATGACTTGTTCAAGATAATTAACATGTTTTATCTACACATATTCAAACCTCGAAAACTGCCAAAACGGGGGATATCAAAGCAAACTGCTGTTTTCGGCCTTACCTGGTCAACTAAAACGGCATCGAAAACGCATGAAAACGACGCACGAAAACACGCTGTGAATTCCCTTATTGTGAACACGTGCACGATTTCAAGGTCCCTGTCTGAATCGTGTCCATGCGTCCTCTGTCGACGTCTGTGTTGAACTCCTGTGCGCTGACCCTACAACAACCCACAATCGCAGATACATATGCTGCCAAAGAGCTTCCAATCGCGCAGGCTGGGTTACTTGCTAACATTGGTCCAGATGGGGCGAAATCGTCAGGTGCATATGTGAGTCTCCGAATCCTCTCGGTGAAGTGCCAGGTTGTGCCTGAATGCTAATGAAACGTCCGGTGGTTCAGCCTGGGGTTGTCATCGCTAGCCCCAGCACTTCTAACCCAGACTATCTCTACACTTGGACGCGCGACTCTTCTCTTGTGTTTAAGGCACTTGTTGATCAACTTATTGCCGGTGGCGGTCCTGCCGGGTCTATGTCGAGCCTCATTGACATGTTCGTGACCGCCGAGGCGAGCATCCAGCAAGTTCCTAACCCAAGTGGGAACATCACTACAGGTGGACTTGGCGAACCCAAATTTATGATTAACAAGACCGCATTCACAGCTGCATGGGGCCGTCCTCAGCGAGACGGACCGGCATTGCGTGTGACAACTCTTCTAACTTATGCAAAGTGGCTTCTTCAGCAAAACAATACCTCGTACGTGACAAGCACGCTTTGGCCCATCATTCAACTCGATCTGGATTACGTCGCTAGTGGCTGGAACTTGTCCACGTGGGCACCGTCTGGGTTGCTCTTGGGGTGATTTGCTTATGTTTCCCTGCCCTCTAGGTATGATTTATGGGAAGAGGTTTATGCCCTTTCTTTCTTTACCTCAGCAGTGCAGCACCGTGCCCTTCGCGAGGGTTCGATATTGGCTATGACTCCCGGGCATTCCGACCTTTCGAACAGCTACTCTTTGCAAGCCGATCGTTTGCTGTGTTTCTTGCAGGTGAGGGGCAATGTTGCCCATTTATCGGATTCTCACGTACGGCAGTCGTTTTGGAACTCCACATCAGGGTACATCGTTGCCAATCCTGGAGTGCAGCGCTCTGGCATCGATGCTAATACTATCCTCGCTTCTATCCATACCTTCGATGTCGATGCTAGTTGTGATGCTACGACGTATCAGCCATGCTCTGACAAGGCACTGGCGAACCTGAAAGTATATGTGGACTCCTTCCGGAGCATGTACACTATCAACTCTGGAATTCTGGAAAACGGGGCCGTTGCGACCGGCCGGTACCCCGAGGATGTGTATCAGGGCGGTAACGTGTGTCGATCAATCTATGGTCTTGGATGAGGTCTCATTACTGTGTAGCCTTGGTATCTTACCACATTTGCAGTCGCGGAGCAGTTATATGATGCACTTGTCGTTTGGGACAAGCAAGGGTATTTGAGTGTGACAGATATATCTCTGGACTTTTTCCGCATGTTTGATATGTCGATATCAACTGGCACATACACCACTTCGAGTTCGGTTTACGGGACGCTGATGTGTGCCATACGATCCTTCGCAGACGAGTTCGTGGCTATCAATGCCAATTACACGCCTTCCGATGGGAGCCTTGCGGAACAGTACAGCCGAACCAATGGAACTCCTGTTAGTGCGGTAGATCTTACATGGAGCTACGCGTCCGCGTTGACTGCATTCGCGGCACTTGAAGGACAAACACCGGTGACTTGGGGAGCCCAGGGGTTGTCGGTCCCCTCTATGTGTTACATTCCCGTTTCAGTCACGTTCAATGTTGATGCAATGACCGTGTTCGGGGGTACGTGCAATTACACTGGTGTACTGAATGGGGTTGCTAATGACATTAGTATAGAGAATATATACCTTACTGGTTCAGTTCCGGCTCTCAGCAACTGGGACCCATCCACTGCAATCCCGATGTCTTCTGTTAACTATCCAATCTGGAGCAGTATGCAATGTCATATCTTCCCTTTTCTGCCTTCCTGACGTGTATGTGTTCGACAGCAACGGTTTCACTCCCGGCAGATACACCCATCCTGTACAAGTATATTCGTAAAGACGCAAATTCCGTGATGTGGGAGTCGGACCCGAACAACGCGTTTACGACGGTTGAGTCTGGTTCTCAGACTCTGGATGATGTGTGGCGATGAAGAAGTTGAAGAACAGCGACCTTCAACTTGCAATATCCCAAGTCAGGCCAGTCATTTATTATGTCTGGATAGAATCCATCGTGGGCTGGGCTCGGTAATATATGTCCATGGTAAGCTTTTCAGTGACTGGAAGTGCCTCGCGGCACTCGGTGGAAGGTATATTTCAATGAGTACATACAAAAAGTGGTATTTGGTGTGTCCTGAGACAGTTGTCTGCCGACTTCTAACACGATCAACCTGTTGTCTCATGTACTCTCGTATGGTGATTATTCGAGAACCGCCGTCAAGTATGCATCTCCTCTACAAAGACCTTGACCACATTGCAAACCTCCAACTTCATGAGAGGCGTTGATGCCATTCCTAAATATTCAATGGTCTCCCGAATCCTCCGTTCAGACTTCACACCGCGTTATTGATCTACTTGGTAACCGTCAATTTCCGGACCTAGTACCACGAATTATTGGCACAGATTATTACCAGTTTTTACATATACTTCCCAGGTATTTCTGATCTGAATGAATCCTAGAAGTTGTCATCAACAACATGCCACAAAATCCATTGGTAGAATTGTACTACACATCATACCACCCGGTATAGCAATGTCTTCTGCGGCGGTCCTTCCCATGTAGCAATAATATGTTCTCGCGACAATCTCGCAGTTTGGGTGACGCCGCGGCGGGGCGCCGGTGAAGAAACTGCGAAGGGAGACTTCTGTTTGAATTATAAAGCCCGGTAAGCTATACCGGTTCTTGAGGTGACAATGGGGGTACTACACACCTTTGACGCGAGATCGAGACAAGTATATAGGTATGTGATTGTGATTGGGTCTGACGCGGCGCTGTCAGTCCGGTTGTCATCCCAGAAAATTGGCACTCGGATCCAATACTGTACACGGTGCACTCCACTCGCGATACTTCCCTCACATCCGCATAGCACGCTTGCCGGTCTTTACTCCCACAACATTCCTTGGACTTCCGCTATTGTTTGATTCCAACTCTGTCTCTCTTTCTATGCATTCCGTTCTGCTGCGTTCTCTTGTTTGTTCTTTATGTTCGTTTTCGGCTTTCGCTCTCAAGATCCCCTTCTCAACCCGCACTTCCCCACAAACCCGTGGTCTTCCCCATGCCCATGTGGCACGACAGTCATCGTCTAGCCATGTTCTTCCTGTAGGAAATACGCAAAACTCATTCTACTACACTAATATCACTCTGGGCGGCCAAACGATATCTGTCATGCTGGATACTGGAAGGTATGCTTTCAGCCAATTATGAACCCACCAATGTGTTGTTCACCACTCACCAGCTCGGATTTGTGGGTGACTGGTTCCGTGCCCAATGCTCAAGACACCGGTAAATCCTTGACACTATCCTACGCCGTTGGAAATGCTGCTGGTACGTTTTACTGGTTACAGAAGATTTATATACTCAATCACTTGCAAAGGCGACGTGTATACCGCCCCATTCTCCATGGCTGGTTACAGCGTAGACGACCAAGCATTCCGTTTGTCTCAGCCTCGTCGTTCTCGAGCTCGTTATACTAACACGTTTTTCTTACAGTTCTGGTCGCAAACACATCGACCTTCTCAACAAACATCCATTCTGAGGGCTACGACGGTCTCATCGGACTTGGTCCCAATTCTGGTTCCGCTATTTACAAGAAACTTGACGGTGACGCGGGAAACAACGCAATCAACCGAATATTTGAGCAAAACTCATCTTCAATAGACGACTACATCACTCTCATGCTTAGTCGCCGCAATGATCCAAGTAGCAACATCACAGGTCAATTTACCATTTCGGAGCTCGTCCCAGGTTACGAGAACGTAACCTCCATGCCTCAGCTGGCGGTGGAGATGGTATACGAGGTCACTGATCAAGACCAACACTGGCAGGTATTGACGGACAAGAGTGTGGGTGTGATTGGACCAGATGGACAACCAATAACAATCAGCTCTATCGTGCCGAAGGCGCCGAGTGGTCAATTGGTTGCCGTCCTTGACTCTGGTTTCACGCTACCACAAGTCCCTCGCTCGATGTCAGATGCCATTTACGGACGCGTACAGGGTGCCGAATGGTCCACTTCCCAGCAAGCTTGGCTAGTACCGTGCGGCCAACTGATCAATCTGACATTCACATTTGGTGGGATTTCGTATCCGATCCATCCCCTAGATGTATCTTCCAGTGATTTCGGAGTCACGTTTTCCAATGGAAATCCTGCTTGCCTTGGAACTGTAAGCGGTTTCTCCTTCCGAAGTTTCAACGAACTTCTATGTGACGCCTTATGTAACAGTTCCAACCCATCAGTTCGGCGTTCAGTTTGCTGGGTGAATACGACATGATTCTTGGCATGGCATTCTGTGAGTATTGACAGACTTTCGGAGAACGTTATCAACCAATTTGGCACGTCAGTACGTAACATCTACACGCTCATCAATTATGGAAACCTCGTCAAGGACGGATCTAACTCCAATAAACCCTATATCCAAATGCTACCCCTCACGGACCAAGCGACCGCCGTAAACGACTTCATTGAAACACGGACTGGTGGCCAAAACCTCATCAATTCACCTCAGTATACTCTCTTGCCTTCCTCACAGGAGCAGCACTCTCCGGAGACGGCTGAGGAGAAGAAACAGCAATATGAAGAGAAAGTTCTGAGTCGATGGCCATATATCCTCGTTGGCTGTCTTGCGTTCGTGTCTATGTTGGCCGGGTGCTGTGTGTGGAGATGCTGCAAGCGTAGGCGCATGAGAAAAATGGCAGCACGGCAGAAGCAAGGGGTCAACCCTCCGGACACCGACGGAAACGGTCCATATTCACAACTTCACGATTCCAACAGCACTGCAACCCTGGTCATGCAGCCGATGCGAGCGTCTACTCTCGAATTCAAGGAAGAATACGGCAAGGACGCTTTCTCACGGAGTCCATGAGTGCGAATAGAAGGCTAGAATGGGTGCGTAGGTAGGCCCAAGCCTCGAGCAGTTTTGTCAGATAGAACATGAGTTCAAGGTAGCTGGCTACTTGACGACTTTTTTTCGCAGAGCTGCTTGCCCTTGCCAAATGTATGTTTTTGGGAATGACTCTTGCAGACAGCTTGGTGCTGAGCTTGAAGGCGATTTGACCCTTCGACGTTGCTATCTGCAATATTGTTGTGAGCTGTAGTGCGTAACGATCGGCGTGTACGTAAGAAGGTTTTCTTCTCGAAGAATAATCTCCGTTGCCTTGAGAAGTCGAGAGGGAATCTTCCAAGTACTGTTGCAAGTAGTCATAGGGGAGGGCTGTACTGCATTTACCCTATACTTGTCGAATTAGGTACAAAGTACAAAGGTGTACAATAAAATGTCAAACCTCTCAAAATTCCGCTAAGAACTGCTTAGGAGCAGACCGTCAACCTCGGTCTGCGCTGCTTGCATAAACGCACTTACACTTGGTGAGGCTACAATTGGCTCGGCATGTAACGACGACGGAGGACCAACCATAGACCTCGTCCGCCGATGAGGAACGGTCGATGGCGGCTTCACCGTGCTGGTCTCGGTGATCTCGACCTCGCCTATCTCCTGTGTCCCGAGATCCATTTGTTCGGGAGGCATCCCTCCGGGTGTTTTTTGCTGAGAGGTTTCCGCTGGAACTGGTAGTTTCGCAGCAGATGTAGGAGCGTCACATGGTCTTTTTAGTTGCGAGTGGCCTTGCGGACCGTTCAGCGCCGGCTTTTCCCCAGTGCCGTTCGACTCTCGTGAATTTGCCTCACAAAGAAACACCCTAGCCGCTGGTAAGTCAGCCTCGGACCTCACTTTCAGGCACCCGATTGCTACGAACAGACAGTTAGCAATGGCAGTTGCATTTTTGCAACCGAAGCATAAAGCTCACGGTCCAGCTCCAGCTCCGTTTCATGTGCAAATTTACAATCATCTCCGTCCTTGCAATATCCAGTAATAAAAGCGTCACAGACTTTCCCTGCCAACGATCGAGGCACGGGTGAAAAATTTAGGCACATTTCGCCTCGAAGACACTCACGTTCACCACCCATCATGACACCGCCGCCAATGACCCGCCACGTGATTGGGTAGAAATCCTTCGATTGGCAAAGATTTTTTCTTGACTCTAGTTCTCTGGCATCCACGCTCGTGGAGGTATTAGAAAATTTTTCAGTCGATTTCCTTGATCGAGGGTCGTGTATACTGCCATGCACGATTGGTATCAAGAAGTCAACGATGCTATATTGAATCTGCAGACTTACAACGTGCATTTATCCCCACTCTGACACTTACCCGTTGCCACAAAATATCGACAAGGCTTCGCTAAGCAACGAAGGGTCAGCGCGACCAGTCTAGATGATCCACCATCCCAAAGGAGGAACAGACTCACTCTGATATGCAAAAGGCTTTCGCGTCCGTGGCATCTGTTTGTCCTGACAGGAAACCGCCGACTGCACAAGCGAATGTGCCTCGAACGGAGGCATGACAAAACGTCCGAAAGGATCAACCTTCACATTGCAAGACGTAAAGTAAGTCATCCATTCCGTGGAACTAGGTTCTGGATAACGAGGCACAGCTGAAAACTGTCGGTACAGCACCACCGGTGGTGGTGAAGCAGGAGGATTAGAATCTTCGAGGTTCCCAAATGCAGCGTGCATATCATGATTGATGAACTTCACGCACAAGGGTGACCCCTCAGAGGACGAGGTATCGTGCGGGTCATCGCGTAGAATGGGATCTGCGGTGGTTGTACATCGCGGAGCACACACAAGAGGAGGTGACGAACTATAAGCTGGGTGCCACAAGGAAAATGGGAGCGTCGATGCACTCTGAGGGTAGTAAAGTGGTAATTGAGGAGCTTGTGATAGGGGAAAGTCCACTAAGGATGTCAAGAAAGGTCACGATTACTTATCGTTGTGGATCTGCTAAGGTCTCGCCAAATAACTTACCGCGATTTTGAGATGTGCAATTTCGTAGTTTACGATGCGAATGAACTACACGGAGTAAGTCAGTCGCCATCTACTCTCTCGACATTGACGATGGAAATCAGTGGACCAACTCGACTTGTGCGAGAATGGGCACGAAGTACCCCTCCGACAACATCCAGCTTGATAAAATCGACAGGTGATGTTGCAGCGTTTCTGCATAGCGTCAGCGTATGCACTGTCGAATGCCAAGCGGACGTCTTGATTGACACCACAAGCTAAACCTCTTCCGTCAAGAGTGAACAACGATACTACAGTAGGGACCTACTTTGCTTCATACTAGTGGACATTGCCTTTCGATCTCAGCATCTACTGGTGACTTGGGAAAAGTGGAGAGACAGAGATGCGACAAGGAGTAGAAGAACACACTCGTCAAGACGGAGAATAGTGGTCCTTGTTCTTGTCATGGACAAGGAGAAAAAGTGAAACCTCGCGGTTTGAAGTCCCAAGGCGATGAAAGACAAGAGTAGGGAAATATCCACATGAACGTGCTTACCTTATGAATCGTGAAATAAGTCGACGGGCAAGTGAAACAATGACGGTCCGAAACCGGTCTAGTGCCAAGGTGTTGACAGCTATATCTACGTTAGTATTTGCGTCCCCAACCCCTTTCCGCAAGTATTGACTTTGAACACACGTGTTGAGGGGGTAAGTGTAGATAAAGCAACTGACTGTGTACGAGGAAACGTTTCTGCACTCATATGTGCTCAGTGAGGACACCCTGGCGCGTACGGCGAGCCTAAATTGGTACTGAACAATAAGAACATGTGGGTTCGGCAGTACGATGGCTTCCGGACCAATCCTGGAGCCTCCCCCTCTGACCTTTACAATTGTTCAGTACTGCTGTCTGGTATTTTTAGTGGTTGCCCTCCATTCGTACCTGCAACTCTTGACATTGTTATTGTTAAAGACGGAAATGAAGTGTGCATGCGACTGCAGCACCCTTTTTTCCAAATAACGTTTAACAATCTCACGGTGACCCCACGATAGCTAAAACAAAGCCAACTGCCGGTCGTTGGGCACGCTTGCTCACCTCCTCACACGAGTTAGTTTTAAGCCCAAAAATGAAACAGAGGGAGGGTTAACACATCATACAGAGGCTACAGTACCAGAATCATTTCGGTCATGAAGATACAACCCGATCTCGCGAGGGAAGTAGTGGAGTGTGTTCTGTCGGAGGGGCCGGATCCACAGCATCCTCACCCTCCGTTACCACTGCAGACGGACTCGGCAGCTTGGAGGTATTCCAAGGTTGGGTTACATCAGCTTTGCAGACAGGACACTACAAGCAATGACATCATCAGGTTGGGACCGCGCGTACCTGAAATCTGCTTACAACTTTCTTGAGGTTGACGAGCCAATTGTCAATCTCCTCAAGGTGAAAAATATGATGACAGGGAAGTTCACGAACACGGTCGCCTTTTGAGAACCCGGAGATACAAATCGCGCATTCGATTTGCGTCTCATACCAGGGTATATGGGCGTCTTCAACTGCTTCGTGAGATGAAGCCGAGTGCGAGGCACCAGACTCGAGATCCACCGTACTCGATGATAGGGCGGTTAGGTGAGGTACAGATCCCTCATGTTTTTCCCAAGTCGTCCCGTTCCAAACTCTCCAAGGGAGACTCTTGACCAGATGCTCTGGGGCTCTGTCGCGCAGAGCGGCACGAGCGATCCGTACACGATGAATGAGAAGAGTGACAAAAGTGAGACAAGAAGGGAGAAACAGAATGATAACAAAGGTCAAAATTGGCCTGTACAGCCGTCAGAAGTGCTCGCATGAGAGGGACAGATACGGACGAATACCATTCCCAAGCCGGGTACTCTGCGGTGATCAAAAGTGAGAGTGTCTTCAGGCCGGCGTGGGAGGTAGTCGAAGATCCGATTAATACAATTAATTCCTGATAATCCGCATATCTGATATAGGTCGAAGGGACGGTAACGTCGGAAGCGTCTTCTGCGAAAACTTAGCTGAGCGATGCGAAATGCGAGATACCAGACGGACCTTTACTGTACATGCTAATGAGAGTGTCTGATATGCCACTGATGTCAGGGTCTTCACCGCCGACAACAACGGCTCTGGCACCTAGGCGCTGCGACTCCCGGACCTAAGGTAATGGTTGGCTAGAACATCGGACCATGATCGATGGCTTACCTTGTCGACGAAAGGGCACTGACCACGTTGTACAAGAGCGATCCACGATTCAGTCGGATCCGGGTGGCGATCGCCAGACGAACAAAGCGGTGGACAACCAGAATTCGGAGGTTCGGCCTTAATAGACGTATCATTGGTAGGACATGAAACCGTAAACGACGATAGTGGGATAACGTATCCAAGCAGAGGGTCTTTGAGCTCGAGGCCAAATGATGCAGGGCGAGAATGATAGGTGACCGGGGGGGAGCGATCCACGACTGAGACAGAACTTTCGACGCCCCATACCCACCCCCACAACCAACTTCCTTCTGCCGATGTGGCCGAGAACTTGTTGATGATGGCCGAACACTGCGAGTGAGCCCGGACGCTGCAAAGAAACGCAAGAAGGAAGATTAAGACAAAGAGGCGGGCCATATTTCAGGCCCTTTCATGAAGTAGCAAGGGCGAAAATAATGGTGGGCGCAAGAAATAAAGCTTCACTGAGGACGATGTCAAATTTCTCGAGTCTTCCCGTGGCGACAGGTTGGCCTCGCGGGGGACATGAGACATCAGAATATGGGAATATGGGATCTGGCACGAATTATGTCATCGTCGCTTACTCATCGGCTTTTGCCGGCTTGTTCCAAGCCGGTTCCAAGTACTACAGTTGCAGTACAAGTGGGTGTCTGGTCTCCTGTGCAATTGCACGAAACCAAAAGCAACTGTATCGATGGATTGATGACAAGGAATAGCCCTCAGCGCTCAAGCTGGATGTTCAAACAGAGGTGTTGTTGATCTATCATCTAATGATTCCAGCCTCGCTTCCCGATCAGACGTTTGGGCGGCGGTGGGTGGCACCAGTTACCCCTTGCTGGGCCAACCTGTGTGAAGGCCTGTTCAGTCACCGCCCCTTGGTCTCTGACGGCGTTGTCAGGTTCCTAGCCTAGAATGCAGTAGTGCGTGACTTGATTCATCAGGTATATATGTATGTATTCCGCTGTTAGTATCGGTTTCGTTAACTCAGCGCTCTTCCCTCACATCCAATAGCTACGCATCCCTTCTGCCTGGGAAGCCTCATGGCGATTATCATGGATCCAATCCTCTTACCAGATTATTCCCCTTCCATGCCAGCACCAGATTATTCTTCGATGCCTTTACCTGGAGAACATTGCATCCAGCGAACGCCTAGACAGACGCTGTACGAGCGTGGAAGCGTGGGGTTCAGCTACCAGGAAAATGGCATGTCTCTCATGCTTCATGGATGTCGGGAAGAGGAAGGTGCTCCAGTCTTTGGCCTTTGCAGCACTGTTCATGGCGAGTTCGAACCCGCCGACAGAGAAAAAATCGTTTCTGTGTCCGCCAAGGTTTGTGCTCGCTCCTAATATACTGTTCGATCCTGAGCGTCAAGCAGCTCCAAGGTCATATTTTTATCAAAGAAGGAACGCGGGTATCTTCTACATTGCTTCTTTCCCAGCAACGTACATTATGGGAGATGGACGACGTAGAAACTGTTTGTCCCGGCATGCTACCACTTTCAGTGTCCTTTCCTGCAAATTACTGGGACAAGGAAAACGAGCGTTATATTCGCCTGCCTCCTTCATTCTCCATCACGCGTCCACGCCGTGCTGCCGTTGTTTATACGTTGAGCATCCTCCTGCGGAAGAAAAGAGGTTCACTATTTTGCTTAAGGACCGCAAGGTTTGCACTCCTTGAATGCGTTATGATGATAAGGAGCTCACGACCCACAAAGAGACCTGTCGATGAATGTTCATCTTCGATATAAACCAAGAGTACGGCCACCACGACCTGCCCCCATATACTTTTCGTCCTTGAAACAATGTCCAGATGAATGGCAAGAGGAAATATGGTCGATAAATAGCGATTTTCTACGCAACAACGGCTCTCTTTTTATGGCGGAGTGCTATGTAAGCCATCACTCATCGACAGTGCGTGCTATGTGGGACTGACGTGCTGCCCAGTTTTTCCTTCCATCCGTAAGGGTGTTTTCCATGGCAGAGAGCATACCATTCCACCTATCGTTTTGCGGTCCGATATCCTGCCTACGAAGGGCGACAACTCCAGAGAAGGATGACGAGGGGGAGCTGATCGTTGAGCCGATACATGTCTTCTTAGTCCGCCAAACGACGGTGCGTGGACCAGACTCAAAAGCTGTGCAAGAAGAGATTCTCGGAAGAGGATCTCTGATCGTCGGCGATGAAGCGAGACTGGACAAGATGCTTCCGCAGGATGCTGTATGTATGAGCTGGGACGGTGAACTGCGATGTGATATGTCTCTCACATGCAGCGCGTTCAGCACGCCTATCCTGGAGGTCAAGGTCTGTTTCTTCTTGTAATCTGAGAGTATATTAAAACATGGCTGTTGCACAGGATTACATCGTCCTGTCATTAGTCAATCCCCTTCGGCCAATGAAGATGATGGAGGCCGACGTCCACTATGCTGTTCCTATACGACTCGTTACGCACCCCTGGATCGATAGGTCTTGACTAGATAGGGCACGCTTCCCCTAAGTTATGAAGGTATTCTAATTATAATATTTACGACTCTCGTCCTAGTATGACTTGTACCACATATCCATCACTTTGTCATGACACAGTATCATAATGGTTCTTGTCTTGTGTCCTAAAACAAGCCCACGCATTGCATTATTAAAATATCAAAACGATTGCTGGTGCCCGCGCTCAAGTGCTTACCGCCCATGTGTACCTACCGGATTACCTAAGAGGTACTGTGTCAGTCTGTGACACGACTGGCACCGCCACAGCTGGCCATTTGGTCATAGTGGTGTTTGGGGCCCCCTCAGCGCTGAGCGCAGTCAGCGTCCGGCTTGCGGAAATGGGGCTAAGCAGGTATCACCCACCCGCAGTATGCGGTGTACACCCTCTGCGGCTTTGAAACCTATCTAATTATTGTTGCTCCTCAATGCCTTGTTCGTCCGCTATCACGTCCAACATGACCCAGAAGCAGACCCGTCAAGTTTCGGACAGAGTCTACGCCATCACTCATTCCAAGGAGACAGTCACGACTGCCTTCGCCTCTTCCCAGGACTCTTCCCCTGGTCGAATTATGAAGAAATTGTACCGCGACTACCGACGTCACAAGCACAAGGACAGGGGTAGCAGCTGGTCTGTAGGGGTGCAACAAGACACAGCGACGAAAGAGGAGCACTCGACACGCGAGAAGTACCATGTACAACCAGACCTCTCATCACTCTCAACCGAACCAACACAAGCTGACCTCGACAGAGCTGCGGAATGCGGAGACTTTGGTAGACGACCAAGCGATCTGTTCCTGAAGGTGTGTGGTGGTTATCTTGCACACCCTTACCTCTAACAAGACCTTAAAGATGTATGTGGACGTACTTGCGGCCATCGATAAGGAGCTGTGGTCAGGTGTCGTATCACCCCCGTTGCTTGGTTCCAGGGGCGTCGTCACCATGTCCGTTATATCCGTGTATGTTTCTTCAGGGAATCCGCTTGGTGACCAGGGCCGAATGCCTCGATATTTCGCAGGGACTTATTGCCTTCTCTAGGATACCCGACATCATGCAACATCATTATGACTGTATTGTCGCGGCACGGCACGAGATCTTCCTCGCCACCAACTTTTGGCAGGCATCCACGTCTTCACAAAAAATATGTCAAGCCCTGAAAGAACTTTCAAGACGCGCGGAACGGAGGGGAAAAAGAGTGGTCGTGAAAGCCATGTACGACCGGGCACACTTCAAGATGTTCACTCACAACCGTGTTTACGTCGAAGAAGAGGAATGGTTGAAGGAAGTGGTCATGTTACCGAAACGGAGTGAAATACCATGGATAGACTTCGAGCTTGTGAATTATCATCGGTGAGCAGATTTGGGTTGAACGATCCAAGGTGTATTGTTTGATGGCGCCCACAGCCCGCTGCTTGGAACGTTTCATACTAAGTTTATGATCGTAGACCGTAAGATTGCACTGGTAGCATCGAACAACATCCAAGACCGCCCAAACATGGAAATGATGGTGCACCTCGAAGGTCCCATCGTGGATAGCTTGTACGATATGGCGCTCCTCTGCTGGTCTAAACCAATGCATCCTCCATTACCGTTGCTGAACGAGCCATTCCAGCCACCCATGGGCGGATATAAATTTGGAATGGATAACGAATACTCGACGCTTCACAACCTTGATGGTTCCAAGGGTGCTGAGCTTTATCACAGGTTTGCACAGCAAGATCATCCCATCAATGATACGCCACCCGAAGCTGACAAGGTTTTCATCTCCGGTAGATATCAAACTGTTACGGAACATCTAAGTAGGTGTCCTTTTCGATAAGTCACGGCATGCCGCATTGAGATCCAACATAGACGCTGGCAACCAACCGAACACACGTGCCACCTATGCCACTGTACCGCAAACGCCAGCTCTGGCCGACGAGTATACACCACACGTGCTTCACGCGATACATGACGAATGCCCGATGGCACTTGTGAATCGTGGTCCGAGAGGATCACCAACGAACCCGCGCCAGGCATTGCACAATACGCAAGATATCGCCTGGTTGGCTGGCCTAAAGTATGCCAAAAAGAAGGTCTTTATTCAAAGCCCGACCTTCAATGCTCCGCCAGTCGTCGAAGCAGTGTTGAAAGCCGCTCGGCGGGGCGTTGAATGCACCCTCTATATAGACGTCGGATTTAACGACGGAGGGGAGGCATTGCCTGATCAAGGTGGCACAAATGAACAGGTTGCCAAGAAGATGTACGCAGAGCTTGACGAACAGGGAAAGCAGAAGTTAAGGATGTTTTGGTACACTGGTAATTACTTACCATTCCGAATCTTTCGATACTGACTGATTATCTTCCCCTCTCAATTCCACTTGACGCAGGCAAGGATCAGAACAAGCCTATCAATGCGTCTGCAAGAAAACGAAATTGTCATGTAAGCTACTACATCGGTTCCAAGTGTTGTGGCGGGATCATCTCAACGTATTGCAGATAAAACTGATGGTCATCGACGATATTGTAGGCATCGTCGGCAGTGGGAATCATGGTAAGTCACACGTATACGCTTCGAGTCTGACACGGAGGAGAAATAAAATTCCTCCTTCTCGCACCAGACACACAATCGTGGTTCCATAGTCAGGAGGTAAACGTGATGATTGACAACCCCAAGGTCTGTGAGGAATGGCTTGATGCCATCCGGAGAAATCAAAACACACACCTCCACGAGCTACAAAAGGACGGTATATATCGGGATGCGGACGGGAACGTGCTTGCGGATTCGGTGTACATCAAACCAGGGTTTCTTGGTGTCATCAAGGGAATGCGCAGTTCGATTGCAAGAGTGCGCGGGAAGAGTGGACCATGAGCTGTTGCATCGTGCATCTCTTCCGGGATTTGTATTTCTACGTCATCATATGATGACCATGTATCCTATGTATTATTTGTTCTCGTGAAGCAAGTGTTGCTGACAGACTTACGGCATCAGTAGACCACTTTGTGAGCTGGTAGTCCTAGGGATTCTGTCCAGTGCTGGACAGCTCTGGCCAGCTCTGCAGCAAAAGTGATTTACTGATGGGGCACCGTGAATAATGACATTCACGGGTCTGCAAACTCACCCAAACGAGTGATGAACGAAGCATATTAGTCATCCGTACCATATGGTGGATTGGGCCGCAGCCGGTTCTTGACGGCACATAACATCAAGCGAGCCAAAATCTCATTTCTACCACTGGACTCGCCAGGCCATTTTACAAACGTTTCCAAGCACTCATATTTGACAGACCAAGGTAGTTGAGAATCGGAGGAGAGATCGTTGGTTAATGTTTGATACGTTGAACCGGTCGAATGTCATCCGAGGAATAAAGGTGAGCGGAGTGGGAAGGCTGTTTCAAGTATAGCAGGGACACCATATGGTGAATGCAATTGCCCATAAATCACCCGACCGATCCATCTGTCCAGGCGTTAGGACGCCGGCAGCCCCCGCGACCAGCCACGTCCACCATTTTGTACTTCTTCGCTTCAGGCAGAGGAACATTGCTTAACCATGAATGGTCGGCTGAGACCCAACAGACTGCCCGGCGAGTTCGTCAAACAGTCAAAGAATGGTTGTGTAACCCTGAGATTGTCTGGGCAAGACGAGCAAGCTTCTTATCCTGTTTGTGGTCCCGGTACATTCATCCAAGGGCGTGTAGATGTTTACAAGACTGAAGGTGTTACCGGTGTAGAAGTCCAGGTAATGTTGATTCGGCGTGCCCCTTGGGTATCAACAGGGGTAACGGAGTCTCGTGATTCGCACTAATTTTTTTTTTTTCAGATCGAAGGTGTATTGAAGCTGGAGCAAGTGGCTGGTAGTGGGACGACGACGTACAAGTTATGCTCGTACAAAAACATTCTCTGGGTGAAAGACCGGCTACGCAACTCACCTTGCCCAAATTCCTTGCGTTTCAGTCTGTTGCTCCCCACGACTTTTTCAGATGGCGAGAAAACGTTTGTGAGTATTATTCCAATCTTTTCATCGAGCAGCCCTCATTACCCACGTAGCCACTACCCCCAAGCTATGAAGCACACCTGTCGGGTCTTCCTGGTTTTCGTGCTTACATCCACTACGCACTTACAGCACTAGTGGTAAAGCCTGATGACGTGCCTAACATAGTAAAGTCCGCTTTTCTACGGAAAGATGACTGGTACGTAGTCGTGCACACGTCCAAACTCCGTTGAATATGAATCCAGTCAACAGGGCCATAGTCACACCTGTGCTATATCGTCCACGGTCCCGGCCCCCATCCGCAATACCGCCTCCATTGGTGACTCACCCGCACCACGGCTTGAACGAGACAGTTCAATGGAAGGTGACCACTTCTACGATACTGGCTAATCGATTGCGGTCAAGACGTAACTGTGAAGGTGTGGAATCCACCCAATGTTTTTATATGCGCACTTCGACATTCCGTCTCATCACAGCTACATCTCCCTGCCACACGAGTATTTTGCGTTCAACTCCCTATCCCGTTCTACCTAAGTTTCCACGCATCGTCTACTACTCTTGCTTCGTTCAGGCCATTAGCACCCTTCACTTGCCCTTTCGTGCGAAAAAGGCAGATTACACGGATACAGCTAATGCGACAGACGACGGTAGACATCTGGTGAGAAAACATTTTGAATTTTATTGATCTACGTAACCAGGAGGCCGACGTTCTAACAAATTTTATCAGTAACGCCTTGATGTTTGGCACGAAATCGGACATGTGGACAGTGGATTGCATCGGAGAAGCTGCCTTCAAGTACATCGTAGGTCAACATCATGTGCGTGAAACGACACTCATCGGTGACGGTTAACAGGGAAAAGGCTCAGATTGGTTGGCCTACTCAGGGGAGGTCTTCATAGCCGACCATATAATCCTTGGTGGGTTCAGAGCAGGAGGATTCTCAGTGCGAGTGAGATACGACATCTTTTCCCGTGCTTCCCGACGGCTCACCGAACGTTGAAACTTTTTGTAGGATTGCCTGGTGCTCACGGTAACCCCGACTGACCTCACTAAGTCGCCTTTCAAGGAAATGAGAACGGTTGTTCCTGTACAGTTTGCTACGGACCGGTGGATTGGGGACGGTTCTGGTCTGACGCTTCATGGCAACGGTCTAGAAAAAGTTTCGGATGAACTCGACTTCGTATCCGAACTACCTTGCCAGTGACCCGTCTAGCAACCCTGAACTTGTCACCACCTATGGAAGATACGTCCCAATTGGAAGCAAATCTCTCTGGTAGATGTCGCGCATTTGAGGGACATTGTTTCCTGGATGCAACATTTTAGTACACATCCAGCTTGAAGCACCTGTAAATATATTCCAACTTTCAGCGGGGTACGCATGAGGTCTTCGAATCTCGCCAATTGCGCAGGGTGTAGCCAATGGATGCTTTACATGCACCACTGAAGCCCACCAGCGTCTTGGAGCATCCTTCAATATCTATGATGTCATGACACGTGATGGAAACATACTTAAATCGACGCGCAGGTCGGTACTCCATCAGCTTGAGCAGACTTCTTACTACCATTTCGCCGTTGACTCTTTGAACGTTGTCTATGAGTCTCCCGAACGTAGCACCCAGACTTGAAGCGACTGGGGAGAAACAACTTCCGCTACCTTCCTCGCATGTTGCAGAGCCCACTTCAGTGACGACTGCGTCACAACAAGGTGAGGGCATCTCTCGTCCCAGAAATGCTCAGAATTAACCACGATATGTTCGGTCGGTCGTCGCTCCCACGCATACATTCTATAAATGAAGCTGCTGCAGGTCCTGGTTCCGGCCACGAAGTTCCTCTGGACCAGATCCGGAAACCAGAGGAGGTCGACTGGGATGACCCGAATATTCGTGTCGTCGAGCTACCTCCGCAGAGGAAACCATCATTCAAAGAAAGGGTATACGGTAGGTGTTGGGAATTGTACTGGTAGCTCCTCTTTCGAAGTTCTCACTAGGCTGAATCCAGGTTATGCGAGGGTACGTTGCCTTTTATTCGAGTTTCGGAGCAGGCGTTAACTGTGCATTGTGAACGACATACATAATAGGTCATTCGAGGAAGTGTAAGCAGGCGATTAGAACTTTCGCTGATGAAACCCTGACGTAACATCATCCAGGCACTTGCTGACCCAAACGTCAAGGAGCAAGGAGAAAGAGTTCTTCGCGGAGAGGAAACGATTCCGAGGCGCAGAGGATCGGCGTCGGACTAGACGTGTCGGTGAGGGCAGACTCAAAGTGGTTGAACCCATGGAGGTTCTTCGAGTGGTGGTGGTTCTGCACTGTCTTTTTGTAGTACTTGTGCTACTAGTATTTGTACTCAAGTTGTCGTGCTTGGATGTTTTGGTTCTATTCAAAATCGGGTGTGTCGATATTGACTATTAAGATTGCGTCAACTTGTCGACCCTGAAAACTGCTGAACAGCGGCTGGACTCCTCGAGCACGTGAGAAGGTTAAAGCCAAAGTATTGAATGCCTATTCAAGTTATAACCCCTTCGTCACCAGGGGAAAATATTTACTGTAAAAAAAAGCGAGGCGTCCTTGACGATAACATCCACGCAAGTACATGTACCAAGCAGTGAAGACAGTCGATAAAATCTTGCGAAGACTTTTTCAAGATGCGGTCGCGATGTTGTCTGTGACACTCTCTACTGCAATTACCAACTCTCTACTTCGCAAATATTACCCCAGGGGCAAAGCATCGAGTTCGATAATTCTCTTGGAGCCAACGCAGCCACTGTCGACGAGCCCCGTCATTTTCAGTGCTGAGTTTGCGATGGTTGTACGTGATCCAGATCATTTCTTTGCCTTATCCTTCGTTTTTCCCATACCTCGGTAGGAAACCAACGTCGTTCGCGTCAACCCGGAGGGCATAAAACGCGCCGCAGCCTACGTACGTCCCGTCCCGTCTTCATCTATTCCGTAAGAAGCAGCGTGTAGACGCCCAAACACTGACTGAACATGATTCTAACTCCTAGATCTCCTACAAAATTGCCGCAGAACAATACACTCCGCGCACGTGGCGAACCCAGCCACTGCACGTATGCCCACCAAAACCCTACTCCCCTTCGGATCCCCTTACGAGGCAATGCCTAAACTGGATATTTATCATTTCGGCGCTTAACTTTAGCTTCTGGTCCGAAAGGGAGGGTACAGCCGAACGGTATGGCGTCGAATGGCGCAAAGGATGGGGTATGGAGGAAAGAGTCGTGCATACCGGCTATTGGAGTTTGGTCGCTGCTGTGAATAGAGGTACGTTCCTAGTCAAGCTTGGTTCATCCGACTGCTATCATTATAACGATGTTAGCGCTGGAGGAAAACATTCCTATTACGGACCCTGCTTTTTACTCCTCCGAGGGCCTTTGCCCAGATTCACTCATAGCCTACGTCTTTCGAGCTTCCACACAATGTAGAGAATCGATCCCACTCCTCCAAGAACGCATCGCAATCATGCGTGAGGTGGGGTCCATATTATGCAACGTAAGTCAACACCAGTCATTTCGATCGGTCGCCTCACTGGTGCTCATACGACTTCCTCTTGTCATACGCCTGTGGCATGAACCAAAACCTACGGTCTGTCGATCGCGTAGAATTTCAATGGATCATACCTTGGCTTCCTCGCATCCTTCCATAACCGAAAATATGGTCAAGGAACAGCCCTTGACCTCGCTGAGATGGTCACTCACACCTTCCCTTCTTTCAGGGATGAGCAATGGCTCAATGGTCGCAAAGGTATACCATTCAATCCCCTTATGTATTCTCTGTCACTCACCTATCACTTCCCATTTCACACTTCACTTCCGACTTCATTTCCGCTCTGACTTCCATTCTCGTTGGGTCGGTCGCTGGTTGGCTATTGGGTGGCTGGTTGACATCTCCGGAAATCAGTCCTCTTCTGGAAACGTGCCCAAATTCTGGTGGCAGAAACATGGGCAGCATTCTACCCCGAAAATTCTACTTACCAACACCCCATTTTCCCCAATGGTCCCGCCATCACTACACTCTCAATGTTCGCAGACTATCGCGTTCCCCAGATCTTGCATCATTTGCGGATCTTGGAGTACCCAGATTCTCTCGCACACAAGTTACGAGCAGGGACGTACCTCACGTCGGGGTGTAGAGAGGAGATCAGTTTGCGAGCGGCAAGCATTGTCGCTGTTGAAAGAGTAAGGAACGAAATTATATGTTTGCGAGAGAAGTCACACCAGGGGTCCGGTGAAGCTGGTTGTGATGACGCCATTGGCACCGGCCAACACGATGAAGAAGTCAGCAGTGTACTCATTGATTTTTACCTTTGGGATTTAGCAAAAAAGATAGAACGGGGCGAAGAGCGGATAGAGGGTGTAGATACGGCAGATATGGTCCCAGTCCACCGTACGAGAAGTATTTGGTACTGATAGAATACTCACTCCGAGGTGTATGAGAAAGGATCCAACTTGGAACAGACGTATTATGGTAGAATGATTTGATATGTAATGCGTATCAATGCGGGGCTAGGTGTTATCCATGCTGGAGAAGTAGCAGAAGTCACCGGCATTCACTCCTGCAGTGGTACTTTCCTCGGTCGGCCTCTCTTCCTTCTCCCGGGTTGAGCAGTCTCTACTAGATCCACCCCACTTCGGTGGTTACCTGCCGAATCTGTACTCTGATCATCTACGCTGTTCTTCTTCGGTCGGCCTCTCGGCCGCTCTCCCGACAGAAATGTAAAATTTCGTCTTGCAGGATGGACATAGTCCATGCCAAGCTCGCGGAAGATCACTTCCTCGCTCTCCCCATACAAAAATTCCCACTTTCCCTCGCCCTCGATCCATTTCCACAAGCCATACTCGTCAAATCGTAAGCCGAGCCGGTGCGCTCGGGAATTGACATCCCGAAGAAATTCGATGTCTCCTGTTAAGACAATACGTGCAGCGCCCTGACATTGTTTCGGTACGAAACTGTCCTCGTGCGGTTGATGTTAGAGTGAAGAGGAAGGAGAAACGAGAGGTTGGAACGACCACGTACAAGATTCCCAGCCTTCTATAATCTCCCTGCTGATCCCTGATCTGGCTCAACCGCTCTGCACGTCCCTCCCACTCTCCACCTTCCACACATTCCGGAATTCGCACGATACCTCTCCACCTTTGTGGACCTCCCGAAATGTTTGCAACTATTAATCCCCTACTTTCAAGGGGCGAAACCACGTCCAGAAAGAGTGCTGTGCTGTGCACGTTTTGAGAGAAATGGACGAAGGTGTCGCCTACGGCATAGAATTGAGTGGATCTGGGCTTTGGGGGTTTTTGGGCAGAGTCGTATGAATCTTTGGGTGGTTTCAACGCTGGCTCGAAGGGGTGTACGATGAGGAGAGTGACGTCGTTTGAGGAGGGTTGGTTGCGACGGCTGGTGTCAGGACGTGTAGCGTGAGACGACTTGATGGTCCGAAACGTTGATAAGGAAGCGAGGCTTGACTTACTGGTCGCCAACCAAAATGACCTCATACTTGTTTGATATATTCTCGGATACGAATTTCTACTCACCAGAAAAGCTAAGGCAACCTGGTGACAAGATTACACGCATAACATACGCACGTGCACAGACTCGGCCTCTTTAAGCGTTACCGTCGAATTCATGCAGCCAGCGAACCGTGCACAGATCTGCTGTGCAGGGGTTAGCAAGTCGAAAAATTCCGGCTTGATCAGGTCAGAGAGGGATGTGCACCCTGCATGGTAGAGCGTCTCAGCGCGTGTTCTCCTGCATGACGGGTGCAGTCCCGGAGATTAGCAGTACTTCGAGATGAGAGAGACGAATGAGGTGGTGGCACATACCCAATACCGGGGACGAGTTGAAGAGCGTGTATGACATATTGACTGCGTGCACCTTTGTCTTTGTGCCCGTCCTTCCCATCATCTGAGCCGTTGTCGGCGACCGCGGATGTGTGTGATCGTTGGGTCTTTTGTGTGGTGTTCGTGGGGACCTGAAACCCGGCCCCCCTATTGCATGAGGGGAATAGAATGAGATGAAAAATGAAAGGCGCACATATGACACGTTCGCAATGAAAGCATCGATACGCTTTGCAATGCGGTCGCCTACTCCGCCTAGCTACGCACAGGGTACATCATGATCATCATCAGCATTGTTTCACATGCAGCGTCCAGTTCCATTCGTCCTCACGTTCATGCGCCTACACACGCAGCCCTTCTTGACGAACGTGTGCAATCACGCTCGAACGCACGTGCCAAAAGAGACGAGCAGCAAGGAAGTGAACGAGATAGCATGAACTCACCCTTTTCACTTGTCCGCCTGATCGAACAGGTTCGTCCATCCCGGCGACGACCTTGATAGCACGCTCGTACGCGCGCACTTTGTACGGGTTCCTTGCGTCGCTTGCTTCCGCCTCCGCCTTGTCTGCGCATGGGAAGGAGGAGGAGGGGGAAAGGAATCGTGATGAATTGAAATAAGTCCAACGGCAGTAACGAGAACGCGAACGAACTTACACCGCGTTAACAATTGGATGAGATCATAATTTGGGCCGGAGGTTGATGTACTCGAGTGCCTCGGTCCCAGTCTCAGTCTTACATGTGGGGGCGTTCGTGTGATGCTGCAGGCCCATGTCTGTCTGAGCACCACCGAGAGCATGGTGGCAGTCAACAGTAATAAGATTACATAATCCCCCGTGTTCGCTGCTATCCCGTCTGTGTCGACACAGACTGCGACGAGGACACACCAATAATTATGACGGACACGCCAAAGCCGCAGCCGTCGACGACGCCCTACCCAACTACCAACATGACGAGTCTGACCGATGCCCAACTCCGCCAAACCATCACCCAACTGTCTAATGCGGCCAATACGCAATATCAACATTATCAGCCCGCACATGCGAGCTCGAGTCAGACTCCGAGTACCCCAGCTGCCAAAGGTGAGCGTATTTTCTGTGTCTTTCTTTGTTTTCCAATTCGAATGGATGGCGGGATCCGCACCCGGAACGAACACTAACACTATTGCCCAGCTTACCTTAAAAACATACATACATGGTCGACGTCAACAACGCCAAGAGGATCCACGCGCGGCAGAGGCCGCACCAAAACTGTACCCGTCGCACCTGCCTCGGTGCCCGCACCACCTCCCTTCGCAGCACCGCCGGCGCTGTACGCACACCATCCCGTCCCTGTCCCAGGCTCGGTTGTTGGCGTGGGCGTAAGTGGAGCATCAGGATCCTCTATGCCCGGCCCCGCCGCCCCAACTGCTTTGCCCCTCCCGGCCCCGGTGCCACCAACCGGCCCTCCGAATCCCCCTAAGCATCCTCTCCCCGTAACTCTCCAGGCCTTCCATTCGACCTACGCGTCCCGTTTACGCACGGGTACAACCCTTCTCATGCAGCCCATCCTCTCGGGCACTTCTGCATCCACATCCACCGCCGCCGCCGCCACCACTACCACTGCACTGGCGGCCCGTGCGTCAACGCGTCGCACTGGAATGGTGAACTACGCTGATCCAGGATCTGGGGATGAATTTCCAGATGCCGGTGCGTTGGACTCTGATGATTCAGATTTCGTGGCGTCCGGTGGGACGAGGACGGCTGTGAGACAGTCGAGAGCGGCAGCAAGGATGGGTGCAGGTATGAGCAATGGAATGGGAGTATTTTATTCAGGGAATGGGGCGTCGGCGACAACACAGGGTGGGAGAGGTGGTGTGCCTTCGACACTGGGGATAACCAGCACCATGACGACGACGGCGGCGACAGCAACGGTAGGGATGGGGACGACAGAAAAGGTGGAATTGGATCAAAGTTATTTGGGGATGATTCCCCCTTCCAAGTTTATCAAGGCGAGGCCCGTAGGGCCAACAGCATATGAGTATCCGTAAGTTATCTTTCCTGCATGTGCCAACTCAAGCTACCCTCTCCCTACTTCGCAGCTCCCTCGATACTCTCCTCACACACGCCCAAACCCGCACCTCTCTCGTCCCTATCCGCGTCGAATTTGACACCGACACTCACCGCATCCGTGACTGCTTCGTGTGGAACCTGTGCGAACCACTGGTGAAACCGGAAATATTTGCGAAGATATTTTGTGCGGATTTGGAGTTACCGGTTGTGCCTTGGGTGGAGACAGTGGCGAATCAGATTAGAGCACAGTTAGAGGAACACGAGGGGGTTGCATCTTTGGACTTGGGGGTGGAGGGGTGGTATGGGTGTGACGTTGGGTTTGAGTTTGGATGTCGGTACGGGTATGCAGATGGGAATACATGGGATGGAAGGGATCAAGTAGGGGGGGAGAAGAATTACCCAAACTGGGAAGAGCCCTCTCCCGAAAACGGCGGAGAAATTCCAGAGTGTCGTGTCATTCTGAGCGTAGGTTTGCGCTTCGCTCGTTTGTTCATCGTCAACACTCAAACACCACCCGTCTCAACCTACAGATTGACGTCCAAATCGCAACCCACCACTTAATGGACCATATCGAATGGGACCTCTTATCGCCACTGACACCGGAAGATTTCTCAAAACAGCTCTGTGCGGAACTCGGATTGGCTGGAGAAGCAATTCCGTTGATTGCACACGCTGTCCACGAGGAACTTATCAAGCATAAGAGGGATGCGATTGAATGGGGGGTTATTGGGGGTGACTATAGGGAGTCTGTTGTGGGACGGGGTGCTTTGGCAGGTGGCGGAGGAAGTGAGGACGCGGAACGGAGGACCGCTGTTGGCGGTGGCAGTGGCGGTGGCGTACTCAAGGACAAGACTGGGCTGGGGCTTGCGTGGGGTCGAACGCCGAGAGAGAATAGGGGACCCAAGACATTGCGGAGTGTGTGGAGGGAGTGGTCCGAAGCCGAGGAGTTCAGAACGCGGTTTGAGGAGTTGACAGCAGAAGAAGTAGAGAAGAGGGAGATTGAGAGAGAAAGGGCGAGTCGGTGCGTTTCTTACGTGTGTTATTTCGGTGGTGGGTGGGTACTGATTTGTTTTGGGTATCTAGACGATTGCGGAGGGAAACGTCGAAATTCCAGACAACGAGAACGAGACGAAGATGAATGGGCGTTTTTTTGTTTGTTTATTGTTCACGTATACGGTCTAGTTGTTTCGATGCTTATCGCATAAAACACGCGCTGCGTTATCTCGCAGGCAGCAATGAATTTCTGAAGATACGATCTGTCGCCTAGAAGAGAAGATGTTGATGTTCTCGACCAGGTGAGTGGAACGATAACAGACATATGCATTGTGAGGTGAAGGGATGCACGCTATCTCAGGAAGACACGAAGGCGTGCAAAGTGCTGATAGTGAGTCTGCGTGTATAAATACCGAGTGTCGTCTTCTTCAATTCGATTGCATTCGTATGAACCTAGTTATATGTATGTATACATGAACCGACCCTCGATCATGTATGGTGAGCTTCGACGAATATGAATATGAAATGGGAGATAGGATGGACAACGATGATTGGTAAATCGTATTTTATAGTGGGAAGATGAACTGCATAGGTTCGCGTGTCGCGCTAGGCCTCCATACCCGCTGGGGAGTGCGAGAGGTGAGCACATGACGTGAGCTACCGCCGTGGGGGGGGGACTGTCGGTGACGTGGAAGGGGACAGTAGTCTGGCCACTGACCTCCGCGGGAATGGGCCAGGGGCTAGAACTGTGCTGTAGGTCGATATGATAATGATCGCTCGACTACACACTACTAAACTGTTGACTCAGATCGCGACATGTAGCATCATTCCGAGATATCCCGTGATGACATGAACTGTTTTAAGAGGGGGTCTCAGAACAAATGGATAGACGGAGGTGAGGAGATCCGACAGGTTCCGAGGTGTGGGTAGGAACGTGTGATCATCCTTTGAGAAGAGAGAGACATGAGCCATACACGTTGATGGGGAGGGGAGTGGAATTGGATGCGGGGAATGTAAAGTTAGTAGGGTGTATTATGTAATGGCACATCTCCCCCCAATTGACAATATGACCGGTCCGGTGCGCGATCAGCCAGCGAACAAGGACGATACCACCTGTCTGCCAAGTGTGACGGTCGAGTTGGACCCGAGGGGGGGCGTCTAAAGGGTAAGTAAATACTAAGCACATGCACAGCCTACCTATTAGTACCTGCTGAGCCAGCTTGTTCCCTTTTTGTGTCTTCCCCACGTTCTCCTCTAACCCCACGTTGCCGTGCCCTGAAGGCCTGACTCACTAGTACTGCCAACTGCACACGTCTGCCTCCTGTCTGCTGCATTCCAGCCTCCACGCCCGTCCGTGTCTATTACTAAAAAAGAAAGGAAAAAAGAAAGAAAGAAAAAAAAAAAAAAACAACAACCACGACACGACTCCGTCCCACTACACGCCGTCTCGTCCATCATCGTTCTTATTTGATAATCCCCATCTTCGCCTCTAGAACACCCCTCTTAGACATACCTTTACTATCATCCGCTTCCTCAACCTTATATCTACCCCATTCACACTCCCCCACTCCTCCTTCGCATTCAATCCCCCCATGGATAATCCCCATCCCGGTCCCCTACAAGACAAGACTGCTCCTCGTCCTTACAAATGTCCTTATCCACTCTGCGGTCGTGCTTTCAGCAGACTAGAACATCAGGTGCGTGCCACGCGTCTGCTTCCCTCACTCTAATCACCCACCACGCCTCCTCACTCCCAGACGCGGCACATCCGTACGCACACGGGAGAGAAACCGTTCGTGTGCACCCATCCTGGCTGCGAGAAACGATTCTCCCGCTCCGACGAACTCACCCGTCACTCCCGTATTCACAACAGCGACGCTAATGGGACAGGACCCGGTACCAAAGGTAGAAAACTCAAATCAGAACATTCCACTACCACAACCACAGACAGCCTCGAATCCGCTATCAGCCTCCACTCCCTGATAGGATCTGAATCCCGTATCGACGATACCACCGTCCGGGTCAAGAAGAAGGCGAAAAGTAGAGCAAACAGCGACGATGAGGTACGTCGGACCCACCCATCATATGGGTTACTCACTTATGTAATCATTCTTCCTCTCTTATCCATACAATACAATACAATACTTACACCGTAGGGTGAAGCCTATGCACGACCTACCTCTATCGGGTCATACGATGCAGTATCCCATCGTCGTTCCCAGTCCCATCTCCCGCTTCCTAATCCATCGCCCTTCTCAACTCTCTCGAGCGTTGCCATGGACGAACTCTACGCCCTAGAACGTGAAGAAGCACTCCGGCGCGCAGAATACGAAGCTCGCCATGCAGAAGCACTTCGTCGTGCCGAATACGAAGCCCGAACCAGTGATGTGATTTATATTCGTGGTCGACCTAGCAAAAGTGCGACCACCAGTCCTGTATCGACCCCTTATCACACCGCCGCATCCCTCAAACCTGTCGACGGTGTTTCGCTTGGAACTACTTGCCATCCGAGGAGGACGTGGCAAGATGATGATGAAACCAGTAGAATGATGGATAAAGCGGCGCGCGTTCAGCGTAGGCTGAGTGGTCCTGCGTGGCAGATGACCCCGGTGACGCGTAACACGTCAACGGGACAACCCCCGGCTGGAACTTGCATGGAAATGCCAGCGTCGACGACCACCTCGTCGTCAAGTACCACCCCTGATCAAGTTCGGAACAGCACCCTCGTCTCTCGGCATCTTTCTACACACGAAGACTCACCTTCTCCACTTAGCTCCGACTCGGACTCTATCCCTCCCTCGCATCGTTACTCCACCCATCCTGCCCATCTCACTTCCTATCCACGTACACGTCCCATCGCCAATTCGAACTCTAGCGCTGGACCCACTGGCACAGGCAATGAACTCTCCCCGCGATCACGGTCCGCCTCGAAACCCGAGTTTACATTTACCCCTTCGACGAGCCCGTTCCTTGGTCCATTCCGGACACTCAATCTGCATTCTGCGAATCCGTCTCGTGCGCCGTCGCCTATCCTACTTCCGCCCGCATGTTCCACGAATGGGTATGGAAAGAGTGGAGAGGGGTCAATGAGCCCTGTGGACGGCTCTTTTCATGGCCATTTACATGGGTTGTCCGCAATGAGACAACGCGATCGAGGGTCCAGTATTGTCGGAAGTCCGCCTCGTTCTCGCGTAGCTGCAGGCTCAGGTGCGAGTGCTGGAGTTGGAATGTTCGGCCCTGGATCTCGGAACAAGAGTTTTGGTGATATCCCGTACAGCATGTCAACAATTCCACATGTGCACACGTACCCGGGACAGTTATCCCTCGCTGCTTCCCAAGCAAATAGGAAAGATGCGGATAGGAAGATGGCCGGTGCAGGTACCGGAGCAGCACCTACGCCACAGCTGTCGAGCGGCCCAAGTAGTTGCAGTAGTGGCAGCAGTCCGGGAAGCTCGGTGTATCCTATGGCGAGGTCGACTATGGGAATAGGGAGACCAACATTTGAGATTGGCGTGCCGACACAGAGTCCATCTGTTTCGAGATCTGGGTCTCCGCACCATTCGCCGCGATCCGGGCAGTATACGAATGGGAAATACCCACCGCAAGCGCAGCTGTCACAGACCCAAGTGCCCTCGCAGGTACACGGTACATATCATCATCACCATTATCTGGCACATTCGGTTCGTTCGGCGTTTGGAATGACACCTATCCATTCCAACTCGATTTCCGGTGGTGGTGGGAGCAACCATAACGGCACCAGCATTCCGCAACGAAACCCATCTTGGCCAGTTCCCTGTCCTCATCCGCACGCCGGCCCCGTACGTTCCGGCTCGTCCCCAGGTGGAATTGTCACTCCACAAGCGACACACTCTTACGGCCAAGGTTATGGATTCGGGACCCTTGGTTCTGCCTCCGTTCCCCCGTCGAGGGCTCCATCTCCACCGATTACACTTCCACCTTTGCGTTTGAGGACGACGTCCCCAAAATCGGTGTCGATGGGTGATGGGGAGAGTAGTGATGATGAGGATGGGAATGAAGACCAAGATGCGAATATGGAAGGTGAGGGCGTCGTTATGAGTAGGAAGAGGGATAGGAGTGGAAGAGGAGTTGCGGTTGAAAAGGAAAAAATAGCGTTGCCGGGATTCAAGGAAATCGAGGCTGTTGCGAGAGGGGAGAAGTGATGACCCCCTGCTCATTTGCTGATCTGGCATTCAACTGAAGATACTAACATCGACGCATGCTTTCGTTCGTCCCATACTACCTTCCCCCCGCATCCCTATCGCACCAGCTCTTTCACATATCTATTTCTTGTCACTTCATACTCTTAGATACTTTCCCCCTTTTTCGTTCGTTCGGTTGGTTGGACGTCAACCCCTCTTAGTACCTTCCCACAGCATTGCGTGTGTGTGCACCGCCAGTCTCATTACCCACCTCATTCCCGTCGTTATTTTTGGCACGATACGATCCCCCGTTTCTCGTTACCACACCGTTTTCCTTTCGACGTTTCTCGGAACTCATCACTTCCCTCCCATTTTTTTGTCCTCTCGAGACGCTGGAGTTCACGATGATCACGTCACACTTCCCAATTCGCAACACGCACAATGCACTAGACTGGCTAGTTACCTCTTCGAAGGGCGAGCCACGTATTTACTAGGCGTTTATGATATGACTACCCAGATAGATTTATGTATACGTGCTTGGTAATGAGTATTGTGTCGTTCAGATCGGATGTTTTTTTTTTTTTGTATATGCCCAGGAGGGGAGAATGTAGTCTGACACTGGTACATATCAAAGGCGTACGTCCATAGGGACGGGCGACCTAACGATCTGATATGCTATCCAAGTCATTGATTAGGCCTTAGACCGACAGGGTCGTTACTTACTCAGTACTAGTAGCACAGCTCGGTATTTTGTTGGGCGCGATGCGTGGGGAGTCGGGACTGATTCATTTCGGCGACTCTAGTTGATACTTCATAAATCAATAAATCCTGAAGTACTGCCTTCAGAATTGTTTGCTGCCTGTTCTAGGTGTAGCTACGGACTGAACTCGAATGAGTCGTGGCAGGCCTTAGCACATTCCGGGCTTCTTGGATCCCAGCTTACGCTGAGAGACACCGTATCCCAGGCTTCGTCACGTCGCGTTCCGTTACCTGCCTGGACTCTACGTCACCAGCCACGTAGTATTGAGACCAACCCCGAGTACGCTACGGTTCGCGTGACAGACCTGAGAAACGACCGGTCGCCCAACCACGCTCTAGTCCGATTTCTATCTGCATCATTGCATATTCTGCCCTTTATACGTATGCAATCACGCCCTATCACGCTCTCATATTACACACACCGTACCTCGCACGGCCCTCATCAACCAAAATGGACCCCACTCAACCCACCCATCCGCATCGCCGCAGGCGATCGACGACGGGACGCATATACTCTGACAGCCTAGCTTCGAATATGATAGAGCGGACGAGAAGAGAGATGTTCTACCGAGCGTGTGCGCAGGGTTTTCCTTATTCAAGGTGAGTATTTTGTCTTGGGGCGTGCCGTTGTGTTCGTGAGTTATTGTGTACGTGTGGATCTGTTTGCTTGCTTTTCGTTTTGTTTGTGTGGGTGGGTCGGGTTATCTGAATGGTGATGTCAGGCGGCTGGGTGGGTGTGTGCGGTAGAGAGAAATTCCTGGGTATGCTGGGTATCACCGCTGTTTATCCTTAGCTATGGCATTCACTGGTTTCCGTTTCGGCCATAGAAAAACCTTTGATTGCGCATGATTCGTGATCGTCGATGACGCTACTGACCGTTTCTTGTAGACAACTAACGGCGCACGTCTCATGTGTTAATTATCTCATGTTCTCTCGTAAAGGTGGCAGATGGTTAGCCAGTGCTGGGGATGGTACGTCCATTCTCTCCTCTTCCTACTGTCTTTGCGCAATGGACTGTACTTAACGATTAGATTTTCGTATTCTCCTGTGGGATTTCAATCAGGAGGATGTGAGATCTCCTTCGGGATGCTACTCTGGTCCAGCGGTACGTTTTCCCGTTCTTTCTCTGGATATAAAAATAACACCCCCCTTTCTTCATGCTGCCTGGTAGGGAAATGTGTTATCCCTTGATTTCTCAGCTTCGAATCAATATCTGATAAGGTTCGTGATACGACTCGCAGACATGTTTCATCGAGTGTGCGCTGATACGTCCCATTCTCTTCGGATCTAGTGGAGGTGCAGATAATCTAGTACTAAGGTATGACGTATCGAGACTGGTTTCGCCTGGCGTACAATGGGCCCCAGAGAGGCCGTTGCCTGCGCTGAGCGTGTATAGGCGACATGATGTGTGTCCAACGATTTTGTTCATTCCCATCTCGTTGACGTGTTACTTTTTGATGACGGGTCCAATCGAACTCAGGACAGCGTGCGTTCCGTCAGTGCTCACCCCCACCATGAAGAACTCTTCTTCAGTGCTGGGTAAACCTCGATCGTGCTCAGATAAAGTTCGTGTATCTGACAACTCATTTCGACCAGCGAAGATGGAAGGATCATTCTTCATGATGCACGTGCCGATAGGAGGTCGTCGAGCGCACAAGGAATATATCAACATACTACCGAGTTTACAGGCGTACAAGCACATCCTGTCATGGAACATATCTTCGCGACGAGCGACTCACATGGGCAGGTGTGTCTTCGTGACACGAGAATGGCGTTCGGACCGCTGTCGACTAGGTCCAATGAGGGTATTGTGCAGACGGTATGTCTTTATTTGTATTCATGGTCAAAGTTCTCTATCCCTATTGTCTGCGGCAGTATGTTACAAAGTTATCCAAGAGGTCTTTGGGATATCTCAGTAACCCTGAAAGCAGTAGTATCACATTCGATTGTGATGGTCAGTGGCCGGAACCTTCTGAGCTCGTCTGCGTTCTAATATGCACTTCTTTTAGGAGGTCGATTGGCGGTGACCATGCTGGTATGTTCTATGTACACAGAGGCGTAATGTTCATTTATGGTCATGTGAACAGCACTGGTATCCGACGATATATGCTCTTTCTGATCCATATCCACTGGCTGTGTGTACTGGGCGCAATAACCCCGATGGAAATCCAGTTCCTGCTGGAGAGCGGACGTATTCGAATTCGTGTACAATGAAGGTGTGGCGTCCCTACGCCAGCTGATGGACTAAATTGATATCAGGATCAGTCAGGTGCATTTGGAGGCCCCGGAATTGGCGAAGATGTTCTTTACGCAATGGGCTCTGACGATTTCAGGGGATACGTTTGGGAGATACCTGAGACGACGATATTAACGAGTCTCCGACAGGAGATTCCTACAGAGGAATGGTATACACGAGAGTGGCACGACGTCGTAGGTGCGTACCAAGTGAACGACAAGTTCAGAACCTGACACCTTTTCTTCACCTTCGACTTGCAGGTTATTGCGAGGGATTGTCGGCGACTCGTTATGTACCTTCGGAAATATCGACCCCGTTGTGCCGGCTGAATGGTAAATTCTATCCATGAAGTTCGTCAGAATTCAATCTTTAACTTACCGAGGCCTTCTTTCATCATAGGACATCGTTCTATCGTGAACGCGATTGCGATCCACCCTTCACAGCTTCACATCGTCACATCAGGCATCGAGCGTCACATCGTGTTACATAGCCCTATGCCTTCGTCGGCTATCGCGCAGGATCTCTCTCTGACACCATTGGAGGTGAGGAAGTTGCCAGAATACAGCCCTGAAGACGAGATGCGCTTCTTGGGAGCACTATTAGGCACACACTCGACCTTACATGGGGATGCGGGTCAATCGGACGATGAGAGTCAAACAATCTTATTATTTGACCAGTGAGTACAGATACCCTGTGTTATACAACATTGGTCTTACAAACATGGGAAACAGTATTCTTGGGGAGGAAGGTGAAGGGGATATTTTCGAGTTGAGGCAGTGTAAGGAAAATGATGATGACGAAGATGATGAGGATGATCATGTGTTGATTGATATCATGAGGTCCCCATCAGCCTCTCCACCTTGATTTGAGGTTGTCTGTGTAAGGATTCACTGGATCACCTGGCCAGCAAATGCTAATTATCTACTTTGTAGACCCTACAGAGTCTGAGTGTGCAGAGTATGAAGGCCAAATGTGTAGACAGAATGTGCAGAGTGTACAGAGTGTGTAGACTGGGTGTATAGATTGTGTAGACTGGGTGTATAGATTGTGTAGACTGGGTGTATAGATTGTGTAGACTGGGTGTATAGATTGTGTGTACAGAGTGCATAGGCCAAATGTGTGAACTGAGGTGTAGACTTACACAGCCACTCCTGTGACACAAACAAATTAAGTCTGAGAAATAGGTAGAACTGTGTCATGTGAAACATGAGTTTGACACAGCCCTGATTAGGTTGGGTGGCATATCCACTATGGTTTGGGATAGACAATCTTTAAGACCTTTTTTTTTTGAAACTGCAGTGGATGCAGATGAAATGCATTCTATGCACATACAACAAGGAATTTACTGCCTGTTATGGTAGCACCTCATTATGCAGGCCATGTCACAAAGAAAAGTCACTCATCTGGGCTCATCTGCAAGTTTTAGCTGAGAGATTTCAAAGTAGTGCCAGGCTAAATTCAGTGTATCTTGGACATCATGTCTCGTTAATGCATGAATACAGGAAATGTCTGCAACAAATTTACAAATATCATAGACCCCAGCATCACTATTTGGGTGCACAGCACAATTTTTTGTCTGCAAGCAGTTTGGCACTCGATTTTAGCAGTCAGTCCACAGGATCCTTGCCTGCCGTGGAACGTGAACATGAGAGCTTACATTATCACTTGTCAGTGGCGAATTCTGGACATGATTTACGACGGATGCCACTGGGCCGCTGTTCCGTTGATTGTATTATATAAGCATCATTTTTGGTCACCGTGGCGTCCGCTCTTGTTCTCAACTTCAATCGACCATGTCCGACGATTTCAGCCTCTGCTGCTGGGTACGAGGTACCCCCGTCGCTGCCACCTTCATTATCACGATTTCACGGACTGAAACCGTCTATACCCTCAGAGATCTTATAAAGGAATCCGCGTCGCTTGAAGTGCCTGCTCTAGCTCTCCGACTATTCAAGCTCAAGGATCCCCTGCGAAGACCCTATAAGGAGACTCTCAATGGTGTCACCCTCTCGACGCATGGGAAACTCTTGGATCCTTCGGATGAGATATCAGAGGTGTTCGCGGCACCACCACCAAAGCGCCACATCCATATCATAGTAGGTACGTAGCAGCTGCGATCCAGGCTTTCCCTGGTCATTCATCCCTGATTTACAGATGTACCATACCCGAATATCTACTACTATTTTCGAGGTGCAGATGCATCGGAGGAAGGAATGGTTCGAATCCAATCGCATGAAGACGTCATGACATTCAAACAACAGATCCAAGATCGTCATAGTAATCTCAGTGATTTGCCCTCTGCTTGCTTAAAGCTCTTCAGGATCTCGGAGGACGATGTCCAGGAGAGTCTTGATCAGATGGACGGTGGTACGGCTCTCACCGGGAGACAGAAGATATTCGAATGTTTCGCGGATAGTCCAGTTCTCGAGAATTATTGCGTTGTTGTCCAGCTTTCTTCCCCTGAGTGTAAGTAGCTCTATGGCCTCTTCGAGTTATACTGAACTCAATCTTTGATAGCGATAAATAAACGTCGTGCGGTGGCTAGGCGCCCAGTTATGGATGCAAGGGGCCCCATTAACGAAGGGGATTTGATTATGGTGGCGCGGAACAACTTCCTGAGAGACCGTCCCAAAAAATCGCCATCGAGCAGTGGTCAACCATCGTCGTTTCATAACCTACAAGGAAACTTGAATACCCGGATACCCTGCGGTCGTCCTCGCAATAACGAAGAAACCATTCCTGCAACGCTTTTACATCCAGTCTTCGGCCAGTTCCTTGATGGCTGTCAGACTGAGGAGGTGAAAGCAGAAGATAATGAATTCATTCAGAAGCTGGCAAATGTGATGTCGGACCTTCATAAAGACGAATCGGTGCGAATAAAGGAGGTTAACAAGGTGCTTGAAACTTACGGACTCAACTTTAACCTGGGCGTCAAAGTCAAAGGAACCGACTATGTGATGGATGGTGAAATGAGCACGAACGACTATCGATACGTGATTGCCGAATTCAAGAACGAGACAGCAGCCGCAGCTTCGGAGCCTTATATGCAGGCTGTCACATACTATCTGGAGTCAACCAGCCAGCAGGCGCTTCAGACAACCGGATCTGCTTTACCTTGTTTTCTCTTCCTACTTTTTGGTCAGTATTCAGGCTTGACGACTGTAACATTGACATCCAACCACTTTTCCCCCCAGGACCGTACATTGTCTTCGCCGGTGCTGTGTGGAATTTACGTCCTATAGTGCAGGTTCTTTCGACCCCACTGGCGTTGCACTATCATTCCACCGATACCGACAGTCAGATCAACGCGGCTCGCCACATGGCTGCATTCCGGAACGCCGTTCGATCACTGGGGGAATACTATGAAGGTCCCCAACCTGGGCCTGCTACCACCCCCATGTTGTTCCCATATCGCACGTATTTCACGTCTCTCGACGGCTCTGAGAAAAAGAAAATATTCCGTTACAAGCAACAGGGAAAGGACGAGCGGAAGCTTATCTTTTTCGGAGCCCTAATCGGGGAGTCAGGCTCTGAAGTTCCGATCTGTATTAAATTCGTCCGGCGTTATTCACGCGAGGCTCATGAGCACTGTGCAAAATTAGGTTTCGCGCCGACCTTGCGAGGATGCGAAACGATCCCTGGTGGGTGGTTTATGGTGGTCATGGACGACCTTCAAGGCTACGATACATTGGACGACGTGCCCAATCTCCCGGAATCGGTTTTCAGCGAAATCGAGAGTAAGCTGGCCACGCTGCATGCAGCGGGCTTCGCTCATGGCGATATCCGTGATACGAACATCATGGTGAAGCGGGAAGACAGGACGACGTTCATGATCATCGACTTCGATTGGGCCGGGAAAATCAATGTGGTGAAATACCCACCGTATGTGAATTTTGTGGACATCAAGAGGCCAGGCAGTGCGCGCGATGGGATGCCCATTCTGAAAGCTGATGATGAATGGATGCTGCAACAAATCATTAGTCAGAGGAGCAAGTAGGCTTACCCTGGGTCTGACACGAGATGTAAAACCATGTAGGAAGTATACTATACCCTTTTCTGTAATTGTGGTTAGCATTCTAGTAAGGTTGTGGTAAGAAATCTAGGAGCCATAAGGAATATTTCTGTGATGTGATCTATATAAACATGGATGTTATGTAAGAGAGAGCTGCAATCCAAGTGCATAATGATGGAAATGCTGAATATCAATGTGTGTGGAATGCTATCTGGGTGAAATAAATAAACCTATGTGTTATGCTCTGATCTGGTGACTTCATCAAATGGACTAGGCATGAAGGATGGAGGGATATTCTATGGGCCAAATGTGTCATAACCCCTATGGCTCACTACAACCAACCCTTAAGGCCTACAGATGCTTCAGGCAACCAGAGCTCTCTCCCAAAGATACTGAGGATGAAAGTAGTATAGATTGGAGATGAGTTGCAAGGTAGTGAAAAACTGCATCAGTAAATCACTTTGAGCTGTGGAGCTCTCCACAGTGCTCCATAATACACAGAGTCCCCTAGCTAGGTCCAGGCTGGACAGATGCACCCAACAACACTTTTTGCTATGGCTAGTTGCCTATTACTATGGAATGGTCACATTGTTGTGGAACTTTGTCCAGTATCTTACTTACTATGGATTGCTATGGAACTTTTGTGCTTAGATATCAGTATACAAAACTGGCCAGACTGTATTTTCCTTGGGGTGTTGTCCAGTACTCCCCATCTCAATGTTTACTTTGCAGACATGTGATCACTCCACAACTATGTATGTAACAACAGGTACAATAGGAATAGGTATTATGAAATTAATCAAGGACAGCCTGAATGTACTGGTACCTCTCTCAACCTCTTGCAGTGCAGCCCTGATGCAAGGAGTCAGTGCAAGTATGACAGATGCCCCAGTACTTACCATCCTTTGTCCACCCACTTGTTACATATGCCTTGAGCTGCCCCCTTACCATTTCTGGTCACATGACACTTACATCTTTTTGTGCCTTGGCTTCCAGGGGGTTGCCATGATTGTTACCACCATTTTTGCCACTGTCTGGATTTTGCAACACCTGCAGAAAGGTGGACTGGTCTAGAAGAGTTGTACAGCATTGTTGCTGCACTCTGATTGCTGCTTTGTAGGTTTCCCCAGTCTCATTTCCTCATTTATCCTTGTACAGTATATTTGATGTCTTGTTTTCATCATTCATCAGGAAATTAACACTTTACTATTTTTGACCTTTTTGTGCCTTTTTTTGACTATACAGCCCCTGGGGGAATTATAATTACAAACTCCCGACCATAATTTGGGGGAAATAATGCTGGGAGTTGATAGATATGTCCATTGGGATGTCCCAGGTGAAATTTGAATGAAATTGGCGGTCAGAAAAAAAATCTACAGGGGGTAGAAGGATGGTCAGACCACAAAGTGGTATCTCTTTGGAAATACTTCTGGGAGGCTGGAAATCATTTCCATTGTCTCCAGTTGCATTTATACAGCCCCTGGGGGAATTATAATTACAAACTCCCAACCATAATTTGGGGGAAATAATGCTGGGAGTTGATAGATATGTCCATTGGGATGTCCCAGGTGAAATTTGAATGAAATTGGTGGTCGGAAAAAAAATCTACAGGGGGTAGAAGGATGGTCAGACCACAAAGTGGTATCTCTTTGGAAATACTTCTGGGAGGCTGGAAATCATTTCCATTGTCTTCAGTGGGATTGATAACACCCAGGACATCCATCCCTGGCAAGCTGGCACCCCCTCCTGATGTTACTGGATTGCCATCCCTGGGGTATGAGGAGGGGATCAGGTATGTTGGTGAAACAAATATGGGGACCTTTGTAACACAATTCTGATGGTCTTGTAATGTCATACCCATGGGGTAGACATGATTCAGATAGCTAGATCAATCTCTGAAATTGTTTTGATGGAGTGAACATGGGGAGGGGGGGGTAACATATCTTACATGGATATTCTGACACCTAGAAATGCTGCAACCATTGTCATCATCCATTGTGACTTTCAGGCCCTCCAGGAAAACCATTCCTGACAAGCTTTCATGCTTGCTAAACTTTACAGGATTAGCACCCCCAGGATAAGAGGAGGGGAATGAGACATAGGGTCCTTTCTGGTGTGATCCAAATGGTCCTGCCATGTCATTCAAGTGGCACAGACATGGTATGGACAGCTGGATTGATCTGGAATTGTTTTGATGGAGCAAAGCTGAAGAGGGGGGTTCACATTTGGGCCAGGTATCATCCCAAGATGCCAAACATGTTGCTACCTGATCAGACTACACTAGGCAACACTGGGATTCAGTTCCACAGGAATGGGAACCACAATCTACATCAACAAAGGTCTGGTTCAGAGTCCAACTCTGAATGGCATCTTCCAAAGATGTTGGCTCTGGTTTTCCCTCTGAACCTCTCAGCCAAGTTGCATCCAACTGGATCCAAAGCTGACAGGTAAACAGAAAGAAAAGTTTCCCAACCACTGGCCCCAGACTGGACAGTTGGGCCAACCACTTCCAGTCCTGCATGATCAACCAAGGCTGCAGTTGGATGGTCCTTGACAATTTGGCCCATGTCAGTCTGCTGCCAATGGGAAATTGTCTGCAAACACCAGCAAACATCAAGCCAGCACCATGGCCCCTGTCCAAATTGACTGTGACAGCCTGTCACTCATTTTGGAGCAGATGGAATGTCATTTGCAGCCTCTGGTAGGTTGATTGACTTTCATGTAATCCAAATAAATTACATCAGATATTCTATCAGTGTGCCCACCCGACCACCCCTGCTGAGACCATGCTGCACCACTTAAAATGGTGTTCATACCATGGAAACCTCTTCCCCTGCTCTCAGGTTGATAGGTACAGGTCCATACAATATGGGGAATGACAGACAACACAGATGAACACCAGCAAACATCAACCCCTTACCAAAGCCCCTATCCAGACCATGTCCAAATGCTGGGAGACCCTGGGACCTGGTTCAAGCACATTGATCATCATTCCCAGATTCCTGTATGTCTATATTACTGCATGTATTACAATGAAATACAGAATCTACATCAGATAGTATACCAGTATGCCCACTGGACCACCCTGCCTCGGAGCATGCTGGCCCACTTGGAATGGTGTTTGTCCATACAGGCCCAGTTGCATGGGTCTTGTAGTACCATGTCCTGGTCTGTCCACCATGACAAACACTGATGAACATGGGCAAACATTTCTGAACATCGGTCCAGCATGGATGGCCCTGAGTAAACATACTGGAGGACTTGTTTACTTGTTTGGAATGCATTAATCAGCTTTTCCAGACTCCCCTAGGTCGATTGCATGTCTGGTAATACAAATAAAATACATCAGATAACATATCAATGTTCCTGTCTGACCACTCTCCCTCATGGCATGCTGGACCATTTGAAGTGGTGTTCGTCCCTCCTAGATCAATTGCAATTGACCTTGCTAGGACATTTACAGGTCCATACAGCCAGACGAACACCAATGAACACCAACGAACATCACTCCAGAAGTGATGCCCCTGTCCACATTGACTGGGACACCCTGCGACTTGTGTGGAACGCATTAATCACTTTTCCCAGACTCAGACTCTCCTAGGTCTATTGCATGTCTGGTAATACAACCAAAATACATCTTATAACATTCTGATGTTCCCATCTGACCACTCCCCCTTGGAGCATGCTGGGCTGCTTGACGTGGTGTTCATCCCCCCTAGCTCAATTGCAATTGACCTGTTCTGAACATGTCTAGGTCTGTACAGCAGGGCAAACACCAACACACACTGAAGAACACTGTTCCAGAACCAAAGCCCCTGTCCACATTGACTGGGACACCCTGTGACTTGTTTAGAGTGTGCTAACCATCTTTGCCTGACTGTCCTATGTCAATTGCATGTCTTGTAATACAACCTACATACATGATATAACATACCAATGATCCTGTCTGACCACTCCCCATCATGGCATGCTGGACCCTTGAAGTGGTGTTTGTCCCCCCTAGGACCACCAAAGTCGACCTAATTTGGACATCCACAGGTCCATACAGCAGCACGAACACTGACGAACACCAATGAACATTGATCCAGAACCAAAGCCCCTGTCCACATTGACAGGGACACCTGGAGACCTGTTTTGAGTGTACTAACCATCTTTGCCTGACTCACCTATGTCTATTGCATGTCTGCATGTCTGGTAATACAACTAAAATACATCTTAAGACATACCAATGTTCCCATCTGACCACTCCTCCTCAGAGCATGCCGGATCACTTGAAGCAGTGTTCGTCCCCCCTCGGACCACCTCAATTGACCTAATTTGGACATCCACAGGTCCATACAGCAGGACGAACCCCATTGAACACCAATGAACACCAACAAACAGCAACAAACACCAATGAACATTGATCAAGCACCAAAGCCCCTGTCCACATTGACTGGGACACCCTGTGACTTGTTTAGAGTGCACTAACCATTATTATACAGCCCCTGGGGGAATTATAATTACAAACTCCCGACCATAATTTGGGGGAAATAATGCTGGGAGTCGATAGATATGTCCATTGGGATGTCCCAGGTGAAATTTGAATGAAATTGGCGGTTGGAAAAAAAATCTACAGGGGGTAGAAGGATGGTCAGACCACAAAGTGGTATCTCTTTGGAAATACTTCTGGGAGGCTGGAAATCATTTCCATTGTCTTCAGTGGGATTGATAACACCCAGGACATCCATCCCTAGCAAGCTGGCACCCCCTCCTGATGTTACTGGATCGCCATCCCTGGGGTATGAGGAGGGGATCAGGTATGTTGATGAAACAAATATGGGGACCTTTGTAACACAATTCTGATGTTCTTGTAATGTCATACCCATGGGGTAGACATAATTCAGATAGCTAGATCAATCTCTGAAATTGTTTTGATGGAGTGAACATGGGGAGGGCAGGGTAACATATCTTACATGGATATTCTGACACCTAGAAATGCTGCAACCATTGTCATCATCCATTGTGACTTTCAG